>NC_049226.1:87131952-87736327 GCF_011100685.1 Canis lupus familiaris | reverse complement strand
GTATCAGGCTCACTTTGACCAATTCAGGTAGCAGCGTAGTCCCTTTGCTGAAAAGCTGCTGTGATTTAGTGAATTTATGCCCAACGCCCTCACTAGCATGTGCCCGAGCCAGTGTGAATCTCAGCTCCATAAGCAAGCCAACTGGGATGCTTTCTGCATGGAGTAATAGAGAACTCAAATCAGTGGGCTGACCTGTAAGGAAGTGTACCAGGGCCTGTCACTGGAATTCTAGAAATATGTGAAGTTTCACTGCTCACCTGATCCAGGTGTCTGGCTCCATTTATCTGCACACCTCATCTCGGTTATGTGCTTGGTACCTGTGCCACGTGTAGTCAGGAAGCGTGTGATCAGAGCCTCCCTGCGCTTCCTTTCTGGATGTGACCGTTTGCAAAGGGGGCGAGCACGCTCCTCCTAGCCTTTCAGGAATACTTACTTATCACACCTCTGGTTCCTAATCTATCCTTACACACCGTGACTGCATCCAGGAAGACAGAATTTGTTGAAGAGGTCAAGGCTTTGACTGGACTTTTCAAAGAAATTCCCTGCTCACGCACGCACACACACACACACAGAAATAAACAGTAATCTGTGAGATATCGGTGTTTCTTTCCCAAGAAGAATCGTTTAATCTTCATTTTAAAATGGATTTTAAATAAGTAAGCCACTAAACTAGAATAACAAATATTTAACCTTATCAGTCTTTGTGCTAGATTCTCATGTTTGGAAAGGCACAGGGGAAGACACGCCAGTATTTACGGAAAAAGGGGGAGTGTAATTTTTGCACTTGCTTTTCCATTGCACGACTTTAGTGAAACAGCTTAACCTCTTTCAGCCTCTGTTTCTGTTTCTGTAAAATGGGTTGCCATGAGGACTGACTCAGGCAGTCGGAGCTGCTTAGCAAATGAACTTTGTAACCGGGGAACAGGTTAGAATTTAAAGGTAAAGAGAGAAGGCTTTGGAATTTGGAATTTAATCTAGACTCTAAACACATACTGGCCGCATAGGCCTGCACACATCCCTAAACTTCTCTATGTCGTCGTAAAAAGAATTTTTTTAAAAAACAAGCAAACCAGAATTAAAAACCAGCCAGCAGATGAAACAAGCAGAGCGACTTCAAGGTTGCTATGGGGGAGCTATGGCCTGCTATCCAAAAGCATTGAGCTCCGTGTCCGGTCCAGAGATTACAGTCGGCAGATGTTTTGGTCGTTACTGTTGTTGTTAATATCTCACCACCGAGGTGCAATCTCTACCGTTAAAGACAATAGGAGAAAGAGATGGTAATAAATAAAAGATGGCACCAGCGTCTTCTAGGCATTAAAAGACTTTTGCAGGTCCACACCCAGACGTTTTCTCTCCTTGAGGGGTCAAATACTTCACAGAGGAGGTGAAAATAAGTTGTGCAAGACCATATACAAGGTCTCCCTTCCAGAGGGAGCGGCATGCAGAAAGCCTCGGGGGTGTGGAGAAACAAGGCGATTAAGTTAGACAACTCCGAGCACGCAGGAGACGCCGGCTTTCATAGCAAGTGTGCACTGTCTTATCCAAAGCAAAGATGTTCTGGTGCAGACCCAGCCCGAGAAAGGAAAAGTGACAGAGAAAACAGATTTCCTCCTTATAATGTGTCAGGGAACTTGGAGTAGATTAAATCCTTGTAGGAAGGCAATAGAAAGGCTCGGCAGCTATTTTGACAGAGCTGAAATAGAGCCAGGAGCCCATTACTTTAATACTCAGGGAAACCAGACTGATCGACATCAGAGCCATTCAGGAAAGGTGGGTAGATTGATGATATGGTCCCAGGTGACATCTTAGAGCAACAGCCGGCTTTCCACTCTGGGCAGGCTTCCAACTGACACCCACATTATCTTCACATACCACAAACTCCCCAGGCTCCTGCCAGTTTTACAGGGTGTCAAGAGGTAAGCACACAGTAGGCACTCAGTTTATATGGGTTCACTAACATTTCGTGAATAGTTACAGAGATGGGTTGATTTATGTTGGCGTTTGAAGAACAGACGACTGCGTGTTTGATGTATTGTGATATTCCGTGGGCCAAAGCATCTGCCATCTCCAGATTATCTAGCCTCCATTTCACGCTTTTTATCCCTTTTAATGAACAGTAGAATAGACCAGGATTCCAGAGACTTAATCTAAAAAGGACAAGACTCTAGGGCCAAGGAGCGAGATGAAATTTGAGTAATGGTACAGATGGATAACATCCAGGCTCCTATTTAGAGAGTTAGCAAGAAAACTATGCTGTGCTCTGAAATTTCAAAATGTTGCCTCTATAAGCACAAAGAGGCTACTGCTAGCAAGAAGCAGAGGCCCCGGCTGTAATGGGGGATGGCCCATCCAACCCCATTAATATTCCAGGCGGGCAGAAGCCCACTCAAGATAGTTAACAGAGACTCTTTGGAAGAACGGAATTGTTCACAAGGCAAACATGCCACTGCTCTCCACTATTTAAAATATCTAGTGACTCCCATAGCCTCGGGACAGGAACCTCTAGTCCTTGGCAAGACGTATAAATCTCTTTAATGTGTTCTCCTCATCTTTCTCCATAGGAGTATCCTCCCCTCCCCGTCCACCCTTTACCCCACACTCTCCATCCTGTGCTCCAGTCATGCTGAGTTATTTACAGTTACTCAGAAGGATTGTGTATTTTCACATTTTATGAATCTTGGATATGCTACTTTCTCTGGAATATTATTTCTCCTCTTCACATGCTGCTTCTTTGTCTGGATCTCTCCAAATCACCCTCTTTTAACTTTTTTTTTTTTTTTTTTTTTCTGACATCAGCTCTGAAATCCCTTCCTATACCAGGGTTGATATTTACTTTTCTTGGTCTTTCATTAATTGCCTTATTCATTTTTTTCAGTAATTGACTCATTAACAAATATTTGTGGATCCTGTTATATGCCCAAGTGAGAGAGCATCCAGTAAGTCAGGTATTTTCTTACAGGCTAGGATCCTCCACTTTACTCCCCTATTGCACTTATCAATTAGTACTTTAATCAGTTCTTGGCACTGGGGACAAGAATATTAATGGGGAATCCTTGAGGACAGGATTCCCCTGCATTATTCATTTTGATACCTACAATGCCCTGTGCTTCTATTATAGAAGTGAAGTAGAAAGCATAACAATTTATCAATAAAATAAGCACATGACTTAACAAATGGAAACAGGTTGTATTAGTTTCCTAGGGTTGCATAACAAAGCGCCGCAAACTTGGTGGCTGAAAACATTACTGACCTAAACGTAATGTTTTATGTCACAGTTCTGGAAGCTCAAGGTCCTAAATTAGGATGTCATTAAGGCCATGCTTCCTCTGAAAGGCCATAAGGAGAGTCTGTTCAACACCTTTCTCTGAATTTCTGGTGTTTGCCAAGAATCTGTGGCCTTCCTTGACTTGCAGTTGCATCACATTAGTTTCTGCCTCTAGGTCCTGGGGCTGTTTATCTCTTGTGTGTTCATCTTCTATAAGGACACCAGTCATAATGGATTAAACAAACGCCCACCCTACTACAGCATTATTTTGTAATGTCTGGCATGCCTTAGGATTCCCTGGGTACCAGTAGCAGAAACGTCCTCTGGCTAAAAGGGAATGTGTATCAAGGGATGGGATGGCTGAAGGACCTGGTCAGGAACCAAGGTAATTACTAGAAGAATCCAGGTAGCAGAAAAGTAAATGGTAGAATGGTGACAATTCTGTTACATTAAAAAAAAAAAATCTATTCTTCTCAAGATTCAGAGTTTTGGAAAAGAGACATTGAACGTTTAGCCTCTGTTATATACCCACCTTTTATTTGAGGAAAGCACAAAATTTGGCAACAATTCACAAGGGGGGCAAAGTAGATTCCCAAAATGAAACAGGGCACGGTAACCGTGTATAGGGGGATGGGTAATGTGGGGTCAAAACCAGGTAGTGTCCAGCATATTGACTTAAACAGGTGACGGAAAATGCTTCCCTTCTCACCTCCTTCCCTGCCATCCTTTAGTTGGAAAGTCAAGCCCGAGAAAGAGGAAGTGAACTGCAACTAGTGGAACGTCAAATCAGAGCCGGTTCACTCTTCTGTTAAGGTCATACAAACATGAGTTATAACTCCTCTCCCACCGCAATGTCCAAAGAGAACTATTGCAGCCCAGAAGTAATGTAGGTAATAGGGGACTCTGGCTCAATATACTCAATTCAAACACGTAAAAGGGAGAATTTGAAATCAATAAACATTAAACTGTTTTATCAAATACTGAATTTTTACAGTGATATTCTGGCCCAAACAAACCTGTGATGAAGAATATTAGGGCAGAACCTTTAAACTGTGTGCAGGCTTAGAGTAGATTGCTTATTAGCATTAGAATCAAAGCTCTAAAAATAGCCCCAAAAGAGAGATGATATTAGAAGGATGAGTAAGAACCAGGCATTATATAGAAATGTTTCCTAAAGTCAGACCCAAATTCATTCATTCTTACCTTGCGCCTGACTGGATTGATACAAACAAAAACAGTTACTTTGACTTTGACAAAAGTACCCACCGTCAAGGCCCAAATGCTGTATTCGATGAGGCAAGACGTTTCGTATTAGACTGAAGCGATGGGCATTAACAGATCCTATATACATTTTTTTTTCGATTTTTGACCTCGTTATTTTGTACAGTGTCAGTTGTCCTTCTTTCAGATACAAAGTCCTCAAAACGTAGAATTAAATCTGAGTCACAATGCAGAAGGATTCACTGAAAATTGTCTCAATCCTGGGAAGCGCTGGTTTGTGTCATCATACCCTCACTGCCCTGCATTTCTTTGTTGCTTTGCTTTTCTCCTCATTCAAGTTGTGCTTTAAAAATATACATGTATATATGTATATTGTTTGGGAATAATGAGAAAACTTTGCTCCTACCAGTTGGCCTGAAAATTTAAAAAACACAGATACAAAAGTACATTTTTCAGTTCATAAAAACCTCTCTAATGAGACAGATGAAAATATGAATTGCTTCTAATGAGCTCAGAATTGCATATACTTCCCTTGGTTTAATTTTCTAAGTGTTCAGAGATATTTTTTGTTGTGCTTATTATAAAACAAGAAGTGGCCACTAGGCTGTGATAAACCAATTTGTGAGATTAAAGTGCTGAACTCGAACGGTTTCATTAAATTCTAAGTCATGAGTTGAAATCAGAATTTTAAAAGCCTCCTCTTCTTATTTACACAAGACCCACAGCATTTATGCAGGCGGGAAGTGGTGCCAGTGAATACCAGCTCTATGTTGATGAGGTCCACAAGCACCCCTCAGGAGGGCTGTCTTTTCACCATACCTGCCCTTCATCCCCAAAAATGTAGAGCTCAGACTTTAATGACATCAAATCTAGACACCCCGTAATACCCCGAGCCTGTTTCCTGGCTAGTACTCCTTTACACATGTTTAAAAACAAGCTCTTATGGGCCTTATTTAATATGTTACGCCAGGGGGGTTGTAGAAAATCAGTCTACCAAATTGAAAGGGCATTGATCATTGCAATGTGCTCTGTTTTTTATATGAAGATGAACAGAATTACAGTAACTATTATTTGTATGCAAACAGCAGCATCTAGTTAATTAGTGGTGCTACTTGGAAATTATGGGTTTCTCAAAAAACTGCAGGGTGTAATAAAATAGAATAGAAGATCATTAGCTTTCAGTAATGAAGTTCAAGGAAAATAAGTACAGCCCTGACTTTCTTTAACCCGCAAGAGCCAAATTAAACTATATAATCTGAATATACGCACATAACACTTAATAACATTAAATGCAGTATAAATTTTAACATACATATATTTAAGTTTTCTGTAAAACACATGATCAAATTTCTCAGCGTTCTGAATTCCATGTATTACCATACTTGTAGTTGGTGACCACCAGTGTTGTTAAGGGAGCTCACTTGAAAAAGAAGAACTGTCTTGATAGACTGCTCTTCGAGACTCCTACAGGCCTGACTTATTCCTTCCAAAGACATAATCAGATGTTGTATATGTAGATGTTTGCCTAACCCCCCAGGAAACAGATTATTGATTCTGGCTCTTTCTTTGTGGTTTTGAAGTCTATTCTCTCTCCATACTCTTTTTTTTTTTTTTTTTTTTAATAAACTAAAAAGTACTACACACCAGTATTTGTAGCCTGATGTCAACAGACGTAAGACGGGAGTTGTACTGCCATCGTCGTTCTTAGTCCCAACGTTAGCATACACGGCCCTGGTTGTGTCACCCGAGAGCATAGGACTTCATTTCCGCATGGCCTAGTTTTCTCGTCTCAAAAATGAGACACCTACAGCACAAAGATGAATCAAAGATATAATTAGATAGGTGACGTAGAATTAGTGCAGCGCCTGACAAGGTACTGGCCCTGGGCTCATGTTAGTTACTCTTGTGTTTTCTTCCTTTGCTGTGTTACCTCCTGCTTCACATGGTCAAGCAATTTTCCCCTCACTTGAGCCCAAGTGTACCAAGTGCCCTAATGGACTGCATATACAAATAACTCACAGAAGTTGAGAATGAGAATTATTCTTTGCAGGCATGTGAGGCACCCAAAGACAGACCCATGGGGGAGGGCGGGGGGCGGAGGGAATACTGTTGTTTTACTTTATGTTGTATTTATTTTTTTTCCAAATTTTTATTTAAATTTCAGTGAGTTAACATACAGCATAATATTAGTTTCAGGAGTAGAATTTAGTGATTCATCACTTCCGGGCAATACCCAGGGCTCATGGCAAGTGCCCTCCTTGACACTCATCACCGGTTTCCCCCATCCCCTGCCCACCTTCCCTCCAGTGACCCTCAGTTTGTCCTCGAGAGGCAAGACTCCATTTCCCGGTTTGCCTCTTCCCCGCCCCGTTCCTTTGTTTGGTTTCTTAAATTTCACAGATGAGTGAAATCATCTGATATTTGTCTTTCTCTGACAGACTTGGCGAATGGTGGGATTTGGATGGGCACACCACAAGCAAACCTAGGTTTTTGGAAATCGGTCCCCAAAGGACACAGAAGGCTCTGAGGGGTGAGTGCATCCTCAGGGCTGCCACGGTACCCCCAGGGCTGAAGTGTCTGGGCCCTGCCCCTGGCCTCTGCCCGCCTGGCCAAGTCAAAGGCCCTCTGCAGACTTCCAACACTTGAGGAATTGCCACGAAACACCAGAGAATGCGTTTCCACAGTGGGTTCTGTAATGCGCCATCAGGTTGTGTTCCAGGAAGCTCCTACTATGGAGAGGCAGCGGGAAACCAGGGCCACGGGGAAATCTGGACAGGCCAGAGTGACTTTCATGCCTCGATGTAAAACAACTAGGCAACTTAAAGGAAACAAAGGGAAAAGTGAAACAAGTAAGTATTGGGCCTGAAAGATCAATGGAAATGTTGTAATGTAGACATAGTTCTTCATGTGGTGGTCGTTCTTGTGGTTGCGGTTGTGGTTGTGGCTTTCAGCAAGCTGGTAGGAGGCACACACACCGCTCCCCTGGGGAACAAGGAGCCTAAGGACATTGATCTGCAGGGGAATCCGGGGCGGAGCAGAGGTCTTGCCACGTGAGAGGGTGGCCGAGGGAGGGAGCAGACGCAGACGGAGATTCGTACTCATTTTCAGTTTGCTTTTACGTCTTGTCTTGCAATCTAAGAACCTAGTCTTCCTCCATCCCACCAGCAGCTTTTATATCTGACCTCCTCTAGGCTCCTTTCCCCCTAGTGATACCTTGTTTGGGATATTCCATTAGGGAATGTGTCTGCCTCTTGCACTAACCACTACATACGCGTGGCCTCTAAGAACCCTGTGAATGAAGACCCTTGGCAGAACAATTAGCCTTTAGAAGCCGACTGACCTTCCCTCTGTGTACTGCTGTGATTAGTCTGGGCGCTGACGTCAGGTGTATCACCAGGCTGCCTTAGATGCCAAGATAAAGAGCCTCTAACTTTAGCCCAAAGGACATTGGGTAATAGTGTGATACTTGGGCAGTGAAACATAAAGGACAAACTAGTGTGATTATGTTTGATTTGTGTTGACTTAGAAACTGGGAAAGGTCCCTCAGACCTGAGAGTCCAGGCAAATGAGGATAGAAATGGCCTGTCGGGCTCGTCTCCTTTGCAACTGCCATGCTATTTAAAAACCTAATTCCAGCACAGTGAGAATCTCCCCAGTGAGATTCTCTTAAATGTTGTCATTTATAAGGTTCATTTATTAACAATGGCAACAAAATAGAATGTGAAGAAAAGAAATATTTGCTTTTGTTATTAAATAGGCTATTGCTGCTTTTAATTTAAAGCGTGCATCAGGAGGTCCGTTATTTTACCAGGCCTCGGCTTCACCGGGCTACTACATGAGAAATGCCTTCTGCCTTCTGTGTGTGTGTGTGTGTGTGTGTGTGTGTGTGTGGACTATACTGAATCAGGATATGCCATAACCAACAACCGTAGAGCTGACGTGATGCGGCTTACTTACTCACGCACAGTGATATATACTTAATGATTTGCATAGTTTACAACCTTATATCTTTTTTAAAATCATATATAAAGATCTCATATGAAGTGTCGTGTCAGGGCAGTGTAACTGGGCCGTATGCTACTGTCCTGGTGAGTACATATCATTATAAATTTGCCTAAACCCATACAATATGCAACACTGAGAATCGTAGTGTAAAGAATGGACTCTGGGTCTTGATGTGTCTGTTGTAGGCTCATCAGTTGTCACCGGTGTCCCACTCTGGTGGGAGACATTGGCCCTAGTGGAAGCCGTGCACCTCTAGTGGCGGAGGGTACACAATTTAAGCATAGCTGCGGTGATTGATGATTATGTTACTATTAACAATGTTTTGATGATTATTATCATCACTATTCCCAGCTTAGAGTTTTTATTAGCCTGTTTATAAAATGTGATTCCATGTCTTTATTTTTTTTTCTTCTAAATAGATAGATATAGTTTAAAAAAGAAAAAGAATGAAGCCCTTCAGGAAAGCAATAGTTTTCCCTCAAGTTTCAAATATAAATACAATTAAACTCAATTAACAGAATGGAAGTTCTTTTACACATTTAATTGGCATTAATTTTGTCTACTTGTAAATAGTTCTAATCACAAGGAAGATATTAAGGATTGCTTTTTTGAAATGCACTGACAAAAATGGTCTTAAACTCCAAAGTAGGTAGAAATTGGTTACCTACTGCATGCATAGAAAGGAAGACCAATCGCATGTCAGAGGAGCTCATTGGTGAGCGGTGGGGAGAGAAAGGAAGGAAGGGAGAGAGAGAAGGAAGGAAGGAAGGAAGGAAGGAAGGAAGGAAGGAAGGAAGGAAGGAAGGAAGACGGAGGAAGGGAGACAAGGTGGCAGGGAGGAAGAAAGGAAAGGACAGAAGGGAGGGAGGGAGGCATAAATCAGTACAATAAGTACTATTTAAAAAGCTAGCAGAAGATGGTATAAGAGCAAAGAAGAGGGACATGAAACTCCGTTGGTGAGGGACAGACAGTGAAGGTAATTTCCATTTGGCCATCCTGCACCAAGTCTCATTAGAATACTTGAAAATGAATGGAAGCTGGGTAATATCATTGCATGATTAAAATAAGACTGCAAAGAAAATAAACAACCATTAAATGGGTCATGCCTCTGTGTCCTAGAAGTTGGCTTCCTACATGCTTATTTATTTTCTTCCTGATTTTTGGTCGGATTCCTGTTCAGTACAGTTGCTAAGTAGCAAAAAGCTGAATACATAGGGTTATCTGTATTATATATTTTTCATGAACCTTCATACTAGTGAGGATCTTATAGAGAGCCAGTATAGGTTAAAAAAATAGATGTAGTTAAAAGCTCCCATCTGATTTGTGGAACCCAATAAATAATTTACAGTAGTTGCCCCTTATCCATAGGAGGACATGTATTCCAAGACCCCCAGTGGATGCCTGAAATTGCTTGTAGACCAGAGCTTTATATATACTGTGCTTTTTTCCTATATGTACATACCTATAATAAAGTTTCATTATTAATTAAGTACAAGAATGTTAAAAATAACTAATAATATAATAGAACAATTATAGCCATAAACTTTAATAAAATTTATGTGAATGTGAGTCTCCCTCTCAAAAAACCTTACTCTACTGTACTTGTACCTCTTCTTGTGATTATGTAAGATGATAAAATATCTACCATGATGAGATGAAGTGAGGTGAATGATGTAGGCATTGTGACATTGGCCTTCTGCCAATGGGTCAGAGGAGGATCATCCTTTTCTGTCTGTGGTTGACCAAGGGTAACTGAACTACAGAAAGTGAAACCACAGATAAGGGGGGGGGGGGCTACTGTAAGTAAAAGCCTGACCTACCATGCCAAGGAAATGTTAGTGAATAGAGAAGGAGAAAAAAATCCCCAAGGTCTGATAAACCGTGAATTTAACTATAATTTTCTGATTGATTCAGGATTCCCAAATTAAAGTGTGCATGCATATCTCTTGAAGCAAAATTGCCTAAAATTGCCTGTAAGCAAAATTCAGCGAGAAATGATTATTTTGATTTTATGGTTATCTAAATCACCTAATAATTTGTTCCAACCAAAAAGAAAGTTCTAGTAATGATTGTACCAATGATTTTCATATCAAGGAACCATGGGGCCAAGAAGTAAAATACTTATCAAGCAAAAATAAGGGCTTTTATTTACGCTCATGAAAATTTCATGAATTTGACAAATATTACTTAGGTTTCTTTTCTCACCCAAATTCATGCAAAGCAAACTCACAATTTCAGCCAGCTGGAAACTTAATGAACATTCTGCAAAATTCTAAATTAGCAATGAGCCCAACTTGGAAACAATTCAATAGGAAGTCAAAGTGATGAAGTCGGCACAAATAGATGAATTTCTTGACTGGTTTATTTTGTTTGGGGGACATTTTGGAGAATTCAATGGTTTTAATTTGTTTTGTTGAAAACTATTTTCAGTTACTACTGACAAAAGCTGAAAGAAATACCACGTTAGGTATTTTTAAAAAATATATATCAATGTTTTCAACCCCACAAATGATTGAATTATATTTGGGGGTCTAGGAACATTTAACAAGAGGCAGGTGTATTTGGAGAACATGCACATAGTTTTAATATACCTTAATTTTAATAATCAAATCTGTATATGGCAACAAGCACTTTTTGAAACAATAGCAAAGGTTGTTTCTAGAGATTGTGCGAAAGTTATGGGTCCTATTGGTGATTGTTTTTGAGAGTGGAATAAGTGAATATTATAAAATGAAGTGCTGATTGGAAAACACATTCAGGCCTACGGAATTCTTTAATGACAGCAAACTTTGTAGAGCATCCAGTGTGTTACATATGTGGTAAGTTCCCCTACTTTGTACATAAATATAGCAATATCCGGATGGGTTAAGTAACTTGTCCAAAGTCCCATGTTAGTTAAATGAGTAACTTATAAAAATGCCTCACTAATATAAAAGAGCCAAGATTAGGATAGAATCTGATTTTCAGCACATGCATGTGGACACTCTTCTATACTTACTCCTCTTTTACACTAAACAAGATCAAGGAGAATCTTTCCATTTATATTCCTTAATCAGGAAAGAAAACCTTGGTCCAGAATTGGAATAAAAGTAGAAATGAGTAAAACGGAGACACAAAGATTTTACATGAATTTTAGTGAGTGTATAATTATTAAAAATGAAGAGAGAACAATAGATTTCTGTACTTCAGTGACCGTCTGAACATTTTTAATACTAAATCTTTCCACACATGTCCTCCATACCTACAGCACTATCTGAATTAAACTAAATTCTCTACAATTCAAATGAATATATTTTGAGATAATTTAAATAGAAAATTTTTTTTACTAGAAGTTCTTAGAGAAACTACAAGTGAATTCTTACAACTTTAGATGGAAAATCAGTGAAGCTTACAAATGTAAATGGTTTCTAAGCTATATTTTTGGGAAAAGGGCACTTTGCAAGGACAGAAATAAGGCAACAGATAGAAATAAACATCATTATTCTCCAGTAATGCTTGATCCTCAAAGTTGGATGTCTTTCTGAATGATGAGCCCAAATCAGTGCCACATAAGCTAGACATTTCCTTATAGTTGGCTTCTGGCTACTTGTTTCAGGGTCAGGTTATCAGACCTGCAGGACTCACATATCTTTTAAAAACTTGGTGAATTCTGAACAGAACATATGTTAATAAAAAGAACTTTTGTGGGGGGCACCTAGGTAGTCAGTGGTTGAGTGTCTGCCTTTGGATCAGGTCATGATCCTGGGGTCCTGGGATGGAGTCCAGCATTGGGCTCCTCGCAGGGAGCCTGCTTCTCCCTCTGCCTCTGTGTCCACCTCTCTGTGTGTGTCTCTCATGAATAAATAAATAAAATCTTCTTTTAAAAAAATTAAATTTTGGGATCCCTGGGTGGCGCAGCGGTTTGGCGCCTGCCTTTGGCCCAGGGCGCGATCCTGGACACCCGGGATCGAATTCCACGTCGGGCTCCCGGTGCATGGAGCCTGCTTCTACCTCTGCCTATGTCTCTGCCTCTCTCTCTCTGTGTGTGTGACTATCATAAATAAATAAAAATTTTAAAAAAATTAACTTTTGTGGAACTGTGGGAGTACTATATTTTCTTAGAAATAACATTATTTCATAATGTGGATAAAGAGAACAGAGAGAACACAGAAATTTCAGCTTTAACCCTGGCCATTCTCATTTACTATCTGTGTGAGATGAACATTAGAATATATCTCTATGAAACTTGATGTAGCAAAGGTCGTAAATGTCTCCCCCAGCTTGTTCCTTGGCCAATGGCATCTTCCTGCGATTGCCTTCTGTTCTTCCTTCAAGATTGCCAGTGGTGGAATCCTCAAGTGCAGAGGATTTAATGCCCTGAAAGCACATTTCAATCACAACATTTGAGAGTTCACTCATAGCTACCAAGCTTCTTGCCTGTAGGTTTTACATAACATACCAAGAATCTCAACAGGACTTGACTGTGTCCTGCACGATGAGATCCACTTGGTTCTAATAAAAATCTGTTCATTAACATACTCCATTTGGTTTTCCTCCCCATCCCTGTCTCCTGTTTTTTGCTGCCATGCCAGAGCTTTCTGGAAACAACCTCTGCATAAATTACTTAAGCATGGCTCCTTTTCTCAGGCTTTGCTTCAGGTCAAATACAACCTAAGACATTTAGCTTTTTTTATAACTAAAGATTTCACTAATTTGATAGTTTACAGTTTCAGCTCCATCATGTAAATATTCAAAATTTGTCACTCCTAACCTTATAATAAGAGTTAAGATTTAAAATAAAATTAAAAAAAAAAAACTTAAATTCAGTTACTCTTCTTGGGCCCTTAAATGGACAGGTCTCAGGGCAAGCTGTCAACCCAAACAGGCACATTAAATGAATCTGCTTACTTGCAACAGAAATTCTGAAGCCATAACTGGTAAAACTCTAAAGTGTTAATTTTAAAGAATTGCTGGAGGAAAGTAAGGGACTCCTGGATGCTGCAGCTTTAGGAGGGCATCCAGTCACACCTTTGTGAGTTTTACCTCCAGCCACCCCAACAGGTACTCAAAGGGAAGAACCAAGAAGGAGCTCTCCTTGGAAAGATGGGGAACAATATTCACTGTGGAATATGTCCAAAGATTCTCCATAACAAAAGCTCATTTTCCATGGGAAAAGATTGGAGCCTTATTCTACCTAAGAGGGGCATTTCTCTAACTCCAAGCCACTCCAGACTTCCTGTTTCATTCAGGGGTAGACAAAGCTGCAGAATACTTGTAAAGTTCATACTGCAGGGACACAAGTTCACAAGGATTTAGACATCAAATTATATAATGTCTCACTTACCCATGCCTTACAACCCAAACTGGCTCCAGTATAACAATGGTGGATTACAGCCAAAAAAACTATAAGACACAGCTCTCTCCGAAAAGGAATAGTTTGGGAAGCCAAAGTTCAAGAGCAGAGACGTAAAGACGCTAGAAGAAATTTAAGTTTCTAGCACCTACCTTAATGAGTATATTAACAAGCATCTTAAAAATGAATGGTCTAAATGCATATTTTAAAAGACAAGGATTGTCAGATTGGGTTAAAAAAATGACTCAGCTATTTGTTATCTACATGAAATCCACTGTAAATATACAGACTTCGGTATATTAGAAAGTAAAAGATAGAGAAGTACCATGCTAAGAAATCACAAGAAAGCTCACATAGCCATACTAATGTCAGATGAAGTAACCCTAAATGTATGCATCTAATAATACATGAGGCAAAAACTGATGGAACTGAAAGGAGAGATAGATAAATTCACTGTTATCATTGAAGACTTCTATATTCCTCATCCAAAAATGGATAGATCAAGGAGAAGGAAAATAAATATTGGTACAAATGACCTTAACAACTCTATCCACAAGCTTAATTTAATTAATATTGTGGAGTATTCCATTCAACAAGAGCACAGTATAGTCCTCTCAAGTTCATTTGGAATAATTCTTCACAATAGATTACATTCGAAGTCATAAAACATCCTTTCAAAATTTCAAACAATATAATTCATACACAATATATTCTTAGACTACAATGGAATTGAGCTAAAAACCAATAACAAATATGCTGGAAAATTCACATGTATTTGGAGATCAAACATTTCTACATAACACATGGGTCAAAAAAGATGTCTCAAATGAGTTCAAAAAGTATGTTAAACAGAATGACAGCTAAAATACAACTTGTGAAGATTCATGTAAGGTAATAAAAGTGTTCAGAGAATATATAGTATAAATATATATATTAGAAATAAAAAGAGGAAGAACCAAAATCAGCAATCTGGGCTTTTGACCTTTAATAAACTAGAGAAAGAAGAGCAGCTTAAGTGAACAGAAGCAAGTTCCTAATACAAGTTAAAGCGGAAATTAATTAAAGAATTAATTAAATAGTCCCTATTTAAACCAAAAGTGTGTTCTCTGTAAATATTAACAAAATCGACAAATCTTTAGCTAGATTAACAAAAAAAAAATGATAAAAATTACTAGCATGACCAATAGGATTACTACAGATCATACAGAGAAAAAAAGGATAATAAAGGAATACTATGAACAATTATGTGTTAATGAATTAGACAACTCAGATAAAATGATCAAATTCCTACGAAGATACTGCCAAAAATGAACACAAGAAAAAATAGACAATCTAAATAAACCTACAGAATAAGAGATTTAATCAGTTATCAAAAAACTACCCACAAAGAAAAGCCTAGGCCCAAATGTCCTCTCTACTGAATTCCGCCAAACACTTAAAACATAATTAACATCAATCCTTTACAAAATAGAAGAGAGGTGACATTTTCCAGATGCCTCTTTGATGTTAAAAATCAAACTGATGCCAAAATCAAAGACATAGTAATAAATAAAACTGCAAACTGATACCCCTTTGAATGTCAGTACAAAAGTCCTCAACACTGCCTCTCTCTATGAGGCATGAAGAATGAATGAATAAATAATTTTTTAAAAGGTGGGGGGATCCCTGGGTGGCTCAGTGGTTGAGTGTCTGCTTTTGGCCCAGGTCATGATCCTGGGGTCCAGGGATCGAGTCCCATATCCCTGCAAGGAGCCTGCTTCTCCCTCTGCCTGTGTCTCTCCCTCTCTCTCTCTCTGTGCCTCTCTCTCTTGAATAAGTAAATAAAAAGTTAAAAAAAAAAAACAACTTAATATTGTTAGGATGGCAATATTTTTCAAATTGATCCACAAATTCAACACGATTCTTGTTAGAATCCTCTTTAACTTCTTTATAGAAATTAACACACTTTGTGTATGGTGTAGGAAAATGATCAAGTTTCATTTTTCTACATGTGGCCGTCCAATTTTTCCAGCAGCATTTATTAAAGAGACTATAGAAAACAAACTGAGGGTTGCTGGAGGGGAGGTGGGTGGGGGATGTGTAAATTGGGTGTTGGGCATTAAGGAGGGCATGTGCTGTGATGAGCACAACTGATTAATTATCGGACACTACATCTCAAACTAAGTATGTACTATATGTTGACTAATAGAATTTAAATAATGAAATTAACACATCGATTCGTAAATTCATATAGAAATTCAAGGGACTAGATAAGCAAAAAAATCTTGCAAAAGAAAAACTAGATTGAAGGACTCCCACTTTCCAATTTCAAAACTTATTATAAGGCTACAATAATCAGGAAAGTGTGGTATTGATGAGGGAAAATAAACAGAGATTAATGTAACAGAATAAAAAGCCCAGAAATTGGCCTATATAGTGTAGCCACCCACGTTTGACAAAGGAAGAAAAGTAATTAAGGGAAGAAATGACAGTCTTTTCAACAAGTGGTGCTGTAACATGGTCTATATCCTAAAAGATAAACCTAAACACAGTCCTTACACTTTTCACAAAATCTAACTGAAAATGGATTATAGACATAAATGTAAAATCCAAAACTATAAAACTTCTAGAAAAGACAGAGGCAAAAAATCTAGGTGAACCTTAGTTAGGTGATAAGGTTTTTGGTGCAACATCAAAAGCTTGATATAAGAACGAAAGAATAACAACTTGGACTTGATTAAAATTAAAAAGTTCACCTCTGTAAAAACATGGTTCAGACAATGAAAAGACAAACCTAGACAAGGAGAAAAGACTGGCAAGACACATACTGGATAAAGATTTTTTTTTTATCCAAAATATATGTAGAATATACGTAGAACTCTTGAAATTCCAATAACATGAAAACAAACAACCTAATTTAAAAATGGGCAATGGATCTAAACAAGACTCTCACCAAAGAATATACACGTGGCACATAAACACATGAAAACATGGTCAACATCATTTTCCTTTAGAAATTTCAAATTGTTTTGTTGAGGGATACTTGACATATTAGTTTCAGGTGTGTTCTCTATCTGAGTTTTGTTTGTTTGTTTGTTTGTTTGTTTGTTTTTTTAGATTCCACATATAAATGAAATTATACATATTTATCTTTCTCTGTCTGACTTATTTTACTTACTGCAATACCCTCAAGATGTGTCCATGTTGTCACAAATGACAAGAGCTCATTGTTTTGGGGTCGCCTGGGTGTCTCAGTCAGTTAGGCCTCCACCTTGAGCTCGGGTCATGATCCTGGAGTCCCAGGATCGAATCCCACATTGGGCTCCCTGTTCAGTGGACAGTCTGTTTTTCCCTCTGCCCCCCTCCTCTCTTGTGCTCTCTCTCTCTTGTTCACTGTCTCTCAAATAAATGAATAAAGATATTTTTTTAAAAAAGGTAAACAAAAAAAACTCATTCATTTTTACGGCTAAATAGTATTCCATATACATATATGTGGATATAGGGACATACGTATTTCACATCTTCTTTATTCGTTCATCCGGTGAGGGACACTGAACCAGGAGTGGAGTTTCTGGAGAGACTTCGCCTCCTCTACCCATGTCGATGTGTCCTTTAGTGCTTTGTTACGAGGGATTGTTCACCGAGTCATCAGGTCCTGTTCAGAGCAAAATGTTCTGTAAAAAGCTCTCGGTGTGCTGTGCCCAAGAGAATGTCTTCCTACTCTGCTATCTTGAAATGTCCTCCAGGAATAAACACCAACGAGATACTACCACCACCTGTCAGAATTACTAAAATCCTACAAATACATGGTTTCGACTTTTAGTGAGAAAATAGAGTAACAGGAAATGTCATTCACTGCCAGGGGGATGTAAAACGCAGCAGACACTTGGGAACACTGTTTGGCAGCTCCTTACAAAACTAAATATAGTCTTAGCATGCCGTCCAACAGTTGCTCTTCTAGTTAGTGTGTCACTAATTTGAAAACTTATCTACATACAGAAACTTGCACGCAAAGTTTTATAACAGCTTTATGTGCAGTCACCAAGAACCCGAAGCAACCAATATATCCTTTAATAACTGAGTAAACAGAGGTTGGTGCCTCCATGCAATGGAACGTTATTCAGTGATGAAAAGAAATGAGCTTCATGCGAGGCAAAGACACGGATGAACTCAAATGCATGTTACTAAGTAAGGGAAGCCGGTCTGAAAGGGCTGTATAATCTGATTCTAATTATATGACATCCTGGGAAAGGCACATTTATAGACACAATGAAAAGGTACTGGCTGCCAGGGCTCCAAGCAGAGGGAGGGCAGGGTGCAAGAGACGAAGCACGGATAATTTCTAGGGCAACGAACCTATTCTGTGTCATACGGTAGTGATGGATCCATGACTCTGGGCATTTGTCAAAACCAAAACAACTTTATGGCACAGGCAATGGGAACATTAAAAATTAATGGTACTCGTAAGCAAATTAATATGGGTAAATTACAAATATTGAGAAGGTTGAAGGAATTCATGGTGGGATGTAGTATATGACAAAAACAACAAGATTGCATTATAAATGTATGAAACAGCCTTAATAAGGGGTCAGATATGAAGCTGCTCTGGAAATCATTCTTCTTCTTGCGTCTGTAAGACTAAAGTTAAAGAAGTGTACACAGCACTGGCCCGGCTAGTGAAGGGCTTCGCCCCAGGGACGTGCGTGAACGATTTGGATGCGCCTATAACATATACCGAGGTTGGACGACCAAGTTAATGGATGGTACCAGCCAAGTTTCTCTGAGTGATGGTTTACAGATGAGCAAGGGCAGGAGACCAGAAGGATCTATGACCTAGTGGTGGGTTAGAGTTGGGAACCTCAGTATGAATCCCTGTGTAGCTTAACAGAAATACACCTGCTTGCACATAAAACGCTTACAGATAGGTGCGTATGTACGGGTCATTGTCCCGTTCCGTCAGCCGACGGAGCTGGACACTTGTCACACGGTGGCCGTGAGCAAGGCCCGATGGAAGCGTTCTCAGATGAACCAGAGCCGAACTTGGAATGGGGCCTGCTTCTAGGCCCGGGCCAGAAAGTGTCCCCAATGACTATCCCAGAAAACCTACACATCTGTGTTTTGCCTTCCCTCCCGCGCACCTACCAGACTCACAATAACTTGTGAGACCAGATGTGCTGGGTTTTCCTCACGTTAGGCGATTCGCTCGTGCCAGCTGGGTGTTGTACAACTTGTGAAATGATATAAAACACGCAGACACGAGAGACTCCATGTGAAGAAGAGCTACATTTTTCTTTCTAAAACAAATGACCAGTGAACTCTCGACCTGGGCAGAAAAGACCCTTGAGCTGGGCCACAAGCTGCAGTTGTTACCAACAGCGATTCCTAAAGTCAACAGGTGAACAGGCTTCCTGATCCTAAGACTCCTGGTTGTGGACTCTCTGAGGACGCCAGAGCTAATGCCTCCGAGGAATAGTTTCGCTGTTAACACCAATCAGTTGACCAACGTGCAGCCAAAAGTAGCTTAGCCTGTTCCTACCTATGGACAGCCTCTTCCTCCTTTATCCTAGTCCTGTAATTGCCCCATCCTCCATTCTTCTTTCTCATAAAGACCCCTTGCTCTCCCCCTTCTGCTTACTACTGGAGTCTGTGAGCTCCATGTCGCAGTTCTTTGATTCCCAATCAACATTTATTCGCCTCTCTTTGTGGCTTTTTTCTTCAGGTTGGCATTCGGTCCCATCGGTTAAAGGCTTAGTCAGATAAGAGGGCCCTGCCCTCCCCAACCCCAAAACCGACCAACACCGCCACCAATCTAAAGTCTAGGTTGGCACTCAAGACTCTAGATTTTTTATCCACAGGCTATCGATCAAAGATTCCCTTTCCTCAGGGCCAGTTCCTTTGCTAGAGCAGCTCTGAGAACCCAGAGAAATATTTAATTACTAGATTGCCAGATCACTATTAAAAGATGTAACTCAGGAACAGCCAGATTGAAGAGATGAATAAACGTAGGGCAGGGAGGTGGAGGCTTCCAGGCACCCTCTGAGCATGCACCTCCAAGCATCGAGCAACCCAGAAGCTCTCCAAACCCCATTCTTAGGGGGCTTATAGAGGCTTCATTACATTGGCATGACGGAATAAATCATTGGTATTGACAATTGATTCAAGCTCCAGACCCTCTCTTCCCCAGATGAGGATTGAAAGTTTCAGCCCTCTAATCATGAGGTTGGTTACCCTGGTAATCAGCCCCTGTCCTTAGGTGGGGTCCAAATGTCACCTCATTAACATAACAGAAGATATCTTTATCATTCTCATCACTTAGGAAATCCCAAGGGTTTTAGGATCTCTGTGCCAGGAACAGACTAAGACCAAATAGGTATTTTTAATTATAATTCACAATATCTCAATAGCTTGCGGTATCTCGTAGTGCCAGAAAATAAGGATTTACACACACAGACATACCCACACACACAATCACTGGCCTAGGTAGGTCAGAGGACATAGAGCAGTTTAAACTACTCCAGATAACCAAAGCTGGGGAAAAAAAAATGAACAATAAAATAAATTTTAGATTATCAGCTACATTATAAAATAAAAATATCCATTGAGTCCATACTGACCTGAAAATAATTGAATAGATAAATGAGAAAAGTGAGGTAGAAACATCTCCCTTGGGATCCCTGGGTGGCGCAGCGGTTTGGCGCCTGCCTTTGGCCCAGGGCGCGATCCTGGAGACCCGGGATCGAATCCCACGTCGGGCTCCTGGTGCATGGAGCCTGCTTCTCCCTCTGCCTGTGTCTCTGCCTCTCTCTCTCTCTCTCTGTGACTATCATAAATAAATAAAAATTAAAAAAAAAAAAAAAGAAACATCTCCCTTGCAGAAAGATTCCAAATACCTTGTGTAGGTAGTCGTCCCCCAAAGTGGTGGAGCATTACCTCCTCACTCTTTCTGTGTGGGCTGCTTATAGTGACTTCCTTTCTAGGAAAAAAGTGGGGGAAAGGGAAAATCCTGACAAGCATTACCTCAGCTGAATGACCGGGTCCAAAGCAACAATGGTAAGTCATTTTGATGGTAGGTTTCGGTGACGGGACACGATGAATATGGAAGCTTATGCCTGCAGTCTTCCTCCCAAAAATCTGTCCCCCAATCTAATCATGAGAAAAATGTCAGGCAAATCCCCATTGGGAAGGATTAAACAAAATTCGTAAGAGTATTCCTCAAACTCTCAAGGTAAGTCTAAGGAACTGTAATAGCCCCAAAAGCCTAAGAAGATACGGCAACTAAATGGGATACAACATCTTGGATGGATGGGATCATGGAACAGGAAAGGGACGTCAGACAACAATTAAGAAAAATATTAATAAAATGTGGCCTTTGGGGCAGCCTCGGTGGCCCAGCGGTTTAGCGTTGCCTTCAGCCCAGGGTATGATCCTGGGGTCCTGGGATCGAATCCCGCATTGGGCTCCCTGCATGGAGCCTGCTTCTCCCTCTGCCTGTGTCTCTGCACCACCCCCCTCTGTGTCTCTCATGAGTAAATAAATAAAATCTTTAAAAAAATAATAAAAATAAAATAAAAAAATAAAAATAAAATTAATAAAATAAAATAAAATAAAATAATAAAATAAAATAATAAAATGTGGCCTTTGGATCATGATGGCATATTAGTATTGGTTCATTAATTGTAACAAATAGACATAATAATGTAAAGTGTTACTAAAAGGAGAAATTGGCCGTGAACTCTGTACCGTCCTCACAACTTCACGGTAAATGTAGACTGTTCTAGAATCTAAAAAGTGAATTTTAAAAGTGTGCTAATAATCCTCCTTTGGCAAATACATTCACTCACATATTATCTGTTTAATTCTCAAAATTCTCACACAGTGTCCTCACAATAAATTCCTTACTTCCTTCATTGTTCCCTCACTCCTGCCTTCCTCCCCTCCTTGGTGTTAGAGAAATACCATAATATCTGTTTTTCCGTTCAGAAAAAAATCATGATTTTGTCAGTGTGTAGATGTTCTGTTAGGACATATGTGGATTTTAGGAATACGCCTCAATACGGCTGAATAAAGTTTTATATATAATGGTTTTAGTAATAATTCTGGTTTTGACCTTAAAATATTGTATATCACCAAGATAAGGAAATTTCCTTGTCATTTACATCCCAGTGAATTCTCATCAGATCTTTAGTAGTTAATCAGTCCCTCACTCTCTTCTTTGAACCCCCCTTGGGTGGGGGTCGGGGAGCACCCCCAGGGCACACTGCACAGGGCACGGTGGGCCCCTGGGGACCCTGGCACGGCCATCACCCGGCGAGGAAAGCGGTCCTCGATGTCTCATCAGTTTGCGCGCTCCCTCCCTCTCTCATCTGTTCAAAATACGTCTTTCTTTCAAAGAAATCCATCATGGAGATTACCTGTGCATCTCTTAACTAACCAGTAACTGTTACAAAGATTTTCACAACAGACACTGAATGGAAAGACGAATTCATGTTCCTAAACCATTAGATGGTATAAGGCCAACTTACCGGTTGCCAGGAAATCTGCTAGTTTTAACAACGAAAATCTTACTTTCTGGGAGACCCCGCAGCCCTGCGCAGACCAGGAGAGCTGTTCATCCTACTGCGGGGTAGACAACTGCCTCCTGGGGAATGACTTCCTAAGTCCACGGGGAAGAACTATGGGACCAAGGAAAGGGAGACAAAGTGGGCCACTCAATTTCTGAGAATTCTGTTTTCTGCATCCTCATGTTCTCTGGTAGAAAACTGAAGCAAAACTCCGTGTGTCTTATTTCATGATGCTATTCAGAATATGCATTATAAAAAAGAATGTAAAAACTTCCTAGGAAAACAGTAGATACATCACAAAGAAACGGCGTTATTTTTGCTACCTCCAGCCTTGATAATTGAGCAAAAAAATCAAAATACAAAATATTTACAAATAAGTTGGAGTTACTTGTGCAGATTATTTACATGATGAGCATTAATAAAGTTAATTGACGCTGCACATTATGTTCTAATATAACCTATATATTTTTTAAGATTTATTTATTTAATTAAGAGAGAGAGAGAGAGCTTGCAGAGATCATAGAGTCAGGGGAGATGATGAGAACTGAGGGGGGGCGTGAAAGAAACCCAAGCCCACCCTGCCCTGAGCATGGGGCCCAGCATGGGGCTCAAGCCCATGACCCTGAGATCATGACCTGGGTCAGAACCAAGAGTCAGACCTTTAACTGACTGAGCCACCCAGGGGCACTCTTCTAACCTATATTTGTAAATATACTTTAATTTCAGTAAACTTCAGCGACTACCTTCTGGACACATAATTATGGTTTTTTTAATCATTTAAAGCTGAATTAATATCAGTGGGCACTGTAATAAAAAATATATATCAATAACAAGATTCTTAATATTATATCACTCTAGGAAAAGCTCTTTTTCAAAAAAGACTGCAGAGAATCTAAAACTTTTTGATTTTCCTGACTGAACAACATCATGCATATGCACTTGTTTATGAAGTACATATACTATTACCGAAATTGCTGCTTGGATTTAGGAAACTGATGAAAATTAAGCTCATAAAAATTTAATGCCAAGAAACCTAAGTGTGGAATACATAGTTAGGGTGTAGCTTCTCAGAAAAAAAAAAAAATGTATTAGGCCTTGAGAAAGAAACTACATTTAGTTTTGGCCACTGATTTTGAATAGTCAGGGTTTCTTTTTTTTTTTTTTTTTTTTTTTTTTTTTTTAGTCAGGGTTTCTTTTGAGTGCGCATGGAGCTCTGCTCTCGAAGCCAGAGTGAAAATAATTCTGTTATGAAACTATCAGGACAGGCTTCAGGTCACCAGGAGGACGAGGCGAACGTTCTGGAGAGGACTGAGGGAACTCAGCGGTGTCCTCCACGGCAATGCGCTGTGTAGCCTGGTTTGGGATGCTCAGTGTGGAGCCATGCACAGCGGGCACAAAACCGATGGGATTTGGGGAATAGGGTTTTTCTGACGAACTAGAACGGGGCGCTTTAGTTTTACAAAACTGCATTTGCATTTCTTTCCTCACACAAAATGCAAAATGCATGAGAAGTAAAATTCTTGCTTTGCTTACCATTTTACCATAAAACGTGAATGGAGGAGTTGATAATTCTGCAGCCCAGTTGTGAGGGCAGAGTTGTGAACAGCTGTGCACAGGGTTATCCTTGACTACTAAGTGACCATTATATGCCTCCCACCCATGCCATTGCATAGAGGGTTGAAATGTTCAAATAGATGGGCAAATGGTGTAATTGCAATCATTATCAGGAACACCATAAGGATTTGAGGAAAGACATATTATGGCAAGGAAAAGAAAAAAGAGATGTCCTGTAAAACGAGACACACTTCTTTGTCGCCTGCAGGAATATTATGATAATGAGAAATAATCAAATACATGTCTTCCCTGTAAAACTGATATACCATGAGCCAGATGCTAGACTAAGCATATTATACACAAGAGTATGAAATATTCACAATAGCATTCAAATTAGAACATCAATATATTTATTCCTCAGATTAGGGAAGTATTTGGAAAGATTTCCATTTCCTAAAAATTGTACAGTAAATGGCAGACAAGGTGTTTAAAGTAAGTTTACTCCTTCCCACGCAGACCCTTAGCAATTACACTCGGCTCTTTCATGGAATCCATTGAGCCACTGAATCCATCAGTGCCATTTCATTGCATCCATTCAGAGATGCAGATAAAACTATTCTTCCTTTGGATAAAAAGTGGAGGTTGTTGACCTCCTCATTTCGTTAATACTGAATCTATTAGAGTCTATGGCCACCACGCCGAATGTACCAATTCTAATATGAAATAGGACTTGCTATACTCTTGTCCTAATTTATTTGCTTGGCCAAGGTGTGTTCTCTATAAACTCAGAATTTCCCAAGAGTATGACAAATTCTTAAGTTTACATCCACAAAGTCTGGCACAATACCGAGCACGGAGTAGATGCCCCACACATATATTTTGGAAAATCTCTACAACAAAATTTATAAAAATAAGACAATCTCATGAAGGTAACCCAAGCCGCCTTGTTACTGTCTTTTCTCTCTGTTTATATCTCCTTTCCTCATCTTGTCCACCCAAGCATTTTCCATTTACAATTTAAAACCTTTCCTTGCTATGCCTTCTTTGGTGAAGATTTCCCTGGGCAATGCCAGCTTTCTGTGGTACTTATATAACTTGCGCAGAATCAACTATTCCATGTGCTATGGTACATTTTAGGTGTGAGAAGTATTACCCAGAAGTTGAAAGCCTCCGCTCTAAAGGCAGACATACTGTGCTTGAATCCAGGCTCTATCACTTACGAGTCCGTGGATGAATTCCTTTACCACGCTATGTTTATTGCAGCATTATTTGCAATAGCCAAGATGTGGGAGCCACCTGACTTCCATTAATAGATGGATGGATAAGGAAGATGTAGTACACACACACACGCACACACACACACACACACACACGGATATTATGTGACTCTAAGAAAGGATGAGCTCATGCCATTTGGGACGGATGGACCTAAGGGTGTTATGCTAAGTAAAATAAGTCAGACTGAGAAAGACAAACACCATATGATTTCACTCATTAGTGGAATCTTAAAAAAAAAATGAATAAACAAAAAGGAGAATCAGACCATAAATACAGAGAGAACAAGCTGACGGTTGCCAGAGCGATGAGGGGCAGAGGGATAGACAAAATGAGGGAGGGGAAATGGGAGATCCAGGCTTCCAGTTATGGAATGAGTAAGTCACGGGAGTAGAAGTCACAGCATAGGGAATACAGGCAATGATATGTCACGGCCATGTCTGGGGGGCCCCGTACGGTGGCTACACGTGTGGACATGGCATAACGGACGAACATATGAAACTAATGTAGCATCGCGTGTCAGCTATACGCACAGAGAATATACAACTCTGAACCTTGCTCTGTTTACCCAACATGCTTTCCTCATGTAGTTATTTTGAGGATTAAACCACCTAGAACATGTTGATAGACAATTAGCTGGAAGCATTAGGGCAGCGGTGGCGATAAATTTAGTATCTTAGGCCTGACCCAGGTTAGAGCTAAGAGCTTTTAATGCAGGCTTCCAACAGAACCCGTGATGATG
Organism: Canis lupus familiaris; assembly: GCF_011100685.1. Classification (NCBI taxonomy): domain Eukaryota; kingdom Metazoa; phylum Chordata; class Mammalia; order Carnivora; family Canidae; genus Canis; species Canis lupus. The sequence continues at coordinate 87,710,393 of NC_049226.1, read as the reverse complement.
ACAGACATAGTCTGTCTCTATCTATAGCTGGATCATATTGATCAATGTGGCGAAGTGAGACTAAGGAAGGGGATGTTTGATTTTATTTAATCAATGTATCGTTAAGCGGCCATACCTGGCTTCCACCTGCTGTGCTAGAGACGATGCCTCTGGAGGACAGGGACTATATACACTGTAGTGCCTTTCTGGCCCCCCGCACCGTGATGTATCATACAGGGCTCATTCTTTGGAACGCTCTGTGGACTGTGGAAAGGCATGAAATGTGTGATGATCAAGAAAGCATGACACTTTCTATTTTTTTTCTTTAAGATTTCATTTATTTATTCATGAGAGACACAGAGAGAGGCAGAGACACAGGCAGAGGGAGAAGCAGGCTCCATTGCTGGGAGCCCGACGTGGGACTCCATTCCAGGACCCCGGGGTCACGCCCTGGGCTGAAGGTAAACACTCAACCACTGAGCCCCCAGGTATCCCCCTTGACCCTGGCAAGCATGTCAAAGGCTTGACAGTTCTATAGCAAACTTGATTTTCATCTTTTCTGTAAGGAGTCTCCTCAACGGCTGCCCCATTATCAATGAGTTTAAAGTCCACTTACCATTACCACCTTTCCAGATTCTCTGTGTGCTTTAAAAAAAACCTCCTTCAGAAGCCCTTCCCTGGCTCACAGGCAAATTCCATACGCAATACTGTGCACCTTATTATAGTCTTAGAAAGTAGAGGACCCAACATGGTTGGCCCTTCAAGAGGAGCATACGGGGTACAGCCAGTGACGGAATGTTTGCAATTAGCTGGGCTTGGGTTGGAATCTACCTCAGTAGATGCCTTTACTTGGGTTGGAATCTACCTCAGTAGATGCCTTTACAGGGCATCTTGGGCAAAATGCTTAATGTGTCTGACGCATGATTCCCTCCGCAGTAAACAGACACACACCTCATGTGTTGCATGGGGTCTTCGTGAGCATCCAGTCAGCTAAGTACTTGGCCTTTAAGAAGACAGTCCGAGAGGTAACTCATGTGCAATCTCTTTGCTTCTCATCGTCTCCCTCACACAGCCCTCGCTTGACAGACACTGAAAATATTTCGTGTTTTATCATCCTCTTCTCTACTTGGCATCTCCATCTCTATTCTCCTCCTGGCCAAGTGTACTCCCTCTCTCCTAACCAAGCGGGTTTGACACATCCCCTGCCCCAGCACCTAGTATTAAATCTAAGGTTCCCTTTTGCTGTGTCCCTTGACTGTAGACTATTGTGTTTACTCTCTTCCCCTGAGCAGTCATTTTCACAGGGAAAATTTTCTTCTGTTTAAATACATCTTCATTCATTCATTCATTCATTCATTCATTTTTTCCCAACTGCAAATTCCCTTTGCCCTGATCCGTATTTGTTTCTTTTCTGAGATGTGTTATCTCCTTTTCTGTTTTTGTTTGTTTTTTGTTATCTCCTTCCGATGCACAAAGGCATAGGGAAGGGAGAGGCTATTTCCATGAAAGGGGTTACCTTGGGTTAGAGTGATGCCTGTGATCTATACACCAGGTAACTTCTCAGAGACCCAACAGTCCCCAGTTCAGGAACAGTGAAGTCATTTCCCCGAGGTACTGCAGCTGGTGGGCAGCGAGCTCAGATCTGAACTTCATGCTCTTTCCACTTGGACGCGCTGCCTTTTTTCCCTCCGTCTCCTTGTGTTAGGGCTGCTGGTCAAGCTCCTGTTTAGAGTAGCTGCAGCCGCCAAGGGAGAGGGAAGAAAGCACAGCCAAGCAGCTCAGCATGAAGAACGATAATAACCTGACTTAGATTTAAATAATGATAACCCCTCAGGGACAGGTTCCTAGCCTGGAGAGTGATTATGTAAATGAACTCTCTGTGTATTTCCCAGACTAACACTCTGAATGGAAACCAAACATATTCACTGACTTCGGTGTTGATGACTGTTTTAAGCTGGCTTCCATAAAAAAAGCATTGCATTGCCTGCTTTCTCTGCCTTTTTCAAAAACACACAGCCAAGGGGGAAAGGGCAAGTGAGCTAGCATTTAATGAATCCTCTAAAGTGTCAAACACTGCCTTAGGCACTTTCACATATGCTATTTTATTTAATCCTTGTAAATGCCCTGAGCAGTAGGTTTTGTCAGCCCCATCTTTTTTTTTTTTTTTTTTTACCTCAAGAAACTAGATAAAAACAGAAGGGCAATATTGAGCATCTAATGCTGTACCCAAAGTACAAATTTTGCTTTAGCAATATTTAATATTTTTAATGCTAAAATGCCATCATCTTAACACTAAGACCATGTTAAAGACAATAGGAGCAAAGGAAAATTATATAATAACCTCACTTAGAAATATAAATACAAGATCCCTTACACATGTCAGAAACAAGTCTATTGATGTACTGGAATTCTAAGATATTATGATTAATTAGTGTTTATTCTGAAACAAAGTCAGACATGAATTCATTCTAGGAGCAAAGGAAAATTATATAATAACTTCACTTAGAAATATAAATACAAGATCCCTTACATGTGTCAGAAACAAGTCTATTGATGTACTGGAATTCTAATATATTATGATTCATTAGTGTTTATTCTGAAACAAAGTCAAACATGAATTCATTCTAAGACAATATGCTAGTGTGATTTACTATATTGACTTCTTAATGAGATAATAAATTATTATCTTAGTAGATTTAGAAACATTTTCTTCATAAGTTGTAACTAATCCAGGATGCCCACTTCACTGCTTCTGTTCAGTATTTTACTGAAAGTCCTAAGCAACAAGACAAGACAAAGGAAAGCAATTTACAGATTGGGAAGGAAGAAAAAAACTCCATCACTTATTACACACACTACAGACAAACACACTCACACACAAGTTTTCTCATTTGGTTCATTTCTCATGGGATTTTCTTTACCTGAAAATCGTCTCTTTTTATGTCTGGTAATTTGTGACTACTGAGAGAGTTCAGAAAGATTATTGGATACATCGATATAAAATAATCATTTTCATCTCTTATTTAGCAGCAAAAATATAATTTTGAAAATATGTCATTTGATGTACCAACAAAAATAGTTAGAATCTAGGAATAAATCTATAGGAAATGACTATATCTTTATCCAGAAAATTAAAACTTTTTAATAAAAGGTATAAACACAAAAAAATGAAAAAATGTTATGGACGTAGACAATTTTCTCATAAAGATGGGAGTTTTCTCCAAAATGATCCATACGTTTGATTGAATCTCAATCAGTATCTCAAAACAAATCTTAGGTGGACCTGACAGATGGTCTTAGAACATCACAAATAGACAAGAGACTCTAAAAAAAATAAAAGTGACTATTATCTTAAATATCAAAAATTTCTGTAAGGTACAGTATACCTTCTGTATACCCAAATGTAATGATTTGGGTACAATAGATGAATAAAAAAGAATAGGATTTAGACATGCATCCACGTACATTTATAGTCTCTTTAAATGCCAGAGGGAAAGAATGAGCCACCCACTCCATGCAAACTGAGGCTTGAGTGTAGAATCTAAGAAATTAGTAATAAAGTCTTAAAGGAAGGAGGAGGAGAAAGAGGAAGAAGGAAGAAGAGGAGGAAGAGGAAGAGGAGAAGAAAAAGAAGGAGAAGCAGAACAAAGAGCAGGAGAGGACTGGAGTTAGGAAGAGGAGCAAGGAGACAATTCTCAATTTAGTTTGGGGTCTCAATTATCTGAAACAAAACGGTTAGAAGTTCTTTCCCTAAATGCCCAGGATTTTTGTCAGCCCATAGCTAGGGTAATCAGCTTCTTATTTAAGGACCTTCTACATGAAAAGATTGGAATAAAGGCAGAATAGGACCTCACTGCTCATGGACAATGTGAAACAGATACACCCAAACTCGAGGAAAGGTGAAGAAGTGTTCTCAAGAGGAACATACATACACACGACACAAATGCACATTTATGATACGCACACACCTCCAATGTGTGTAGCTGTGATTGATGGAGGTTATGAAGAATAAGAATGGAATTTGGGTACCAAGGTGTTTGTAAATGAACTAAAAATGGTCCTAATTATAGGGGGCTAAAATATCTATACTAGTAATTATACTATGATAGTTAATCAAGAACTCATTAATGTGTTGAGTCCTTTGCTAAGGGCTTTATATATACATTATCTCAAAGAACAGTCACAAAAACCTTTTGAGGTAGGTGGGGTTTTCGTCACCATTTTATAGATGAGATATTAATCTCAAGATTACTTATCCAGCATAAATAAAACAGTTAGTGGCACCTAATGGATTAAAACTTCAGGCTATCTGAATCTGGACAACTCTTAACCCCTTCTCTAAATGCTTGCGGGGAGCTTGGAGGTTCTTTGAGAGGGCTTCAGGTAATTAAAATATTTCACTGTCCTACCAGAAATTAGGTATTCACTTTGATCTGGCCATGCAGATTAACAAGCACATCAAATGTATTTGCTTTGGGCTAGAATGACATCAACTCTGGGCAAAACATTGATAATTTAAGCCAATCATGGGTTTATTGTCAAGCAGATCTTTCTTTTGTAGGTTAAAAAGACTATCAAGCACTTATTTTTTAGATGAAGTCAAAGATTGCTCAATTTTTACTATCAAGGTTTCTTTAATACTCTTTAAAAAAAATACTCTTCTCCTAGTCACCATATTTGTGATTTTTTTTTTTTTCTTCAAATGAGTATGTTACTTTCCTAATTCAGGTACATATGTGTACGTTTCAGTAATAAAGAATAAGCTAAAAACTATCCTTTTTAAAGAAGAAATTAAAGAAATTAACACTGAATCCCAAACTCACACAGATAATAAAATCCAACGCTTTCCCTTTGATGTCAAGTTGCTTCTGGGCATTTTTCTACCCATGGGCAGTTCTCTCTCTAACCTAATTGTATATCAAATTTTAACACCCTTAGGTCTGTCTTAACTCCATAGTTCTCTAATTATCTCATTTCCACTGAACTTCCAATTGCTGGTTGTATTGGTTCAAATGCTTCCAGATTGATCGCTGTGTTGCACCATCTGTAAATTTGATTGCTACACTGTTTATTCAGAACTACCAGATCATTAATAAAGGAAGAAAAGAAAGCAAACAGGCTTACACTGGTCCTGCAGTGCCCTCCTCCCCTGTCCCCCAGCACCCCTCAGGTCCAGACACAGTCATTCGTCACTTTCCCATGTTTATAGCCCAGGAGCTGACTTTTGTGGACACCCAAGTGTCCCTCCATTTGTCTTATGAGTTACGGTCATGGCAAGAGCCATATTGGGCACTCCAGTTAATCCAACACGAACAATCTCGTACTATTTTAGAATGTTTAAACTCAACAGTCATATGACTTCACATGTACCTTCTAAATGTTCCAGAACCTACCATAGGCACCAATCTGTAACCAACCTGAGACTAGAAGCTGTGGATATGTGGGAGTCTCCGGTAAATTTCCAGTGACCAGCACAGGGCTTGACACACAGGTTTAACATGTGGGCTGAGCTTTATAAGGTGGCATGATAATAAGTATTATTTAATGAGAATTTAATACTATAGCCACCATGGTTAATTCCTTGATTCTCCTAAAAATAAAATGATTAAAAATGACTTGTCTGTGGTCACTCCATATTCCAGAGAAATGAATACACTAATACAGCCATATTTTTTTTAAATGATCCAAAAAAATCACCTTTGATCCAATAGTTTTGGCAGTTTTCTGATCTGATCTGTAATGTCTTGGTATATATTTCTATGATAGCACATAATAAACACACTCGCATACATGATGTGGAGTATAGATGACCCTGGAACAACTGATCTGTGTGGGTCCACTGGCACGTAGATTTTTCTCAATAAATGTATGTATAGTACTGTAAATGTCTTTTCTTTATGATTTTCTTAATAACATTTCCTTTTCTCTAAGTTATTATAGGAATACAATGTATAGCACATATTTCGTATAAAGTATACGTCGATCAACTGCTCATGTTACCTGTACGGCTTCCAGTCAATAGTGGGCTATTGGTAGTTAAGTCTAGGGAGAAACAGAAGTTGCATTTTTGACTGCACGGGTTGATGCCTCTGACTGTCACATTATTCAAGGGTCATGGATATGGTTTCTTCCATTGGCTTGTGCATGTGAGGAGAGTCCATCGTCTTCCTTGGAGTAATCTTTGGTGCCTAGCACATTACCTTGAATGGGGTTAAGCACCAAATAAATCAATCAAGGATTTGGTTCTAGGATTGGAGCTAGTCTTTCTGTCCCGCTCCACCATGACACAGGTGTCATCTCACTTCCATTTTACTAGTCTATAGCAAGTGTTTGGTTATGTCCTTTCTATGCCTCTTGGTTTTTTTTTTTTGTTGTTTGTTTGTTTTTCCATTTCATATGTATCTAGCTGACGGGCACTGGGTGTTATTCTGTATGTTAGTAAATTGAACACCAATTAAAAAAAAATAAATAAATAAATAAAAAAAAAGAAAAAAAAAAAAAAGGAATTAAACTGTGTAACCTGTGTTTTTAACTCCCTTCCAAAGTTATTCTGAGATTGATCACCATGAGTTTGCTATGCATTTTATATGTCTCACAACTTGATGCCTCACAATTTAAGGGACTAAGGTGATGAGAGCATGCCTGACAACACAGTGGGCTCTGGCCTGGACATACCTGATGATTCCCCATTCCCGTGGTCTGACCCCTGGCCACAAATCAAAAAGGAAAATGTAGCTAAGAAATAGTCTCATTACCAAATTCATGTTTAAATTATTGACAATAACCAGTACCTACTGTGTGAAATGTTGGAACGCAGAAGACTTTCATGAAATGATTTAGAATTAAATGACAGCCATGACAGTCAGAGAGAATGTTTATCCGCCATAGGTAGATTCAATTATAAAGTGATTACATCGCTCAACACAAGCCACTTTTCATCCATCATTTGTTACCCGGATTTCAGTCGTTTGCTTTATAGCTTATTTCAGTTGGTTAGAACTTTGTACTAAAGAACTTGTGATTAGTACACATCAAACTCAGAGTTGGGCTCCCACCAATTTAGACAGAATATATATCCTCTGATCGAAATCCTAGAGATTCTATTTTTAAATATTTTCCAAATGATTCTAGTAGGCACATTTGAGAATTCATATCAGTTCAAATGTCCTTCAACTATAAATGAGAAGATATGATCTAAGAAAATAGAGGTATTTTGTCCAAGGTCACAATAGGAGTTGGAAGCAGAGCTGAAACTCCATCTGTGAAACTTAAAAAGTGCCAGAGACAAAACCCACTAAGACCAATTGAATCAGGATTTCCTTGGGGAAGGGAGCCCCATATGATTCTATTTTTCCAAAGTTTTCTACGCAATTCTAACTATCAGTGAAGATTGAGACCCACTGGATAAGAGCTAAATTTGTTGATTCTCTGTCTAGTACTTTCTGCACAAGTCGTATGTCCCTTTTTGCTTAGCTACCGTTCTTAATATTTTTGGTTCAACAAACCCTACAGATAAAAATATATGTAAGAGGTCTACAGGTTTTATAAACCAGAAACTTGTGCACCCCTCCAATCACACTTTGTGAGATGATAAGAACACAAATTGAAAATCAAATGGCATGAATAAACAACTAGAAAGTCACTTCCTTTCTAATTATTTTTCAGTTTTTTCTGATGATGTAAATGACAAAATGTGTTTGAAGCCAATACGGTGCTTAGTGTCTTATTTGCCATTTTTACTTTGTATGAAGAAAAAAGAAAATGAGGAGGAAGAGGAATACAAAAGGGTGAAGGAAGGGGAAGTGGAAGGGGAGGAGGAAGAGAACAAGAAGGTAACAAGAAAAAGAAGAGGAGGGGAAAGAGAAAGGGAAAAAAGTGGGTTCAGAGATTTAGACACAAGAGTTAAGCTAGAATTGTGTGTGTGTTTATGGGTCATGCATTGTATTTATTTCCACAGCTACCTTCTGCTTATAAGAATTACCATGGTAATAGTATTTAAAAAATAATTTTAAAAACAGCTATTAACAGTGTAATTCGGGAAATGTATTTTAATGGCATCAGTATTCATCGTCTTCATGCCAGGTTTATAAGCACTGAAAAAAATCACAGCAAGTACAGGAATTATTATCACTGACATACTTGTCCATGCAATCGAAGCCTTTGACACTTCATTCAAGGACTGTCTGCTTGTTATACCAAAGAGCATGTAAAAGACTCTTAAAGGGAATCTTCTGTTCCAGTGATTTTTTGTGATAATCCCACCATATGTTACTATTTTAGAAAAGTCGGTAGAGGGATGAAAATATCCAAGTAGGCATATGTTTTTATGAAAGTTTCAGAAAAGTGTGTTTATTTTGACTTATGTCTAAATTAGATTCCTAACAGCTGAATGAAATGTAAATTAGTTGTTTTTGTTGCAGAAGATAGACAATCCCATAAAACATGGTATCAATCATCTGGGAAGTGCCTGTTTTTATTTCAAGCCTTGCTATGGCAGATCACTCTTACAGATGAAAGGAGTGAGCACCAGTGCCTATATAAACAGCCTGGAGGTGGGCAGAATTAGCCCTGCCCTTTCCTACCGCAAGGCTCTTGTCCCCATCAGTCCCTCTGAGAAGTCTGTCTCCCCTTCTAGCTCCTTTCCTCCTCACTTGCATTTCTGAAAAGCTCCTCAGGGAATTTAGATCATCAGGTGGATGGGGACGACCGATGCCAGCCCAGAGACCCTCCTCCATAAATAATAAATAAGCCCCCTTCCTCTGTCCTACTTCAGAATGAAGCCTGTCGGATCCTCCATGTCGGATCTCTCAGTGACGCCCTGTATTCCTGGACTTTTATGAGACTGGGAAAAACTAATAAACCACAGCCCAGCAGATGCCTGAGTACCTATTTAAGTGCTTAGGATCCCTCTTTTTACTGAATGCTAAGTTCCTCCAGGCCTAGAACCTCATCTGCCTGAGTATGGCTCTATCCTCAGAGCCTTCCCAGAACAGTGTGCGATACATCCTCCACAAGCAATTAGTATTTCCAGAATGAATTCCACAGGGAGCGTGAAAATGAAATCACAGCATTATATGGGAAGTGCTTTGGATTTCCTAAAATGCGAGAAGAACCCAAGGGTAAGGGGAAGCTTATAAGGGGCTACTTGAAAGGAGCAACAGCTACTCTTCTCCCAGATTAGAGCCGTAGATGAGGGATGGTCAACAGTGACGGACACTGATGTTTCAGGGTATTACAGAAATCCAGATTTGCATGTAAAATCTCACAATGTCAAAAATATTGAGCAAAACACAACTCTTGCCTGTTTCTGTTAGTCTCTGTTTTTGAATGCTGTGAAGTTAATAAGATGTGATGGCCAACTCAGAGCATATATGAACTGGCTTTGGTCCAGAAACCACAGTGTGAGACCAAAACACTTCGTTCTCCTTGCAGACCTGGCCTGCTTCTTGTTTTCGATTTTGTTTTTCTGTTGCTTTGTTTTGCTTTGTTTTGTTTTTCCCGACTTCCAGAGGAAGTCTGGATCTGGTTCTATGCCTCTTTGGAAATCCTATCCTAGAATGTGGTATAGGGCCCCAATTCAGCCCCAAAGCAGGAGACAGTCACATTTCTCTCCACTCCCTGGTGGGGTTGACCGCAGAGATTTCCTCTGCAATTGTTTTCCTAATAACCCAAATCAGCATAACCCAGTTGAGGGAACCTTGGGCCAGTGTCCTTGTAATATTATGTGAAAGGATTAACTAAGTAATCAGGTCATGCAAAAGAGCCTATTTATTGTGAATAGTAAGTATTCACGGGAAGTAATTTCTAACAAAATTACCCATTTCTATAAAAATTATACTGATTCCTATGTATGGACACAAAGTGCAGACATTCTGTGATCTCCTTAAAGTATTCTTCAGACACTGAGACATGGGCCTCAGCTCACTTATTCCTAGTTCGTACTAACCTCAATCTCAACCGGGAGGATAAATACCAGTTGTTTTCAGGAGCCTGGGGGTGTGGGGGGCGGGTGGGGGGGGGGGGAGCTCCATTTGAGATGCACATGTCTTTATGAGGAGAAATGCGAGCAAAAGAAATATCATTACTAAATTACTGCAATTACTAAATTACTACAATTACTAAAAAAGTACAATTCCCCCTTTTCTTCTACGTGTGATTTCTAACCAACACAGTGAAACGAGGGAAATAATCCCTTGTTTCAGGTATAGAAAATCCAAACTCTGAGAGATTAAGTAGTTTACCTAATATTACACAGCAAACTGGTAACAAAACTCAAATCAACCCCTTCTTTCTCTCATTAAGTTCTTTCTTCCCCCCTGAACTGCAATTAGTAAATCCATACGTCTACAAAAAAGACTTAAGAGCCGATAAGTAAAGAATTGGTTAGAAAAGTGATATAGAATCAGTAACTTGTTCAGCAAAATACAGATTAAAAGGAAATAAAATGACACAAACTACAAACATCACAAAAATCCATGAGAAAAAAAAAGAACAAAAAGAACATAATACTTATATAAAATAACTATCTGGCACATGTTTATGCAATTTCTCCCTCCACAATTGTTTTTTTTTTTTTCCTACCTTTCTTTGCCTCTTTTTTTGATAATGATTTTTACAGGTGACTTCTTTTGAAAAAGAAAAATTAATCTTTCCTCTAGAATGGTTAATAAAATACTTTCTAAATTATTGATAATTTAGATAGGTTCTTTATGTTTTATAGCTGTCATTAGCAACATCATATAAATAATTATGATCTTTGTCAAATAGGGGGATACTATCAAGTTGCTTTGATATATAAAACTTTATTATTTTTTTAAAGATTTATTTATTTATTTTTGAGGGAAAAAGAGTGTGAGTGGGATTGAGGGGCAGACAGAGAGGGAGAGAATCTTTTTGTTTTCTTAAAGATTTTGTTTATTTATTCATGAGAGACACAGAGAGAGAGAGAGAGGCAGAGACACAGGCAGAGGGAGAAGTAGGCTCCATGTGGGGACCCCAATGTGGGACTCCATCCGGGGATCCCTGGGTCGTACCCTTGGCTGAAGGCAGATGCTCCACCCCTGAGCCCCCCAGTTGTCCCGAGAGGGAGAGAATCCTAAACAGGTTACCTGTTGACCATGGAGCCCGACACAGGGTTTGACACAGGGCTTGACCTTAAGACTCTGATGCCATGACCTTGAGATCATGATCTGAGCCAAAACCAAGAGTCAGACACTTAACAGATGGAGCCGCACAGGTGTTCATATATAAGTTTTAAACTTTCAGGGAATTTTAATTTTTCGCAGTAACTAATCTTCAATATTTTAAAGTTCAAACTGTGTGATACGTATGGAAATCTATAGGATGTGTGATTAGACTACCTCTGACATGAGAGAACTTTCGTTTTTTGACTAGATGCTGATGAAAACTGAATCCTTTGTTTTTTATTGGACATATCTGATGGTGGGACAGTGTTTTCACAGACTACCTTCTGCATCAGAATATTTCAACCTTGCTTCTCCTCCGTTAGCCATATAACTCAGCGGGCTGCCTGGCATGTTCATATAGTGATAGCGCCTCTAGATTTGCACTCTCTTGTCCAAACCCTGGCTGAGTTAGTAGAGGGGACAGAAAGACAGTTCAGAAAAGCCACTCCAATATGAGGACAACCAGCAATAATTAAACCAAGTAGAGAAGCAACTGAAAAATCACAAAAAAAAAAAAAAGTAGCGTATTCAATCCAAACTAAAAGCTTTCCAAACTCAGTTTCCCCTTGACCAGATTCCTCTGTCAGATGCAAACTCCATGAAAACACCATCAAAATAATCTGTTACTAAATCTCAGGGAGAAACCTGTGTCTAGATGCGATTTTGGAATCTAGTTTAAGGTAAATGTTTCAATATGTGGTGTAATAATGAATAAACATCATGCACAGTAGTTTAAGATGAAGGAATGCAGCAAGGTGAGATAATTGAAGCCTAAGTTAAAGAATCTTGGAAATCGAACCGTGCATCCCAAGTTGAACAGTTTAATGTTCACTTTTATAGTTCTGGGGCATTTGGGGGGTTTAAGGATGATCTCGAAACTAACAACAAAGCAATTTACAATTTTTATCTCCCTGGGCAAGAGCTTCATGGAATAGAAAAGTCACATCACTAAAGAGCAAAGTCATGTTTGTGAAAATGTCTGAATAGTCAAGCCATTGTGTTATACATGGTAAACTGTGTCGGTGCCAGTGGTTTGGGTTCTTACCCCAAGTACCAAGGAATAGTGGCCTTTTCCTTTAACACCTGCCAGAAGGAAGTCACACTGCAAAGAGAAAGCACCTTTCACATTTGTAGTTACCTTGTTTACTTTGGAGGATTTAAAAAAAAAAAAAAAAAACACAAATATGGTCACGTGACCATGTTCAAGGCCAAGCAAGTGAAGAGTGCTAGGCTAAATTTCCATAGCTTCGTAGTAAACCCTCTTAATGGGAAACGAAGTCCTGGACCACTCCATCATCCCACTCCACCCCATTCTGATTAAATATTGAGGTTGAGCCTCGTCTAATGCAGGTAGATGGAGGAACAAACTTGAGCAAAGCTGCCCTAGACTGTGGAAAAGATCCTGGGGGAGCCTCTGTCCTGAATTCCGTGATGCTAATGCAGAGCCGTCGTTGACAACTCTTTCTTCTCATCCTTTTTCCACCCCACCCCGCCCCTTTAATGGGAATATTATTTTTCTGGTAATATGAGCACTTCAGTAATCAATGCCATTTAGCATTCTGAATAGATATGAGTAATTCCATTACTTATTAATGATGAAACATTGCTGGTTTGAAACATGTTTTCCAGCATATTTTCTGATTGTGTGTGAAGAGGTTGCCTTTTATTTGACTACAAGAGCACCTTATTCATTTCCCTGCAGCAGCAGGAGGGGGATAAGATAGATATGCGCGTGCGTGCACACACACGCACACACAAGAAGATTCTCCTCTTTTTTATTTTATTTTCTGATTCTTATCAGATAAATACCTACATGGCCCAAGTCAATTAGCAAATATGAATAACTATCTCTGCTGTGCAATGTGTGAACTCATTTTTATATAAATTTATTTCATTTTAATTTGATATTCACACATTCTTGCAGCATAGTTCTCATTATTTTTACATTTTAGAAATGAAGACATCAAAGTTCGAGGAGTTTAACTGATTTGTCCAAAATGGATATAGGGACTCAAAAGAGCTGGTTTTAAGCCCTAAGTCTAAATGCCTTGCATCTCCCAACATAGTACTACTTACTCCTTCAAAGAAAAATGTTGTTACATATTCTGTAAAAATAAAAATGAAGCTTAAGTGGGTTGATGCTTTATTTTTATTTATATACTTATTTGTTGGAAAGTAGAATCATTTTGATCTCTAAGCGGGATTATAAGCAAATTTGTAATAAAAGCAAATTCTAGCTGCCTGGAACGCTTGAAGTCATCCAGCTTGCAGTGTTCATTTTATCTTATTAAGCTTTAAGTAAAACCAGCCTAAATCTTCATCTATCCTATGGTTGGAACATCTCCAGGATTGTTAAATGGTCACCTTCTGCTCTAGTTTCCAGTTTTTGGCTAAATTCTTAAATTCAGTCAAGCCTCATCCCCTGCTACTCCTTTCTAGCCTTCTGGTGACTTCTCAAATGTCAAAACTTTCGTGTTTTTATAACAACTCACAGAGCATTTATTGAGAACAGTTTGGTGTACAGTTTAACGTCTACTAAAACTTCAATAACGCCGTTGATGGTGATGTGTGCTGTGCACGTGCATGTGCACACGCACTCATACAGGGACGAGATGGCGGGTATGAAGTTAGTGTTACAGTTTAATGTCACCCAGAGTGTTCAATAACTAGGCAACTACCTACAATTTTCTAGTTTTTGGCTCTTTTGGCCACCCTGTCATCCAAAACTAACTCACAAGCCATGTTAGCAAGCTTTTCTCTTGCCTCTTGCTCATTTTTCTCTCACACTAGGTACCTGCCACCAATTCCCTGATGTTTGTTATACTATTGGGCAATTTTATGTCCTCTTTCATGTCACTCAAAGGCATGGCCGGAAGTGTGGAGGGGTTTCTTTAGTAAACAACATACTGCACGAAGTAGCTTCTTTAAACAGCATTCCTCTTGCCTCAGAGAGAAATTGTTACCTCATTAGAGAAGAACACAGACTGGTTGTTATTTAAAAGGACACACACAGAGACACACACACACACACACACACACACACAGTTTGCACTATAGGAATGTAGAGAACTAGAAGTCAGTGCAGCCTTAGATTCCCACAGCACGCCCTTGAATAAGCCAACAGAATGCTTTCTTCTTCTTATCACTTTGGACTCACTCCCTTTTTAAAACACTACTTTAAAATCGTATCAGTGTTAGACCATGTGCACCAACACTTAACCACCTTCATAAGCAGTTGCCCCCACTTCCATTCGCCATACGTTGATCATAATCCCCCTATCTCGGTATCTGTAAAGCTCTGCCTTTCGACCCCAACTCTTCTTTGTATGCCTGCATTTATTTTTCAGCACAATAACTTATTGGCTACATGGAAACATATGGTAATCCAGGTGTAAGCTTCTCTGGAAAACTGCCCAAGCAGCTGAATCCCCACCTGGCACTCTGCTTTTGGCCTGTAATCAAACTCTTCCCAAACTGGACCACATTCGAAGTTGAGGGATGCATAATTGTGTGAAGGCTCTTCGTTAGTATTTCTTGGATCTGGAGGACAGTAAGAATCGAGCTGTGAAAGAAAGGACTTAAAAACAAGAGAAAAACAGGATTATTGGTGTTTATCTACAGAGATTTCTGGGCTGTATATTTGTTTTGTTTTGTTTTGTTTTGTTTTGTTTTTGAATCAGTATCTCAATTTCAGAGCAGATCTTCACATGATTTGATGGCTAACGAGTAAGCACTTACGAGGCCCCTGGGCAAGCATTGCTTCTGTAGCAATGCCTTCAAGTGAGCAATGCCTTCTTTATGATTTTAATCCAGGAAAATAATAAATAATGCTTTATCTCCTCAAATTTACATCCAAAATTGTTTAATACTAATCTCTTGCATTGTGTCATCTTAATTTATAGCAAAGAAAGCAAGAACATGGTCCTTGGAGGCAAATCAGGGTACGACCTTAGGAAAGGCTCTCACTTATTTCCATGCTCATACTTAGCTATAAAATAGGTGAAGGGGCACCTGAGTGACTCTATTAAGCATCTGCCTTTGGCTCAGGTGGTGATTCCGGTGTCCTGGGATGGAGCCCCATCAGGCTCCCTGCTTACCAGAGAGTCTGCTTCTCCATCTCCCTCTGCGCCCTGCCCCCTCCCGACCCACTCCTGCTTGCCGTCCCTCCCTCCCTCTCTCTCTCTCTCAAATAAATATATTTTTCTAATTAATGAGGTGAAAAAAAATTTTCACAAGCAATATATTTAAGAATTAAATGGAAGTGCATAACCCCTTATTTAAGCTACAACAAATGTTTTGATAAATAATAGTCTCTTTGTTGGCAGCCAGAGTTTTGGACAAGTCAATTACCCATTCCAGGGAATATAAAAAAGGGCTAGTTAGTATGATTAATTCCTGAGCTACTTAGGAGCTAAGAATAACAGAATGTTAAAAAGATAGGATATTAAATATCAGGTCTTCCTGCAATTCCACAATCTACCCACGGATTTACTTAATGCCTTAAAATCTTATTCCCAACTGTCTAAATAAGGTAAATAAAAAAGTAATAATAGCTGTATTTCATACATCCTTATTCTTATGTCTCTAATGTAAATAAACCAATTATAGAAGTTGTATAATCACAGCTGTGGAAAGACACCAAAGGTTTAAATTCTCAGGGGAAAAAAGAGTTCTGTTTCACCCTAGGCATCATGGAAATAAAACTAAACAAACAAAAATAAATCAACAACAACAAAAAGTAATGGTTTAGGGAACATAAGTAATATCCTCATTAATAAGCTGGTCTCACCTCAAATTAAATAAGACCATTAGGGCACCAAGTGGTATATTCATTATTTTTGATACATTTCAAATGTGAAACACTGAGTAAAGTGCAATTAATTCCCATCCATTATCATTTGCTCACTAGAAATTTCTGAGTCATAATATTGATGCAGTGGTTGAAGAAATTTTAAGTTAATTGTGCTTTCTTGCAAACTGTGATGATAATAAGGAGTCTGTTGTTGAACTAGTGAACTGATTTTCAGATTTAGAGTCCATATACCATTCTCCTCAGCTCGTGACTCTGGTTGACTTAATTTTAAAAAACGTATGTGACCCTTAGCTCTCCTAGAAACACACAGAAGAATCCATCCCCAGAACTTTTTTTTTTTTTTTCTGGTAAATATTGTGAACACATAAGGAATGCGAAGCAGGTAGTACCCACGGAGTCCACCTTCTGTCTAAGTACTTTCCTTTGGACATCTGGGAATCCTCCTATTCTTGGGTCTTTCGTCTCTTGTCTTCCTACAGCGCCCGAGGCTTCTACAGCTCCACCACCTCTCCCTCCAGAATCCTACCTCCATTCTAAGAGTAGATCTGTTGGCTGATTATTGATTAATCCTGGGAACCAATGAAATATTCTGTTTTGTAACCTTAGGGAATTCAGAGGGTTTTCTGAATTTTTTTAAGTAACTTATACACAAGACAAATGGGCCTTTCGCTTACTATTACTTCACACTTCTCAGGCAATAACTTCAATACTTAAGAGAAGAACTCCTCTATTTACCTCATCACTGACCTCCGTTGGTATGGGGGATACACAGGGTTAGGGTGTGGAGGAAGAAGGCTTAAGGGATAGTATATTTCTTGCTGCCAAACACCCATATTTGACTTGAAATTTGCATAACAAAAATTTATCTTAAAATACATTCACCATTTGGGAAAGATTACCCAGGCACACAAATATATACACACGCACAGTATATATTTTAGAAGTGACCTCTTCCAAATAACAGATGTGGGGAAATGCTCAGAAACTCTGCCAAAAGGTCTACAAAAATGAACAATGTAGAAGAGGTGAAAGAAACACGCTAGAGCCGTATTCCTGCTCACCACTTATAACAAATGTAATAAATAATTTATTAGACTTTTTTCGTAGTCTCTGCTAAATAAAACCTTCATTTGCAATGACATTTTATCTCCTATCCTCAGGCATTTGCCTGAGTCCCTATTTTTTGCCCCCAGTGATTAAGGAAAATAGCCCCAAGTTCTGTGAACCAATTTGTAAGACAAAAACAAAAACAAAAACAAAAACAAAAACAAAACAAAACACAACACCTTCCAGATTAGAACTTTCCCAGGGGCTTTGATTAGGGAAGGAGGGAGATTCATTCATAGACTTCAGAGACAGGTAAGTGAGTACAAAGCCAGTGTTAAGTACCCTAACAGGGAAGTTCTGAGAGCTCATCAGCTCCCGGTATTTGATGGGCTACGTCACCTTTGCCAACACAGCTGCTGGAGAAGGCTGCCAAAGAGGATGAGAATGAAAGGGAATGAGGATGCCATAAAGGGAAAATATTTCACACAACCTGGCACCATCTGCCGTCCTCTTAGTCTCTGTTCAGAAAGGAGGGGATTGAATGCAGGGACAATGGCCTTCACAGCCAGCTTTTTTGTCAATAAAATCATAAAAATATGCTGATCATATTTTACAAAAAATATAGACAGACATATTTACTAAAAATCATATTTTACTAAAAGAATAAACAGACATGTATATTTCTAACTTTGTTTGCTTTGGAGGGGTCTTAAACCAAATTTAAAAATAAAAACAAGCTTCTATTATTTCAGCTACACCAGGTACTTTACCTAGTTTTAAGAGCCGGCCAAGATCACAGAGGTCGATGGAGATGTCTGGGTGGGCAGAGGGGTGTGCATAATGCAGTTGATTCTAGACCGTCTATATGCGCATGAAGAGAAAGAGGAGGCTGAAGGAGGAGGCAGGTTTTACTGACAAACAAACACATGTTTTGGGTTATTTCTCTTCGGTTGTATTAATGAAAGTGAATCCCAACATAAATGATACTTCTTGCTAATATGCTTCCTTCTATAACGACTGTTTGGCCACTTTTCTCCCAGCAAGTAAAGTGAGTTAGAATAAGGCAAGGCAAGTGGCGAGGGGATGGTCATGTATGTTTGGAGGAGGGATAGTTGAGGCTTGTAGGGGAGGATGAGTCTGGAGGTTTGGGGAAGTCTGGCCTCTACACATTAAGGAAAGGGAAAGGACTATCTGTCTGCCCTTAATTTCTAGAGTAAGCATGTGCTCCAATCTTGGCGCTGAGACCCCGAGCTAGAGGAAGGAGCCAGGCGTTGCTCGTCCCTTCCTACCCCCGAAAGAGTGTGCTGAGAAGCAAGCAGGAAGGTGTCCATAAACCTGGGCATACTAGCTCCCGCTCACCCTGCCACTTTGGTCGCTCTCAAAATTGCTCTTGTTTATCTTGCTCCTTAGGGTCCCAAAGTAGTATATCTGATGCTTTGGCCTTAAATAGCTGTTAATGCTCTTCTTCCCATAGCCAGATTGAGTGGCTGAGTCTTTGGAGGGTTCTGAATCCCATTTTTATATCTTCCAAGTATATAACCTCAAGCAAATTTGACTATACCGCTAACTCTGTTTTCCTCTTGGAAAAATGAAATTAACAGTAACATATGTTTCTCAGGAATTTGTGTGTGTGTTTCTGTACGTGCACGGGTGTGGGTGCACATATGCTTGCACATGCATGTGAGCATTGGACACCATAAATGTCCTCTAGCTCTGGGTCTGAGTGCTAAGATTTCAGCACATGCTTACTGTAGGAATCAGGGCGATGGATAGTCCTTTCCTCTCCCTTAAATTGTAAAAGCCAAAGAATTTAGTAAGATGTCATGGATTAAAAAATTTAGTTTGGTACCAACTATATACTAAAGGAGAAAATAAAGAATATATTTTACCTGTAAATTCTGTATAGGTAATAATCTAAATCCATTCACATCCTCATCTGAAACAGGCTCCTTTTATCAAATAGTAATTCCCTAGCAATTTCCAAAGTTACCACAACATTAGCACTGAGCAACATTCTTCTTCATAGTTAAATTCCATGATGCCATAACTCAATTTGCTTTGTTGAATTAGAGCTCATGGGGCTTTAGGGAAAATAATTGGGGCTTTGCAATCAAAGCTAAAATTGAAAACCCCTAAAAGAGCTGTGGTTCTGGTTGAGTAACAGAACTCACTAAAATATTTTCCTTCTCTGCCTCATTTCTTCTGTCCTTTGTTGCATATTTGCTGAGCCTGTGTGGTCTTTGTTTTTGGCTGACTACTTAGTCTGCAGTGCTGACAAATTGAAAATTAGACGTAGCTTCTATCAAGGACATTATACTCCAACACTATGTGGGATTTAGTGGTATCTCTCCACTGTGCTTCTACTTTGGAGACCATTTTCTGACTCAACCTGGCATGCATACACACGTGCACAGGTGTTAACAACTGTTAGGCATATATATAATAAACTTCAGAAAGCACTCATTCGTTCAAGCCCCCCCCCCCAAGTAGTTTCATTTAATTCTATTAAAACATCTTTATAAAAACTGGTTCCTTCCTTCCTTCCTTCCTTCCTTCCTTCCTTCCTTCCTTCCTTCCTTCCCTCCCTCCCTCCCTCCCTCCCTTCCCTCCCTTCCTTCCTTCCTTCCTTCCTTCTTCCCTTCCTTCCCTCCTTCTTCCCTTCCCTTCCCTTCCCTTCCCTTCCCTTCCCTTCCCTTCCCTTCCCTTCCCTTCCCTTTCCTCCCCTTCCCTTACCTCCCCTTCCCTTCCTTTCCCTTCCCTTCCTTTCCCTTACCTTTTTTATTTCCTTTTTCAAAAGAGAATTACCCAGGAACTATTTTAAAGAGGAATTGTGGGCAGCTCCAGTGGCCCAGTGGTTTAGTGCTGCCTTCAGACCCAGGATCGAGTCCCACGTCGGGCTCCCTCCATGGAGCCTGCTTCTCCCTCTGCCTGGGTCTCTGTCTCTCTCTCTCTCTCTCATGAATAAATAAATAAAATCTTTAAAAAATAAAGAGGAATTGTATCACTTTTATAGATAAACTTTTATCATCAAATTTCTCCACTTGATTTATGTGCAGTAGTTGGTCCAAGTTGTTCTAGGAATAAATCATAAATACACAAATAAAATTCGGCAGCAGTGCAAGTCCAAATAGCTTACAATGAGCCTTTCTTGAACTCTAACCTTGAGGCATTCAGTCATTCTGCCTTCATCACAAAATAGTTCTGTAGCAATATCTTTGGCATTCTTACATAACTGGGGTGAAATTATTTTTCTTCTTTAGCTATTAAATTTAATTGATATATTCATAATATTTAAATGCTTTATCAACCTTTTCAACCATTTTTAACAATTCTAAGGCACTTTAAAATTTAACGTCATGAAATCAGAACTAACGTTGACTCATTTTAGCTTTTTTTTCTAGTATACTGTTGAAATATACTGTATGTTTAGAGCTAGACCGCAACATCACCTTTTGTTTCATGATAAAAGTATTTTACCTAAAACACTAGATGTTGTTCTGAATAATTGGTTATGTCATCAGCTGTCAAATTAGTACACTTTATGGAGCTTTTATCTTGATTAAATTTTTCTTCTGAAGATAATTAAAACCTCATTCACTAGTCTTTGTTATAATGAATTATCCAAGAGTCAAATTTACAAAAAACATCTCTAAACATTTCTGGTGTGATTGGCTTTCTTTAGTTACTAAATGCCACAGTGACTTAATCCAGTATGCAGGTACCAAATCCAAATTCTGTGATCACTAAAAAAAAAAAAAAAAAAAAACTTTACAGAAAAATACAGATGAAGAAACTATAAAAAACTTTCCTTTCTCTTACTTTCCTTGTTTCATGTTAAGAATCTGTAAATGTCATTTGAAATGGAAAAATTATGGTCTTTATGGACATCTTAATTTCTGCTTGATTTTGATTATGACATCTTAGTTTAATAAGAATATTAAAATCTAGAAAGTTTCATAAAAGGGATTAAATTATTTTCTTTGTCTTCATAGAGTGGTATAATTCTTTCTCCAAAGTATCATGCCTACCATACTCTTTAGTGAAGGGTATGATCACATGATCATGATCACATGAGCTGGTTTTGCTACTAAAAGGATAGTAAATGAGGGCATCTAGATGATAGATAGATAGATGATAGATAGATAGATAGATAGATAGATAGATAGATAATAGACAGACATATACCATATGTATATAATCGATAAGCTCATAAATGCATTTCATATATTATCTCACTTCGTTTTATCCTACTGAAGCATCTGAGATGTGTGCTTTTATTATTTCTTATTTGCAGATGTTGAAACTGAGGCTTAGAAATAGTGAATTTCTCAGGCACACTGAAAGTGAAACGGCTAAGATCCAAACCGCAGCCGTGCGACATCCACATCAGTCTACTCACCCGGAGCTCTGGGCACCCTGTCTCTCCACTGCTGTTTAGGGGATAGGTGCATACTATTTAGATGTTGTTCTCTCCTTTCTTATCCCCAGGAAATTTCACCAACAGTTTATTTCCGTTGTTGTCAGATTTGTGCAAGTCACAAAGGGAAGGTTTCTATTTCTTAGACTTTGTATTTATCTCTAGTTCCCTAGAAGAAGCTGTAGATAGCCTGCTCTGGGGAAGGCTATTTTAGACCATGTAAGGCTCCTCCTTGTCACCCACCCCCTCCTACCTTTTCTCCCATTTTGTCCCCAACAAGCAGGTTATGTTCTTCCAGCAATAGCTACTGTGGTATGATTGGACTTGAAATTCAACTTTCTCTTCCTCAATTTAGAGCTCATTGACAATTTCTCTTGCCGCAGAGTTTCTCATCTATCAGTTTGCTTTGTTACCTCTCAAGATCACCTTTGAACAAATTTCTTAACATAAGGAATATGAATGTTTTTACTTGTTTGTTTGTTTTTAGGCTTCATGACTACATGAGTTCTTGCTCTGTTCTTAGATAAAGGAGGACATTAGGAAAAATTGTTGGCAATTCTTTTCCTGTGTACGTGTAAAGAAATAGAATTATATTTTGAGCCTGGGAGTTGCAAAAAGAAAGCATTTACAGATGGTTTCTGATGAACATAGAAGTCTTAATACTTAAAATGCAAACTGGAGTAATAAAAACTTTAAAAATGCAGCACAGTCAGCAAATTAGATAAGACCACTCCAACCAAAATTTCTTAATCTTTTTTTAACAGCTTCATTAAGATATAGTTCCTATAACATACAATTCACCCATTCTGTGTAGAATTCCATGGTTTTTAGTATATTCACTGAGTTGTGCAACCATTGCTAAAATTGATGTAAGTACATTCCATCACCTCAAAGAGAAATTCCTATACCCATAAGCAGTCATTCCTTATACGGTGAAGAGTTAACTTTACCCAACAAGAGGTCTGGTCATTGCCCTCAGCTACTGGGAGGTGATGTGTAAGTTCCCAAAGTGTCCCACAGGGCAGAAGCACCTGTTTGTCTGGGAACTTTGACCACTGGAAAGGCTATTAATGTGGGAATTGGGATAAACCACATATGTTCCAATCTCCAGCGGACCTAGAGACTAAAGGTACTGGTGTGAACCTTCAGGAGGCCCTGGAAGGTCAGCCATACAGGCAGTATGTGATCAAGCCTTATTTAAACCTTTAGGCACCAAGGGCCTTGGTGAGTTTCCTTGCTTGATCAGACTCTTGTAGCCTACCATAGCCAGAAGGAGGTTATGCTATCCAGGAAGCCAAGGAGAGGATGATGGAGGCCTTCACATTCAGAGCGTTTGCCACTCTTCCTTTGGTTGATACTAATTTATATCACCTTCATTTTAATACAGCCTTAATCATAAGTATAGTGTTTCCAAATTCTATGATTCATTTTAGCAAACTATCAAACCTCAGGGTGGTGACTGAAGCATCCAAATTTGCACCTGGTGCCTGAAGTAAGGACTCTTAAGGGATCTATTTCCTTAGACTGCAAAGTTTTGTCTTAATCATTTATGCTCCATATTCCCACTAAAGACCTCTCCATCCCTCGGTCTTGAAAACCACTAATCTATTTTTGTCTTTATAGATTTACAAATGTAATCATACAATAGATGGCTTTCTGTGATTGGCTTCTCTTAACAGGCATAATATTTTCAATGTTCATCCATGTTGTAACATTTATCAGTTCTTCATCACTCTTTGTAGGTAAATAATACTCCATTGTGTGGCTCCACCACTTTTTGTTTATCCAGTCATCAGTTTATGGACATTTAGGTTATTTATACCTTTCAGCGAATGGTGAATAGTGCTGCTATAAACATTTATATGCAAGTTTTTATGTGAACAACAGTTTTCTTTTCTTTTCTTTTCTTTCTTTCTTTTTTTTTTTTTTTTTTTTTTTGTTATCTGCCTATATGTGGCTGAGTCACAGGAGAATTCTGTTTGGTTTATGGAAGAACCGTCAAACACTTTTCCACAGTAGCTGCACCATTTTCATTCCCACGAGCAATATGTGATGGTTCCAATTCCTCTACATCCTTTGCAACGTTTATTAATTTCCATCATTTTGTTTATAGCCATCCTAGCGGGTGTGAAGTGGTATCTTGTGGCTTTGGTTTGCGTTTTCCTGATGAATAATGATGTTCAACATCTTTTCTTGTACTTGTTGGCACTTGTATGTCTTCTTTGGAGAAATGTCTATTTACAGCCTTTGCTTATTTTTATATTGGTGTTTTGTTGTTGTTGTTGTTGTTGTAAAAGCTCTTTAAATATAATTTAAACGCAAGACTTTTATCACGTGTATGATTTGCAAATACCCCGTCATGTTTTGTGGGTCTCCTTTTCACTTTATTCATGGTGTCTTTTGAAGCACAAAAGTTTTAAATTATGATGAAGTCCATATTTTTTTCTTTTGTCACTTGTAGTTTTGCTGTCATATATAAGAAGGCTTTACCCAACCAAGATCACAAAAATTCATCCTTATATTTGCTTTTAATAATTTTATAGTGTTAGCTTTTATCTTTATGTCTATGATCCATTTTAAATTACATTTTGTATATGGTATGAGAACTTCATTTTTTTTATATGCGGATAGCTAGTTGTCCTAGCACTCTCTGTTGAAAGGACTATTTATTTTCTCTACATTAGATGGTCTTAGCATCATTGTTGAAAATCAATTGACCATAAATACAAAGGTTTAGTTCTGGATTCTCACTTCTATTGCATTGATCTATGTTTATCTTTATTCTAGCACTGTGCTGTCTTGATTACTTTAGCCTTGCAGTAAGATTTGAAATAGGGACATGTGAGGCCAACTTTGTTCTCTTTAAGGGTGTTTGGCTATTCCAGGTAAAATCTCTGCATCTCTAGTTATAGGGTATTTACCCTGTGAATATATGGGTGGGCTTTAGATGCAGAAGACATCTTGTTCCACCACATACAGACATATTTACTTCACTCACTCCCCAGACACATCCAGTTCCATCTAGATTGTAAATCACAAGAAGAAAGGGATCACAATCCGATTTATTTACAAATCTAAGATCTGACCTACTTCTTTTATTATACTGACTTGTTTCTGAGTTCAAAGAGAGGAAATGTTACCTCCTGGTGGGAGATTCCTTAAGGTTTCATGTAAGTAGTAGTATGTCATCTACATTTTAAAAGACAACTAAGATTTTGGTGTGATGAAGAAACAGCATAGGCCAGAATAAGGAGAAAGGAAGGAAGAAAAAGACTATCCAAAAGGAAAAAAAGAAAAAGAAAAACCTATTTCTTCTTCACTCACACTTTACTTTTGATACCAAATGTGTGGATTTTCCCACACCAAGCAGTTTTCCAGTTCTTGGCAGACACTAATAAGATGCCCTACATTCTGGGGTTAGTACAGACCCCCAGATTAAGGGCTTGGTCTCACAAGACTGCCCCTGATTTAAGATATCAATCACAAGTCCCAGGTTGTCATCTGTGCTCTGACCAACCAGCCATAAATTGAACATTCTCGTGACCCCGTCCCAGATTCAATAGTTTTATAAAGTGGCTTATAGAACTCTGGGAAATGCTTTACTTCCTGTTACTGGCTTATTAGACATGATTTTACAAAGGGTACAGAACAACAGTCAGTTGAAGAGATACATAGGTTGGTCCAGAAGGGACCAAGTACAGAAACTTCCATCTCCATGGAGCTCAGGGTATGCCACCTGTTGAAAATTTGGATGTGTTCACAAACTCAGAAGCCCTATAGACAATCAGTCAGAGTTTTTATGGATGTTCCATGACATTAGCAGGACTGATTAAAGTATTTCCCATTGATAAGTGAACTCAACCTCCAGCTCCTCTCTTGACTCTCCAGAGGTCAACAGTGGGGGTGCGGAAAAGACCAACTCTTTCATCATGTGGATGGTTCCTCTGGTAACCAAACCCTACAAGCCCAGAGTCATGTCATTAGCATCAATTCAGGTATGGTTGCAAGGCACTAATTGTGAACAACAAGAGATACTCTTCTCACTGAAGAAATTCCAAGGGCCAAAGGAGCTCTGTAGACAACACTGTCTAAGACTGATGAAGTAACTGAAGCCGAGATGTCCAGCAAGAGAGTTGATAAGACATAAATAGAGATATACTTATATATATTATACGTATATATTATTATATACATCTATGTATGTACCTGGTCCTAAAAGTCAACATGTTTACTATTTCACTGAGGAAGTGTTATATGACAGAAGGTCTATCTAATATTTGCCAATTGTAGACTGGAAAGCCAGCTGATATTTATTGAGGTCCTGCTATGGCACAATTACCATAGTTGCATATCTTTTAACCAGTATCTTAACCAACAGCTTGCGAGGTAAACATTAACGACTTTTGTGCATATGAGGAGATAAAGCTCAGAGGTACTAAGCTACACAAGCCTGGGCAGCATGAAGATGCCTGAACGGGGATTATGATACAAACCGTTCTGGCCCCGAAGATCGAATTCTTGCAAATGATGTGATACTTGGGTAGATAATCAATGGATGACAAAATGCCATGGAATTATTGAACGCAATTTAATGTGGGAAGCTTGGATTGGGAATATATTGACCTGGAATGTGCATTTCTATAATGGAACATGATGGGATGGGATATGTAACTGGCACTTGATAGACTTTTTTCCCCTAATAATTAAAGGAGGAACAAACCTCATTTCAAAAATTAGACAAACACATAACAGTTTGTAATACTGCATTATAAATGGTCTATAATATTTGTTTTGCTTCACATATTAAATCATATCTCCCTGCTCTTCTATTCTATATCTCTTTTCAATAGAACACATTCATTGGGAATAACTGAAAGTTCAGAAAAAAGTGAATTTTCATATTAAAATATTTTCCATCCTATGTGATCAGAGAAAAAAAATAGTTGGGAGTAAGAGGAAAATATTCTGAAACCACTAAAAACTATACACATTTAATTACTACGTTGTTGGTTGCAAGGTAAAGGAGAATCTGTTTTATTAAAAAAATAAATGCAGCTCATGCACACATTCTATAGATTTCGTCACATAGGGGTGCGTAGTAATTGTCAAGGTGCTAAAAGAGCAACTGGTCGTGTGTTTTGACATTTTCTATCAAGAAGAGGAACGTTATTAATCACTCCTGTGGGTATTTTGATGCTTTGTAGACTAAGAAAGTCTTTAGCAATTGTATATAATCTGGGGCACACCCCAAATTAACAGTAATCTATTTGTGGGTATATATTTTATACTAAGGTAATTTCTCACTTCCTCAGTTATTTAATTGTAATTTGAATAGTTTTGGCAGGGAACTCATTATGTATTCTCCTCACTATATTTTATTTTTATTATACAAAGTCACATTGAAATGAAATGGATACATGCATCATTGACTTTAATAGGATTTTGCATTGTAAGAATAATATACAGGTACAGTGTACTGCATAGAAATATCTTGTGGGGTAAGAATAACAGGATTATTGTGGAATTCCACAGCCATATAACTCAACAGGCAGTCATTCCCACAGGTTATAGCTTTCTTTAGGGGGAAGTAGAAAACGGAAGGGCAAGTGGTTTTAACAAGCCCATATTTGTAATACTCCTGTTAGAAAGTATTGCCTGGAATACTTTGTAAATGTGAAATTGAATTTATGTAATGTGAAAGAGTTAAGAAAACCATAAAAACTGTGTACTGTATCCAAAGTCATTTCTTGACAACTGAGAAGCCCATTTAACAAAGATTTCTTTGTAACTACAGTTTCTAAATGATTTTGTAATAATGCTCAGGCCTCGGTAAAGTATCAGTTAGAAGTCTGAGCCAATTGACTTTCTTATGAGGCTAAAAATGAGCAAAAAATGACTGTGATGGAGCAAATCAGTTATTCTGGGAATTAGTATTTATTGAACAACTTTTCAGCTGCTCTCAGGATGAGCATCTATGAAGTGGTAAAGAACCGTAGTTGTGAATCAGGTCTCTCTGAACCTAGTGTCCTTAACTGGCATTGCACAGATGATTTAACTTCTGAGGTTCTTCAGTCACAAAACAAAGATAATAATAGCACATAATTCTTAGTGTTCTTAGAATAAATAAATTGTGATGTGAAAAGTGATTAGCATAGACTTGGTTATATAGTAGGCACTCGGTATCCCCTACTACAATCCCCCAGATATACACCACAGAATAGTAGTGTCACAAGAGACTAAACCGTAACAACACATACAAGCTAGTAAACAAATAACAACACAATATGGAGGCCAAATTAGCTTGTGAATCTCAAGTGCAGGATAGTATATGAAGCAATCAATCGTATACACCCAGATAAGATAGTAAATGCTCTGAGCATTACTGCTATAATGGGAAGTGTTTACCTTCTCCAACCGAAATGTATTAAAATAAACATAAGGGAAGAGAATAAATATTTAAGTAGCATTTTGTCATCTTTTGCATGCCAAATTGCTATTTACATAAGGTATCATTTATTGTTATATGTAGACTAACGTTTTGCAAAAAAAAAAAAAAAAAAAAAAAAAAAAAAAAAGTTTCCCAGACCATTCACATTTCTGGGAAAAAGATGTGTTACATAAAAGTGAGATTTTATTTCACATTCCATTTCCCAATTTATCTCCCAGAATTTTCATGACTCTCTTTGGATAGTGCTCCTCAAGTCTGTAGGATTTGGGACAGAGAGAAGAGAAAATAATGAAATCCAAATGGAAATAGGAATGCAGCTTTATTGGAAATATTCCTTCCATATAGTATGCTTCTTGTGAGACACCTGTGGAATATTGCCTTGTCCTCTGGGCTATGGCTCTTTTTAGGAGGAGAAACTATTTATTGTCATACTTTCTAGCCTCTACTCCTCTTTCTGCTGTAAAATTTTAGGTAAGACTTTAGAAGGAGCACTCTACTTCCATTTCTTGAGTCAGGCCCCCTCACCCGGTTTTCAGCTGTCCTCCACCATTATTCCTCTGAAACTGCTCCCCTTGGTTACCAGAGAGCCACTCAATACCAGAATAATGAACATCTTTTCTTTACTTTCACTTGATTTGAATTCTCCACCAAACCATCATTTCTGTTTGAAAATGATTGACCAGAAATTTTAGTAGTAAAACCATGTTGCTAAAAATTCACTTTTTTTTGCTTTATCTTACCTCCCTGTAAATATCTGTGTTCTCTCAATATTCTCATCTCCAGCTAATATCCCAGAGCTTAAATAAATATCTAATGGCTAATCCCAAATCTACATACATGCCTAGGTCTAACATTTCCTAAGAAGGTTAGACCTCTCCATGCTCCTCACATTCCCAAGAAAACTTAAGATGAGCTCTACAATTCAGGAAACCATAGCAGCAGACCATGGGACTACCTTCTTTTGCACCAGCTCTATACTCTACTTATAATCATAAAAATATGATTTGCTTTTATCTCCACCAAGACATGAATGCTTTGAGGGCATGGACTATCTATTTATAGATTTTTTTTTTCCTTAGGAGCTAGCACGGCCACAGCAGAAACTTTTAAAAAGACACAAATAGAAAAGTCAGAAAAACTCTCATTGAAAGTGATATTTACATACTTGAAGAGAGCAACTATGATGTATAATTTGAGGTGTGAACCATACTCTAAGTATAACATTTTATTTGAAGAATAATTTTCCTTGAATATGATGAGTTCCATGTCCGTGGAGATAATGATCAAGTAGACACTTGTTGAGAATGCTATAGAATTGATTGAAGTCTTTTCCAGCATATTAAAAATTCACTAAGTTCTATAAAAAATTGTGTTTGATGGTACATAGATGAAAGAATTTATGCATTTCCTTTTGCAGTTACTTTATCTTTGTGACAAGTAATATTGGGTCTTTCATTTACTGAAGTAATATAAAATTTCCTTTTCATATCAATCTATTTTCATATAAAAGCAAATCAATAAATAAATTATGAATTAATAAGACTACAGGTAATTTGAGGATATAGAAAAAATATAAAGATTCTACAAGGTGTACATGTTTGGATCACAGCATGTTACAAATCAAATGAAAAATTCAAAAAGATGACTTTTGATGTCCCTTAAATCGTTCTCTGATTTTAATTTTTTTTCTTAAGATAAGATTTAACACACCATTTTGAAGATAGGATTCCAACGTCATTATGCATATTAAATTTATTATTTTGTTCAACCTTTATTTTCCGAACCCTTACATTTAAATGCCTAATACCTACTTTAAGAGGATTCATCTTGGGGTCCTTTATGGATTCAATTCATTTTTAGTAAGAAGGAAAAAATAAAAATTATTTTCCGATGATTTTCCTGTCGTCTAGTTATTTCTGTGAATCCTATGTGCCTGGGAACACAAGCACTCTTTGGATAGGCTGCATGTATATGAAATGCATGGAGCAATCTGTGCTTGGGTGCATGCGTGCATGTGCATGCATGTGAGCTTACACACATATATTTAAAAAGAAAGTCATGTAGCAGTTGTCATAGCAACATAGCATTGTTTCCCAGAGAGCAAAGTAAATAAGCACTTTCCACATAACGCCCACAATTGTCTTGACACTGACATTTCCCCCTAAAGCAAGCCCTTAAATCTACACAAGGTTTCAGTACTAAGGAGGGGAGATTCATGAGTTATGCACTTTGAGATATAAGCCCCACAAAAGCGCTTGGGTACTTCCAAAGGAGAGAGTTCTGTAGTCAGCTGTGCCTCTGCAATCTAAATTATCAAGACAAGTTTTAAAAATGAGATCAAGAAGGTCTCACTTGCTCATTCATTCCTTTGACATTTACACGGATTTTTATATGGATATGTTGCACAATACCACAGAAAGTTACATAGAACTAACTGTGAGATGGGTTTTAGAGAGGATTATCCCATGTAAAACCAAAGAAAGTTATAGGATTAAGGTTAATGGATGTTGGAACTGGAAGGGACCTCAAACATCGTCTAGGCTAGTGTTTCCTATACTTGCTTTCTATCACCTTGAGATTTTGATACATATTTTCTATCCTATAAACTATGATCACATAGTTTTAAAGGAATTATTTAAAATATTTTTTATTCATATTAATTTAGTCAAAGGTCTAGTTCAGGAGACTTAAGAATTAAATGATAACTACTCTTACTTATAACACCTTTTCTTTTCTCCTTTGCATCACAAGCCATTTACACTATCAGAACATTCAAATGGGGAAAACCAAAATATGAACAAAAATTATGCCATCAAGTCCATACAAAAAAAAAAAACAAAAAACAAAAAAGACAGAAAGCATTATTTTCCTTTGTCTTACATAAAGGTGTCCAGAAGCTCATTTTCCTCTTTGGTTTACATAAAGCCAACATAATATGTTTTTAAATTAATTCTTACACTTTTCCTAAAATGTTTACACAGTTTAGAAAACATAATCATCTCTTTATCCTAAGTACTTTACTAATGAGTTAATAAAATAATCTATGTGATGTGTGTGCTAATCTGGTAGTTATTCAAACTTTGCTGCCTCTTTCTTTTTCCAAAGACTAATTGCTATTTAGGCACTCCGAGGTATTTTCTAGGGAGTTTAACTAGCTGTTGTAAATTAAACTATGAGGCCATGTCCTCTTAATTGAAGTGGAAGTGCTAATAATTGACCTTAAGCTTAAATACCTCATGTTCAAGTACGGGCATCCTGTTCCAGCAATAAGGGGGGGGGGGGGATTGGCCTCCATCATTATTCCAGCTACTATAAGCTTAGCAAAGACTGATCGGAAAGGACACATAAACATAAACACAAGGCCATGTGAAAGGTACTCATTTTATTCTTCCCTGTAAAACAGCACAACTTCTGCATCCGTGATAACGCCATTGAATGATAGTAAAGCATTTGTCTACTTATTGATTTCCCTTCTCTGAGCAAATAATAACCATTGGTGACTACTTTCTAAAATATACTTCATAGGTGTTTGCCCTATTAAAACCTCAAAGTGTTGCTGAAAGCATATTGTAAATATATGGGCAGAAAAATTTCAATTTCAATTAAAAGTAGTATTTAAAAGTGCAATTACCATGATGATTTATGCATTTGACTCCTCAGAATGACTCTACTGGTAGTTCTGAAAATAGATCTATTTACATAGCGATGCTGGACCCTAAAGTGCTTAATGAACAGTTGGATTGTTAGTTGTTCATGAAACTGTTTTTAATTTTAATTGATTTTCAGTTTCTATTAAAGATGCGTGTTTTCAAAACTCACCATGGTACAGAACATTTTTTTCTTTCCTACTTCCCTTCCTTCTTTTCTTCCTCCTTTTCTCTCTACTCTCCCCTTTCTACCTTTCCATATTATTTAATTCATATTTTCATTCTTCCTAATTCTGTTAACCAATACAACTCAAAATGTGCTTTCCAAATACTTCCCCGGAAACTTTTTGTTGTCAGAATGCAATGGAATAAGTACAAAAATTAATAGTCAGAATTTAGAAACTTCTAGAGCCATTTGACATTGCTGTGATATCTAGGGAAGTGGTCAATGGTCTGTTGCATCCATCAGTGTATAGAGCGGTGTGGCTTGTGGAACACTTGCTGCACACGCTGAGTATTCCTTTAGGCACACTTGGACCACGTAAGGTCTAAAGCAGGCTGGAGGATATTTTCCACAGACAGCTCAAGAAGCATCGGCCTAATAAGTCTAGTATCTTGAGTATTCACAGAGATTCAGTCATATAAGGGTATACATTCTAGTTTCATCTATGTTTTTCCTCTCTTGGGACCTTGGACAAGGCATCTAGTCTCTATGGTTTTATTTCTTGCATCTCTGAACTTGAAATTTAAACTTCCACAGCAAAAAGTCAAGAGGACTAGAATTTTCAATGTATTATCCCACCCTTTTCACATTCACATATAATACAGATCATTTTAATCAAAGCGAAATATTTAGTATTTCCCACTTGAGACACTTAAATATGGGTCACGCATTTGTTATGGCCTTCCTAAGTGTACTTTTCAATGACAAAATAATATCCTATTATGTTGCTGTGTAATTTACTTAACCAACCCATTCTTAGATATTTTAATGTATTTGATTTCAGCCTTAGAATTATTTTTTTAGAATAAATATTCACGCATATACCTTTCTGCCATGGAGGTGATCCTTTTTTTCTTTGTCTGAAATTTTAAATTTAGATATAAATCACATTAATGGTTATAATATTCATACCATAAAATTCACAATATAAAAGTAACAAATCTAATGGTTTTTCTTATACTGATAAAGCTGTGTCACCACCCCATTTTCTGATTCCAGAAGTTTCATCACCCCATAAGGAACATGTCTTCAATTCTGTTAGGTATATACCTAGGTCCTATGACAACTCTGCGAAGCATTTTGAAGAACTATCAAACTGCATGCCTTCCTCAATTTACACTCCTACCAGCAATGGATGAGGGTCCCATGCTTTCCATATACCCACCAACACTTGTCATTGATCACCTTTTTTTTTTTTTATTATTATCACCTTTTCATCTTAGCCATACTAGTGGGTGTGAAATGATAGTTCAAGTTCATTTTGATTTGCATTACTAGAATCACTAATGATGCTGAGCATCTTTCATATGCTCAGTCACCATTTTTATTGTTTTCTTTGGAAAAAAAAGTCTCTCCAGAAGCTTTGTCCATTTTTTAACCTTTCTGTCTTTTTTATTTATGTATTTTTTATTTTTTTTCAGAAGGAGATGGAGGGAGGGACAAAAGGAGAGGGTGAGGGAGAGAGAGAATCGTAAGCAGGCTCCATGCCCAGTGCAGGGCCTAACCCAGGGCTGGATTTCACAACCCTGAGATCATGACCTAAGCTGAAATCAAGAGTCTGATGCTTCACTGACTGAACCACCCAGGTGCCCATCTTTGTCTTTTATTGTTGAGTTTTAATGGTTCTTTATATATTCTGGATATTAAAGCTTTATCAGAATATTATTTGCAGATGCTTTCCCCATTCTGCAGTTCTTCTTTCACTGACTTGATAGTGTCTTTTGAGCCACAAACATCGTTAATTTTAATGAAGTTCAGTTCATTCACTTTTTTCTTTTGTCGGTTGTGATTTTGCTGTTGTATCCAAGAAGGTTTTGTCTAATCCAAGGTCACGAAGACTCACTTCTAGGTTCCCTTTAAGGACTTTATGGTTTAGTTTTAGATCTTACACTTATGTCTATAATGCAGTTTAAATTAATTTTTAGATGTAGCCTGAGAGAGATCTGATTTCTTTCTTACACATGTGGATAAACAGCTCTGTCAGCACTATTTGTTGGAAAGATTATTCTTTCTTCTTTGAATGGTCTTGGGACCTTTGTCAAAAACCCACTGGCTATAGATTTATGGGCTCATTTCCGGACTCTCAGTTCTAGCCTACTGATATGGCTCTATCTGGTCAGTAGCACGCTGTCTTGATCACTGTTTTTGCATTAAGTTTTGAAACTGGGAAGTGAGTCCTGTAACTTTGTTCTACTTTAAGATTGTTTTGTCTATTCTGGATCTCTTTAATTTTCAGACGAAATTAAAGATTATCTTGTCGGTTTTTGCAAAAAAACAAAACCCCAAAAATGAAACAAAACTAAAAACAACTGGAATTTTACTAAGGATTTTGTTGTATTAGATATATTTTGGTAATATTGCCATCCAATTATATTAACTCTTCCAATTCATAGACATAGGATGCCTTTTCCATTTACTTATGTCTTCTTTAATTTCTTTCAATAATGTTTTACAGTTACAGTGTATAAATCTTGTACTTAGTCTGCTAAGTTTGTCTCTATGTATTTTACTCTTTTGATGCTATTATAAATGAAACACTTTTCAATTTTATACTTGGATAGTTTATTGCCAATATGTAAAAACATGTTTTATTTCTAATATTAATCTTTTATCCTGAGACCTTGCTAAACTCTTCTATTAGCTATAATAAATATCCCCTCTTTTTTCTTGGTGGATTTCTTAGGATTTTATAAATACAAGAACATGTCATCTGAAGATGGAAATAAATTTTATTTTTTCCTTTCTTGTCTGGGGTCCTTGTTCTTTTTTCTTCCCTATTTGCTCTGCCCAGAACCTCCAGTAAAATGCTGAATTAAAGTGTTGAAATCAGACATTTTTATTTAATTCCTGATTTAGGGGAAAATTTTATGTATGTCATGTCTCTTCATTGATACGGTGTCATCTATGAGGTTTTTTTTTTTTTCTTTTTTTTAGATTTTCTTTATCTATTCATGAGAGACACAGAGAGAGAGGCAGAGACACAGGCAGAGGGAGAGGCAGGCTCCATGCAGGGAGCCCGACATGGGACTCGATCTTGGGACCCTGGAGTCACGCCCTGGGCCTAAGGCAGATGCTCAACCACTGAGTCACCCAAGGACCCCAATCTATGAGTTTCTTTTTCTATCAATGTTTTAAAGATAAGTTTTATTAGGGTAAGAAACCTCTCCTTTATTCCTAGTTTATTGATTTTTTTAATCATGAAAGGGTGCTTAATTTTTTGCAGAAAATTTTCTGCATTTATTGAGGTAAATCATATGGATTTTGCCCTTTATTCTTTTAGCATGATCTAACATATTGATTGGAATGCATATGTTGAATATATTTCCTGTGCATTCCTGGAATAAATCTCCCTCCATCATATGTATAATGGATTTTTTAAATATATTAATAGTTTTGGTTTGCTAGTATTTTGCTAGTAATTTTTTCATCAATAGTTGTAAGGAACATTACTGTGAAATTTTCTTGTTTTTCTATTTCCTTATTCTTGTTATTTATATCGATTTTAATATTTATGATGTCTTTCCTTTTTCTTGCTTTGTATTTAGTTCGCTCTTCTCGATTTTGTCAAATTGGAAGCTTAGATTATTGATTTTAGATCTTTCTTATTTTTTCATATAGGTATATAGAACTATAAATTTTCCTCTATACACTTCTTTAGCTGCATCCCATAAGTTTTGACATGTGGTTTTTGTATTTATTCTCACAATATTTTCAAATTTTTCTTGTGATATCTCCTTCAATCCATTTACCAATTAGGAGTGTGTTGCTTAATTTCCATATAATCTTAATTTCCCAGATTTTCTTCTATATTGATTTCCAGTTTTATTTTCTTGTGTTAGAAGAACATATTTTGTATAATTTCACTTGTTTTTATTGTAACAAGAGTCATTCTATGACCTCACATAAGACGCAGCTGGGCAGAACTTCGTGTGAATTCGAGGAAAGTATGTGTTCTAATGTTTTGAGTGGAATGTTCTGTAGAGGTGTCTTAGATCTGGTTGGTTTCTTAGTGTCGTCCAAGTCTTCTTTTTCTATGTTGATTTTCTAACTGTTCTACTTATTGTTGCAGGTGGAGTATTGAAATCTCCACTATTATCATTGATTTGTTTCTCCCTTGAATTATGTCCGTTTTGCCTTGTGTATTTTGGGACTCATTTTTTTAAAGATTTTATTTACTTACTCATGAAAGACACACAGAAAGGCAGAGACACAGGCAGAGAGAGAAGCAGGCTCCATGCAGGGAGCCCAATGCAGGACTCGATTCCAGGGCCCCGGGGTTGTGCCCTGAGCCAAAGGCTCAACCCCTGAGCCATCTAGGCATCCTGGGACTCAATTTTTAGGTAGCTTTTTCATGAGAATATAATGAGAGGAAAATGTAATTTATTGTGAAAGCAGACACTACAAGCTCTAATGATACTGAATGATTACTCAGGAGCTAAACTACTTATCCTTCATGTAGAACTTAAAGAAGGTTTGGCATTTCCTCATGAAGACCTTAATATATCAGTATTCTTTCTGAAGTGGGCAAATAATTCCAAAGAATCTCTCCCTCTACCTTCTTCTTGTTCTTTCTCACCAATACTACCTACTACTTTTCTTCATCCTAATCTCAAACTTCCATTGCTGTTGGCTTATTATAGTGATATATTGAGGTTAAATCATCTCTCTCTCTCTCTATATATATATATATAATATGTATATTTAATATATATATTAAAATATATATTTTACACACACACATATATATATTTCCTTCCTTTAAATTTCAAGCCCTTGCTTCAGGAAATGTTTCCCTTATCCTAGCTTCACAATTCAGCACCATATACCTCCTAACAGAGACCGAATCACATACCATGCCATTATGGGACCATTAATGAACTCAGCTTTGTCTATAAAGATACATCAACATCCTTAATTTAGCCTAATCTCTGACCATTCTAAATGGCCTTTATCATGGTATCTACTACCTCTTCCCACCTTTTTGTTGGACTGTTCTGTACTTTCCCTTAAAGTTTCTCATTTACCCTTTTTGAGGTAGGGTAATCAAATTATTAGAATCTCGTCTTCTGAAAACCCACTCCCCTACTTCTTAGTTGTATGATCTTGACCAGCTTATTGGGTCTCACTAAGCCTCAAGATCCTCATTGGTATGTTGGTAATTACTTAGTAAGATTGTTATGGCAATAACAGTAAACTCATTTAAGTTTTAACTTGATAATAGTAACCTCTCAAAATACTAGTTATACAATACAGTATTATTTTTATTTATTTATTTGAGATTCCTTAGAAAGTATTCCATGAGCAACCTTCCACCCTGAGTGCCATATTAATGGCTTCTT
The DNA here is from genome assembly GCF_011100685.1 of Canis lupus familiaris. Taxonomy (NCBI): domain Eukaryota; kingdom Metazoa; phylum Chordata; class Mammalia; order Carnivora; family Canidae; genus Canis; species Canis lupus. The sequence goes on along the minus strand of NC_049226.1, from coordinate 87,673,294 downwards.
TTATTAGCTGATATTCTCTCAGTCACCATATTTACACATACAAAAATAGAATTATAGTATCACATGAATACTTTTTCCCCTGTGAGCTGTGAATTTCATGAGTGTAAGTTATATCAAATTCATCCTTGAACATTCAGGGACAAGTACAGATAACTCTACAAATTGGTATTTTTTTTATTTTTATTTTTTTAGTAAGCAGATTCTATACCAAAAAGAATGAAAGTAGACATCAAGCTATTCTCATCTCAACTCTCACTGAGTCCTGTGATGGAGGACATTTTTATACCAGTTTTACCATCTTGATCTTGGGAGTGAAGGACTTTCAAGCTCTAAACCTTGATTAAGGATGTTTCAAATCTGTTCTTGAGTTTAGATGAGCATGAGATAGGTGGCCCTACTCTATTGACTATAAATGTTTATGTCATTTTAGCCTTCTTGAGGCAGAATGGGGAATGAAGGTCAGAATATCTGTATGGGTTCAGGTAGGTAAACTGAACATAAGGTCTATGTACTTGTTAGATTGAAGCTGCTTTCTGAAAGTCAGGTAAAAAATAAATACTGAAGTAGAAGGTCAAATTGGCTCGTACTAAAGGAACCAAAAATTGATTTATTTTACAAAAGAGTCATTTTCTTTGTTTTGCTGAGAACATTTATTGTGTGATATCTTTGGATATATGGTTAAGAAAAATGAATATCTCAGTTTGGCACTGGGCTTTTTAAAAACATTTGATGTGTTTGCAGAGATAATGGGAAAATATAATAATGAATTCTAATGAGTAGTATTATCCTACTATTTATCTGTAAAATAGTTATTTGTAAAAGTGTTTACTGTGATTAACAAATATTTATTTTTGATGATGCTTTTCTGATAGGGGAATATTTATTGATTGCACATATTCTAGGGAGAATTTTAATTACAGATTTAGTGAAGAAGTGTGACTGTCAGAAAAGCTCTGATTTATCACTAGTAATTCCCTCTCTGTTATATTAATTGAAGATATTTTATTTCCATCACAGTTTATGTCCTGTTTAACCAAAAATTGCACTCTATAAAACGTTTGTGGGTGTCATTGGTGCTCCTTACAAATATATTCCGCTGCTTTTTCTCTTTGAAGTACACGTCAGGAGTGCACTTTCTAATCCTTTTGATAGCGTACATGACCACATGACTTAGTCTGATAATCAACTGTGAGCCAGAGCAATGTGTGCTGCTTCTGAATCGGTGAGATGAAACACTACAGACCTCTTCTTTTGCCAGATGGGGGAAGGCACATATTAAGATGAAATTTTCTAGGCTGATAAGTCATCACATACTTCCTGGCTTCAAACAACACACATTTATAATCTCACATCTTTTTGTGGGTCAGGGGTCCAAATTCAGCTTAACTGAGTTCTTTGCTTAAGATCTGAGTAGTCTGCAATCAAAGTGTCAACTGTCCTGCACTCCCATGTGAAGGCCTGAGTGGGGAAAATCCATTTCCATGATCATTCAGCTTATTGGCAGGATTCATTTCCTTTGCAGCTGCAGAAATGAAAGTCCAGGCTTCTTACTGGTTATTGGCAGGAAGTCATCAGCTCCTACAGTGACTTACAGCTCCTAGAGTCAGCCCTTGGTTCCTAGAGTCTCGCAGCAGTTGCTAGAGGCTCTCCACATTTCCTGCGTGCTTTCCCAACATGAACACTTATTTCATCAGGCCTGCAAGCAGAGTCTGTAGAAAGCAATCCGTTAGCAATGTGGGGTCTTTGTATAATATGACATAATAGTGGGAATAACCTACCGTCACCTTTTCCACATTCTGTTGATTAGGTGGCTGTCATAGTTCTCACCTACTCAAGAAAAGAGTATCACAAAGTGTGAACACCAGGAGACAGGAATCGTGGGGTCACTTTAGAGTCTAGAGTTCATCTGCTTCATATGAGAAGCAATCCCCCTGTCAGGGTCTGTTGGACATAGAAGCTAGTGGGAAATAAAGTTCTGTTAATATTATAAACTAGAAATTTGGGGAGGGAGATGTTTGTTATGGAGGCAAAACAGCCTTACATCTTGACTGAGAACATGGCGTCAATGTGATCTTAGTGTTTCTTTTAATCCAGTTCTAACATGTAATTTTCATTTGTTACAATTGTCTCCTATATACATCTCCTTGTTGTATCTTTCACTTTTTTGTGCTCTGTTCATTATGTCTTTTTCTTTCATTTGGTTGTGAACTGTACAAGATAACATCCAGACCTATAACCTCGGTACTTTGCACACTGCCTGACTTGTGATAGAACTGTTTTTTACATGTTCTGAAATGTATCTGAAAATTAAATCTGTTGAGTATCATGGCCAGAATTATTTTCAATCACCAAAAACCGCACTGAGTAAATCAGATTTTGACATGATGCCATGGACTATCTTGAGAACTTCCTATGAAAGAGCCCCAAGAAATCCTTTTATGTACTGGTGGGTGCTATGTATGATTTCAGCACTTCATTCATTGAGTCTTCATTGGGTGGCTGCTAATGGCTAATTGTGAAAGTGAATTTTCAGTTTTCACTATTAGAAATAATTATACATACCCAGAATGTGGTTTTGTTTTACTTTTGTTCTTTTCCCATATTACCAACTATAAATATAGCTGATCCATATTACCTCAATGATGTGACTATCATAATTTTATTTATTTATTTATTTATTTATTTATTTATTTATTTATTAAGATTATATTTATTTATTCATGAAAGAGATGGAAGGAGAAGCAGGCTCCCTGCGGGGAGCCCGATGCAGGACTCCATGCAGGCCCCAAGCAGACTCCATCCAGGTAGGACTCGATCCTAGGACCCCAGGGTCACACCCTGAGCCAAAGGCAGATGCTCAAAACGTGAGCCATCCAGGCGTTCCTAGAAATGATTTAGATACTAATTTTTGTCAAGCTTTGAGTAAATTTGTCAAACTCTGTGTTCTGTAATAATAGTAACCTTATTCTAGCTCCATCTTTATTAGTTACATTTAATCCTCTCCTGGTTTATTTTCCTCATTAAAAATAATTAATTGTATCTTACTGTGTTGAATAAATCTTTGTTGTGAAAAGGAAATAACACAGCTTAAAAAGATAGATTGAGACCCCTGGGTGGCTCCATGGTTGAAGGTCTGTCTGCCTTCAGCCCATGGCGTGACCCCAGGGTCCTGGGATCAAGTCCCACGTCGGGCTCCCTGCATAGGGCCTGCTTCTCCCTCTGCCTCTCTCTCTCTCTCTCTCTCTCTCTGTGTGTGTGTGTGTGTGTGTCTCGTGAATAAATAGATAAAATCTTTAAAAAAAGGATAGGTAGACGGACAGACAGACGTGCAGGCAGGCATATGTAACAGCACTCAGTGAATGTTTATTGAACTATTTAGGTAATAACTGCTTTACTCACATCTGCAATGACAAAACAGAGTAAGACCAAGTATTCGTGCATTGAGAAAAATACAGGCATTGGAAAGAAATGGCCTTAGATTCAAATTTCAGTTTGCTACTTATGATCCTTATTAAAATGGCTTTCTTTTCTGTAAACTTTCATTTATTTATCTGTGAAAGGAAGATATTCTTTAATTTCAAGATTTATTATGAGAAAGGAATATAGTAATATGTGTATGGTAACTAGCCTACTGCCTTGCAAATATTCATTGATCAACAAATGGCAGCTATTTAGCTCTATTACCATAGCCAACTTGTTTACTGTAGTATAAACATAGAACAAAATTTTGTACCTAAAATCACTCTGAGTTTTTTCTTTTAAATCACAACTCTAATTCAATTAAACTAATGATTCTTTGTTTGATAATCTGGATTTTCTCATTGCAAAGATAACAGAAAATGTATCCCTGATTAATAGAAGCTTGCAGTTTCCATAAAGGGAAGCCAGATATAAATAGCAGAGATCTCACAGACTCTACAGACTATATTAATGACATATGGTAAAGACTATTAATGGCATATGATTAGCTTCAATTTTTTCATACTAGAGACAAACATATTACCAGTGAAAACAACATTGCTGGTTCATGACCAAACTAAATGCATTATACAAAAGTCCTTATGCTAAAAAAAAAAAAAAACAAAAAGCTTTTTCTGCTATTTTTCCCTCCTTTTCCTCTTTCCTTCCTCCCTTTGTCTCTTCCACCCTCCCCTTCCATTCCTCCCTTCTTTCTTCTCTCCCTCCATCCTCTCTCCCTTCCTTCCATTCTAATTCCATCCCTTGCTTTTTTCCCCTCATTGTACAAAAATTTAGAAGGAAAGAAAATTAATTCTTTGGTCTCCATTCAGCTGACATTTCCTGGGAATGAGGTGCTGTTGATGAGAGAGACATAGAATAGATGGGCAAATGAACGTACTGTATCAAGTGGTAAGAAATGCTATCATGGAAAATAAAACAGGATAAGGAAGAGAACGTGGAGGCAGAAACCAAAAGTAAATAATAATTGCTAAGTGTGCAAGTCTGTAGTAGGAATAGCAAGGGAGCATTTCTGGTCCTCAGTGAGGGGATGGGGGAGTGGAAGGCATCAGGATCAGGAAGGTAGGAACGACAGGGTACATTACAAAGCCCAGCATGCTCCTGGTGGCACTGCCTTTGGTGAGTAGAGCCTCAGGGATCCCTGTACTTCAGCAGGATTCTCCACGCCTGGCTGAACCAGTGTGCACTATGGCTAAGAAGCGGGGTGTTGCCTGGCGCTGTCAAGACCAGCAGATGAGTGCTATCACCAGTCATGGTCAGACCGACGGAACTTGTCTTACTCCAGTGAGCATGGCATGGGATAGCATCACTTGCAGGCCCTTGTCCGCTCAAGATGGCTTCCCACCTCCTTCTAAAGCAGAGGAATAGCAATTAGGGCTCTGATTTTGCAGGGGCTTTGATATGGGTATGCCCCTCCCAGCCCCGACCTCATCCCTCCTCCTCAACTCACACTTGGAATGTGCTGGAATCCCTTCAGTCCTCAGTCCTGATTTTCCCTCCAGATGGAAAGATCAACGTGTGCATTGGTATGTCCTAAAATATTCCTCCCTATATCCTAATCCTTCTTCAGATTCCCCGGAATGTATTCTTTAACTATTTCCTCCAAATCTAAATTTCATTTTCATCCTCTAATTTTCTTGCCAAAACGCATTTAATGATGTCCTGTGATTACCTTTTGGAGGGCTTTATTTATTTATTTTTTCCCACTAGACTGGAAGCTCATTGTGCATAGGAACCTTAGGATGTTCCGAGGCTAGGACAAGTTGTGGCATAGGAATCACTCGATAGATATTGTTGAAGTAATAGAAGACATTAATGGAGGAATAATAATGCAATTAGCTCACTGTATTGACCAGAGACTTGGCTTTATTGACTCTTTTTTGCTTTGATGTCTTTGAACAGTGAATGGCATGAGTTTCTGAGTAACAATATATGTAGTTGAATTTCGATTTCCTCTGTGGACTTGTGCCAGGGAGCTCAGCAGAGAGCCACGCTTTCATAAAGCACAAATGAATAGCTGAAAATGAACTTCACCCTATGATAATAAACTAACACCTTGTGATACTATCAGGAAGATTGCTTCATTTTTTTTCTTGTTTGTTTGTTTACGTGTATCACCACAATATTTTCTATTGAAGAAAAGCTTCAGGGTATTTAGCCAATAGTGCCATAGCTTTATGGCAGCATTTCTTAGTTGAATCTAAATTTCTAAATTTAGTGTGAAGGAAGACTATTACACAGAAAAAAAATAGTTTTCTCATTTAGAAAAAAATTTAAAAAAGACCTTGTTACTTCAGTATAATAAGAGAATAAACATAGGCTTGGCAACTAAATTTTGAAAAGTAAGACTTTGGAAATTTTCCAGAAAGATTTTAATTATGCTCAAATGGTATTTCCAAAGACTCTATCTCCCTTAAATAAATAACTTCTGAGACATAAGCATATCATATTAAATAAACCCAATACCTCATTATCCTGTGAGGATGATGGTTATTATATCTAACTTTTCAGATTTCATCTATTTGATGAATTATTTATGCTTCTGACTTTCCAGGGTTCTTTGACTTAGAATACGGACACTAAAAAAGTGTGCTAACAACTTCCCAAAGAATGTATACAGAACTCTATGCTTTCTACTTTACAGTCATCTAGCACATGTAATTGTGCTACAGAATTCAAATTACATCAGGTGGTTCTGATAATGTTCTCTAATTCCCTTGCCACTAGGAAATTGATCACTAAAAAAAATCAACTCCCTTTATATTACGGGTGGAATCCTCTCCCTTGATTCCAGGTTTTGCTCATTTACTTCTGCTGCCCCCAGTTCCCGGCATCCCTTCCTCGATTACATTAGGAGTCTGTATTCTTGTCAGGACTCGTATGAAGGAAAGGTCAGCCTCGTTAATACCGCTCCAAAAACTTGTTGTCTTTAATATTCTCACCATCCTATTCCTAGGGAGGTCTTGCCTTCCCTAACCACGTAGTTCTAACGTGACTCTTGGCCATTAATTCTGACAGGGCACAGTGTGTGCCCTTGGGATTTTTACCCTGTGTCCTGAGTCGCCCTTGTTCGCTTTCCTGCTCTGGGAGGAAGGCTCCTGAACTCTGGTCGTTTGGTCGTGAACTGTACCTTCCTGGGTGACTTTTAAACTTAAGCCTCTGAGCAGAACCATGACAATGGGGCCGCTTCCTGTGTAAGGCCGGGCCCTGACCTATGTAATCACACTATTCTCAGGGGGTATCATCAAACATTCCCCACCCACTGGACTGTGACACTTCACATGAGTTTCACTTAATCGTTTCCTGCCCACCACTATGTAAACTGCCCTTTCCCTATCTTTTGTTAGGAAAGCTTGGTAGGCATATCATATACATATCCAATTAAATAAATTTTTAAAAAGGTCAAACTATGTCCATGGATAAACTGAACTGCCTACTTTAAAATTATTGGATATAATTTACTTACAATACTTCAGACCTCCAAAGTAAATGCCAACTTGACTTTATCATTTTTTTAAATTTACACAAATGGTAGCTTCCTCGGTGTTAGCTACGCCTTAAAATGTAGTCAAGTTTACGGTTATTCTTATTCTTCTTTTATTTTTTATTTGTTTTCTAATGTTTGCTCAAACATTTAAAAAATATCAGTAGAAGAATAATAAATATGTATAATGCTATTTATCAGGGAGTTCTCCGTATTAAACATTACGCTGAGCAATTTAAGGAAATTAACTTACTTAATCTTCACAAAACTCTCTAAGGTAGAAATTATCTTCAATTTTGTAGGTAGAAAAGCTGATACTCACAGAAGTTAAGTGACTGTCCCCCAGGGTATCCAAATACCAGTGACAAAAGAGATTTAAACTATGATTAGCTGAATTTAAACCCCGATTGTTCCCAAAATATCTTGTAAAATCCTACCACATAAAATATATAATATTTGTTACTATGATAATGGAATAGAGGAAGCTATTGTGGAACTCAAACCAAAATACTACAACACTAAACATACCACCGGTCCCTTCGTGTCCAAGGTTCTGTTACATAATGTGATTTTTTTTTCTAACAATCGCTTTTTACATATAAGGTGGAAAATAATACATCAAATTATGCTGAGAAAATAAAAATAAGATTCTGTGCATTACCCAGTGGTAATGTGCTCGCACGGCACTTTATACACTTTGAATGTTCAGTCAAAGGAAACAGTTAATTATAGAGTTTTAGTCATTCAACTCCCATTGAACTTTTTGACATTGAAACAGGTAATAGGGATAAAGATAAACCATACAGACTCCCCGTCCTCAAGGGACTAAAGTCCACTGAAGAGAGAGTACATGCTTGATTCATGTCAATAATACGCATTATCAGAGTGATATTTTGGGTTTCCTCTGGAACTGTAACAGCCAAGTTTTATAATGAAGGACCCTGAAGGGGGATGTTTGAAAGAGTTTCTAGAATTGAAAGAGGAATCTCCCACGACAGGAAACTTGAGGATATAATGTCTGTCATCTACTGTTCTCTGCTAGGACTTAGAGTGACCTACTCAGTAGAGTTATCTGTCCAACACGAGGGAGCACTCTTGGTGAGTGGCCATCAGCCTTCGGAGATGGCCTCACTAATACTATTTACTTCTTGAAATCCTGCAGGGGGTCCTCACTCCACATATCTAAGTCATTATAAACTGTAATAGACTGTATAATTATATGTTTTCTTTTTCATATTTTTAAAAGATTTTATTTGTTTGAGGGAGAGCATTAGCAGGAGGAGGGGCAGAGGCAGAGGAAGAAGCAGACTCCCCACTGAGCAAGGAGCCCCATGCAGGGCTCCATCCCAGGACCTCGGAATCATGACTTGAACTGAAGGCAGACACTTAACTGACTGAGCCTCCCAGGTGCCCCTAGACTGTATAATTTGAAAGTCAAAGTTTTGTGCTCAAATTTTCAATGCCTAGAAAATTTGAAGGACTTAACTATTTCTAAATTTCAAATAAATTGAATTCATTAGAAATTGTCCTTTACTCAAGCATAAAATAGTACATTAACCAGTAAGAAGTTGAGTAAGGCCAGTATACTATTGATCTTGTACAAATTCTTGCAACTGAAGGTAACTTGTAAAGTCCTTGGCCCCTCATTGAACATCCATTAAATATTTGTTGGCTTTGTCAGACATAGCACAAAGCACAATGAAGTCATAAAGATCACGTGTTTTTTTCAACCCATATTATTTTCAAGATTACTTCACTGATTTGTGCACGTAAGCTTTAGCCTTAAAACTTCCAGGATAGGAGTATACTGAGCAATCTATACTCTGGGAATAGTGAATTATGAGAATTTATAGAAATAGTGAATGATGAGAATTTATACTTTACAGTTAACATACTCAGTGACAATGGATCATCTCAAGTATGACTAAATATTAATAATTCCCAATCTGAATAGAAAATCAAAGAAGCAAACAATTCTATTATGCAAATAGCAGCAATTTATTGTGCAGTTAGAAAATAACAATCTCTAAAAATAAATGTTTGTTACAAACTATCTCATGCATAGAAGTAGATCAACACAACAATTTATTGCATATTCCTGTGAAGCTTGGTGACAGATCGGATGCATAGATAAGATTTCTTGTCGAAGGGTTTATCTTCATTTGTTTGATTTTGTGTTTGTGCTAAGGTCATATTGTTATCGAAGTATATGTATCTGAGATTCCGGTAATACATGTTTTCTTCATTCTAGAAGTTGGTCCTGAAAATAGAATACCCCAAAACTTTCTGATATGGTAATAAATCAGTTTCCTCATATATTAAATGAAAGAGTGGAATCATGGTATTTTAGACACAGCAGTCTCCTTCATATTGGCATCAATTTCCCAGCTCCTTTCAGTCATTCATTGAATATTTACTGAACATTATTTTTATTTGTCAGGATTTACAATGAGCATTATAAATATAATATGAATAAAACCAGGTAAAATCCCATGAAGGCATAGTAAGTGGGGAAAGCAGACTTCAATCAAATAATTATACAGACGAAAGTAATTCTTGAACTGTAGACATCTAGATAGTCTAGATGCAGCAGGTGGCCTTGTCTTAGGAGTCGATGACGACTGCTCTGAGGAAGAGATGGTTTGAGGAGAAAGCTATCCAATAGAAACCATTGCACTGTCTTCCCCAACAAATGAATACAGTGAGGATTTTCAAGAAGAGTGTTATGAATTTCTGCCACTAACCAGTCCCCAGGTTTACGAATTAACTGTGATGACGGAAGTCTGTTAGCATCATTTCCATGCCCTATAATCTTAGAAAGACAAAGCTTGAGAAAGATTTTTCTCACTCTCATGGAGTACAGCTTATATTTTTGTCTGCCTTTTCCAGGTAGAGGTGCTTTTTTTTTTTTTTTTTTCATTTCTTCCTTTTTTTTTTTTTTTTTTTTTCATTATCTCCAGCTAAATAAGGCTGTAGTATGAAGATTGTGGTGATTGTACCAGATAATGGGAGCCTGATGGTAGTTAAACTAGAATTTAGAATTGCAGAGAGAATATTAAAGGCTAACCTGAAAACACTGTTAGAGAGGATAAAACGGAAGGGGAGCAATTATTCTCAGCCTTCACTGCAGATAAAATAAAAGGAAATGAGTCAAAATTACATCACTGCATTGCCAAGGTGCATATGCAGTGCCTACAAGTCATTAGGAATATATGTCCAGATTGGAAATAATCTTATCTCCCCAGAACTGTTCTTTGCTTCTTCCCTCTTCCATTTTTCTTTAATGGTCTACCAGCCTCAGCAGGACTCTAGCTGAAAACCACAGACACTGTCGATGGCATTACTACATCTGATCGGTGGCCATGATCCGCTAATTCTAGCTCAAGATCACTGATAGTTCACCACCATTCTGCTAATTCAGGTATGCAATAGATCTCACGTGGAGTGTTTTAATATACTCTGAAGTGGTCTGCTGGAGCTCAGACTGTCATTCTTGGCAACCATTTTGCATTTTGTGACCAGTGCTCTTTCCTTAAAGCGCATCTCCATGCATGGATTTCTTCCACAGACTTTACCTGGTAGGCAATAGGGAATCGTCCAAAGTTTTAAAACCCATTAGTGTATAATTCACAGTTTCTCTCAAGACCTATTTGTAACAATTTGTATTGTTTTGATCTCATTAAGATCTATTCGTATAATGCATTTAATGAATATTTAATGATTTAATAAATGTTTATTGAGCATCTACTATATGGTAGGAATTAGAGATGCAAAAATAGAAAAGAAAGTTCTTTCTCAATCATCAGTGAACTAATATGGGCAAATCTTATATTGTATCATTCAGCAAGCTATGAAAATACATAAAATTAGGCAAGTGTCATGGGAGAAAAGAGCATTTCTAATCCAATATATTCTGTGATATTGCTTCTTTTGTCTCCTGTTATGAGTATATCAAAAACTGTTGAATTTCTTTAAGGATACATTTGGACATGAGGGTAATGACTCCGATAGTTTAGAATTGTGATTTCTTTCCCATTTTGTTTCTGACTGTGCACATGACTCGGTTACGTTTATGACAAATTACTGTTATTGTTGTTCTAATAACAGCGATGCATTCTGTTATTGAGGACCTCACGGCATTTTTAAATGTCACTATTTAATGCAATTTATATCTAGTCTCTTTTATAGATGTACGTATGCATGTTTTACAAATAAATAGGTGACATTTTCTTCTCTGGCTTTTGACCTCATTTGAGAGAATACATATTAAATTTGCCTTGTTAGTTCTTTAATATAAGAGATAGTAGAGTTACAGTTAGAAATTTGGCTTAGTTTTAAGTTGACGAGTAATCGGGTTTAAGCATAAAAACACAGGTATGTATATATTCACAAATACACAGTAGTTGGAAAAGGTAAGTGAAAGTCAAAGTAAGTGAATAAGGTCTTTCTTTAATCTATTTATAAATAGATCTATGAACGAATGATTTGTAGAACTTCCCGTATGAGTTGTAATTCAAACTCAAATCCTTTGCTTCCATGATTTTCTGTATTACTGGGGAAGACCTCAAAGTAAAAGAATGACATGATCGCTTCCACCATTCTACCCATAGCCCCAGGAAATGAACATTATTTGTTTTAGTTTGATTTTATCTTTTAATGAACATTTTTTTAAAAAGAAAGATTTAATTACTAACAATAGAAACATGATTAAATGTAGAAAGTATGGGTTTTCAATCCAGGCGGACCTGAATTTGAATCCACTGTTTCAGTTCCTTAGCACTGTGAGCTTTTTTTTTTTTTTTTTTTTTTTTTTCAGGTTAATCTAAATCTTAGTGTTTTTGAAAACTCTTGGTGTGTTTTTGAAAAAAAAAAGTCACAATATTCACTTCAGAGTTCTGGTGTGGTGAGATGAAAGTTTGTGATGCACTTAACAGGTAGCAGGCACTTAAAATAAGTGTCCTTTTCTTTCTCTCTGATATTTTTGAGTAAACCAGAAATAATTTTGGAAAACTTATTTGTCTAACATTTTATCCAAATAAAACATTATCTTGCTTCCAGCTCCAACAGTTTTCAGTTCAAGCTGAGATAAGCAAATGGAAATGCTGAAGGGTAAAGGATAAGGTCAGATGTACGGACAGAAGAAGAGACTAAAAATCTAAATACCAGAGCTTCCCCCATTCCTCAGAGGATGCGTAACCATTTCAGGCAGTTACACCGGCTCCCCTGGCCACAGATATGCCATCGGGGTCTCTACAACCAAGTGCCCAAGTGAAGGTTTCCAGGGCATTTAAGGAATCCCTGCAGAACAGCTCACAGGCTGGGAAAATCTAGCGCAGATTTAACAAAATAAGAAAACTAAGACATAGCTCATTTAAGTCTGTAATTGCTGTGAGGCTCACCACAAAATTGTGATCATATCAAAAAATATCCTTTGCTTTCTTTCTCACCCTTTCTCTCTTCTTTTCTCCGTCCCTGTCTCTCTCTCTCTCCCCTCCACTTTCCTAATAAATTCCAAAGACGGGAATTCTAATGATCTTGGCAAAGTTAAATCTGAATATATTACTTTCTTGTGTTTGCTACAGTTCTATATGGACAAATGCTTTAATTTTCATTCACTTATTTATCTTTAGTTAACTTAATTGGTTTGAATTAAATGAAGATATGGTTGCTCCTGACTCCAATTATTAAATTCCCCAGCACAAGTCCTTGACTGTCTCCTCTGCTCTGTCGCTGCTCGTTACCTTGGAAATCTCATCCTGTTGTATGACATTTAACTTAGATACTGGTAAATCCCACATTTTCAGACCAATTCCTGAACCTCATACCCAGCCCAGAGCTGTACATTTAACTGTCTAATATAGATATGGATTTGAATATCTAGAAAAACAAAGCACAATCACCACATCAAAAAAGCAGCTATTGGCATTCTCCACCCCAGCACGTGCACGTGAAAGTGAAAATACATATATGCACGCACATGCCCCCCTCACCCCCCACACACAGCCATGTCCCTACACTGGTTCAAACAATTTTAGTAAATGATAATCAGGTCAGATCCGTAGGCATCACCCTTGGCTCCTTTTTCCTTTACACTCTATTTGGTATCCACTAACTGTATCTGTGGGTCTATTATCTCTTTCTTTGGCTTTTAGGATGTAGTTTCCGTAAGGGCATGATTCTCAGCTGTCTTGGTTCTAACATTATTCTCATTACCTAAAATAGTACCTGTGTGAGATAATAGAAAATATATATATATTGGTCTCCGCCCCTAACTCCTGGCACAGAGCTCCAAAAACCCTTGATCATTTCCTTGTTTGATGGTACAAGTACCAGGACTATTTCCCGCTCTACTCTTTGGTCTTTGACCCTATCCCAGGTGCAGATCTCCTAAAACCCTTGTACATGTCCTAATGCATGATGAAGTTGTCTTCTGTGCGTTAAGGAGGTGACTTTTGGAAAGTACCTGAAGATGGGCCTGGTTGCCAGTGGAACCAACCTCGCAACTTTCAGTCCAACCCCATGACCTCTGGGTTGAATCAATGGCCAATAATAGATAAACAATGAAACCTTCATAAAACCCCCCAAAAACTGATTTTGAAGGACTTCTGGGTTTGTGAAGATGGAAAAATGCTGGAAGAGTGGCACCCACAGAGGTTATGGAACCTCTGAAACCCCCCTCCCACACGCCTCGTCCTACGCATCTCTTCCATCTGGATGTTCATCGGTATTCTTTATCGTACCCTTTATAATAAACCAGTAAACGTGAGAAAAATGTTGTCCTGAGTTCTCTGAGCCACTGTAGCAAATTAATCAAACCCAGGGTGGGAGACGTGGTCATTGGAACCTCTGACCTGTATAGCTGGCTGGTCAGGAGCACTGGGGACCACCTGGGTTTGTGACTAGCATCTGAAGCGGGAGGAGAGGCGTTCCCGTAGGACTGAGCTCTTAACCTGTGGGAGCTGATACTGTTTCCAGGTAGATAGTGTCGGAATTGAGTTACACTATAAGACACTCAGCTGGTCTCATGGTCTCATGGGGTGGGTAAGACCTCCACACGTACGGTGACTGGAAGTGTGAGAAGTGACGTGTGAGAGAGGTGTTCTGTGGGATGAGTGAGGAGACACACAGAAGAGAAAAAGTGATGGGTAAAAAACTGAATTTTTCCAGTGAATCCTGGCCTGGAATGACTGTTCAATAAACCCTGAGTGAATGGGTTGAAAGGAGTTACTAAGTTTTTTTCATGTGTTTTCTTTGCTCGTAGGGCAGTGCAACTTGCATCTCATTTAAAGATCAACATTAATAAAAAATAATAATAATAATAAATTAAAAAAATTAAAAAGATCAACATTAGTAACAAAATACAAATATTTAATTTAGTGCTTTATTTTAATTTTACTTCATGTAGAAAGAACAGCTTTTTCAAAATGGAGAATAAAAAAAAAAAAAGTTTAACCCCCTCCTCCCCACATACATATCGTCACTGCTTACGATAGTTCTCAGAGTTTTGGCTTTTATCTTGTCAAAAGTAAGATCAAGATTCTCAGTAATAAATGTTGGATTGGGATTTTTATCTTACCCAAGCTGAGATTTAGAACATGAAATAATCATAAACACATTTTAAAGACATCTTGCTAGCAATCCTTCTCTAGTACATGGACCTAAAAGTTTCCCAACAGGCACGTCTTGAGAATGTAATTAAGAGAGTATCTATGGGTAGAAGTGACTCCTCCAATAAAATGAGTCTTGGTTCCCTTGGCCATATGCTCCCACAGCTAGGTAACTTCAGGAAACTGAAGATGGCACAAGTTTAGTGTAAATACCAGGGATGAGATGAGCAAGATAAGACATTTTCCTTTTCAAGGATATCAGCTCTGCCCCCTTGCTTTGCAGAAGCACAGGGTCCCTCCTGCCACGGCTGCGGATGCTAAGGGAGGAGTGTAGTTTGGAGGAGAGAGGGGCTGAGCCTGGCACGGCTTAGCACCATCTGCTCGCTCTTGGATCCCACAGATGTTCTATACCAAAAAACTGTGTATGTTAAGGATTAACATGCTCGGTGGGCACTCAGAACCCCACCCAGTGGAACGTCTCTGTGGGTAGGCTGTGGCGGGGTGACAGGGGAGGCGGCCCAACGGCTGGGCCGGATGCAGGGGAGACTGTGGGAGAAAAGGAGTCCCCTGCTTCCTTGAACAGCCCACTTTGCCAAAGAATGCATCTGAGTGACTGGAGCTAAGAAGCAAATTGCACACCATGGAGAGAGTAAAGTATGGTGGATTGAGCATTGGACAATGAGTCCAAAAGATTTGGCCACCGTTCCTGGCTCTGTCACTGGCTCCTTTTGTGACCTTGAGGAGGTCACACAACTTCGCCGTGCGTTTGATTTTTCTCTTTCTAAAAGCCATCGGTCTCTCTTTCTCTTTCTGTATTCTTCAGAAGGGTTTTCTTTTCTTCTTTCTTTTTCTTTTTCTTTTTTTCTTTTTTTCCTGTATCTGTTTGACTTTCAGATATGTAAACTCTTCCAGAATGTCTTGGGGGTTTGATAAGCCCCATGTATTATCATGAGAAATATATTTAAATAGCTAGCTTCACAATTATGTTAAAACAGGTTTTAATGTACTCTCTCTTTAAAAGAAATATAGCAAACCGTCTATCACGTTTTGACAATACGAAATGGTGGGATCTTTGGTGCCCTCAAATATAAATACATAGACATGATGAAAAATAATTTACTAAATTTACTATGCGTCTCTTATCTTCATTATAAATAGATTATTGTTACTAGTTAGTCATCATTTCTTGATTTTTAGTATTTACAAAAATGCCGTGAAATATAAAGAAAGCCATCAGTATAGTCTGTTCTCTCAACTGGTTATATCTGGGTCCTGTGTCAACACATGGACTAACCTGGTCACCCCTGGCCATTCAGTTTACCTTTTCTTACCTGTGTACAGCAGCACCCTATTTATAGACTTAGTTGTGCTGCAAGAGTTAAAGGGTGGTGCAGATTTGAGGAACCTGACCATGACTTGCCTGGAATTGTGAGGCGTGAAATGAGGTTCCCACTAGGAGCCCTTCCTGCATCATTCAGGTGAGTCATGTATGGAATGGATCAACATCGCCAGTAGAGACGCAGTGTAGGCGAGAGTAACCTAGATGCCCACTCCAGCGGAGGCCAGGCATCCGAGTGACTGGTTGGTTAGTGTGTAGGGCATTAATTAGGTAGGAAAGCAATAGGAAGTGTCCTGGGAGGGAGAATTGCCAAAGTGTAAGAACATGCATTTTTAAAACAGAGTCTAAATCCTGACTGCATCATATAGTTGTTGTGTGATATTGGCAATTTAACTAACGTCTCTCTGTGCTTTGCCTTCTGCTTGGTAAAATGGGAATGCATAGTATCCCAGCCCCATTGAGCTTTTTGTGGCGATTGAATGAGAAAAATGCATGAAAGTGTTAAGCATGTGTTACCTGATGATTAGCTTTGTGGTGCTTGTTAGGTTGCTGATTCCTCTCCTGACTCCCCTGTAAGATCCTCTAAGAGGGACTCATTGATGAAGCACCTGTTGCAATGTCTCAGGAAGAGTCCACAAAAGTAAATGCTGAGATACAGATTGAGTGTAAACCCATTGATTTGGTAAATGATCCCTGAAACACCAGTGGAAGGGGAGAAATCAGACAGGGGAGGGAAGGGAGGCAGAGAAGAGTTATGTTAATGAGCAGGTTACCTTTGCGGGCAACTGAGGCTCATTCCCATTACTGGTCTCTGGTGGATCTGGTCTCTGGCCTGCTCCTCGGAGTTATCCTTCCCAAGGACCTGCAGGTCCTCTTCTGTCAGTGGAGGAGGGCTCACCGTCGGATATTAACTTCCAGGACATCCATCCTGCTCAGTTTTGTAAGGAGGAGATTGTAGGAGGCCACCTTGGCAAGCACGGAGGTGCAAATGCTGAGGAGACGCACCCCAAACGCCATACCCTGCCCTGCTGAGGCCGGCACATATTCCGGATCGAGGTTGTGCTAATTAATTCAATAGTGGGGAATCCTTCTAGAATAGATATATATATGACAAATCGCCATGCTGTACATTTAAAATATCTTACAAATTTGTCAGCAAATAAAGCTGAAAAAAATAATTCAGAAAATAGACAATAAGATAAAATCTCATTTAAGTTTTTAAATAGACTGCATAGATAGTCTATTTAAAGTTTTTAAATAGACTGCAGTTTTAGGTTCACAGCAAAATTGAGTGGAAGGCACACAGCTCTCCCCATCCCCGGCCCCCACTCATCCCCCCCTCCGCTCCCGTGAAGTGGTACATGTGTTATGATTGATGAACTTACGATGGCACATCAATATCAAGCACAGACTGTAGCTAACATTAGGGTTCCCACTTGACATCATATATTCTATGAGTTTCAAAAAAAATGATTGTGGGGTTCAGGGCAGATGTCCCCAAATATGCCACTTTCATATATATGGACTATTTTGGATTACACTTACATAAGGAATAGCTGGTACAAGAACACTCCGATCTCCTTTGTCCCCCTAAAGGCAGGAAATAAATCTCCCACGTGAAATTACCCTCCCTGTACCAGGAGGAAAGGAGACGTCCTTATTACCAGAGATAGGAATTCAAGGCCAAGAAGGCTGCATAAACAAACCATGTTACCTCTTTATTTATTTATTTTTATTTTATTTTTTTGTTGTTACCTCTTTATTAATTCACTATCCCAAGCGCAAACTTCTTTGTCATGTCAAGTCTTCGTGAATCTCTTGTCTCGTCGTCTACAGGGTATTGAGCTGCGTGCTTTGGTCACTCCTCTGAGTTTCATAATTCTGTGAGCCCCCTTACATAGAAATTAAATTTGTGTTTCTCCTGGTAATCTGTCTAATGTCAATTAATTATCACACCAGCCAAGGAACTTAGAATGGAAGAAAGGAATACTTTTCTGCCCCTACTAGGTTATGCATCCGGAATTATCGTACCATACAGAACAGTTACACTAGCCTAAGAATTCTGTGCGCTCTGGTTTTCATTCTTCTTCCTCCCCCAGCCCCTTGGCAACCATTGAATTTTTTATTTATTTATTTATTTATTTATTTTTACGGTTTCCTTTGTTTTACCTTTTCCAGCATGTCATATAGTTGGATTCATAAAATATAGCCTTTTGAGATTGGCTTCTTTCACTTAGGAGTATGCATTTAAGTTTCTTCCTTGTTTTTTCAGGGCTTGACAGCTCATTTCTTTTTAGCACTGAAAAATATTCCTTGCCTGGATACCACAGTTTATTTATCCATTCACCTACTAAAGGACATCTTGGTTGCCTCCAAGTTTTGGCAATCATGAACAAAGCTGCTATAAACATTCATGTGCAGGGTTCTGTTTAGACATAAGTTTTCGACTTTTTGGGTAAATACCGAGGAACACAATTGCTGGATCATATGGTAAGAGTATGTTACATTTTGTAAAGAAATCACCAAATTGTCTTCCAGAGTGGCCGTGCCATTTTGCACCCCCACTAGCAACAAATGAGAAATCCTGTTGCTCCACATTCTTGCCAGCATTTGGTGCTGTCAGTATTCTGGATTTTCTTTATTCTGCTAGAGGTGTAGCACCTTTGAATTGTTCTTTTAATTTGCATTTCCCTGAGGACTGGATGATGTGGAACATCTTTTCATATGCATATTTGCCATCTGTGTATCTTTGGTGAGGTATCTGTTAAGGTCTTTGGCCCGTTTTTTTTTTTTTTTTTTTTTTTTTTTTAATTGGGTTGCTTTCTTATTGTTGAGTTAAAGAGTCCTTTGTATATTTTGAGTTAACAACCCTTTATCAGATATGGCTTTTGCAAATATTTTCTTTTGGTCATTTAATTTTTACAGTAATCCTGATGTAGTTTTTGAATATAGGTGAGATTTGGGGGAGTCCGGAGCTGATGCCCAAGAAAGAATTCTTGAGACATCTTCCTAGCAAAATGGTGGTTTTAGTAAAAAGCATGGGGACCATGAGCAGAAAGAGCTGCTGCCACCTGCTGCCCACTCCATTGTGAGGGGCAACGGATTACATATTTGAGGTTGGGGAAAGTGTAGATAAAGGAAGTTCCAAAAGGACTTTCATATGCTAAAGAAGACCTACAGGATACCGGAGGCCTTGCTATTTTCAAAATAAGGTTGTTTTTCCCTCTAGCAAGGTTTGTCAATGTGCTGCAGGTTACATGGACGTTTAATTTTATCTAAGTTTCCTTCTGCTTTTGGTCCCCACGTCGATCCTATGAAGTAGATCTCTAACATTGTCCACTGCATCTGGGTAAGAGAAAGGCAGCCCAGAGATTTGTTTTGAGGTACTTTTTCTCAAGGTCCTGAAGCTAAAAAGTGACAGAATTGGGACTTGAATCCCTATCTGTCTATACCTTGGAGTGAAACCTGTTTCCCAGCTTCTATTCTAGATTTATTTTTAATATCTCTCTAAGAATAAATACAATTAAACATAATTACTCTTTAAAATGATATTTACTCATTTTTAATATGTGAGAATCTGCCTCTTGATAAAAATATACTTTAAAATATATAATACATAATCAAATATATACATTTAAAAAAAAAAACAAGCTTTTTTAAAGTCTTAGGAGGAGGACATAAGAACAAATAGAATCTATGAACTGAATGTCCTGAGAATGCAAGAACACAATTTTATGTGCTGATAGCAATTAAAAGAGGCTAACAGAATGACATTTAAATGCAAAATCACATTTTAATATGACTGGAGGGGCATCTGTGTGCAGTTGGTGAATGGGAGCCAATGGTGATTAATAGATGGTGCCATGATCCTTGAACGTATGGTCCCACTTCAATATAGCAAACATCAAGGTTCAATATCAGCTTTATTTGCTTGTTTAAAAAAAAAACTAATTAATTCACAGCATAAAGCTGCTTAGTATTAGAGCCCAAGATGTTTAAGAAAATACAGTGGTGGAGGTGAGGCACAGCCACTGTGTGCTCTACAGCTCTGCTCATTCATTCTGGAAAACAAATAGAAGGACAGTGTGTCTATGGATATGGGAGGATCTGTTGAATATATAAAAATAGAAAAAAAAAAAAAAACAAGAAGACTTCTCTCTACAGAATTTTGTTGACCAGGATGGTCAGGTACGAGAATTATGGACTACAGTGTGGACCTTCAACGACTTATGTAGCATCTGCAAAAAATGACTGAGGATAATTCTTATATCAGAGCTGTACGGGGACCCTATTGCAGAGACTTTAGGTAGGCAATCATATATCCTCCTTTGCATGAGACAGTCCTGGAGTAATTATAAATTGTGTGCCCTTTCACTTTTATGAGTGTCCCAGTTAGAATTACAATTAAAAGGTCACCCAACATAAAAAGAACATAGAACAGTGCCTGGAGCAAATTAACAATGAATGTTAGCTTGTTTTTATTAAAGTTATTTATATTATTATTATTATTCTATATTAATGCTATGACTTTTATATACTATATATTTTCCACATACCCTAGAGGTTAAATAAAACTGATACTTTTTAACTTTTTAAATTAATTCACAATTTACAGGGCCTTTAAATTGGAGATGAAATATGTTTCTATTAAGATGTGCTGCGTTGACCCTGGGGTTTGATGTCTGATAGAGGAACTGTGAGAGTTCAGAATCTAGTTGATGCTTTGTGAGCTGGACTCCAGTGCAGACGTAACTGGGGAGTCGCTAAAACTTGTGATTGAAGTCTGTCATCCTCCTTTCTTCTTTTTGGTTTTACATTAATGTTGTGGTTTCTGGGATACATATAATCCCATTCCACTCAAAATATATTTATTTTTGGCATTGTGTTGCTAAAACGAGATTTGAGGGAGGGATAGAGATATCCAATCTCTGTGAATAGTTCGATTAAACCACTTAATTTTATATGAAAATTGTATGCTTAACGCATAGATAAGTCTCAAGAAACTGTGAGGTCCTCAATGGTTAGTTTTGGTCTTACAAGGCAGTTGGCATATTGCACATGCAAACACATACACAATCACACACACACACACACCATTCCACATGCCACTTGTTGGGAAAAAAAGCTGACTATATCTTTGAAAAGCCAATAAAACTTGAGCTGGAGGCAAGTGACTGAAATCAAAATAGGAAATAACGTCTTACCTATGAATTGAGAAAATAAAAAAAAAGTCTTGAAACTGTGGTGGTCCAAATAACCTTTTTTGGGAGCATTGTGAGATAAATAAAATAACAGCAATAATAATTATAGAGACTTTATTTTTTTTATTTTTTTAGTTTTTATTATAGAGACTTTAATAAAATGTTTCAGCTGTCACACAACCAAAGTCTATATAAACATCTCTATCTATCTATCTATCTATCTATCTATCTATCATCTCTTTTTATATGGACTCAGTGTAGTATTACAGTAGATTAATAGAACCTGCAAATTCTTGGGCTCTCTGCTTATTGGCAGCTGTATCCTTATACTCTTCCCCCTTCAATCTGGGCTAAAGGAAATTCAGATGATTCTATGCAAAGTTAAGACTTGCATCGATGGCTTTGCAAACTGGTGGCAGCAGGTAGAAGCTCAAAGGGCTTGAAAGAAGCAATGAATGAGGGCTAGAAGAAGAGTGAAGATATTGTCATATCAGGTGTTGTATGTTCCTTCCATTTTAACTTTTGGGATTAGGAATGTTTATTGAAAGTTTGTATTTATCCTTTATATATCCTATATATCCATCCTTTATTGTATCTGCCTCACCACTTCATGTTGGGAATTAAAGGACAAATAATTATTTCAATGGTCTACAGGTCATAGCCAAGGAGTTGCACTTGAGGTACTTCAGTCAAGGTTGGACCTTATTTAGATAATCATATCCTGGGCCTTGAGCCTGAGTTGATAGTATAGAGATGATAATTTGGGGGTCCTTGGAAGGAGTAAACACATTTTCCAAGTGGTTGAAATATAAATAATTTGTGGTCACTTGGAGGATTGTAATGAGTTAAAAATGTTGTGGGTTTTTGTTTGTTTGTTTGTTTGGTTGGTTGGTTAATCTTCCCATTGACTTGGGGCTCTAATACTTCTACCTTTAAATTGGAGCTAGCCCTGTAACTTTTTTTTTTTTTTTTTTTTTACCAGTAAAACATTGTGAAGTGAAATTCTGGGATATCCTAGGTTAGATTGTAAGAAGCCTTGTGGTTTTTTAACCAGGTCTCCTCAAACATTGTACTTTTTATGCTAAATAGACCCGAGGTTATATATAGCCCAGGTACATAAAGATCTCCAGTGATCTCTGCCAAAGTGCTAAGTTTGTGAGTGAAGTAGTCTTGGCATGGCCAACATGCATATGAGAAAATGCTCTGCATCACTTGCCATCAGGGAAATACAAATCAAAACCACAATGAGATACCACCTCACACCAGTGAGAATGGGGAAAATTAACAAGGCAGGAAACAACAAATGTTGGAGAGGATGCGGAGAAAAGGGAACCCTCCTGCACTGTTGGTGGGAATGTGAACTGGTGCAGCCACTCTGGAAAACTGTGTGGAGGTTCCTCAAAAAAATAGACCTGCCCTACGACCCAGCAATTGCACTGTTGGGGATTTACCCCAAAGGTACAAATGCAATGAAACGCCGGGACACCTGCACCCCGATGTTTATAGCATCAATGGCCACAATAGCCAAACTGTGGAAGGAGCCTCGGTGTCCATCGAAAGATGAATGGATAAAGAAGATGTGGTTTATGTATACAGTGGAGTATTACTCAGCTATTAGAAATGACAAATACCCACCATTTGCTTCAACGTGGATGGAACTGGAGGGTATTATGCTGAGTGAAGTAAGTCAGTCGGAGAAGGACAAACATTATATGTTCTCATTCATTTGGGGAATATAAATAATAGTGAAAGGGAATATAAGGGAAGGGAGAAGAAATGTGTGGGAAATATCAGAAAGGGAGACAGAACGTAAAGACTGCTAACTCTGGGAAACGAACTAGGGGTGGTAGAAGGGGAGGAGGGCGGGGGGTGGGAGTGAATGGGTGACGGGCACTGGGGGTTATTCTGTATGTTAGTAAATTGAACACCAATAAAAAATTAAAAAAAAAAAAAGAAGTAGTCTTGGACTCTCTTGACCATTTATCTACGAGCCCTAAGTAATCCTGGTTGATGGCATGAGAAGTGAAAGAATCACTTTCTTGGATCCTGAATGAATTCTTGAAATTTTAGATATAATGATATGATTGTTGTTGTAATCCATCAAGCTTTAGAGCAGTCTATTATACTGTACTAGGTAATAGGAATAGTCAATCAATTTTCCATTCTTTGTTGCCATCTCCTTTAGATGGTTGGGGGACAGCAAAGACTGCCTGAAATCTGTTGAGGGCAGGAGTACAATACTACAGAGGTACAAGTGTGTGTGTGTGGCATGAGGCACTGTATTTTGGACAAAATCATAATTTTTAAAGATGTTAAGAAATAGAATAGTGGAGGAATTGGAAGCCAGATCGATCTGGATTTAGATATCATTTCTACCACTGATCAACTTTGGCCATTAGCTTAATCATTAAAGCTGGATCTCATAGCAAGACTGAATGTGACCCTGTGTGCATCCTCCTCATATCAAAAAGTCTTTATCGTTATATGAACCGAGAACATGGGTTTACTCAAATAAGGATCACTATAGTGGTTCTGTAGCAGAAAGAGAAAAAAGTGGAGGGCATGTATTTATTTTTAAGTCTTGGTCTGTTCTTTTTACTCACTTATGTTTATTTTTTAAGCTTTTACTTAAATTCCAATTAGTCAACATGCAGTGTAACATTAGCTCCAGGTATACAATTTAATGATCTGACACATACAACCCTTGGTGCTCATCACAAGTGCAGTTTTTAATCCCCATCACCTATTCAACCCATCCTCCTGTCCACCTCCCCTATAGTTAAGGGTCTGTTTCTTGGTCTGCCTCTCTCTCTTTTTCCCCTATGCTTGCTTTGTTTCTTAAATTTCACATATGGGTGTAATCATATGGTATTTGTCTTTCTCTTACTGATGTATTTCACTTAGCTTAATACTCTCTAGCTCCATCCATATATTTGCAAATTACAAGATTTCATTCTTTTTCATGGATGAGTAATATCTCATTATGTGCACACACACACACACACACACACACACACCACATCTTCTTTATCCATCCATCAATCACTGAATATTCGGGCTGTTTCTGTAATTTGGTTATTGTAGATAATGCTACTATAAAAAAATAGACACACGGATCAATGGAACAGAATAGAGAACCCAGAAATGAACCCACAAGTACTACATGTTCAATTAATCTTCACAAGAGCAGTAAACATTTCCAATGGGGAAGAAAAGGAGTCTTTTCAACAAAGAGTGTTGGGGAAACTGGACAGAAACATGCAAAAGAATGAAACTAGACCACTTTCTTACTAGACACAAAAATAAACTCAAAATGGATTAAATACCTAATGTGAGACAAGAAACTATTAAAATCCTAGAGGAGAGTACTGACACTTACCTCTTTGACACTGGCCATAGCAACTTCTTACTAGATATGTCTCCTGAGTCAGGGGAAATGAAAGAAAAAATAAACTATTGGGTCTTCATCAAAATAAAAAGCTTCTGCACAGTGAAGGAAACAAGCGGCAAAACAAAGGTAACCTACAGAATGGGAGAAGATATTTGTAAATGACATACCTGATAAAGGGTTAGTATCCAAAATCTATAAAGAACTTATCAAATTCAACACACACCAAAAAACAGGTAATCCAATTAAGTGGGAAGAAGATATAAATAGACACTTTTCCAAAGAAGACCTCCAGATGGCCCACGGACATTCAGCATCAGGGAAATACAAATTAAACTACAAAGAGAGATCACCTCACACCTCTCAGAATGGCTAAAATCAACAACACAAGAAACAACAGGTCTTGGCGAGGATCTGGAGAAAGGGGAGCCCTCATTAACTGTTGCTGGGAATGCAAACTAGTGCATTCTGGAAAACAGTGTGGAAGTTCCTCAAAAAAGTTAAAAATAGAATGACCCTAGAATCCAGCAATTATACTACAAGATATTTACCCAAAGAATACAAAAGTACTAACTCGGAGGTATAGCTGCACCCTGATGTTTATAGAAATGCTATTTACTTACTTATATTTAGAACCATTTGCCAAATATCAAAAGGTGTCTTGAGGCCAAAGGTAATTGGGATCCCTTGGTCCTGAGAGCCTATACAGGGGTTTACATATGCCCTCATATCATGTCTAGAATTAATTAAAAAAAACAGTTGATGGTCAGCGTGGTCACCTTGCTGACAAGATAACAGTCTCTGGTCTAGCAGAGATAGTGGTCTCTGAGACTGCACCTTCCAGATGAGTTCACATCTTCCAGACTCCCTTTTCCCTGCTCTTCTTTCCAAGCAACTTCCCAATCCTTGCCAACATAGGAGTGGGTGAGCTTATAGTGCAGATTTTGAGATGAGTTGCAGAGGATCCACCTCTGAGCTACAGCCTCGTGTCCAGCTTCACCAGTGCAGGTAATGCCCTCACTTCCCAGTAGTCCTGAGAATCACCTGGGCTGCATTAGCTTA
The DNA here is from genome assembly GCF_011100685.1 of Canis lupus familiaris. Lineage (NCBI taxonomy): Eukaryota > Metazoa > Chordata > Mammalia > Carnivora > Canidae > Canis > Canis lupus. The sequence continues at coordinate 87,647,736 of NC_049226.1, read as the reverse complement.
ATCGGGTTACCGTGTGTGACCACAAAATTACTTTTGGGTTTCGATATTCCTTTTCTCGGTAATGTTTTAAATTCTATATATCTCACAACATTTTTTTTAAAGATTACTCATTTATTTGAGAGAAAGAGAAACAGAGAGAGAAAGTGAGCAGAGGGAGGGGCAGAGGGAGTCCCAAGCAGACTCCGTGCTGAGCTCAGAGCCTGACTCCAGGCTCCATGATCTGACCCTGAGATCATGACCTGAGCCCAAACCCTGAGTTGGTCGCTTAATGGTCTAAGCCACCCAGACACCCCTCTATCTCACAAAATTCTTAGGAGAATTAAATACGTCCTGGAGAAAGCAGTTACTGCCATGTCAGGCATATGCATTGCATATTCTCAAGAAATTGGTCAAGTATGGAACAGGGTTGGTAGAAGTATTTGTTGTGACAATGACAGTATGAATCATGGCAAACCGATAGCCTACTTGCTGTGTGCCAAGCGGCATTCTAAGCCCCGCATGTAGGTTGAGTCCTTTAGACTTCATGATAATGCTGCCAACCAAGGTGGTCTTGTTATTATCTTCAGTTTAAGATAAGAAAACTGATGCATATATGAATTAAGTAACACGCCCAGTTGACACAACCACTGCTGTTACTGGTGCTGGTAATTATGATGGAGGCGAAGGGGACAGGCAGTAAGGAGAAAATAGAAAAAGAGGGAGATGGAAAGATGGGAGAATGGGAAGGAGATAAGATACAATGAGGCCATTATCTACTATATTTCTAGAGTCAAGGAATAGACATTCCTCCTTTTGATATTTAGTGAGACTAGAAAAGACATAAAAGGCAATTTTAACCTCTAATTTGAAAGACAAAAATGAGGGACTGCACGTACATTCATAAGGCCAAGCGTCTTGCTTTATAGATATCTATGCTCACGTCTCACTGCTCTAATCAATTCATTTGGACAAACAGGAAATGTAACCAGGCAACCACGGGAAACCAAAAAGATCACAGTTAGGATTTGGTAAGAAGTGGAATGAATTTGAGTGTTCTTTACTGCTGGAGCTATAATTATAGGTTTTAACTACCTGCAGGAGGTTACGAAGGTAAAGGGAATGGAATAATTCAGCATGAGTCAAAAATATATATATATCATTGAGTGGGGTGCGAGAGAATGTTTATATAAGAAATAATCATTCTTATTAACTTTTATCCGAGGCAATTTCATAATTGATCTAAAAATGTAAGTGATAAAGTAATGTTTGCACTTCTCCTAGAAGGAAGATTCTCTTTAAGAACAGTGATATCTGTAATTTGTCATGAAAAACACTTTCCCCCTGCCTTCATCCTCTCTCTGCACCACTTCAAAGGAAATCAAGCACTTATAGGCATTTCAAGAGATATTTGTGTCTGTTAGAACAGCATCTCCTAAAATTAAGTCAGCAGGTTAATTATATCAGAATCACATTATAAATAAGGATTCTTGGACTCCAGCAAAGATGTGCTATAACAATCTCTGATTGTGGGTCCCAGGAATCTTGCATTTTTAATAAGCAACCTAGGTGATTTTATTTCATTCTGTAAAGTTTGAGAATAAAATTAATTTAAGAAATTTTTATGGAACAATCAAAAACTTCTTTGAGTACAGCTCTCTGAGCATAATTTGGGGTTGCTAAATAGTTTATCCCTCATGAACTGAAATTATTCTCTTAGAAAGATTGTCTTTTTTTTTTTTTTTCTTTTTTTTAAGGAGAAGCAGGCTCCATGCAGGGAGCCTGATGTGGGACTCAATCCTGGAACTCCAGGATCATGCCCTGGGCTGAAGGCAGACGCTAAACCGCTGAGCCACCCAGGTGTCCCAAAACATTGTCTTTTTAATACAAAATAATCAGCTTAATGGTCTAAGTCCTCTTAGTCCTCAAGCAGATTCCCCAGTCAGGGGAGATTCCCAGACCCTGAGGTCATGACCTGAACAGAAACCAAGAGCTGGATGCTTAACCAACTGAGCCACCCAGGCGCCCTTGGATCTATATTATCATTTGAAAACATTTTTTTCTCATTAAAAACAATTTATGCATGTTGATGAAATTTAAAACAAAGTTTAACTTAATAAGGGATCCCTAAATTCAGATTTCTACATTTACCTAATCTCCTTTGTGGACAGAAACTCAAAGTCATTTTACTTTTTGAAAATAAATATGATTAGGCATCCTATTTACTTATTTGGTGCTTGTGTGTGTGTGTGTGTGTGTGTGTGCGCGGATTACATTTGTGCATGCAATATATATCATTATTACTGGAAAATTTGAAAATGCAGCATTTTTAAAAACAGTGATATAAACAATTACTACGTTGGGTTATCCCAATAAGGATTTTATTACACATTATTGAAATATCTTTCTTCAGAGAAGTTCAAGAAAGTTTTGAACATTTTATAAAAAAAAATAATAATTGGACACCTGAGTGGCTCAGTGGTTGAGCATCTACCTTAGGCTCAGGTGGTGATCCTGGGATCCTGGGATCGAGTCCCACATCGGGCTTCCCTGCATGGAGACTGCTTCTCCCTCTGCCTATCTCTGTCTCTCCCTATGAATAAATAAAATATTTTTAAAAATAATAATAATGCATACACATATATATTTGAGTAAACAGAATTTTGTTTAATTTAAATTCAATATATAGTACATCATTATTAAATAGAATTTTTAAAGAACCAAATTTTCAAGTCATATCTAAGCTCTGAGGTGTGGGATATCTCCTATTAGAAATTCTATTTATCAATGACTAAATGAGAGAATATTCACAAGAACAAATAAGCAAATTTTGTGTGATTTTTTTACACTAAGAATTTTAAGACAAAGTGATTCTATACCCAATTTTCACTAAATATATTTCATGCAAATGAAGTATACAATCTGACCCTAGGCGACACAATTGTATGTATGTGTATAAATGTGTGAGTATGTGTGTGTTAGTAATTCGGTCTACTGAGCTTAGAATGCTTCACTATGAATCATTTGCTACCATTTTTTACTAGGGGGTCATGCAAATAAGTTCAAGCCTATAAAAGTCTGACCAGTGAGCCCAAATCCTCCTTTCCCAGCTGATGACAACTTTTAAAGAATTAGGCCAGTATCACTGTATATGACCTATTCTTTTCCTCCAGGCCCTGATAGCTTTTTCTCCACAATAATTTTTCAAAACAAACACTAAAAATCTACCCGCTCTCATTTAAGACAAGTATTATAAAATGTATTACTTTAAAAAAATAAATGTAATTTTTAATTTGAAAAAAATTACAGAAAGGATGACTGTGTATTGAAACTCCATACACCTATTACTCAGTTTTGACAATTATGCAAGCATTGCTTCATATGTTTAAACTATTCTCCTTTGCTCTCCGATTAAAAAAAAAAAAAAATTCCTTTAAACATTTGAAAATGTAGCACCAGCACCGTAGCATCTAACTCCTACCCAGCCACATTGCATATCTATCTTCTTTTTTTTTTTTTTTAACTTTTTTTTTATTTATTTATTTATTTTTTTTTGTTTTTTTGTTTTTTTTTTTATTGGTGTTCAATTTACTAACATACAGAATAATACCCAGTGCCCGTCACCCATTCACTCCCACCCCCCGCCCTCCTCCCCTTCTACCACCCCTAGTTCGTTTCCCAGAGTTAGCAGTCTTTAAAGGGAAAATAAGGGAAGGGAGAAGAAATGTGTGGGAAATATCAGAAACGGAGACAGAGCATATCTATCTTCTATCATCATCTATCTATTTCAATGTATTTGACTTATTATGTATATAATACAAACTTAAAAAGACTTTTCTTACTAACCAATGTCATTACCACAACTAATATAGTTAATAATAATTAAAAATTCTATTCTTGGAATTTTTTGGCTCAATGAGATACTCGAATTAACATGACCTAAGTAGTCATCTTTCGCGTGGACAGGTATGGGAAACGAACAGAGCCTTCCAGCAAGGAAGAAACCCATATGTTTCTTCAACAGGTATCCTCGCATTTGTCCATATAACGGACCAGGGGCGATCTCTGTGTTTCTATGGAAGTGTCATCTAAGGTATAAGAGCATGAGATCCTCCAGGTAGAGGCTGGAGCCATCCTAGCTTAGAAACTTCATAGTCCAAGGAATTCCAAGTTACGGGAGACTCTTCACTCCAGCAAGACCAAGGCTCTGGTTGCCCCATATTTATGGTTCATTCCTAGACCTCCTCAATCAGATGCAATCTACCAGTGTCAGGGTGACTTTGCTAAGCAATATTGCCAGAACAGCGGACATTTCATTTTTACTGGGCTTCTGGGAGAGTCGAGCTAGAAGCATCTTGAGCCAAGGTCAATTTTTCATGTAAAAGGGGAAAAGGATTTGTTGACCCTTTACTCAGAGTTCACCTACAAACACTTATTCCTTTGACATAAAAAAGCAAGTCAATACACAACTGACCACCAGGATTGAAACTATCAAACAAGTATTAGTATTCCTCCATTCTCAAATCAATTGGACTTTATGGGGGGGAGGGGGTAATTAATGTTACAGGGTCTTTTATATCCTAAGGATCACGAGGCAGATTTACATTAAAAAATCACACTAAATGAAAGTAGAGAACACAAAAAAGCAGAAAGCAGGGCATCTTTTGTTGTATCCCCTTTAACCTGAGTGTCTTTCAAATATTACATCAGCCAATGTGGTATTTCATTACATCTGAAGGCACAGTTACAGCCCTGTCAAAAAAGAACAGTATTATTATTATTCTAGTTTCACAGTTAAAACTGAAACTGCAATCCCAAATTTAATGTTGGGTACAGGGCTAAATCTGTGTTTAATTTCAATATTTAGGAATTACTCTGTAGGTGCAGCCTTAGCACTCCTAAATTTAGCAGAGAAATTCCCATGCAGCTGCGGAAAGGCCTCCGTATTACTGCCGCTGTCATCCTAAGACGTTGTTCAGGACGTGTTTGGGCCACACCCCGCACATGGGGATAGGATAGTCCAGAAAGATGTCTCTTTGTAGTACTAGAATTTTGGCAAGTTGCTGCTGATGCCAATAAAGCCACTCTAGATGCCAGGCCATTCTGTAGTCTTCCTCGCATCGTGTTCTGGCACACAGCATTTTTCTCACTTCTTGTCTCCAGCACGGTGAGGCTCAGAGGCGCTTTCCAATAAAGTGGAGCCTCAGGGCAATTGCATCCAACACACTAACTCCAGCCTCTTGAACTGTCTGCATCCACAGTCACCAACAAGGGATCTGCAAGTTTGAGTATCCACTCTGGCCTCTCAGTTCATGATTTGACCTGTTTCTACTGGAATCTCCACAAATGGCATTGATACACTTGTGTCCATGCAGAACCACGCCGGCCAGCCACGCTGCAGTTGAATTTCTGGCCAGGTCAGTATCAGGGCTGATGGGGACACTGGGCAGTATTTCTTCTCAGTATAAATTTGCTTTACCCAGGTCTTCCTTCAGTCCCCAAAATGGGACTATCTATCCTTTGTCACCTGCTACAGAATTTAGGTGGATTGACCCCCAACTGAGGCATTAATGTCTTATTATCATAAAGTTCCCAATTTACTTTTTTCTATTTACACTGCCTCAACCAAATATGGTTGATTATCCAAAAGTCTAGACCACTGCTGACATTTTTTTACAGGATTAACTCCGGGTGGCCATCGGCTCAACTACATAATCAAACTCACAAGATCCCTCAGAAGCTTCCCTCAGAAGGGCGCACAGAGGGAAACCGTGTGATAGTCATGGAGCCCCAGCAGCAGGGTGGGATAAGGGCAGTATCCTCAGTGGTTAATCTCAGGAGTAAAGCCATTTTCTGCCTCCAGCCACATAATAGCACAGGTAAAAGAGGACAAATCACATCAATTAAAGCAGAACCTACAGGCCTAGAGATTCTTTGTTCCAAAGAGGAGACAAATCTGTAACATTTGTGTGTGCACACCCATAATGGGTCCTGAAAAAGTACGCACCCAGTCGCAAGAATACTCTCACTGATCAAGACCGAAGTCTCTCTCCAGGTACTTGGCATTCACTCACAGTCTTCCCAGTCCAGGTGAAGACTCTCTACCATGGGTAATTTTTAGCATAAACAGTGTTGCCTGAAAACATACCTGACATTTTATCTTTATTAGACCTTCAGGGAAATATAAGTAGAAGCATCTTAACTAAGCGCCAATTTTTTTTCATGTAACAGAAGATCAATTTGGTAAACTAATTACACAAAGCAATTTATTCATATTTTAAATTTTGTATCCAGCCCATAACTTATTTTTTTCTGTTTGTTTCAGTAAGACAAATAAAAGGAAACGTCTTGTAGCCAGAATTGCAAGCTCCATAAATTGTTGTGGTCTCCCAAGAACTTCTGTAACTCTTGCTTCTACTTATTCCTTGGTAGCCCACCATCCTACCAAGACAGGGATGATGACAGCCAGAGTTGTCCTGATGAGACGACCCAGAGCCCAAGAATAACCCTCTAATATTCAACTTATTTTACTAGTATTACAGAATTGAAATACCGCCACTTAACATGGCCACTGCTAACAACTTCATTTGTCAATCCACACATTTAATATAGTCGACACTCTATAATGTTTAGAAAGCAGTGATGCTTTTAGTGAAGTCGGCTATTCATTGCATTTTTGAGAGTAAGTATAATCGAGGGATTCTTATATTATCTGTGTTTTGTGTGTATAATGTGTGTGTGGGTTTGGTAGGTGCTAGAGATAAAGGTGGCCAAGAAAGACAGTCTCATGCCCTCTGGCGTGTAGAATTAAATGAGGCAATGCAAATGTAATTAGCATTCTACATGAGATCCAGGGTGCTGCTGGTTGAGGGCAACATATACACTGAGTGAAAAACAGAGGTTTGAGGTCCCTCCTTCCTTTTAAAATAAGTTTACTTTCCTTCTTTTTTTTAAATTTTTTAAAATTTTATTTATTTATGATAGGCACACAGTGAGAGAGAGAGAGAGGCAGAGACACAGGCAGAGAAAGAAGCAGGCTCCATGCACCGGGAGCCCGACGTGGGATTCAATCCTGGGTCTCCAGGATCGCCCCGTGGACCAAAGGCAGGCACTAAACCACTGCGCCACCCAGGGATCCCACTTTCCTTCTTTACCTAATCATTCTTAGACTTTCTTAACAGCAATCTAAAAGGTAAAACCCAGGATTATATTAGATTGTTTTTAAGTTAGAAACGTTCTCTCTGTGAGGCAAATATAAGGTCTGTTCTTAAAATCTGAAATCTGTCAACATAAACCAGTTAAATTTGACATATGATAAATTACTGATTTTTTAAAAAGATTTATTTACTTACTTCAGAGAGAGAGAGAGCATGAGCATGAGAGGGAAGGGCAGAGGGAGAGGATTCAGGAGAATCTCAAGCAGACTTCCTGCTCAGGGTGGATCCCAACATAGGCTTGATCTCATGAACATGAGATGATAACCTGAGCAGAAACCAAGAGTTGGACGTTTAACAAACTGAGCCACCTAAGTGGCCCAATAAATTACTCACTTTTAATAACTAATGGCTGCTTCTTTTTTAATGAGTTGGGGAATATCTTCAGGTTTTGTTGTTTATTAAGAAGCATATTTTTCTAACATAAATAAATAAATATATATTATATATATTCAAAGTAAATCAGAAGGATCTTTATTCATCATTTTAGACTAGACTATTATAAAACTTTTAAATATCTACATTAAAAATCTGAAATGTTTTCTTCTATTATATCTTTTAATATTTATTTCTTCTTTTTTTCTCTTTCTTTCTTCTTTCTTTCTTTCTTTCTTTCTTTCTTTCTTTCTTTCTTTCTTTCTTTTTTCTTTCTTTCTTTCTTTCTTTCTTTCTTTCTTTCTTTCTTTCTTTCTTCTTTTTTTTTTTTTTTGACCAGATTTCATTTTTGAAAAAAACAAAAAACAAAGAAACAAACAAAAAAAACATTTATCTCTGTGTTGGCTTTCTATTCTTTGACTTAATAGAGAAAATCATACTCTTCTTTGATGATGTTCCTACTTTAATTTTGGGAGACATTTCCTAGGTTATCCATTTTATCCTTTGTGACTTCCAATTGGGTCTTAATTATGTCATTATTTTATTTGTCTCTCATCAAATTTTCTATTACCTCAAGTCTCTTTATAGTTTCTGTCTCCTCATTTTGTACTCTTTCATTGTCCTTTCTTATTCTTTTTAACTGTGAGCTTTTTCATTGCCTTTTTATTTTAGCCTATCCTGCCCTTAGAGAATAGAACTAATCCTTTTCTACTCTTTTCTTTGCTTATCATGTTTGCCTCTGCACATTTGAGAATATTGTAAGTTCTCAAACTTGATTCTGGTCCTCTAGCCAAAGCCCTTTCAGAGATATAATATTTCTCTGAATCTCCCAATCATGCTTTTCCCCCTAATTCTGCACAACTGTTCGATTGAACCATGACAAGATGAGGATTGAGTGCTTTCAATTTGATGAGTGAATCACTGGTTTCTGTTCTTTTGGCAATTATTGAGACATTAGGTACCTGGTCTTCTATTACCTCTGGGCACCAGATTAATGTACAGTGTTTCTAATATAAGTGTCTTTTTTCTAGTAAGCTTTTTCCTAATATCACCTCCTTTGTTCTTTTGTTTTTACTATGAAGTTCCTCCATGGGCAACCTTATCCATTTTCATGGATTTCATTTCCACCTTCATGTTAATGGCTTCTAATCATCATCTCTATTATTTTCTAAGACCATGAGTTCCTTGTTAAATATCTCTACAGTGATATTCCCAAAATAGACCCAACGCAGTCTGAAATAGAACTATGGTCCCTTTTTATAAATGATCCTATCTTCCAGTAAATTGTATCACGTGATATTTAGATACAATTCACCTTTCCCTAATTAGGGTGCTTGCTACTTCTGTTAAAAACCATTCATTCACACATATGCTTATCAAGGGTCATAAAAAACCAAACTTGCTCTTAAAATGATTTTTATTAGAGAAAATAAAGTGTTTTTTTATTAGAAATGTAAAAGGTTATAGCTTAAAATATGTAAAAGTTTAATATGGTGTTAAATTTGTATTTGGTTCTAAAGAGAAGATTCAGTATAATTGGAGTGTCTTACCTAATTTTTTGAATGGTCTCCATAAGTATAAAAGAGATACAGAAAGAAAATGAGTTTACTCTTTATCTAACTCTTTCATTTCCCTTCATCAGAGACATTCCTGCCTCTACTCTGGGTCTGAGCCTGTGTTTTTCCTGTGATTTCCTTTTTCTTTCTTTTCCTGCAATTTCCACTGAGACGTTTAAGTGCAGACAAAGAAGAGCTGCATCTTTTGCCCCCTTAATATATATGTTTAATGACTTATGATAAAGTAATCATTGTACCTTAATAATCAAGAGACTTGAAAAGGGCAATTATCACTTAGTGTGCCCCTTAGTTCACACAATTAAAATGAAGACACGAAGGGCAGCTGGCTAGCTCAGTTGGTTGCACATCTGCCTTTGGGCTAGGCCATGATCTCAGGGTCCTGGAATCAAGTCTTATGTGGGGCTCTCTGCACGGTGGAGAAGACTTCCTTTCCCTCTGTTCCTCCTCCTCTCTCTCTCTTTCTCAAATACATAAATAAAATCTTTTTAAAAAATAAAAAAAATAAAATGAACAGAAGATATGTCATATCCATTGGGGTCTAAGGTAAGATTTAAAAAATGGCTAAATTAAATGCCAAATTAAACCCAGAAGCCAAAGAGCTGCAGTCCTTCCTCAAGTAAAATGTTTATGTAAAGTTTTGATATTTGATTTTTTTAAAGATTTTATATATTTATTCATGAGAGACACAGAGAGAGAGGCAGAGACACAGGCAGAGGGAGAAGCAGGCTCCATGCAGGGAGCCCCATGTGCGACTCGATCCTGGGTCACCAGGATAGGCCCTGGGCTGAAGGTGGCGCTAAACCGCTGAGACACCTGGGCTGCCTGATATTTGTATATTAATCCTTGTCTTATAATAAACACAAACTAATTTCAGAAGAATCATTTTATACACTGTTATACTTGTTAACTCAGTTAAATCTTCCCGAGCTTGGTAACTTCAAAGAGATAATTAGTTTCAAAATTATCAGATGAATTAGATCTAATTAGTGTTACTTCATAAGTAGTAACAATGAGGGAATTAATTAATCTTGGAGTGAAAGTTAGATGTATGATTTTTGCAGAACTTGAACAGTATATTTTAAAACATGGACATATATAAAAGTTTCATAATTCTTTTTTTGAGTTTACTCTAGTTGCTATAAAATTTTGCTAAATTTTACCTTTTAAATGCTTGATGGTTCTAGTTGGGTGCAATCATGAACTAAGCTAGGTGCATTTCTTCAGGATATTGAAATAATCACATTTTATATGAGCATATTGTCATGAGGGACAAAAAGGACATGCTAACCATATAAGAGTGCCAGTTTTGGTTTTTAAAACTGGGCTGCTACTTACATAAATGATGAAAAGAAATAATACATTTTCATTGCAAGATACAAATCTGTTAGAATTTTCCCAATGTCACCCTGATTTTCCTTTTCTGCCCCATTTCCAATTATACTTGTTCTTTTACAAATATCAGTACACTTCCTCCTCACTCCAGTTGTAAGTATTCTTTCTTTTCTTTGAATTTAATTGCACTTAGTACAATTTTAAAAACAAACATATACAAATGCAAACAATGATTAACATGATTACTTATTTTCTCTTTTGCTAATACTGACCTATTTGAGTGCAAATCACTTATTAAATTTTCCATTTTATTATATCTGGCACATGGCTAATTACATTTGCAAGTTTTCGAAGTTGGGTCTAAATTAAATTGGAAGCATTTGGGATTATTCTATTTGTTTAATCTGTAAACATGTGTCTATTCCTTTATTCCTCTAGTAATTGCTTTTTTAATATGAACTAATTATTAGTTGTTAAAATATATTTTAGTGTTGTCTTCCACTGTGTGATACAATTCAAGCTTAAGCAGCCACTTCACTTTCACCCTACACCTTCATATTTTAGAGGCTTTTTTTTCCCCAGCATGAACCGTGGAGATTACTTGATCTCATTTTACATATTAAGAATCTGAGAGCTAGAGAGGTAACTTTCTAAAGGCCACACAATTTGTTAACAAATGTACACTATAATCTTTCATTTTTTTCTCATGTCTCACATAGTAATTAATGTCATATTTTAATTATAATTCCTGCTTCATAAATGTGTCAACTGATTACTAGAATGATTCCTGCTTTCTAAATTGTTAAGATTATTTAGTGGGTCTGTTATATTGTCCTGGTTATTTGTGCTGTAATGTAATAAGTTTAATTAGTGTTGTTTTCAGAGGAAAAAAAATTGCTAAAAATGAATTTACTTGGAAAGAGCATCAGATTTTAAGCTTAAATTGCAACTAGTTATTAATGTTAATTTTATACTTCATTTTTAGAGTTTCTTTTTGCTCCAAATAAATTCTGAAATTTAGTGCTCATGATTACAATAATAATGGTTCAATTTTTTTTTTACTTTTCTAAGAGCATCCATTAATAAAATCTACTTATTTAAAATACCTATGTTGCATTTATTTTACTTTAAACCTATACAAATCTAACATATCCCACCACAGAAGTCCTATTTGACTACCTGTTACCCCTTATATAAAACCAAAATGTTTCCTTATCCGATTACTCTTCATAGCAATTCAAGCTAAAAACTTATTATTGTGGATGGATGCTTGAACACCAAAGTCAGATGCTGATGTGGTGAAGGAAAGGGAAGAAAAATGATTAATAGAGTATATATATGTGCATAGTATATGTATATACCAGTGTATGCAATTATATAAGTAGATATATTACATATGTGTATGTATTTACCTGTATTACATATAAATTATTTTGGAAATTCCCAATTACTTTGTCAACCCCAACACACTGAACCTCACTACATATTTTATAATTGGGATAAATTTTAGTACTTCAGAATACCTCAAGCTTTCTTGTTGCAGTTTATTTTTGCAGCCTTTATATATTCCTGCTTTAAGGAATAGAATCAACATAAACTATTATTTTGTGTGTGTTGTCTTTTCTCTAGAATGAAGTTTCCAAAGAGAGTAACCAGATATAAAAATATGTGCAAAGGGCAGGAAACAACTATATGTATACACACGAATTTTATATGCTAATGTACTATTGTGCACTATTTTATGCTATATATTATATATGCCATATAACATATATTATGTATATACTATATTATATTGTATACTTAGTATATAATATACATATGGTAGAGTATGTACTATATATAACGCTATATATTTATGCTTTTGTATATACCATGAGTTTTATTTTGTTTATTTTTTTCAAATTTTTATTTAAATTCTATTTAATTAACATACAGTGTAATATTGGTTTCTGGAGTGGAATTTAGTGATCCATCACTTACATAAACACCCAGTGCGCATCACAAGTGCCCTCCTTAATAGCCATCACCCATTTTGCACCCCCCACCCCCACCTCCCCTCCAGCAACCCTCAGTAGGTCCTCTATAGTTAAGAGTCTCTTGTGGTTTTCTTCCCTCTCTCTTTTCTCTTTTTTTTTTCTTCCTTTATGTTCATCTGTTTTGTTTCCTGATTTCCATGTATGAATGAAATCTCATGGTATTTGTCTTTCTGTGACTGACTTGTTTTGCTTAGCATAATACCCTCTACTTCTAGCTACATCATTGCAAATGGCAAGATTCCTGTCTTTTGGATGGCTGAGTAATATTTCATCAGACATATCTATATCATCTACAACTATATATATATACCTCACATCTTCATCTGTTCATCAGTTGATGGACATTTGGGCTCTTCCCACAATTTGGCTATTGTTGATAATGCTGGTGTAAATATCGGGGTGCATGTGCCCCTTTGAATTAGTATTTTTGTATCCTTTGAATAAATATCTAGTAGTGTAATTGTTGGGGTCTAGGGTAGTTCTATTTTTAACTTTTTGAGCAACTTCCATATGGTTTTCCAGAGCAGCTGCACCCCACCAGAGCAGTTTGCATTCCCACCAGCAGTGCAAGAGAATTGCCCTTCCTTTCTCCACATCCTCACCAACATCTCGTGTTTCCTGTTGTTAATTTTAGCCATTCTGACAGGTGTGAGGTGGTATCTCATTGTGATTTTGTATCTCCCTTATGATGAACCTGTTGAGCATCTTCTCATAATCTGTTCGCCATATGGATGTCTTCTTAGAAAAATGTCTATTCATGTCTTCTGCCCATTTCTTAACTAGATTATTGGTAGTTGTGTGTTGTTTTACAAGTTATTTACATAAAGATGATGTCCTGTCTCACATTTAGGTTTTTAATCTCTTTTGAATTTATTTTTGTGTATGTTGTAGGAAAGTGGTCAAGTTTCATCCTTCTGCATGTTGCTGTCCAGTTTTCACAACACTGTTTGTTGAAAAGACCATTTTTTCCCCATTGAATATTCTTGCCTGCTTTGTCAAAGATTAGTTGACCATATAGTTGTGGGTCCATTTCTGGATTCTCTATTCTGTTCCCTTGATCCATGTGTCTGTTTTTGTGCCAGTACCACACTCTATTGATGATCACAGCTTGAAACTTAGAAATGTGATGCCTTCAGTTTTGTTCTTCTTTTTCAGGATTGGGGCTTTAGGCTTTTGGGGTCTTTTGTGGTTCCATAGAAATGTTAGGATTGTTTGTTTCAGCCCTGTGAAAAGTGCTGGTGGTATTTTGATAGGGATTGCATTAAATGTGTATATTGCTTTGAGTAGTATAGACATTTTAACAATATTTGTTCTCCCAATCTGTGAGCATGGAATAGTTTTCCATTTCTTTGTGTCTTCCTCAATTTCTTTCATAAGTGTTTTATAGTTTTCAGAACACAGATTTTTTTTTAAGATTTTATTTATTTATCCATGAGAGACACACAGAGAGAGGCAGAGACACAGGCAGAGGGAGAAACAGGCTCCATGCAGGGAGCCCGATGTGGAACTCGATCCCAGGACCCTGGGATCATGACCTGAGCCAAAGGCAGACACTCAACCACTGAGCCACCCAGGCATGTCTGCAGTATAGATCTTTTACCTCTTTGGTTAGGTTTATTGCTCGGTATCTTATGGTTTTTGTTGCAGTTGTAAATGGGATCAATCCCTTGACTTTCCCTTCTACTGCTTCATTATTAGTGTATAAAAATGCAACAGATTTCTACATGTTGATTTTGAATTCAGTGACTTTACTGAATTCATATATCAGTTCTAGCAATTTTTTGGTGAAGTCTTACAGGTTTTCTACAGAATATCATGTCATCTCTAAGTAGAGAAAAGTTTGACTCCTTCCTTGCCAATTTGGAAGCATTTATTTCTTTTTGTTGTCTGATTGCTCAGGCTAGGACATACAATACTATGCTAAATGACAGTGGTGAGAGTGGACGTCCCTGTCTTATTCCCGACTGTAGAGGCAAAGCTCTCAGTTTTTCCCCATTGAGGATGATATTAGTTGTGGGTCTTCATATATGGTCTTTATGATGTTGAGGTATGTTCCCTCTATACCTACTTTGTTGAGGATTTTTATTGAATGGATGTTGTACTTTGTCAAATGCTTTTTTCTGCATCTATTCAGAGGATCAGATGGTTCTTATCCTTCCTTTTATTAATGTGGTGTATCACGTTGATTGATATGTGAATACCGAACCACCTTTGAAGCCCAGGAATAAATCCCACTTGATCATGGTGAACAATTCTCTTAATGTACTGTTGGATTCGATCTACTAGTGTCTTATTGAGAGATTTTGCATCCATGTTCATCAAGGATATTAGCCTGTGGTTCTCCTTTTTAGTGGGGTTTTGGTCTAGTTTTAGAATCAAGGTAATGTTAGCCATGCAGAATGAATTTTAAAATGTTCCTGCCTTTTCTATTTTTTTGAATGATTTGAGAAGAATAGCTATTAACTTGTCTTTAAATGTTTGGTAGACTTTCCCCATGGAACTGGCTTTGGCCTTCTGCTTGTTGGGAGAGTTTTGATTATTGGTTCAATTTCTTTGCTAGTTCGTTCTTTCTATTTTTGTATTTCTTCCTTTTTCAGTTTGGGTAGTTTATTTGTCTCTAGGAATTTATCCATTTCTTTCAGATTACCTACTATGTTGGTATATAAATTTTGTAGAGTATTACCTTATTATCTACATTTCTGTGGTATTGGTTGTGATCTCTCCTCTCTCATTTGTGATTTTATTTGTTTGGGTCCTTTCTCTTTTTGATAAATCTGGCTAAGGGTTTATCAATTCTATTAATTCTTTCAAAGAACAAGCTTCTAGTTTCATTGGTCTGTTCTACTGATGTTTGTTTGTTTCAATAACATTTATTTATGCTCTAATCTTTATTTCCCTTCTTCTGCTGGCTTTAGCCTTTATTTGCCCCTTTCTTAGCTCCTTTAGGTATAAGGTTATATTGTGTATTTGAGACTTTTCTTGCTTCTTGAGGAAAGCATGTATTGCTACATATTGCCCTCTTAGGACTGTTTTTGCTGCATCCCAGACAGTTTGGACCCTGGGTTTTCATTTGAATTTGTTTCCATGAACCTTTTTTTAAAATTTCTTCTTTAATTTCCTAGTTAACTCATTCATTCCGTAGTCGGATGTTCTTTAACCTCCATGTATTTGTGGTCTTTCCAAATTTTCTTCTGGTTGACTTCAAGTTTCATACTGTTGTAGTTGGAATATACACATATTGTGATCTCAGTCTTTTTGTACTGGTTGAGACCTAATTTCTGACCCTGTATGTGACCTATTCTGGACAGTGTTCCATATGCACTCCTAAAGAATGTTTATTCTGCTGCTTTAGGATGAAATGGTCTGAATATATCTGACAAGTCCATCTAGTCCAGCATGTCATTTAAAGCCATTGTTTCCTGCTGATCTTCTGCTTAGATGATCTGTTTAAGTCCTTTCTATTATTGTGTTATTACAGTGAGTTTATGTTTGTAATTAATTGATTTATATATTTAGATTATCCTAATTGGGGAAAACCAAGAGTTTTAATTTCTTACATTGAGCTTTACTCAGAGAAATTATTTAAAATAAACTATGCAAAAATAAAATGTAAAAAAAAATGAACATTTATATAGATAAAATAATCCAAAGTTTAAAAATCCAGGAGAAATGATAGAAAATGTTGGTCTTAAGTTGCCAGAAGAAATAAAAGAGGGTAATGTTTAAAAGCCTCAGTTGTGTTTAACAAGAACAAGTACTTTTTCTAAGGCAACAAATTTATTAAGGTCAATGTTCAGTATCATTTAGCCATTATTCCTGACTTTTTCCAAAAGAAAGATTGCTTCAGAAAATATTACCAAATAGGGACGGCTGGGTGGCTCAGTGGTTAAGCATCTGCTTTCAGCTCAGGTCGTGATCCCGGGGTCCTGGGATGGAGTCCCGCATCCAGCTCCTTGCAGGGAGCCTGCTTCTCCCTCTCCCTGTGTCTCTGCCTCTCTCTGTCTGTGTCTCTCATGAATAAATAGATAAAATCTTTAAGAAAAGATCTTACCAAATAGAATTGAAATCAATGATGAGTTTTATGGTGAAGATATGTTAGTGGAAATATTTTGCTGCAAAAGTATTTGAAAACCACAGATCCCATTCTAAAGGAAAAAAGCCATGAACAGTATTAAAAATGTTTGAGGATTAAATAATAATGGGAACTGTGTAGGCATGTGTTTGTGTGTGTGTGTGTTTATAACTTCATTTTAAAAGAACTTTTCAAAATTAGAATTAATAAAAGTGTCTGGTCAATGATGAATGAAGGTAGTTTAACAAATTTGGCTTCCCTGTTTATTAAACATAATCAAAGGAAGGATCATCTTATTTGTATGGCAGATTTGTCAAAATTGACACTGGAAATAATAGAGTAGTATCATTATTCATTTCTACAGTAGACAGATATACATGTGTATTTGTATCCCTTTTCTTCAGAAAATTTGTCATTATAATTAAAATATTAATACATTAATGTCATCTTCTGATAGTGTAATATTTATTTCTATATTTTATTTAGCTCTGTGAGTACTTTATTACTTTATATGTATGATTATTTGTATATAAGAAGTTAAAAATCACTTTTCGGTTTCTGGCCACCGTCACTTCACTTCTTGATAATAGAGGGAGTAACTGTCATATAAAGGAGGGAGTGATAAAAACTGATCTCCTCCTGTGTCAGATATTCTAGGAGTGTCATTATATTTTAAATCAGTTTCATAACTTTACACACACCCAAACACCCACACACAGAAGACCCACATAACGGTACTCGCAGTTCTCCCAATATTCTTTGGTTTCTGATTCCCGTGGTAATACCTTCACAGTATCAGCTCTTACTTCCCGTCTTGTCCGGATTTGCATGCAGCTTTGCACACTGTGTGTCTCATGTCATTTTGAGCAAAGCTATCGTTTTCTGAAAATGAACATGATACTTCTAGCCTTGGCCTTAGCAAAAGATTGTTGAAGGTTTTACTCATAGATGAAGGAGAGACAGAAAAGAACACAATTCTATTACATTTGAGGAACGGAACACAAGTACAGTTACCCAGAAGATGGGGTCTACAAAGAGCACGTGTATTAAGGTCTTGAGGAACAGTGGTAAATCGTGAGAGGTGTGGGACCACATACAGCTTTTTCTTCTCTAATTTGGCTTCTTTCTGCTGAGCATGGCTGTTTTTTCACCGTGTAACTTCTATTAAGTATCCTTTTTCCCATCTGTACATGCCCCGAATCTCTCTTTAGTGATCTACTCCTCCCTATAACCTAAACCCTGTCCACCCTGCTTCGCTGGCCCTATCATCTGAAGGTGGGCACAAGTTGGCCAGGAGTTCACTAATAGGAATTGGAGACCCCCAGCCCTCATTTTGAGGACATGGAAGCCCCATAAAAACACAAGCCTCTGCTAGCTAATTGTCCAGTTCCTATCCTTTCTGAGAGTCAGTTACTCATTTCTCCCTTTTAGTGTGTAATTTATTCTGAATCCTTCCGGTCATTTTCCCTGTATTTTTATTAATGCTGCAGAGTTGATTTCCATTGCTCATAAATAAAGAACCGGGGGAGTGCCTGGGTGGCTTAGTCAGTTAAGTGTCTGACTTTGCTTCAGGTCAGGGTCTCAGGGTCCTGGGATGGAGCCCAGGACATGCTCAGTGGGAAGTCTGTTTGTTGCTCTTTCCTTCCCTCCCACTCATGCTCTGTCTTTCTTGAATAAATAAATAAAATCTTAAAAAAAAAAAAACAGTTGATATAAACATCAACTAGCACAATGTCTGAAACCTGGGCTGTATTTACTAAATATTTGCGAGATGGATGGATGGATGGATGGGTGGAAGGATGAATGAATGAACAAATTGATTTTCTCTGATCTGCCAACATACTGATCTGAGAGAAACCAAGACTACTAACAAACTTAAACCTGAAAATTCAAACTCCCTAGCTTGTCAAAGGCCACGGGAACTCCTGCTGGAAGAAACCAGAAATAAATTTCTGTCTACATGGACCTGACTTGGATAAAATAGCATTAAATCATCACTAGATAAATGTTTAAACCTAGAATAAACGAAACCCCTCACATGAATGAGTGAATGTACCCTGGAAGCAGTATGCACAGCTATAGGATTTTCTCTATGAAGCTCATGGCAAAACCCTGGCAAGTTTGTGCCTCGCCCTTGTCAGGATCCTAAACCGAGTTAGGAGTCCTGGCCACGTGGAAACATGATGCCATCTCAGGGATCACATCTTTTTCCAAAGCACCATTTTATAATTTTGAGGGAAGTTTTAGCACTTTGCACCTGGGACCATGACTATAGTACAAGAGTACACCTTATCCATCCCTTCTATTCTTAAAGGGGTTTCCTCCCACCTAAATTACTCTCTGCTTGGTTATTAGCAGTATCACGGAGGTGAAATGAACTTCACTTCCTTCATGAATACTCCTCCAAGGAAAACATATTTTAATATGTTTAATAGTCAATTAAAATATCTGAAGTGTTTTTATTTCATAGCCCTTTAGAGGAAATATATTTAAAGTGTTTCTTCAAGTAATGATCCCGTTTTGACATTACAGCGGTGTATCTGTGAAGAAGATAGCATTCGCTGTTCAATGACTAGTGTTACATAAAATGTAAATACAAGCTTATCTAAATGCAGCTATTAGC
The DNA here is from genome assembly GCF_011100685.1 of Canis lupus familiaris. Lineage (NCBI taxonomy): Eukaryota > Metazoa > Chordata > Mammalia > Carnivora > Canidae > Canis > Canis lupus. The sequence continues at coordinate 87,628,528 of NC_049226.1, read as the reverse complement.
ATGAAAATGCTTCACTATAGTATGCATTTGGGGAAAAGTAAACATATAAAAAAGTAAATTTACATTGATTGACTCAGAGGTACCTCTTGTAATGTGATAACAATTTAAAAACATATTCCCCCTATAATTCAAGCATTCCGAATACGGTTAGTTGCAATCCAATTAATGTAATGTACATGGCATTTTAGGTTCATTTCAGAGTGGCAGTACTTATGATGGAGCCGCCACTAAAACAAACAGTCTCAAATTTTTATGACATTCCTTTGTAGCAATTTCTGGAAAGATTTAATATTACTGAATCCTTAGCCAATTCCTCTTCCTATCGCCAAACTATAGAATGGGAAAAAACGATAATAAAAGGGTGAAAAAATAAAAGCTGGTATAAATTCCTGTATTAGTGAAACTTTTGTGTTCCAGTGCAAGTCAAGAAACCCAGGAGGTTATAAGCAAATATTTACTTCTGCTGAGAAAAATGTGAGCCAGAGATTCGGCTCTGCCAAAAGGTAGAGACAAAGAAGCATGTTTTAGATACTTTGCATACACTCATTCAATCTGCAAATGTAGATGCTGGCAATGAGACAAGTGGACAATGACGAGGCTTGCTTGTGTATCTCCTCTGGCAAGGCCAAAGCCCAAGCAACGGGTCTTCTGGTTGATTAGGGAGCGTGGTTCTGAAGGTGTCCATGCAGCTCCTCCCTCCCCTCCTCACTTCCCTCCTCCTCTTCCTCTCCTGTCTGCTCTGCCTTCCCTACCCCTTCCAAATCTCTGTGTTAAACTCAGTCTCTTTCTGTCTCTCGTGTGTGTGTGTGTCTCTCTCTCCCATGAGAATTGGACTTAGTGGATAGGGTAGTTTACACTACTATATAATAAATGTACTGTTGAAACTCAGTAGTTCTATTTTTGTTTGTTTGTTTGTTTTGCATTTCTTTGACTTCCCTGTAGATCCAAAGCAGGTGTCTGGCTCTTTACTCTGACTCTGAGTCTTTACTCAAACCAACAGACGTGCTGCCATTTGGATTTTGTGAACTGCCACAGGAAGGGAAGAACCGGAGTGGGGGCAGAGATCAGCTCTTCGTGTCAGAAAACCCTGAAACAGCATTTGCCACTTCCACTCACCGGATGGTGGCCACTGTTTCTATGACACTAAGCAATTTTTTTATGCCTTGTTTCATGGAATTTTAACACTAATCACATAGGCTCTTTTTAATGTTCTGTTTTGTTATATTAAATTCCAGTTGGATTGCCCTGTGGTTGGAGAGTATGACATGTACTATCAGATTTTTAGTATTGGTTGAGGTTGTTTTGCGGTCTTTTATATGGAGACCTTAAATATCTGTGTGTGTTTAAATCTATGTGAATTCTCTGACTATTGATATACGGTTTTGTCAATTTCTTTTAAGATCAAACTCGATGATGGTTTTGTTTCCATTTTCTTACTGGAAAGGTGAGGTTTTTCCTATAGAACAAAAGGGCCCCATCTTCCAACCCTGAATCAAGATGTATGATCATTTCCCACTATAGTTCTAAGTATTCAATATTTTTTTAGCACAATGACTTAGACATCTATGTAATTAAACATGAAAACTAACTACTTTTTTTTTTAAAGATTGTATTTATTTATTTATGAGAGATACAGACAGAGAGAAGCAGAGACACAGACAGAGGGAGAAGCAGGCTCCATGCAGGGACCCCGGCATGGGACTCGATCCCGGGACCCTGGAATCACGCCCTGGGCTGAAGGCAGGTGCTCAACCACTGACCCACCGAGGTGCCCCAAAACTCACTACTTTTAATATTAGGTGATGTTATGAGTCTTTTCTTAAATTTACAAATGAGGAAATTGAGTCACAGAGAAGGTAAATGTGCTGCTTAATGAAAGTGCATTCGACTCCAAACCTCTGTGCTAATAATATATAAAAATTAATAAATCTGGCAAGAAGATACTTATTAAATTTCCCTAAAATTTCAAATGCAGAAGGAAATTAATATTGATTTTTCTCTAATAATCTTTTTTTATATAATCTTTTAATATATGTCTCAATTTAAGTATGTATGCTCCTTTTAGCCAATTTAACTTCAACATTCATTTCTTTTTAATTCAGTAATAAACATGATTGAATTTACTATACTGTATGGATTGTCACAAAACAGGCAATCCAGTCAAATTAATATGACAAGGATGCAAAAGAGACTCCCAAATAAAATCAAAATATGCCATAATATTTCATCATGTTCTAAATATTACATGTTGCAAATATACTGGAGTTAGGATTAAAAGTCCAATATCACTGTAATATGCCATATTTCTTTGGATTCCTTCATTTAATCTAGGACAGAGATAAAATTACATAATCAAAAAGCATTTTAATTATAGAAAAGCAGAGATTACTAATAAATTTAAACAATCTATGTATTTTTGACAATTTTTAAATGATGAATAGGAGAAGAATTTTTCAGGGAATTTATGACCAATATCATTTAGAAAATGTAACTTTTTTTTTTTTTTTTTAGAAAATGTAACTTTTCCTGTCTTAAACACACACACACACTCACAAACACAAATTCATAATGTTATAACTGTGCCAGGAAGTCAGGATCTTTGCTTAGAGGATTTATATCTCTGGGGCACTTAGATTTCAAATCATTTTGATTCTGATTTCACATACCTTTAAAAATTCATGCTTTGAAATAACAAAGTCTAAAACCTATAGAATTACTTTTGTTATAAATAAGTAATCAAACTAATAGTTGGCATATTCCTAATGTCTTAAAACATTTTCTTTCAAGGTAATGGTTCAACTCTAGTTTCAGAATTCGACTGATGGCCTTAGGCAATGAAGTATGGTTAAGGTAGAAGAGTAAGGATTTACTTGGACTTTCTCAACTCTTCTGCTTGGGCAGCAAACATCTTGACACAATTTGAGCTTTTGACTCCTTATTGCTCCTATTCTTTTATTTTTATGCCATTCCTATACTTTTAGTATCATATGTGGAAACACAATATCTTCATATTTTCCTCTTATCTTCTCCTCTGCCCTGTCCTTCCCATGTATGATAAAGAGAAACCAATACATGGACATTAGGAAAAGAAAATATGAGAATCCTTTGAACTACTTTTTAATTCTTCTGTAAGTATAAAACCCAAATTAACAAGTTAAAGGTCTCTACAGGATAGTGATGTCAGGAAAATGGTGGAGAAATCTCATCTGCCCATAGAAACATCAAAAACCAACCAACCAACCAACCAAACAAACAAAAAACTGTCAGAGCCAACTTTTTGAAAACTTTGGTAAGCTGTCAAAGGTTTCCAGCAACCAAGTGAAGACCAAATCGCGAGGGAAGCAACTAAAAAGGGTAGAAAAGTTTTGTGGGGTTTTTATTTGCCTTCACCTCAACCTCTCCCAACCAGGGTGACGTCAGTCTTGAGAGTAACAGCCCACATTCCCAGTGTGGGGTCTTGATTCCTCGTTCTGGTGGGAGCAAAACAGGCTTTATTCACAAATTATTGTGTGTATCTCTTCTAACATCCCTGGGGCTACCTAAAAGATGGATGCAAGGCTCTTGCCTATGTTTCATTTATCTTAGAACTCTTGCAGAAAAAGCAGTGAACATTTCTTGGCAAACTAAAAACTCACAGATGCCTGGGGCAAAAAATTATGGGTGCCTCATACAATAGACTACACAGGGCACACGAGGAGAAGCTGCGGAATTCTTTGGGATAGCAGGATACTCAGAAGCACTTACACATACAGAATTCCTGAGGAGTCTTTACGCTTTTTCCTTAGGCCAATCTCTAGCCTCAGAACAAGCCTAGCTAAGTGTTGGAGGAGTTTGCTAGCAGAAGCCGAACTACAAACCCTAGAAGATACTTTTGTTTGTTTGTTTGATTTTGGGGTTGTCTGTGGTTGATCTTCTCACAAGGAAATCCGTGTCAAAATGCTGGCTGAACACTAGCTGAAGAAGAGACATATGCCAACAAACTGAATAACGTAAAAGAAACAGAAAAAATTCCGTAATTGCAAAACCCACCAAAATTGATTCGGGAAAAAATAGAAAGCCTGAGTAGATAAATAAAAAATAAGGAAATTAAATTAGTAAGGAAAATTGCCAAACAAAGAAAATCCCAGGACCAGTTAGATGGTTTTATAAGTGAATTTACTAAATACTGGAAATAAAATTAATGAAATTAGTAATTAATAAATAAACAAAAATAAAATTAATACTTATTCTTCTTAAACTCTCCCAAAAAAATTTAGGAAGAGGATACACTTCCAAACTTAACAGATACTTACATCCATGTGCTTTGAAGCAGTGTTCCCATTACCCTAAGTGGAAACAGCCCCCGTATGCATCAACAAATGATTAAAAAGCAAATTGTGGTGTATTTACTACTCTAGACTGCTCAGGCTGCTATAACAAAAATACTATAGACTGGGAAACTTAAAGAACAAATACCTCTCCCAGTTCTGGAAGTAAAGATCGGCAGAAGCCAGAGGAACCGAGAAGCTCTCTCGGGGCTCCCAGGAGGGCATGAAGCCCATTCACAAGGGCTCTACACTCATGACCTCACCCAGTTCCAAGTACCTCCCAAGGGCCTCACCTCATACGAACTCCTTGTGGGGTAGACAGTGTTTTAATACATGAATTTTGGGGGGACACAGACCTCAATTCATCACATCTATACCATAAAATATGATTCCCTCATGGGGAGGAGCACAGACCTGACACATGCCAGAACATGAATGAGGGGTGAACACATTAGAAGTGAAAAATCCAGGCAGAAACGGATAGATACTATCCCTTTCCACTAATCTAGGTAGCTAGAATTAAACAAACCTACAGGGACAGAAAATAAATCAGCGGTTACCAGGGACTGAGGGGAGGGGAAAAATGGGAAGCCCATTTTTTAATAGTTACAGAGTGTCTGTTTAGGGTGAGGAAAATGTTTTTGAGGTGATACTTGTACACCATTATGAGTACAATTAATGACGCTGAATTGCACACTTAAAAATGGTTAAAATGACAAATTTTGTTATATATATTTTAACCACGATAATAATATTTTTAAAAACCCAAAGGGTAATTAAAATGTTTCATAACTTGATAGAGACAGTGGTTGAATACATTGTGAATGTTTTATATTACATGAATTCCAAAACAATTAAAAAAATTCTGAGGGGCCTGGGTGATTTGGTCAGTTAGGCTTCTGACTCTTGATTTTGGCTCAGGTCATGATCTCAGGGTCGTGAGGTTGAGCCCCATTTCAGGCTCTGTGCTGGGCATGGAGCTTGCTTGGGATTCTCTCTTTCTCTCTCCCCTTCCCCTCATCCTATGCCCCCCTCCTTGCTCTCTCTCTCAAAAAAAAAATCATCAGTATTACTTAAAAAATACCCTTATGACCTGTGAAACCTAGTAAGTGATGACTCAAAGAAGCATTTGCATTTTAATATGGGGCAGACTTTGCCTGAAAGAAATTAATTGAGTATTGTGGGAAAAAAAGAGATTATTTTAGGAGTTAATCTGTGGATACATGAATATGCATGTATCCATGCAAGTATGCACTTGTATGGAAGGGTGTATGGAAATGAAAGCAAAATATCTTTGAAATATTAATTTCATATTCATGTTAAAAATGTATACATCTCAAGATAGCAGCTGTATACATATACACACATACAACACACACACACCTAGATCTCATGTCTTGTTTTCCATTTGTTTCTTAAAAAAACTCTTATATACTCAGTCTTCCTTTTCCTTCCTGTCCCTGGGACAACCCAGTCTACGTAACTCTTGAGCAAGCTCATTCTACTCTCCCTTAAGTGCTGGGGAAGGAAGGAAGAGGTTGAATGTGCGTAAGTATCTAAATAGTTTTACTTTTGTCGACTGACTTTGTGTGGCGCTCCTCTCTGAGTATCAAACATGGCCCTAGTCTGGAGAAGTCCACACATTTCTTTGTGTCCCTCAGGAATGAATTGAATAAGGTATATTGGGGATCAGATCACATTAATCCTCCTAGAATAAGGATTACTCTCTACTGCTTGCAGGTGAGGAAATTACAGTTTTCTGGGTATTTTAATATCACTTATCCCATTGGTCCTTCAAAGACTTTAGGAATTTAGAGGTCACAATGATTTAAATATATTAAATACACAGATCTGATGAACTGCATCTATGATGTTTACAAGGCAACTGTGAATTCCACATAGAACTTTTTTCATATCTCAGTCCTTGCCTCTTGAGAGTTTTCTACTTTCAAGATGTTTGAAGTGAGGAGACAGATAAGTGGATATTTTTACCTGGTTCCATGTCTATTCATAAGATATGTCTGCAAATTGGCACAACTTAATACTGGCTTTCTCAGTCCTTTTCCTCATAAGGCCAATTGAATAGTTTTGCTTTTTAGTATTCCCTTACTTATGTAGTTAGACTCATAGATAGATTTATAAAGAGTGTTTTTTGTAGGGCAAAATAATAGCATTGTAAATGGTTATCTGTATATCATAGTAATTTTTATTGAGATCTCAGAAATGTTGAAAATAAATGGATTGATGATTATAAATATGTCAACATATGTATGTTTATATAAAATGTCCTTATATACAAGTTTGTTAAATAAAAGGTTATTGACAACCAAAGTAGAACATAAAATAAGACGGTGATATTAAAGTAAGTTCTCCGTTTCCTAGAATGCATATCATTCATGGTTTTATTTATTCATTTATTCATTCATTCAATAACTGTTGATTGTATATATTGCTCACCGTGTGCCATGGACTGTGCTCAATTGTGAAGATAGATGTAACCACTTGCCTTAAGAAGTGTTCAGTCTAATCCATCACTATGCTTAATGTCATTGGAAAATCTTCCCTATCAATAAGTTAGAGGGGAAATTTAGGCTCTTAACTGCAAAGAGACCATATCTTAACATTTGTCGTTTAAATATCTGGAAGAAGGTGATGGAACAAGCTTAATATTCTTAGCTATGTTATGGATATTATGTCAAATATTTAATTGTTACTTTATTAAATTATCACTTTATAAGGTCTATCTAATGCTTTAACAGAACTTATTTGTACTCTGTTAATGAAATACACTGACTGCTGTTACAGAAACAGGGAACGAGAAATATCTCTCCTCTACCTCTGAACCTGAACCAAAATCATTTATAAATGAATTAAAAAAACTATCAGTTGAGTCACCATTGACTTTTCCATTCTTCTGATGACCCATCCTCAACTACTGGTCCCTTTAAATATCTTTGAGGTCTGATCTATTCATGAATATAGCTGCAACGATGATAGCTGAGGACTTGATCATATCCTGCAAGGACAATGACAGTATGTTCCTGTCTCACAGAATGCTCTTCAATAAATGCATATAAAACCCTGTCAATATTCAATAAAAAATCTTCAGTGTTCCACATCATCCTCAAGATGGAAACCCATTCCTTAGTACGCCATGCACTTGCTGTCATGATTTAGATCCTGTCCAACCCTTCATGTTTATGCCTTACTACTCTCCTACCTGAACTTTATGTTCCAATCTTAACAAAAACATAAATTCTCTATGGCACAAACTTTCACTCATGCTTCTGATGTCTTTGCACATACCATTTCCTCTTCCTGTAATCTCTTTGTCCTATTTTTGCCTGTCCATGTCATTTCCCCAAAAACCTTTTTTGATCAACTCTTCACTCCCAGAAAGGAGGTAACCTCTTTCTAGGAGCAGTCTGTAAGATATTTTTGCCATCAGATTTATTATATATATTAATTTGACCCTCCTTATTGGGGAATTCATTTATAAATCTTAGCCCGAGATAGTGATAGTCAGGATTTGAAGCAAAGTCTGAGTGAATGCTTTTTCTCTATTCTAGATTTCTTGAAAGAGGGTAATTTTATTAAATATGCACAGTGTAACTTATGCTGACTGCAACGATGATCAATAGATCGTTTTGCCTTTTTAGCAGAGGGCTGCTTCGTTGACCTATTAAAAGACAATGTGGTTAAACCATAGGGCAATTTTTACATTATAGCAGTTAATAAAGTAGCACTCACTATCTCCATGGGCTTAAATGAGGAGCATTTCATATGGCCAGGTCCAGAGGAGTTGAGTTACATTGATAGGGGAATTTGATAGCCATACCAGCTCATCCCTCAGTATAATACAAACTACAAAGTAGACAGGTACCTCCTGAAAATAACCAAAATCCTAATGATTTTTTTTTTCTTTTTTTTAGTTCAAAGCAACAGAAACCAAAGCTGACTGATTCAACCACAGAGGAATTTCCTAAAGGACACTGGTAGTTCCAAAAATTGTATATATAAAAGGCTGGAGTCCCAGGCTGAAGGTCACATACTTCGTAGCATAGCCCAAATCACTGGTGAGAGCTAGACATGGCGATGTATACCAATACTGCTGGGGCTTGGGTGTCATCACAATGTATTGTTTTCTAACCGGCTTTCCTAGCTCCCCTCTCATTATCTGGCCAAATGAAGCTGACTGGCTGTACTTAGGTCTTGAGCTTATATGTTGACTGCAATGCAATGCAAAAACGAGGATCTGGAGTCTTCACCTTCAGTTATGGGAGGTGAGCTCTACCATTGCTAAGACTTACAAAATCTGGAATTCTACAAACATAAAATAGATTTGAGTTGTTAAGTAATCAAAACATGGCAAACATCCACTGCAATCTTTATGCCACATAAGAAAGAAACAAAGATTAAAAACAAAAACTATCATTCACTGAAAACTAATCACATACCAATCTTTGTGATATAAAATGTAAGCACTTTATCATTTTTCATTGCCAAGGAAACTCTATAGTGTAGGTGGTATCATATCCAGTTTATAGAAGAAGATTCCAAGATTCAAAGAAATTACATCTGTCCAGTCACAAACCTCGTAAGTGATGTAGCTGCTGTTTCTTCAAAATCAGTGTTCAGTCCATTATAATACTGGTCCCTTGAAACAGTAGATCTCTCAGGAAAACAACGTATTCTTTGAAATATTTCTTTTATCTTCTGAAAGGCAAAAGACCAATTGTAACTAAAAAAAAAAAAAAATGAGGGGATTGTGGAAACCATGGTTCTAATGATGCGTGTTTTCACCTTTGTTTTGAAGATGATGCTAATCACATATACCAAAGAATTTTCTTCAGAGAAGTCCATAGGAGGTGCCTGGTTGTCTCAGTCAGTTCAGCACTCGACTCTTGATTTTGGTTCAGATCATTGTCATGCTCTCAGGGTTGTGATATCGAGCCTCATGTTGAGCCCCAGCCTTCTACCCTCTCCCTTTGCCCCCTTGCCCACCATGCTCTCTCTCTCTCTCTCTCTCTCTCTTTTTTTTTTCTCTCTCTCATTCTAAAAAAAAGTCAATAGGCTGTGGTTGGAATGAAAAAAGGCAGTTCAGTGACAACACCTAGATTTTCCTATATTTCTTCCCTTTCCTAGAAATAACTATATTTCTTCTTGGCCATAATGCTTAATTTGCATGTTTACATGCATCGAGAAGTGGTCTCTTTCTACAAAGGATTTTGTGGCAGACTTGAAAATGGTTTTCCCATTATTTCATTCTTCTCAAGCCACATATTTTGTGGCTTTTTAAATTTCCTTATGAAGAAAAAATACTCTCCTCCTAATAAAAATAGGCAAAAATATAAAACTATTATATAGTTTTTTCTCTACCAAATAATGTATATCATTGTACCTCTACCACATATGCAAAAAGGTAGATGGAATAAACATTAGTTGTTCTGGCCAAAATTTTGGAGTTCTTTTGTACTGCTGTCTTTCTCTCACTTTCAATACCCAAGTGTGTTACAAATGATGAGACAAATATCTTATCTGTCTTCAAAAAATATCCAGATTTTGGCCACTTGTCATTATTCCAGCTGCCCCTAGTTTGGTTCAAGCAACCACCATCTCTTGCCTAAATTATTGTAAGATCCTCCTCCCTGACTTCTCCAATTCTGTCTTTGTCTCCCTGAAATAGCACTCTGAAATAGCAGCCAGAGTAATCCCATTAAACCGTAAGAAATATTGTGTTAGTTCTCTGCTCAGAATCTTTCCGTGGCTTTTCATCTCACTCAGAGTAAAAGACAAAATCCTTTCTCTGACCTACAAAGCCTTATTGCTCCAGATACCCTGTTACCTGTGACCTCTTCTTCTCCTGGAAGTTATTCTCCTAACTCCAACCATGTTGGCCACCATGTTCCAACCCAGCATACTCTGGGCTTTGGCACTTGCTTTTTCTTCTTTTCAGAATGTTCTTCTCTGATATGCTTTACCTAGCTTCTTCATTTCTTTCAGTGATTCACTCAAAAGGTACCTTCTTCTTGCAATCTCATTTGAAATTTCTGTTCATACTCGGGTTTCCAAATTCAGTAAATAAAAACAAGATGCACTATTAAATATTTATTTCAGGTGAACAAGAATGACGTTTTAGTATAAGTGTGCCTCAACATTGCATAAATATTGTACAAGGCATGGTTGTACTTTTTAAAATAGGTGTGTTGTTTATTGGAAACTCAAATTCATTTGTCTTCCTTTATTTTATTTGACTCTACCCTCAAATTTAATGTTTGCCTTCCCAGCTTTGTATTTTCTTCTAGTCCTTATCAGTACTTAACACACTCTACATTTCACATATTCATATTATTTATCATTTGCCTCCCCTCTAGAATGGAAGCTCTTTGAGAGCAGCATTTTAGCTGATTTTTTTTCCTACTTATCCCCAGTGCCTAGAGCCTTGCTTGTTCATTGTAGACTTGAGAAGTATTTGTCAAATGAATGAATAATCATAAGCATGTGAAATGTCCACTCTGGGCAAGGCACTAAATGAAGTGTCTGGCATACATTACCACATTTCATTCCTGCAACTGCTCTTTGAGATTGACATTATTACATTTCCATTTTTAGACTTAGAATTCTGAGTTACAAAGAGTTTAAACTTTTCCCTCCAATTTAAATGGAAAAGCTGAGACTCAAAATATTTTATGTCTAATATTAGATTCCACATTTTGTTTTCCCACTATGACATGACAATTATTCATTTGCCAAATACCAAATGATATTGACCTAAATGTTTAGTCTTTTTTTTTTCCTTTGGAGGTAGATAATAAAATAATTCAGAGTATTTTCTTAAATGGGTTATTGATATTTTGAGAAAATTATCTGGATTAGTAAGAACATGATCATTATCTAATAAATCCCTTTGTATAGTTAATTTTGCTAATTAAGAGTTCAAATAGCTTTAAAAAAAGATTATAACTCAAATTTTAGAATGTATCCCAAACTAATTCAATGAATTTACTAGTTTCCAGAAAGAATATTAATAAGACTTGTATTTCTAAAGAAACTACTACTTCATTTATAATTTAATGGGCAAATTATAAGAAAATTTCTTGTTTCTTATTAGATTTCCACATAAATTCGATTTCATCTGAAAGCTCCAAATTTCAATGTAATAATTTAAAAAATAATGTATGAATTGAATTGAAATACAGAAGTAGAAATTTAAGGTAGGGCCATAGTCTTTAATATTATATCAATAGCAGCAGACACTGAATAATCTAAACATAAGCTCAAAAGCAGGGAGATATCATAATGTGGAAAGAAGATGAGTTTGGGAATTCTGTAAGCCAACTAGAGGCTCTATCATTTACCTGAATTACTGTCTAAACCAACTTAGGCATCCATCATTTACTTGCATTAACTTGCATGTCTCGAATTTCTATAATTTTCCAGTATTGTGGTCTTGGACAAGGTTCTTCTTTTTATTATTATTATTATTATTATTATTATTATTATTATTATTAGACAAGCCTTAAGGGAAGTAAAGCAGAGAGTCAGGTACTATGTGAATTCAACACAAAAGCAGGAAAAGACTTGCAAGCCAAATTGCCAATTTTAAGTGAGAGGCTTCAAAATCACATGTGTTATCAAGACTGCAGTTCACTGAACTCACTTTTATTAAGTATTTCCCCCTGTATTGGTGTACGCAGATGAAACAGGGCCAAAATTTTAAAGTCTTACTGCAATATTATCTCATGTGTGAAATAAGAGAGAGACAAAAGTTAAATCAACTCCTAATTTCATGGTCATGCTCTTCATTAATTTTGTACTTTTTTTTTCTAAAAAAGAATCAATATAGCTATAACTACTCTTACATCTATGCAACACATTTAGGAAACTGTCAGTGCTGTCTTACCAGGTGTTATCTAACACATATGCTCACATACATTCATACACACATGCATGTGCATTGCTTTAACTTTTTCTTGGTATTTAATTGAGTGTGTTAACGTGTAACCTTGCTTCATTTATGACTATTTGATGCCTCACTGACCAAAAAATAAAAAGGCCATAAGAATATGAAATGAGGCACACATTTTGTTGTGTTTCCTAATAAAAAAAGAGGCAAAAGCTGTTGACTTAGCATATCTGAATGAACACAAAGCAAACTACCACAATCATAACATTCCTACTCTTCTCTAAAGTTATATGGACAATTGTAAGGTCTGTCCATGTGGTTCAGAGTATGTTCCCTTCAAAAGAGGGAATTAAATAAGGAAAGGAAGTGGTGAGAAAGTCTATTAAAAAGAAAACAAACAAACAAAAAAAAGAAAACAAACAAACAAAAAAGAAGAGCAAAGAAGTTTCACTTTCAAAAATTTTGTTCCAGCACACATTTTTTTCTTGTTTTTCTTAAGCCCCTAAAAATGGTATTTCAGTCATTCAACTCATTAAATGTCTCTATATGGAGTTGCAAAGATAGATGATACAAGAGTATATACATTAGTCATAAATGGTGAAGAAGCATTTCCTTGTTCCCTTGTCTTCTTTCCACAGCGTAGTTATTGATTTGAGAAATAAACAAGCAATCAATTTTTTAGATCAATGTTTTTATAAGGGTATATTTATGAAGTTGAGATAAGAAAAAAAACCTGTCAATGTCAAACTTTACACAAGAATAACTATCTTTAGGAAAAAGAAACCTGTTTTAGCTCCAACATGTAAAGAACTTGGACGTCTTCACTTCCATTCTTATAATAAGAAATTCTGAACAAACTGAAATCTCATGATTTTTACCAGACCCAGAGGACAACTGAAGCCACAGAGGGAATCATGACCTTGAAATATGAAGGGATTGACTATTCAGAAATAAAGTAACTAATATTTGCCTAACTGGAGCAGAATTGCTGGAGCCATCAAAGCGATAGGATGATTTCAATGGTAATTTTGACCAGTTACTAGGAGCTGAATGTCAACTATGGTGGTAGTGATAATCTGTTGGGGAGCACAGTTTTAGAGGGACCACTATACTTTTATGGATTTTTTTCCAGATTCTCATAGTGAAAAACCAAGAAAGATTCGCTTGTGGCTCATGTACCCTAGTGGGAAGCATAATCTTTGGAAGATATACTCAAGACTTCTTTAAAACAAAGGCTCACTCCTCAGCTGCAAGACTTTGCCAGAGCTGTATCTCTGCTAGGAGAAGGGACTTCCTCCCAGTCCACCCCCCCCCCCCGTAACTTTTCTGTCTCATTCAACAGGACAAACTAGTCAACTACTATCAAGGGTTTCAAGAAAATATGTTAGAGACACTAACACCAAGGAAGAGAGCAGGGAGCAAGGGAAATGAACAAAGAAAAAACCTCTAACACCACAGAAACATTTGTGAAGGGGAATGAAGTCGTACCCCAAGGCACAGACACGTTGAAAAGGAGAGGTATAATTGAAGGATTATACAATGCTACCAATCTCCACACTTTTCCACCACACCAACCTGGCTCCTGTAACAGGAGATAGACTTGATAGAGTGGCAACGCGCATGAACTCTAAGGAGTACTGAGAGAAGTCCAAGGTCAAGAATAGGGACAAAAACAAGGAAATCAGAGGACTTTGAAGCATTTGTGACACACAGCTAGAGCAGACTGGCCAATTTATAAAGTTATAGCCAGATCAACATAAATATGTAAGTTGTCACATTAAAGGCCTATTTACTCCAGTTCCCTGGTTTAAAAAAGGAAAAAAAAAAAAAAAAGAATAGTCCAAAGGCAAGAAAGAACAGTCTTATAAGCCTCTGCCACCTGTAGCTACAGCAAGCAAGCCTCAGAAGCGGACTCTGATATGGCCATGTTGGAGTAATCGGACTAGGAATGTAAAATAGCTGTAAGTGACAAGTGAAGCATTATCATGGCAAAAATAGAAAATACTCAAGAATACATTGAAAATAAAGAAAAGACGTGAAATGCAGGGTCGTGTTCCCAGACGCAGGTTCGAAGCTGACCTGCCAAGTCTACCTGCATCTTCCCAGGCCCGTGCTCCTTGTGAGGGGCTCCTCTGCCCCGGGGCAACAGTGAGGGCAACACTGCTCTCCTTGTCCCTTTCCCCCCTTGACATCTTATGGGGCAATCTGCCGCAGAGCCGAATCGGTGACAGTTGAGGCAATTGCTGAGCTCAGCCCCAATTCCAGTTTCCAGGCTTTGTCTTCGGCAGTTTGTGACAGCCCAGAAGTGAGTCTGCTCTTAAGGCTCTCCTCAGAGGCATTTCTTTTTTTAATATATATATAAAGGAGCAATTGTGGATGTTTGATGAATTCTTATTGCCGTGGCTTCCTTTTCCCCCCGATGTGTTGTACAGTCATGCAGTCAACAGGAAAACGTGCAAGTGCACAGCAATGATCCTCACATTGTGAAAATCGCAGCCGGAGAGCAGCGGCTATGCAGGGAGTGCATCAGCTGTGGCTGTTGTGCGGAGTTTCAGGGCCTTGGCTTTATGCAGAGCGTGGAACTCAGTTTCCATATTACTCAGAAGTAATTACTCATTGGTCATCACCGGGCTAAGTAAATACGCGTTTTGATGGTCTCGGCGGCCGTATTTTAACTCCTCATGCAGGTAGAGGACAGCTCTGGTGGATGTCTTGGCCGCCGGCCGCCGTTGCAGCAGTGGCCAGGCAGGTGCACAGCTTGCCTGCTAGCCCCGCATGACAGCAGTTGCGACAGAAGACCCTGTGAAGGCTGAGCTGCAGCATGCAAGAAAGGCACCTGCTGGGCCTCGGGGGGGTCATGCAGAGGACAGGGAGCCCGGCTGCTCCCTCTGCACCCGGGGCAAGTGGCCTGAAGCACAGAGACTGGGATGAGCCTGGTTCCTGGCTGGTAAGTCCAGCTCCAGCTTAACCTCAGGAGCTGCCGTGCTCATGTGATGATGACCTGGCTGGGCTGCTGTGGTCCAGGCATCCTCTGCCCCTGTGTTCCCTCTGCCCCTGCTCTCCCATCCTTCCCTCACTGCTTTCCCCATCTTGCCCAGTCTCTCCCGCTTGCTCTCTTTTCCTCTTGTCCTTACCCAGCAGATAAAGATGAAGCCACAGGGGAAAACGACAACAACGACAACAGCCAAAAGCTGCCCAACAAGGCCCTTCGTTCCCAGGGCGCCCGGGGTGGCTCAGTGGGTTAAGTGTCCTGGGATGGAGCCCCACGTCGGGCCCTCTGCTCAGCAGGGGTGTCCGCGTTTCCCTCTCCCTGCGTGTGCTCTCTCCCTCGCACAGAAAATCTTGAACAACAGCGACAAAAAGCGCGAGGCCTTCTGCTTTGGATTTTTTGAGGACCCTCCATACTGTCCTCCGTAGGGCCTGTAAAATTTTACATCTCATTCGCCATGCGGACAACATGTGGAAACAGCCTAAGTGTCCTGCACCCGATGAACCAATACAGAACATGGGCCATGTGCATGCAACCAAGTGCCATTCAGCCTTGAAAAGAAGGCAGTAAAAAAAAAAAAAAAAAAAAAAAAAGAAAGAAAGAAAGAAAAGAAAAGAAAAGAAAAGGAAAAGAAAAAAGAAAAGAAAGAAAAGAAGAAAAGAAGAAAAGAAAAAAGAAAAGAAAAGAAAGAAAAGAAAAGAGAAAAGAAAAGAAAGAAAAGAAAAGAAAAGAAAAAAAAAAGAAGAAAGAAAAGAAAGAAAAGAAAAGAAAAGAAAAGAAAAGAAAAGAAAAGAAAAGAAAAGAAAAGAAAAAAAAAAAGAAAAGAAGGCAGTCCTGTCGTATGTAGTTGCATGGGTGGCCCTTGATGACTTCATGCCGAGAGGAGTGAGCCGGGCACAGAGGGACAAATACTGCATGATTCCACCCAGATGAGATACCTGAGGGAGTCAAAGGAACAGAATCAAAGCATAGGATGGTGGTTGCTGGGAATTGGGGGTGAGTGAGGAATGGAGAGACCCGCAGGTATGACTTTTCAGCTCTGCAAGGTGAACAAATCCTAGGGACCCGCTCCACGGACCCGCTCTACAGCAGTGCGCCTCTGGCGACCAAGACTGTCCTGCGCACCTAAAAACTTAAGAGCCTCGATCAAATGTTGCCTTTACCACAATAAAAAAAAATTACCCCTGTAGACCTGCTCCACCTAATTTTTGGCCTTCGTACTGCTCACGTACACCTATCCGGTCAAACCCAATTTTGTGATCTCATGAGAACACCAGAATGTTCTCTGCTGGAGGACAATTTCTGAATGTTACTCCCTGCCTTAAAATCCCCAATGTTTACTTGAACTCAACCCAAAAGGCCTCTGCACTGTGCCTCCATAGGACTTTGGTCGTGAAGGTTTTTTCTACCGGTTGTACTATAATATGCTGGATCTTGTTGTAACTCTGAGCTTTTCAAGACAGCCACAAAAGCTTTTCATCTTTTCCTCCCTAGCAACTGATCTATTTATTAAGCATCTGCTGCGTTCAAGAGGTGGATTCCCCACCCAAGAACTCGCCTACAGGCAAGTTTAAAATATTCCTTGAACTTGGGGTTCTATAGAATTTCCCCAAAATAGAGATATTTAGAACAAAAATGGCATATACATCAACCACTCCACATACACACACAAATTTGGATCACGAGCATTATTGTCTCATTTTACGGATGGAAAGAATCAGCCTGTAGAGCAATAATCTGGGTTGCTCTATTCACACAATCTGTACATAGTTAAAAACAGCCTGGGCACCTTGATTCAGAACACTATGCACACTCACACATGGACACTTCCCATCTTTAAGCAAAATTATTTTCCGTGTACTGTTGTAATGTATATAGAACTTACTAGAACCCAGACCATACCATTCACTTTCTTCTTCGGATTATTCCCAACAATGGTGAGACTTTTGCAAATTAAGACCAGAGGAGTGAAGTAACTCGCTCAAAGCCTTATTCCTAGCACTTAGAGGGTGAACCACAATTGGAATTTTGCGCTCTCTGGGTGCAAAGCCGAGGCTTTTTGCACAGGAGAAATCTCAGTGGGAAGCATATTATTGTCCCTAACAACGCCCTTCAGTTCCAAAGCATCATGATTAATAGAAATTTGGATATGATAAGGTACTTATTCTTGTACAACTCATGTGTAGCGTGTCTTGACACAATCACATGCGTTGCAAATATGATGAATATGTGTGTGTTCGGTGTGTGTGCGATTCTTTAGAGTGGTAATTACTTTCTTTCACATAGGAGATTGATGTCTTTAATTGGCTTACACTGAAGGGACGGCAAATTGTTACCTCTGTATTTGCAAATGATTTCTTTTTTTTATTCATTCTCCTGTCCTTTTTCCAGACGTTTTCCTGGTTTCTATGAGAATCAGTGTCCTTTGATGAAACAGTATTCTCTGGGTGATTTTGCTCTATGAGTTATTATTCCTAGCGGCCATCCAAACAATTTTACCAAGTGTCACATTTCGCCTAAATTGATACTAAAGCCGTTTAGCACAAGCTAATTAAAATTTGGATGTCCTTCATGAACAGGCCACATGACTGATGGCAATGAGCTCCATCACCATTACAGAGAACATTACTTTTGTAGATGTGCTTTACAAAGCATTCTGGAGCTATTTATTATGTTTGCATGAGCATGTAGGCTGATACATTTATTCTAAGAATAGTGATTTTAATAATACAAGAGTAACAGGATTTGAGAGATTCTGTATCTCTCTCTAACACTAGGCTTCCACCCTTAGGTTCCCTTTCCTCTTGCTCTCACAGAGTGCAGAAGATGTGAACCATTTCCTGGGAATAAAATAACATATGTTAAACCAAAGTCAGTAGGTCCGCAAGACTAAATGCAGTTTTGAGGTCAATTTCAAATTAAATTTTCATTTTGAAGGAAGATTGCATTCATTGTAGTAAACTCCATTAAAGATATCACAAGTTCCTCAAATGAGATGTTGTTTGCTAGTGATTTTGCCTGGGAATATTGACTGGAGAAAAGACTATAGAGTCTAAATTAGTGATCGTTTTCTATCTTCTCACTTCTATGCAAGTGTATAATTGAAGAATCATGAAAGTGAAAGAGAAATTTGGTTTTTGGTTTTGTGTCATAAATACTCTCAGAAGTAATGAGTTGACTCCTCTAGGACAATTTAAAAATTTGTTGCCTTAGATGACCCTGTCATAAATCTAGGAAAAAAAAAAAAAGATAGGCTAAATGAGCTTGGCTGCAGTTTACTTAGGCATAAAATGGAGATAATAATAATATGAACTCCTAGGAATATTTTGAGGATTCTATAAGATAATGCATAGAAAGGGCTTAGTGTAGTTCGTGGAGCTTAGTGTTAACTAAATGCAAACGGCGTTGTTGAAGATGAGAGAGGAGATCAGCAAAATTTACCACATATTCCCTATATTTCTTGGCTTTTGCCGACATGCTACTTAGTAGGGGCAAGAACAGGCTAGACTAGTGCTCACTCGTGCTCTGTCTGCTTTGTGCACAGGTGCAAAAGTCAGCCTTCTTTTATGTTTCTGCAAAGTCTTTGGGAATGAAGGCACCTCCTTAGCTCTAATTCTAAAAGGTTCCTTTGTCTCCTCCCCAAATCACTCGTGCCCAGAGAACAGGATAAGATGGGTTGAGAATCTGCCCGTCAAACCTGTGAGGACTAATTGAATTAGTTCACAGTGGTTGGGATTGGGAGGAAAGCAAAGTGCTCAAATGCACAGGCCAGGCAAAGCCGCACAGTTGCTCTCCAATAGTCTGCACCGTTAAAGCTCTGAGTAGTCACAACCCAACGTGGTTGGTTTTTCTACCTGTTCATTTATTTACCCTTCCTTCACTATTCCACAGCATAAACATTGCAGTGCATGTTAACCAGTCTCCAAGATTTCTTTCCCACACGGTTGCCCTCTGTTCTCCAGTGAAATCTCCTAGCTCGCCAATTGTACATTCACATATATTCACATAATTCTTAGCATTTCATGGAGAGCCAACCGCAATTCTTACTACCAGGTAGCTAGAACCTACGTTGAGGGAAAACACATAGAGAATCATGAAGAAGGAACATCCTTCATTGGATACGATGGCATCCTTTAAATATGGCTCCACCAAATGTAGAAGAATGAGAAAGAACAAGGATTAATACAGCTACATGTAGTTTTCAGAATGATATAGTATTGCAAGGTATGCTTATAAGCACACAGGTAGCCATGTCATCTGGTCTATTTTACTTGGAACCTGTGCTTCAAATACACCCCTTGTTTTATATTGTCACTGCTTTGCAATGGACTCTCATTTGCTCCTGGCTGGGAGAACAGGGTGGGTGCAAGCAACAGAAAGCAATACTGTCCTCATTAAAAAAAAAAAAAAAATGTAGACAATGAGCTTCCCAAAACATTCTAGAGCTGTAGGCGCCACCAGCATGGTGCATTCCCACCACACTGCTTCCATGATTCCCCATTAGCTGAGAGTGGATCTTCATTGCTTCTTTACCTTTATGTGCCTTGCTCATTTCAGATTCACAGTCCGGAGCATCCCAATGGCTAAGCTTACGTGAAAATTGAACTCTGATTGCACTAGGATACGAAGGAGGACGATTTCTTCCCCTTTTCAGATTCTGGATCAGGAGGGATGTACTACATCTTTGGAATATTCACATAAGGGAAATTTCTCTAAAATGAGAGTGGGAGGGAATTATGGATACTGGACAGTTGAAATAGATAAGGAAGTCTACTTTCATTGCCTCTTGTGTCATTCTGATTTCTCTCTCTTCTCAATGAATTCTCCATGCTGTAGTCAGAGGGAGTTTTATATAATGCATATAAGGCCATCAGCCCTTTTAGTTTTCTTTGAACTGCACCCATTAGGGTTACACACCCTTTGGGTTGGCCTGCAAAATCTTATCACATGTGACCCTGGTAAATGGACTCTCATTTGCTCCTGGCTGGGAGAACAGGGTGGGTGTTGGGTTACTACCTAATCTCCCAGTACACCAGGCTCTTAAGGACACCCTCTAAGGTTTAAATAAATATTTATGCTTTCTTGAACATGCTGATGCATTCATAATCTCTGTGCTTTGTTAGTGCTGTGGTTTCCCTGATTAACAGAATCTTAAACTCCTTTTTATTCAAGACCTAGCTCAGAGATCTATCTCTTCCTGCATCACCACATTTCTTGACTTATTCAGATAGAAACTGGCATTGTCTGCTCAGGAGTTTGAAAGGAATATGGACAGGTAGCTATACTAACCCTTAGGCAAGTGAACAGGGAAAAAAATGCATCAGCACGTGGAGTCTCATCAACACATTTTACTAATTTGAAGACAGACACTGTATCTTTTTTTTTTTTTAATGGTTGATAGCACTGCACATTTCATTTTTTTTTATTTATTTATTTTTTTTATTTTCTTTTTTTTTTTTATTGGTGTTCAATTTACTAACATACAGAATAACACCCAGTGCCCGTCACCCATTCACTCCCACCCCCCGCCCTCCTCCCCTTCTACCACCCCTAGTTCGTTTCCCAGAGTTAGCAGTCTTTACGTTCTGTCTCCCTTTCTGATATTTCCCACACATTTCTTCTCCCTTCCCTTATTTTTCCTTTCACTATTATTTATATTCCCCAAATGAATGAGAACATATAATGTTTGTCCTTCTCCGACTGACTTACTTCACTCAGCATAATACCCTCCAGTTCCATCCACGTTGAAGCAAATGGTGGGTATTTGTCATTTCTAATGGCTGAGTAATATTCCATTATATACATAAACCACATCTTCTTTATCCATTCATCTCAGACACTGTATCTTAATTGTTTTTTTAATCCATTAAAAAGATGGATCGTTGAAGCACAATCATGAGGGCAAGAAGGTGTTATATGAGCCTCTAATACAAATGAATGACATGACAACTTTCTGAATTCTAGCAGAAAAAAATGTAGTAAATGGATCGGTACATGTTAGAGGCAAAAAAAAAAAAAAAGTAAAAAATAGGAAGCTGCTAAATAGTTCAGGTGATACATAATGAGTAGCAGCACTGGAGTAAAAAAGAAGAGAGAGTTTACAGAGAGATTAGGTTGAGAAAATTGAAAGAACTGGGGTTTAAGTCCAGAATCCAGCATTTTATGTTAGAAATTAATTTAAATGAACCTTCCAAAGTTTTGCTTTTATGGGACCTTTTAATTGAAATTCCTCGCCTCTATCCCAAGTTGATCATTCAAGCGAGTTATGTCAGAAAAAGGCAGAATGTGGTAGAAACACCAACATCTGTTTCTGACAATTTACCAGTAACCCTCACCCACACAGGAAGAGGTTTAAAGACCTTTGGATGACCCTCACCAGTGGGCATTGGCATGGAAATACCAACTTTTAACCCTACTTGAAAATAATTCTAAGAGGGGGTTTTGTGCCTCTTGGAAGATTCATCCTGGTGATAATTGCAGTGAACGAGAGTTACACCTTAGAAGATGAGATCCTATCATCAGTGTGGTGATTGACAGGAAATTATAGTGGTGTTGATGACAGATCTATAATTACATTACAAATATTTATCTCTAGAAAATCCTCCCTGAATTGCTTCTCATATGGTATGACTTCTCTTCCCCTCCTTCCTTTGCTGACATCTATTGCGATTGACATCAAATTTACAGAGTAAAAAAAAAAAACCCTAATATGATTAAAACTTGGATAATAAGTGATCGCCCCATCTGAGGCCAGATATTCCTGGTTTTATAAAGTTTGCCTCCAGGAAAAGTAGCAAATGCAGATGGAAATGTCATTTTGCTGAAATCCACACTGATCGTAAAGGAATTGCTCAGAAAGTCCTTCAGCAGAAACACTTAGCTGACCACGTCTGTTGACTGCTCTCCTAGCGTGTGGCTTGCATTTCAGCCCCCGGGGCCGTGTACTGGGGAACAGGGGAAATACTGAGGACACGGTGACACGTGCAAGCTGATTTCCAAGCTCCATCAGTTCTGTGAAATAATCTATCAAATTCTATCAAACCGTCTCTTAAATCTATCCCTCTTTTGATATCTAATTGTTTCACTTTAACCAGGTCCTTGACTCTGTTCATTTGGATTATTTCAACAGCTCTTTGACTGGCCTTTATGCCTCCAGCTGACAGATTTTGCTGCTATAGTTAGATCCAATCATGGGCATTTGGGCATAAATATCTATGTTTAGGAGATAAGATAGCTTTTCATTGACTACTACATGCAATCCAAACTCCCTACTCTGGCTCTATCACAGATGTAACGAGACTCCACGGAGCGCCAATTAGGTCGTTAAGGGGAAGTCTGGCTACCATACTTTCAATGCCAGGATGCGGGGAAGATGCTTGTACTACGTCCTCACAACAGTATTGCGTCCGGGTGCGATTATTAAGCTACTGTTACAGATCAGAAAACTGAGGCACGCAAAAAAGGCATCCCTGGTCACACTGCTCACAATCGCTGTTCAAACGCACGTCTGCAGATTGCTCACCTGTTGGCCATTTGCCTGAGACATCAGTACTTAGTGGAGAGAAACTCCAGGTCAGGGAGGTTATATTGTTGTCTGCTTGCTTGTGTTTGATGGTTATTTAAGATACGAATCCTGTTTTGTTCCTTTGAAAGAGATCTGAGCACAATGAAAGCCAAATAAATATCTATCCCTCTGTAGCGTCTATGGTCTCGAGGACACCCATGTAAAGTGACAGGAAGTCAGCTACTAATATGAAGTAATAGATGTCGTGCTTGCAGATGGGTACGTTATATCGTGGCAGAATATCTTGTCAACTGTTTTGCTTGGTTATTGTCATTTCTTCCAAGAAATCAATGCTATTGGAGATGGGTGACAGCAGTGACCTGGCAGGTATGGTTGCACTCTGAGTAGCAAGCTCTTTCCGTAGATATGCTTTTAAAAACTGCAATTTCCTCTCCAAGAACAAAGGTCATGCAGTTCTCTGAATTGCCAGGCAAAAGCCGGGGCACATTGGCTGATGTGACCCCTCCTCCTCCCTTGGAAAAATTAGGAGGTTGTCGGAGACAAGTGTCATTGGAGGTTGAGTGATTGCTTTGCTAGAAGAAGTCCCTTTAAATTACAAACGAACGTGACTCTTTCAGCAGTGCTACTTAGAGCTGGCTGCAGGTGGAGGAAGATGGGCCACAAAAGGAATTTGATTTCGCTTGTCATTAATTTTTAATTTGCTTTAGAGCCATCTTTAATTTCTCTTTGTAGTTTTCATAATTTCCCTTTGCATATGAGGCAACACTACTCCTTGATGATCAGCCCAAGGATAAAAACGATTCTTTATTTCAGACGTAGCAACCCCGGCATGCTTTGTGCAGACTTCGTGTGAGTCTGCGAGGGAAGAGACATCTGTATCCTGTGCCTACTAACCTGGGAATGCAGAGCTGGTAAAGCCTGGCAGTAAAAATCCAACTTACCGGGTCGTTCGCTTAAGATATGACATTGGGAATAAATGGGTCCAGCTCGGAACGATCTGTGCGACCTGGTCTGCGTGGCCTGCCCCAGGGCTGGCGACCTGCAGTTGCCTCTTCCACGTTTCTTACAGTCTTCACGACCTCCCGCCTTCCTTGCCTTTCGCAATGACTGTCAGGTTAGCTTCCAAACTGTCCCCACTCCCCCGCTCGAGTGGTGCTTCTAAAAACACAAGTTGGCTTATGCCAGCCGCTGCCTGGAAGTCTCCCGGAGTTTCGGTGTGCTCGCCTGCTGCAGCTGGTATTTCTAAGAATGACAGCCAGAGCCCACCAGCACCTGGGCTGGGCCTCCCCTCTAGCTTTGTCTCTTCCCATCATCCCTGGCTTTCCAGCCAGTATGTACATTCTGGCCCTTTCCAGGGCACAACAGCATCTTTTGCAAACTTTATTTTTCTTGATCGCTACTTCCCTTCTTAGATCCTAAAGGAACCTGAATGAGTCAGTTTAGGAAGTGGAGGTTCTCATCCGAAAGATAGGAGAGCTTCCGACTGGATGGAAAGTTCAGTAAACAAGCCATGCAAAGGGCCAAGGTACCGCTTCATCCAGAGGAGAGAAGCTGCCAGGCGTCCCCCTGGCAAGGCTCTGCCTCCCGCGGCCTGCTGGCACCCCCGCCCCGGGAGATGCGGCCTGTTGGGGACAGAACATCGCGGTCCTAGGCTCCTGTGGCTAGAAACGGTGGCTCGCCTTCACAGATCTATTTTTAAAACCCCAGAAGGTTCTTGAATTGACCCATTTGGATCAGTAGCCTATTAACTTTTGGAGTAATTACTCGTAGAAGCGAGGAGCAAGATCTTCCGAAAATATGGGCAATCGCACTGAAAATTTTGGTTGAAATGAGAGAGGAGCAGTTTACTAAAACCAGGAGGGGGTGAGCAGTGAAGTGGGGGGATTCTAATCAAGAGATGTGTCCTCTCCACCCTTCAGCTGGGCTAGAAATCTCCCCTTCCACTCAGTGATCGTTCTCTATCGCGTCTCGGCTTGGTGACTCCTGTTGTCTAAGGATAGAATGAATTTTTAGAAAGAAGACAGAAAAAGTTATCGGATTACAGTATTTATTTTTTTTAAATTCTTACATATGTGTGTGTGTGTGTATATAATCGGAAATACGGCTGAAATTACTCTTTGAACAAGTACGAGCATTGCTGGTGTGGGAGGAGGGTGACAGCAGGGTTAGTTGGGAAGTTTAATTTTTGTATCTTTTGGAAATGGGTTAAAATCTGCACAGTTTAGCTACTATTATAGTTTTACTTTTGCCTTTACTCATTTCACTTAGTGCCACCACTTAAACATTTTATGCTATTAAAATATTTTATGAATATTTTGTGAATAAATGTTATTGGCCTTGTAGCATCACATCACATAGTGTAAAGATTCTCTTGTTGGAAACTTATTTATACTTATTGTCATTCTTAAAATAGTGAGTAAACAGTCATCCTTTTGGGATCAAGGAATTACAACATTTAGGTTTTTCGCTGGACATAAATTTCTAGAATTACAGGGTCAGAATATATGAATGCTGTTAATTCATACTGACAACTTATTTCCTAATGAACAACCTTGATCATAATGTGTAAATGTTTTTGTTTTGCCATAGACTTGCTAGAGTGTTATATTGTTGTTTTAAGCAATATTTTGATAGCAGAAAAATAAATCTCATGTTATGCAACTTACACTTGTTCATCCTCTTAGAAGGTTTTCCATACACTCGTGAAGCACTCATTCCCCATCCTCTGAGTTACACACGTCAGTTGGCACTCCAGATATATTTCAGCACATTGTTCATGGCAGCCATTAGCACAAACATCAAGGATATTAATTGTATCTGGAATTACAGCCTCACGCATTTATTAATAGCTTTGGTGACTGGAGTTTCTAATTTTTGTTTTTATTAAAGTTTCTTTTTGTTTCCGTCTTTTTCAAGTTTCCTTCCAATGCCGGTTAGGTAACATACCGTGTTACCTTAGTTCCCAGGGCACAGTATAGGGATCCAGCAGTTCCTACAGCCCCCGGTGCTCATCACAAGTGCCCCCTATTGTTTTTATATGAGTATCTCAACACTTTTAAAATTTGAAAATCTCTTCCGTACAGAAGTATTCTCATTCAAAGCCAAAATTACCGAATTTATCCCTCCTGGAACCATAATGATCGCACCTAGGAATTTCATCTTATATATTTGGTGAGTGAGACAGTTTAACGCTATGTTTGGATTTTGCCCACAGGTTTCTATTTTAAGAACTGAGGGGATTACAAGGACTAACGAGACAGCGTGAAGAAGGAAAGAGCGGAGGCCTGGGAGAGGGACAGACCGGGATGCTCTCCTATCCCAGTCCTTGACCAGTCACTTCCTCCCTAGGGACCAAAATCCCTTCACAGCCTAAACAGAATAGTCATCGTGATGGCCAACGTGCTCCTTCTGGCTCAAACATTTTATGGTCCTACAGAGAGGGTGCTCCTTGGCAAATGGTGTGCAGCAGAAAAAGACTCAAGGGTGCGTCGGGCAAATTTGGTAATTGCCCGAAGCCGTCCCCACACTGGGATCTGTGTCCAAGTGATTGTTTCCTTAAGGGTTTTTTTGAGACTTCTAATACTTGTTTCCTGGCCGTGTTCTCGTGAGGCACCACAAACCGGGTGGGTGAAAACAACACAGATTCGTTCCCCCCCAGTTCCAGAGGTGGCGTGTCTGAAGTCAAAGTGTCAGCAGGGTGACGCCCCCTCTGAGACCCTGGGTCACCTCCTTGCTTGCCTTGTCCCAGCTTCAGGTGGCGGCCGGTGGTCTTTGACATCCCTTGGCTGCCACCTGGCCCTGCGATCTCTGCCTGTGTGATCACATGCTCTCTCTGTGTGCCTCTGTCTTCACATAGCCTTTTTCTCCTTCTTAAGAATATCAGTCATTTTGGATTAGGGCCCAACCTAAAGGCCTCATCTTAGCTTGAATACATCTCCAAAGACCCTAGTTCCAAGTGAAAATCACTCTCTCAAGTACCAATAATAAGGACTTTAATAGATCTTTTGCGGGGAGACAATTCCTCCCATAATATCACCACACACACCTATATTTTTATTTTATTTTATTTTATTTTATTTTATTTTATTTTATTTTATTTTATTTATTTTATTATTTTATTTTATATTTTATTTTATTTTTTATTTTTTATTTTATTTTATTTTATTTTATTTTATTTTATTTTATTTTATTTTATTTTATTTTATTTTATTTATTTTTTATTTATAAGATGCTCTGCTGTCTCTGTTCACTAGGAATGGAGCCTGAAAAATCTATGCAGGATGATTTGGCATTGGCCAACTATTGGCATTGCAAACTATTCAGTCCACCAGTAGGTATCCTTGGCCCGAGGACCATGCATAGATCAACTCTTAGATGAGAGGGATGAGACTGATGTCATAACTAAGAAGGGGAAACACGTCCAAGGGAAAATTGAGAGATTAAGGATGGACTTCACATTTTGTGACTGTTGTCATAACTGAACAAAAATTAACTCCTCTTTGGAAATAAATGGGAATTAATTTGTCAGTGTCTTACAGAATATAAAAAGATGGAATTGGATCTGAATTCACTCAGCATTTTACTACTAGGAGTCCACATTCCTAACTGCAGCAGTCTACCTGTGTTATGTACCGTCTCTGACCTTGAGTACCTTACCTGTAAAATGGAAAGATAATCTGCTTAAGGGATCAGTATTGAAAAACGGGATGCCTGGCACATCATGAAAAGCTCCGTGAATTTAAAGTTTACTCCCGAGTCCTTATGCTATTTTCCACAAGTGAAATTTGAAATATTTTCTCATCAGGTGGTGGCTCCTTGAGAGCAGGGACTTTGATCTCTCTGTGTCTGAAATAAATGAGCACTAAGCAGTAGGTGAATGAACGAATGAACAAGGAACTGTCCTGAGTTTCTGAGCAATCTGAACAGAATTACAGGCACAGCCAGGGGGATGCCAAGCACTTTTTCCTCCCATGATGTCTGCCAAGAGAATGCACTGAAGGGCCCCTGGGGGGCTCAGCGGGTGAGCATCTGCCTTCAGCTCAAGGCCTGATCCTGGGTCCCAGGATCGAGTCCCGCGTCGGGCTCCCTGCATGGAGCCTGCTTCTCCCTCTGCCTGTGTCTCTGCCTCTCTCTGTGTGTCTCTCTCATGAATAAATAAATAAAATCTTTTTTAAAAAAAAACGAAGTGAATATGAAGACAAAGACAGGAAGAAGGGAAATGACTAAAGAAGTTACATGGATGCCAGAAAATAGAAAACAGGTGTGGGAAGTGCAGGGAGGCAGAAGAGGGCCTTAGGGACACTCATCCGTTGAGTGTATGTCTGTGGAAGAGGGCGGGTCCAGTGGTTGTGCTTTTCCTTCACTGTGGAGCTTGCGTAGACGCGATGCAGGTACCCCCGCCCTGCTTGACCCTCTGGCACACCCATGATGCTATGTCTCTGCCCTCACCAGCTCCTGTGCACATGAGCTCAGCCTGCAGAAGGGCTGCAAGGTTACCAGCAGCCGGGGGGGGGGGGGGGTCCAGTCTTCATTCTCCAGCCCCCAAGCTCATACTCTGAGCGAGTGCGGGCAGTGGCCTGGGCTGCCGAGGGCAGCGCCCGGTGGGCCTGGCAGCGGGGCTCTGGGTGGGAGGAATCAAGATGCTTAAGAACAACTGTGGCTTAAATGCTTCTCTGGGACCAGATGTGACATTTCCAGCTGGCTTTGCTCAAAAGAGCCCTCTTCCCTTTCACCGTCCTGCATGCTTGTTTTTTGAGTCCGTGTCTGAGAGCAACTCTGCCGGAGGTTCCCCTCAGAGAGAACTCTGTCGTCAGAACAGGGTCACACGGAATCAGGGGTATCCCAGGAGCTTCTTTGTTGTTGCTGCCGGCTCAAGGGGCAGTGATCAAGGGGTGACTGCTCCCGGGAACTTGGGAGGGCGACTAAGATCTGTTGGAACTGCGTCTCAATTCTTGTGTCAGTAGATCCTCACCTGAACCCTACAAAGCAGGTTTTGTGAGCTCCATTCCAGAAATCAAGAATATGAGACTCAGAACTGTGAAGAATCATGCTCTTGGCCACAAAAGGTGATAGGGCAGGGTCTGGTTTTGACCAGGTCTGCTGGCCCTTCGTGTCATGCATCCTTGCACACGGGGAAGGAGAAAGGCTGCGCTGAAGCTGCAGCGATCATTCAGTACCTCCTGTGCAAGGGGCCTGTGGTCTGTGGGTACATGCAGACGAGCATTGTAGACCAGGAGCCCTTGTAGTGAGTATTTGGTTTATCACGGTACCTTCTATTCATCCCGGTACCTTTTGTGTCTAGCACAGTATCTGACATCTAGTAGACCAGTGATGCAGTTTCGTTGAATGAATTCATAATATCACCAAACCAGACTTTAGCCTTAGTTTTCCAAATAGACAGTGATTCCATAACTTAATCACAGTGTAAATAAGAATTTGTTGAAGGAAAAAAATATCAGTGCGAATCTGGAGTCCACGGGGAGAGATCCCTTCTGGATCAATCTCTAAGGAATCCGTCATGGAGCAGGTGGAAAAATGTGCTGGTTTTGAAAGATGAACATTCAACAAGTAGAGATAAAGATTTGACGGGAAAGGTCTTCCAGGTGGTCTACATAGAGGAGCTCATGGGCTCACGTTTCCTGAGTTCCCTTCCTGTGACTGCAGGTCATAATAAAGGCTAGCCCTATTCCAAGAGTTCTGTTGACCCCCGTATTAGGTTCCTGGGTCCCCTATATGACAAATTACCATACACCAGGCGGCTTGAAAGAATAGAAACCTACTGTCTCAAGCTCTGGAGGCTGGAAGTCTGAAAAGCAGGTGTTGGCAGGGCCTGCTGCCTAGGGGACGATCCTTCCTTTCCTCTTCCAGCTTCCGTTGGCTGCCGGCACTCCTGGGCCTCCCTCGGCTTGTCGATGTAGCACACCAGTACCTGCCTCCGTCTTCACATGGCCTTTTCCCCTGGGTATCCATGTCCACTGTCCTTCTTCTGATAAAGGCACTAGTCATCGGATGCTGCTCTAATCCGACATGACTTGATTTTAACTTGGTTGCATCTACAAAGACCCTATTTCCAAACGAAGTCACATATACAGGTTCAGGTAAATTTCCAGGAATTTGAGGAAGGGGGGCCCTATACAAGTCAGGACAGCCTCTGGTGATTGGGACAATAATAAAGCAGAATTTGAATGAGGTTAGTGTGATCTACCTTTCATGTGAGTTGTATGTATGGGGATGCCTGTGTCCTGAATAATTGAAATTCAGAGTCTGTGAGAACTTTGTGGTGTTTCAGTTCACCCCTCACGGCCTCCTGACAGTCGCCCCAGCAAACATCTGCTGATTCTTCCCCCGACCTCCCCTTCAGCTGCTCTGGTACTCACTGGCTGCTTTACAGGACACTAAATCCTCCCTGCCCTCGAGTCACTAAATCAGACTCTTAATAACATCCTATTAGTTGTTTAAAATAAGGATTTGAAGCAAACCAGATAGATTTTGGTGTTTTTTTTTTTTTTTTGCATTTTAATTAAATTCACATTGATTTGGAAAAACAGATTTATTGAGACCTTAACAACCACATAACACACATAACCAAGTTGTTAAATCTCGATAAATGTTTTTTGGGCAATCAATGGACTTTTGATTAATGACAAATATCTGTTTTAATAAATCTCAATGAAATAAAGTGTTGAGTATAGGTGGACATTTTAATTAAGCTGGACTTCCTTATTCTTATACCTAACTACCTTGACCCAGAATTGCTTATTCCCACCTTTTTCTTTGAGGAAAGGGAAAAAAAAAAAAAAAACAAAAAAAACAGCCGTGTCCATTCTTCTGTTCACCACAATAAGTGAGGAAAGACAATGACATTTTTTAAATCTGCATGAATGTTAAACAAAAGCTTCTTAGGGCCTACCTTCTTACAATCTCCATTTTCTCAAAGAAGCTTTCCAAGACCACCCTGTATAAAGGTTTTAATCTTTCCAACTCATGTGTGTTTTTTCTTTAGATACTTTAAGTGACTTAAAAATCATGCCATTTAACTGTGTACTTGTTTGTTTGATAACAGACCTCACTCCTAGTCATAAAGCCCATGACACACACACACACACACACAAATCTAAATAAATAAATAAATAAATAAATAAATAAATAAATAAAGCGCATGACAACGGCAAGCCTGATTGATGAAACAGCCATGTGCCCCATTGCACCGAGAGCAGGCCCTCAGGGCTCTCTGTGCCTCTTCCTTCCCATCTTCTTTACCTCATTCATTCCTCTGTGTAGGACTCAAATCAGTGGTCAGCTGAGAGGTCTCTGTGGTTTACTAATATGTGAATTACTTGATGTCTGGAGTCCTGTCATGTGCCCTCTGTCGTCCCAAACTCTAACACCAGGCCTGATGCTCAGATCCAAGTAGACACCAATAAAGCCTTGCTGTAAAAATAACATGCTGTGTATGAAATACTGGAGCACAGTATAGTCACAGAACTTCTCCAGGCTTCTGCCCTTCAAAGAGGCGATGGCGGGGGGGGGGGGGGGGGGGTGGTCACTTGCTCTCTACCCCTTAAACTCTTTGTATTACCTAAGTCCCCCATAAGAATACACAGCTGTATTTTCTAAAAACTTGGTCTGCATCCTTTTGTTTGATATTGATAAACCGTTGACACCTTGTTTCATTGGACATCTAAGAATAAATCATGCCCGGTGCACCATAAATTACTACCTTCATATCATTTGTACAATGTCAACTCCGCAATAGGTCACAGCAATAGCCACTGGAGAGGGGAAGAGAGTTAAGAAGGGATGAAGCCACCGTATCTGTGAGTCTTTTCTGGGAGAGACCAGGGAGGCAAGAAGAGGTGTGTTTGTGCCTGAGTTAATGAAACTAAAACGCTTTTGCTTCTAAACAGGAACTACAGTTTTTTGTTTTTTTTTTTTTTGTTTTTTTTTTTTAAGTAGAACTGCCGGATATATATTCAGCAGGTGACAATCTGCGCATATGCTCTATTTCGGGTCCTATGCTTGGCAAGGCAACAATTCTACGGTATCCAATTATTTACTGCACAAAAACTGGTAATTCAATATTATTAGCTCTCTTTTACATTGAGGAAATCTAAGCCGCGGAGAGGTATACAATCCGCCTAGAGTCACACAGAGAATAATGAATAAAAGCAAGCTTAAAAATAAATAAATAAATAAATAAATAAATAAATAAATAAATAAATAAATAAATACAAGTTTAGAAATTCTATCTCTAAATACTTTTTTTTTCCCTTTGAACTCTTCTGATGAATGTGACAATATAGACTGGATTTAGAAGCAGATCCTGGGCGTCAATCTAGCTTAAAAAGATCTGATCGATATTTCCAGGACCGCTGCAGGTCAGCTCAAGAAGGCCAAAGATCTAGGCCAAACATTTGACATCTACTAGGTAGTAGGTCGACAAATTCTACAATAATGATTAAAATAAAAATCCAGCTAGCAGAATTTATGCACAGCGCAAAGATAAGCTAAGCTGTATCTTAACCAACTGGTATCCCACGAGGTTGAGTGGCCTGCCCAAGGTCATACTGCTAATACACAGGAGGCCTGGGATTCCAGTTTGGGAAAGATGCTTTAGAAGGATCTCTTAAGCACTAGCCGTTTATACCAAGAGGGACAGCCCATTTAGCTGAAACCTCAGTCCCCAGTCTTAGTCCTTTGGGTTGATAACTGGGCTTGTCAGTTGGTTACACTTTTTCCCCTGACATTTCTTTTCTTCTTTCCCTTATCACCATCATCTCTTGATTGACGACCCCGAAAAGGCTGCGCAAAAGTCTCCCCTTGCATTCGCTAGAGCAGTCTACTGCCTGGCTGATATATGTGTCTGTTCAAAGTGTGGCACAAATGTTTGGTTAAAGATAATGACCTAGTCTGAAAATTACTGTGATAAAAATGTCATGTAATTTTCCAGGGTGACTTTGAAGTAAGGCTTACCATATAAATGTGGGGGATTGAGAGAGCCAGCTATTATTTTCTTCCTTGATGAGCACTAAATTAGTGTATTCCTCAGCACCAAGGTAGTGGGCAGTCTCCATGTTGTTCATTTCTCTCCTCCTCTCCTTGTGGCTGGGCTGAAGCAATACCCAAGACCATCCCTGAGCAGTAATTCCCAGGAGCATGGATTTTTTTTCACAACTCACTGCTTCAAATAGTTGAAAAGACACAGTCTGAAGTCAAGCAGAACTTTATTAGAATATCAGCTCTATGTGGATTTACAAGAACTATCTGGGCCCCCATTTTCTTTCCTGTAAAAATCAGATTTCGTTGCAAGCAAGCATTCCATGAAATAAAATATGAAAAATACCCAGCAGATAAAAAAGTGCTTTATAATTGTTAGTTTGAATCAGCATTTTATTTGTTCAAAATAAAGATTCTTGGGCCTTGCCCTGTGAGATTCTAATTTAAGATATCTCAATTGGAGTCTAGGAATCTACATTTCTAACCAGCATTCTAGGTAATTCTAACGTAGGCTAGGCAGGGCCATGCTTTGAGAAATATGGGCACTAAAGGACATAATAATTACAGTAACAATAATAACAACATAATTACTGTTCATCCTGTGCTATGTGCAAGGGACTGTGCATTAATCTGCTCTGCACTTGGCATAAGACATGACATCATACTCAGTACATGCCAATGTTTGCCATTCTCCTAACTCTCTTTTTCCTCACTCAGTGTTTTCTAAACATGGAGTTCTTGGAGAAAGAGTAGATGTAAAGGAGGCTTAGTTGTACGAAGCATTGTTGGCTGATCAGAGGCCAACTTAATGGTGGGGATGAATCTTTCATCCTCAGCGGGAACTTCCGGGAGGAATTTGCTTCCCAAATTGTGCCTGGTCTTTAGCATTTACCCTGTCTACATAAACTATTGAAATTCTCCTTCCCCAAGAAACTGTCATGAACTTGCCTAACTACTGTTTTAACAGCCCAGTGATGTACCCACCATCATGGAAAAATGGTGCCATTTTCTCCATGCCATAGGTAGGAATAACACAAAAGACCTTTAATATGCCCCTCTCTGTTTTGGGTTGTGTCTTTTACATATTTTTCTGCTCTTCCTTGACTTTTCTGTGCTATTCCAGCCTTCCAGTTTATATATTTTTTCTTCTTTCCATAACTCAAGTCTTTCTACCTTTATAAAGATGAGAAATTCAAGGCATAGGGCCTTACTAATTCATTAGACCTCTTAATGTTTGTGCAATGCCATTTTTTAAAAATAAACAAAAAAAACCCACTAGTATTAATATACTATTTTAAAGACTGCTATTATTTTCTCCATTCTCTCATTGTACAAATAAGCAATGAGTCAAGAGTATTCGCAGGCCGCACTGTGTATGAACTGTGTATGAACAATATACTTTTCTTTTTTGAGATCTAATATTCAGTACGGAATATATATGGTTGACTGAAGTCAGTAACAATGTTCTCTCTGAAGGTCAAAACTTCTGACTAGTGACTCAATCT
This sequence comes from Canis lupus familiaris, assembly GCF_011100685.1. Taxonomy (NCBI): domain Eukaryota; kingdom Metazoa; phylum Chordata; class Mammalia; order Carnivora; family Canidae; genus Canis; species Canis lupus. Next base: position 87,594,300 of record NC_049226.1, on the reverse strand, counting down.
AATTAGGTTAAGCTTAAGGTGATAATGTGTGGATTGTCAGCGGCTAGAACATTTATTCTTATTTTTTTTTCTAAAGCAGTGTCCTTTAAAACAGTCAATTAACATGCTGCAAAGAAGAGTTTCCAGATAACTCGAGATTGAATTGAAAGGCTTTCCTTCCCCTGACAGAGCAGAGGGGTTGAGTACCTGACTTCCCTTTCAAAGTCAGTGATCCATGCAGCACTTCTGATTGGAAAGATGTGAACCTTTCCAGTCCTTCGTGTACATATAAATGGAGAGGCTAAGGAAATTAGTCAGAGTCTGGCCAAGAAGAACTGAAGGATCGAAGAAGCCTAACTGCCCTCCAATGTGCCCACCTGTCTCTGGAGTATTATGATTTATAGTTTTTTTATTTAAAATCCTGTATAAAGGAATTAGTACAGGATAAAAATATCTAAAGTAAGTGTGAGTCACAAAAAAAACTCTGTAAATTAAAATCATTTCTATATTATTTAATATTTTATTTGAAATTTGCCCTGACAGGCTTCTACTTGGGGAGCTTTAATAGAAAGCTGGCAGATATGATCAAGAACCTCTCTTTATATTAAGAACTGTTGGACACCCGCATTTATTGTTTCTATAATCTTTAAGTGTTCACAGAGAGAGACAAAATGTGATAAGAATTTCTTAGGAATAAATAGGCCCCCCACAATACACATGAAGTGTAAGGACTTGAGCTAAAGAGAACTAGAGGAGCATCATCGAATGAGGAAGCCTTGAGATAGTCCCCAGACCTGGCTTTCTGAGAAGTCTGTTTATGACTCTGGACTTTGATCTTCTTACCCTTATAATGAGGGTACAAACTAGAAGAATCTTAGGTCCCTTGTGCATAAATGACTTTAATCTAAAACTCGGTAAATGAATGAATGTTAGGTGTCAATAATATGTGTCAGGTATCGTGGCGAGCCCAATCAAATGCATTGTCCATACCACACCCCAGCGGTAAATTACATATGATGATGACGGGGAAAACTACTGAAAAGGAAAAGCATTAATTCTATGGGAGTATAAGAAAAAATGGCTTGGCCTAAGATACAGGACACCAAGGAATTAATGCAAAAGAAAATCTGGGAGAAAGCGCAGAAGGTCATTGAAAAAGGGTTGAGGCAATCGGAGAAGGACAAACATTATATGTTCTCATTCATTTGGGTAATATAAATAATAGTGAAAGGGAATATAAGGGAAGGGAGAAGAAATGTGTGGGAAATATCAGAAAGGGAGACAGAACGTAAAGACTGCTAACTCTGGGAAACGAACTAAGGGTGGTAGAAGGGGAGGAGGGCGGGGGGTGGGAGTGAATGGGTGACGGGCACTGGGGGTTATTCTGTATGTTGGTAAATTGAACACCAATAAAAAAAAAAAAGAAAAAGGGGTGAGGGCAGACAAAATGTAGTAAGAATTTCTCAGGAATAAATAGGCTCCCCTATTTATTTATTTATTTATTTATTTATTTATTTATTTATTATTAAGTATATTTACTTTGGGCTGAGGGAGGCATTTGCAAAGGGTCAAGGGTCAGTGGCAGAAAGGAGCAAGATAGAGTTGATCACTGACAAAAAGAGCAGCGTGCATGAATCACAAAGAAAAACACAAGGTAAGTACAGGACAGGAGTCAAAGGGCGCATCAGCAAGATTCGGGGGTACACTCTAAAACACGGGGAAGGCATTGCGGATTCCAAGCTTTGCAGTCATGTCGTGATCGCATTGCATTGGCATTTTAACTATTTGGGCAGCTATTTGGAGAAAATACTGGAGGAGAGCAAGAGTGGATGCAAAGAGCCCAGCTTGTTGCTTACCATGTTCACCTTGTAAGGGGTGATAGTGGTTCTAAGAAGTAGAGTGAGAAATAGTTATGGAGAAAATCATACGGAGTGGAGACTCGTGCACTAGGTAAAAACCATGAGAGGGACAGTGAACGCAGGGTTTCACGCCGTCTGCCATTGCGATTCCCTAGAGGTTTTGGAAGAAATTGAGGAGACATGTTTAAATGCTTATCACTTCTTCAATACAAAAATGAATACTGGAGTAATAATCACGTATTGAGACTCCAGCTCTTCACACATACTTAAAATATGCCTTCTCTTTTTTAATTTCCATAAGGAGGCATTCTCGTATACACATAACCAATGAGAACAAGGAAGTCCTTTTTGCAAAGAGTTATAAAAATGTTTTGACATTTATGACAGAACCATGGGTAAACACAATTTAATTATTCTTCTGATCTTATATAAGTGTCTTATTTTATCTGAGACTCAGTTTCTTTATCAGGCAAGGAGTGAAATAAAGTAATATCTAAGCTTTTTCTACCTCTGAGATTCTGTTCTTTCTTTATTTTTTATTTTTTAATTTTTTTAAATTTTTAAAAATTTATTTATTATAGTCACACACACAGAGAGAGAGAGAGAGAGAGAGAAGCAGAGACACAGGCAGAGGGAGAAGCAGGCTCCATGCACTGGGAACCCGACGTGGGATTCGATCCCGGGTCTCCAGGATCACGCCCTGGGCCAAAGGCAGGCGCCAAACCGCTGCGCCACCCAGGGATCCCTAATTTTTAATTTTTAATTTTTTATTTTTTGATTCTGTTCTTTCTTAACCCTCTTGCCAACTTTCCTTCAAAATCCTATGGTCAGCCTGATTGCTGACCTCGTCTCGTGATGTGTCGGAGTCACTGAGCAGGTGCTTGCAGCTCTCTTGCGCATCTCAGGGTGTGACTGAAAGGCCCTGATCTCCCCCGTCACGGAGTACTGGACAGAGACCCTGAGAATCCTTAGATCAAGAGAAAACCAAAGCTGTTTACAGCATGTGGGCCTCATCTTTCATTACATAGGTCTCGTTTTCTGGGACACGCCTGGATCTGCATTTCAATCGGAAGCACACGCACATCCATTAATCAGCCACACAGGAGAGTAAGCACAGAGCTCTGACCATCTCCCTCCCTCCCTCCCTCTCTCTCTCTCTCTCTCTCTTTCTCGTTAGCATACATTACACTACACCCCTTGGATTTATTTTTATCATTATTCTTTTTCTAAAGGAACGTCAAAGCCTAATTTCTCTATTAATATTGATGTGTTCAAGTTCTTGAAGCCAATTACTTTAGACAGTTTAAGTATTTAACCAATGCTTAGAATCTCAAGGATGTTAACATTAGGATCTGTGAGAATGATTACATGATGCATGGTATAAAGCATCTTGTTCATTTAACAATTATAAAAGGGGAGATGTACCATAAAATGTCACCGTGGTACTTTGAGGAAGCCAATTCAAGAAAAACCACTTGGCTTGTATTCAGTGAGTACCCACAAATACTCAGATAGTACTATTTGCCTTTTCAGGATCAGGATGGATGGATCAGAGGATGGATCTTTTATTGTCATGTCTTGCACCGGCTCCAACCCAGTTAATTTGTTTGTTCTCAGTTGCTGAGTCCCTCTGGTTTCACTCGGATCCATGACAGCTCTCCATCTCTGTTGCCACTGACTTCCTTCAGCCTACCATTACTTTTCATCCAACTGTGGCGATAACTTTAGAACAAATTCCATATCTCCACTCTTTACCTACACCAAGCATTCTCCACAGGAAGTCCAAGAACTTCTAACATGCATTTTTGCCTAGAGAATTTCAATGGCTTTTCACCTTTAGTGGGGGAACTCTGAGTCCTTCCTGGATGCAGAGTGGCCCTTGGGACTCTCCACTGCCCTCTCTTCCATTCTCATCCTGTCATTGCCTGTCCTGCCTGTCACTGTTCAAGACAAAATCAAGGCCATTTCCTCTCATTAGGTCATTTAGAGATATGTTTTAGGCTAAGAGAGCACCTTGGATTCCTAACAAACATCTTCAGGCAACAAGAAGGGACTTTTTGGGGCTATAACACAATGATAAAAGTAATGGGGAATAAATCCAGAGATATAAACAGAGGATAGATGATGAACTATTCTAGAAATCATATGAAGGAATTGCTGATGAGGCAGTGTGATCATTGGAACCGTTTATCTGGGTGGACATTCCATGTCTATTCACCAACTCCAAGAGAAGTCATACTTATCAGAAACCTCTTTGGTATGCCTGGCATCAGAGCACAAGATGTTGGTTGTGTCAGGCTCCTGGAATGATACCCTAAATCTCCACATTAGAGATTTGGACCATAACCTGGACTGCACAATTTATGTCTCTGGAACTCCACGATTCATCCGTTGGCCCATTCTTTCCTTAGATACAGCAACATAATTTATGCTAAAGCAGAATTTGTCAAGCCAATCCAACTAAAATTCCCTTGAAAAATCTTTAAAATCACCCGTTTCTTGAAGCAGTGTTCCATGGTTCCCCCTAAAAATGTCCCGATACATGTGATCTGATACTTGCTGGGGCAAGCTCCTTCCACAGGCAAAAATTATCTACTCACAACTAAAATGGGGTGTAGCCTTTGCCAGCCAACAGAGATGGATTCCATCTAAGGATTGAGGGAGAGATGAGACAAATGCATCGTGATAGTTAAAAAGTGATGCAGAATATAAAATAACCGTGAAGAAAATAGTAGAATAGTTATCACCAGGCAGCTCCTGATAGACTACAGTGTGAGTGGCAGGGACAATAATCACAATAGAATTGGAAGAGCGGTCAGAGGAGCCTTTGAAAAAGAGAGGGGGTTGGTGATAGGTCTGAAAGTACACGCGAGATTTGAGTGGTGGCCAGAGAGAAGAGGGACATTCTTGGTAGGTGGGTCTGTATGCTGAAATTACCTTTTTAAACAGATGATAAATTATATCTAATGTACAGTGAGGTTCTCTCTGAGACAAATTATGCAGCCTATCCTACAAATGGGACTTCCCTAGCTGTCAAGGGGTTCCGCAGACTGAACAAGTGATGGGCAGGTTAGAGGAGACAACAGTGAAAGGCCTGTCTTTTGCTAAACTCAAGAAAGGCATCAGACTGGAACTCGTCAAGGGAGAGATGTCATTAAAGTGGGGATAAGCTGTTTTTATGAGGCTGCCTGCCACCATCTTCTCACTTCCCACCTTCTTTCAGGATTTCACAAGGACTTGTTGAGTGACTACTGTGTGCCAAATTTGGATGTCATTCTTTAGCTGCATCTGAATATCCCCTGCTGTTCTCCATACTGTCCTGAGAGGCATCGTCTTTCATTACTGTCCCAGCACAGTGAGAATGAATCAAAGCCAGGTCTTTGTAAAAGAGAACTTGACTTGAATCCCACCCTTTTTTCTCCCTATCTCTGTTACCTCTGTCGATCTCCTGACCACCTCTGAATTTCAGTTTCCTCATCTATAAAACAGAAGTAAGAAAGCTTATCTTACCATCCCACTAGCAACCTCAGTAAAGCAGGTTTCTCAGCCATGAGTATACATTAAACAATGTCTGGGTAATTTAAAACAAAACAAAACAAAACAAAAACTAAACACATCACACACACACACACACACACACACACTTAGGCTATGTCCCATCTCCAGAGAATCTAACTTAATTGAACCGAGGGGGAAGTGGACATCAGTATTTTTTACATTTTCTCCATGTACTGTAATTGTCATCAGAAGTAAGAAAGACAGAAATTAAAATACATAAACTGGCAAGTACCACACTTGAGCACAGGTTTCTAGTAAATGCCAGCAAGTGCTTTTTACGTTTTCTCCAGTTTTGTTATGAAAACTGGAAATAAGAACATTTGGAAGATATTGATCCATAAAAAAGTTGTATCTGGGGGGGGCCTAAGTGGCTCTGCCAGTTAGGCAGCTGACTCTTGACCTCAGCTCCAGTCTTGCTCTCAGGATCATGAGTTCAAGCCCCATGTTGGGCTCCACACTGGGCGTGGAGCCTACTTAAAAATAACTTAAAATAAATAAAAGAAGTGTTATATCTGAAATGTATAAATAACACAACTCGGTAAAACAACTCGGTTAAAAATGGGTAAAATATTTGAATAGATATACAAAGAGGAGAAACAAGATAAGTGAATAGAAATGTGAGAAAGTATACACAAAATAATTTCTTAGAGAAATGCAAATTCAAACCACTGTGCACTATCTGAAATGGATAAAATTAAAACGACAGACCCTACTAGCTGTTGAGGAAACGTAGAACAACCGAAACGCTCATATACTGCTGGTTGGAATGTAAAATGGTACAACTACTTTGGAGAACATTTTGGCAGTTTCTCAAACTGTTAAATATTTATTATGTGACCTAGCTGTTTTAATCCTAGATATTCACCCAAGAAAAACGAAATATATGTCCACTTAAAGACTCGGTGTACAAATGTTCAAAGCAGCTCTATTTTGAATAGCCAAAAACGAGGTGCAACATAAATCTCCATCAACAGGCGAATCAACAAACAAACTGTGTCATATCCCTACCAAGGAATGCTACTCGGCAATAAAAATAGACTATTTTGGTACACACGGCAATATCCGTGCATTTTAAAATAATGCCAAGTGAAAGCCCAACAAAAGGTAGTACGTACTGCATGATTCCACTTATATGACACTACAGAAAATGGAAGTCAATGTAAAGGGACAGCACGTATCCCTGGTTTTCTGTATTATACGGTAGGGCAAGAAGGAGGGCGGGATTACAATAAGGAGACTGGAGAGATGAGAGAAGTTTTCATTATCAATTATGGTGGATAATATGAATATATTCAAGTATTACAACAGATCAGATTTTACATTTCGAATAGGTGAAGCTTGTGGTATCTCAATTTTACCTCAATAAACCTGCATAAAATACTAAAAGGAAAAAAAAATGCCTACGGATAGAGGGCTAGGTAGATAGACAGCCAAAAGACTCATTAAAATAAGCTGCCTACCTGTTCCAAATATGATGTGTTAAAACTACTTTTTGAGCCCATATTGCTGTCTTAACAAAGATTTTACATCCTGTATGACCTATATTTTATTGCAACTTGTTTTAGCTATCTATTACTACCTAGAAGATTACCCTAAAATTTAGGTGCTGATTTATCTTCTCAGCTCAATGACGGAGGCTGGAATCATAGACCTGGGCAGTCTCGAAGCATCATGAAAGAAATCCAGCTACATGGAAGTTACAATGTTGGAGAGATCAAAAGGAGATTTTTCTTAGAGGTAGAGGGATGTGCCCAGGGAATCCCATCTGTTCCAGTGTCAGTCATTCGAGTCCTCCCGGACCAGCAACACACATAAGTGAGAAAGTCTTCTGATGACTCTAGCTCCAGCCTTTGAACTGCCCCAGCCAGGATCTAACGGAGCAGAGGTGAGCTACCGCTGCCAACTGCAGGCCAGACTAGAGATCCTTTAACAAATTGAACCCTGTTTCTGTTCAGAGCCACCACATCTTGTCGTGACTTGGTTCGTGGCATCAGGCAACAGGAAGATATTTTGGTACCTGGGAGTAGAATGTCACCTACCATAACAAAGCCTAAAACGTGTGTTTGGGAGTCTGATATTAAGTATAAGCTAAAAGAACTTAAGGACATTCTCAGTGAATATGTAAAAGGCCTAAAAAAGACTATTAATGGAATCCTGGAGGTTCCTTAGAAGGCCTAGGGATGGAGAAAGGGGCCTTCTTTTGGATCAAGAGCCACAAACAAGGTGCCAGGGCACGTGCCCATTGACTCCAAATCAGATAAATTAGTAGAATTTCATTGGCCATGCAGATTTTATTTGAAGATCAGAGCAAAACCACTGGGTAGTTTAAACACGGAGGTGACATGGTATGATTTATACTCCAGAGGGATTACTCTGGCTTTCACGGAGAGAATGACGTCATTGATTCAAGTTGACATAGACCAGTTAGGAGACTACCCTGTTAGTCGGTGTGAGCCGTGTCGGAGCCTTTGAGTAAGGTGGCGTGAAGGGAAACACAGAGTGAATGGACTCAGGAATTATTTTGGGGTCGAGATAGCAGCCAGAGCTTGATGGTAAATGGATGTGTAGCAAAGAAGAGTTCCCATTTGTATCTGAGTGAATCTTAAGAGGGTCAAATGAAATAATTGGCGTGTAAGTGCCTTATAAATATAAAGCTTCTTTTAAATTCTCATGCCATGTCATGTCGACTGACATATCAAGAACCCAAAGCAGTTTTGCTTGACTGTGTTCCAGCTCTGTCCTCTATAGCACAATTGCATCTTGTTCAATAGCCTTAATGCGTATATATGAATACTACATAATGCTTTACCCGCTTTATGGATGAACACCGACTATATCTAAATGGTATCTATATTTCCTTTGAATAGTGCAAACTGGTATTTGATCATTTCATTTTCCTACAGAAGATGAAACATTATGATTTTCAATAATCCATAAAGGCAGACATTTGTTTCCTTTGTGAAACTGTACCCTCCAATGATTATTCCTCACATTAATCATAGTAAAAGCAATGAGTAAGGTAATCTCTTTCTTCCTGCAGATAATAAATGTCTGCTGTTGACAGAAGAAGTGTGGAAAGGTGAAAGGCAGGGTGAGCTCTGTGTGTTTGTGAGATAAACAACTGTCAGCCTTCCTAAGACTGCTGTGATCGTGTGAGGCCAAAGTTGCCTCTTTACATAACGATGACAATAAAACTAATTTTTCTCTGACTGAGGATTCAAAAGATTTCACTGGGGATATCTACCCTATAATTTGTGTCTAGAAATCTAACTTTATTAAATGCCCAAAAATTCATAGTTCATATTGTTAAACACTGAAGAGATTTGCATCTGCAATTGTCCGTACAGCTATTCTCTCCCTTAAAGCCGCTGCTGATGTGTTGGTCCACTAAAGTGTGAAATAACCTAGTTGTTTCCTGATCAGAAATCACCAAGACCTTAACCAAATGTGAAATCCTGAATGCGAGTTTAATCTGGGATGTAAAAGGTAAAGCATGAAATACATTTGAAGAAAAATAGGTGTTTTCCTGTAGCGTTCTTGGGGATAGGTTGTAAAGGTTGTATAGCAACGGATTCCACTTGGTATTTCTTGTAAGCAAAAGGAGAAGGGGGTTGACATTTATTTAATGCTCATTTTGACATTGCACTTTATGAATAGTTTCAATAGATTGCCTCATTTAATTCTGATGAAAGCCAAGCAAGTTAGGTGTCACTATTAAGCTTTTTATCAGATTTTTAAAAATGAGACTCAGATGGGGGAAATGTGACTCACATAGGTCGTGAAAATTTCTGAAGATCTTATAAATGTCGCCATTATTAAAAGTACATAATTTCTGATTCCTAGCTCGTGTTTTCTCCATTATGACAAGCTGGATGAAGCATAAATATTTCAATGGGGTTTTTAGCAATTTTCAAAAGAAGTTTTAACAGTTTGGGGGCACCTGGGTAGCTCAGCTGGTTAAGGGTCAGACTCTTGATTTTGGCGCAGGTCATGATCTCAGGGTTGTGGGATCGAACCCCACATCCATGCTGGGTATAGAGCCTGCTTAAGATTCTCTTTCCCTCTCCCTCTGCCCCTCTGTCCACGTGCTCTCTCTCTCAAAAGAAAAAGAAAAGAAAAAATAAATTTTTAACAGTCTTATTACTCAGCCATTAGAAATGACCCACCATTTGCTTGATGGAACTGGAGGGTATGATGCTGAGTCAAGTAAGTCAATCAGAGAAGGACAAACATATGTTGTCATTCATTTGGGGAATATAAATAATAGTGAAAGGGAATAGAGGGGAAAGGAGAAGAAATGGGTGGGAAATATCAGAAAGGGAGACAGAACATAAAAACTCCTAACTCTGGGAAATGAAGTAGTGGTGATGGAAGGGGAGGAGGGCGGGGATTCACCCCACCGGGTGAATGGGTGACGGGCACTGAGGGGGGCACTTGATGGGATGAGCACTGGGTGTTATTCTGTATGTTGGCAAATTGAACACCAATACAAAATAAATTTATTATTACAAAAAAATGTTTTATTCATAGTACCACACATGCCTCACAAAATTTCTAAACCCACAACCATATACCTCAAATCTCCTCTTCCTGAATGTTCAGCCTTTCTGGAGACCTCTCGCATGAATTCAAGATCCAGATATCCTGATCCAGACCAAACCCATTCCCTTCTGGATTGAATGCTGTAACTCCTTTTTTTTTTTTTTTTTTATTTATTTATATGTGAGAGACCCAGAGAGAGAGGTGGAGACACAGGCAGAGGGAGAAGCAGGCTCCAGGAAGGGAGCCCGACATGGGACTTGATCCCCAGACCTGGGATCTGGCCCTGGGCCGAAGGCAGATGCTCCACTGCCCAGCCACCCGGTGTCCCTGGATTCCCCAGCAACTACAGGAAGCACTTACTACTGCCTCGCCTCCTCCCTCACCACACATGTATACCCATCTCATACCACACTGCAGTGAAGTAAATAGTTGTATGACAGTCTATTTGTCTCCTCAAGCTTCCTGGGAAATATTCCAGGGAAGTGACCATATGTTAGTCAACTCTGAATCTTCAGTACCTGGCACACGGTTAGATGCCTGGCACACAGTCATTATATTAATCTTTTCTTAATGAATTAATTGATAAATGGACACATACTAAATTTAAAACATTATAGTGCTTATATCTCTGATATAAATATACTTATATATCAATTTATTTAGCTAGGTAAGGAAGACAGCACATTTATAGTCACAAAGAAATATTAATTTCTAAATAATTAATGGCTATAAGTTCAGCTGCTTTAGTCCTCCAATCATAGTGCCCATTTTGTAGCTTAGGAAGGGGAACATTTTAGGTGTTTTCTAACATCTGGAAGTCACAATACGTGCCCTACATAAATACATGAATGCATTTTGATGAATATGTTGAGTGAAAGGATGGATAGCTGGATGGATGAAGTTCTTACATACAATGAGGTATAAAACTTAGTTCTAATCATACAGATATCAGACATAGTATGTAAGAGACATCATCATTTTTTTCCTTTGAAAAATGAAATATGTAAAGGTCAAGACAGAGTCAATACTATTTAACACATGCATTACTACTTATAGCAAGGAGATAGCTATATTTCTTTTCTGTTCTGCAAAAATACTGAAACCAGATGTTTCCTAAATTGGAAATTATTTTAGGAAATGTGAATAGTTAAATGCTTGTATCGCTTTGGAGGAAAAGTGAGTTTCAAGGTAAACTGAGAGGAATTTAATAATAATAGCTAATATTTCCTTCACCGGGTTAACTGTCTAATACTGATCTGAATTGCAGGCACCCTACTAGGGGCTTTAATACGTGAACTCTGGTCCTTAAATAAGGTAACCGACATTGGTCATGTTTTGTAGCATATTTGGATGAAGAAATAATTTCAGACAAATTGAGTGTCTTGCTTGTGTCTACACAGCTTATTTTTCTAAAAGTTTTACTTATTTTAGAGAGAGAGAGAGAGAGAGAGCACACATGAGGAGAGGGGCAGAGGGTGAGACCGGCGGAGAATCCCAAGCAGACTCCCAGCTGAGCAGGGAGTCCAAGGTGGGGCTCGATCCCATAACCCTGATATCACTATCTGAGCCCAAACCAAGAGCCAGATGCTTAACCAACTGAACCACCCAGGCACTCCCATGGCTACACAACTTATAAGAGATTGAAGTCCATATAGATATAATAATAAAGTCAATAAAGATGAGCACAAATGGAGGCAAAAGGAAGAAAGGGAGAGAGAGAGAGAGAGAAGATTATAGCTGTGTTCAGGATCAGGAACGTCAGAGTAGACCAACAGTATTCATGGCATGAATCTGAAGAGGTAAACAGGAATCCCCCAGGCAAACAAAAATGAGAAGGAATTCAAAGCAAAGGAATTACCCAGTGCAAAGTTGTGTATGTGTAGGAAGAAAAGAGAGGAAAGAAACTTCTTAAGAGTTGTTACCTTGAACAAAATCAGGTCAATAAAAGACGGAGGATGGGGCTGGAGAGGTAGGGCTAGGTCTCAGAAGGTCTTTAAAACCATGCTAAATTTTTCACATTTTTCTCTGTGAGATATCTATGAAAGCTTGAACAAATCATGTTGCCATTCTAGCAAGGCTAACGGTAGTATGGTTAGCTTCAATGGGGGATGGTGGTGAATTAGGTGGTAAGGGATGCGTTAGGAGGGGATTGTAGAAGACCAGCTGAAGAAATTGGCAGGAGAAAATAATGAAGATCTGAACTAGAGCAGTTCTTGTGTGATAAAGAGAAGTCACATGAGAAATAGCTTTATGGGGCAAATTAGATATGAATTTATAATCTCTTTTATGTGCTTGAGAAAAGGAAGGAAAAATTCAGGATGTGCCCTGGGTTTCCACACAGGTGGTAGTGGGAACCCTCACTATCAGACAGACGTATATAGGTCAAAAGATAAAATATCTTAGCATCCAGTTCCTGTTTACAAGTGTACATTTATCTTTTAGTTTTAAAATATGTAAGATATTTCAAATCATTTTGTCAATTGTGATCAGATATTTCTGACTCTATAGAAAAGAGAAAAGAAATTAGGAATCTTCCTAGCTCTGAAACTTACACATTGTAGGCCTCTGAATTTTGTTTTTATGAGTGAATTTTTATGTTCTATCTTTATGAATTGATACTCTAAATTATGTACACACAAGAGATACTTTTTTGCTTCTGAGATTTTTCTGGATTGTGCCATCAAGTTGTGACCCACTGGCTGTCTTTATCTTTTTTCCATGATTTAGCCCATCCAACCTTTTAAAGCACCCCAACCTTCTACTAATTCCTAAAAAAAATATCTAAGGGGAACCCTCTTACATTGTTGGTGGGAATGCAGACGGGGGAAACCACTCTGGAAAACAGTGTTGAGGTTCCTCAAAAAGTTAACAATAGAACTACCCTACAACCCAGGAATTGCACTACTGGGTATGTATACAAAGGATACTAACACAGTGATTCGAAGGGGCACCTCCACCCCGATATTTACAGCAGCGATGTCCACAATAGCCAAAGTATAGAAAGAGCCCAGAAGTCCACCAACAAATGACTGAATAAAGAAGATATGACATATATACACAATGGAATATTAACCATTAAAAAGAATGAAATCTGCCATTTGCAATGATATGGGTAGAACTAGAGTGTGTTGTGCTAAATGAAACAAGCTAGTCAGAGAAAGACAAATACCACATGATTTCACTCATATGTGGAACTTAAGAAACAAAATAGATGAACACAGGGAAAAGGAGGGAAAATTAAAATAATGCAAAAAGAGAGGGAGCCAAACCATAAGAGACTCTCAACTATAGGAAACAAACTGAGGGTTGCTGGGATGGGTAACTGGGTGATGGGCATTAAGGAGGGCACGTGATGTAACAAACGCTAGGTGTCACATGCAACTGATGAATCGCTAAATTCTACCCCTGAAACTAATAATACAGTGTGTGTTAATTAACTTGAATTTTATTTTAAAAAATTTAAAAATTAGAGTGATCAGACAGCACTTTGATTACCTTTGAAGAATTTCCAGTAAAGAAGGAAGGGATGGGGGAAAGGTTATGACCTCTAAAATCTCATAAAGCAGCTACCAGCAAGAGTTTATACCAGGATTTTTATCAGAAACTCTTCAACTTTTCCCATGTTTTAGATGATATATCCACCAGTAACCAATGGCTGGGAAATTGTACATTTGAATATAACCATTTATGTTGCTTCATTTATTTTTTCAATACTTTAATGTTTAATACACCTGATTGCCTGTTCCAGCTATGGAGTGGAATTTCTGCTTTGGGTTTAGGTTAGTTTGCTGGTGTCCCAAAGATCAAGTGTGCTTTCAGGAGGACACCCTTAGTGTTAAGTTCTAGGAACTTGATGGATGGAGATGTACAAGATAGCTTAAAACTGTCATGCTTTATGAAACAGCCTGGGACATTAATTGAAAGTCTAACACATTATATTTCATTTTGTGTAAAATGTACAAATGTTCCTTACAACTTTGACATTTCAGTAATCACTTAGAAAAAAAAATCTTAGGCAAATCTTACAGGAAGATAGTTATCTTCCGTCCTTAACAAATCTGACTGCTTTAGAAATAATCAACTCATAAATATTTAGCTAATATACACCCAGAGCAATGGATTGTGCAAAATTAAATGCCTCATTGAAACAATTAATTTCAAATGCAATGATTTATTGAGCATACTTTACTGGAAATTTAATAGAAATATGGACTCAAAGTAATTTGAGCAGAGGATGTTTGCAGTGTCTTTGATTTCTGGCCAAAATATATTCTTTCCTACCCTGCAGGTGAACCTCAAGAAACAGCAAACTTCCAGGAAAGCTCTCTAATTGAATCTGTGGGTCAGAGTTTGATGAGAGGAGGCAATGGCCATATGCAGTAAAATAAAAATATGTAAATAAATAAATAAAATAAAAAGACGAAATAAATAAACAAAATGAAGTAATCCTTTCATTTTTCACGTACCTCCTGCAGCTAAGCCCTCAGGGAAGAAAATGCCACTTCAGTAAAAGCTTGTTGTCATCATGAGTCCATTTCAAACGAATACAGCTCATGCTTCTCAGAGCATCAATAACCAAATACATCCCCCAGGCATCTCTGAAACATTCAGTCCCGCAATTTCCTGTAAGCAGGTTTGCGCTTGGGCTTTAAGCAAGTGTTCCACAGGGCAATGGAAGGCGGCATGAGTAGTAAGGAAGACCTGGATGGAAAGATGGAAGAGTGTGGATGGAGATTCTGGGGGGAGGGTACGGGGATGGAGCAGCAGGAGGTGACAGACAGGTGCCGACATAGTGTCTTGGGTTAATCCAATCTATTTGGTGTAATTAAAAAGACCCTAAAGTGGGACTGAAGACCCGAGTTCTAGTCCCAATCTAGCTATTATCGATCTCAAGGAAGTCACTCTCTTGTTTGTTAGATATAGTTTTCTTGCCTGTAAAATGACAAGAGACAAACAGGCCAGGTAACTCTAAGATTTCTTCCAGTTCAGGCACTTATGAACTGACTTTATCTTATTACACACCTTTTTCCAACTTTGCCAAAGTCAGCATTCTTCTAAAAAAGTGGAGTGTATGGTCTGGTCATGTTATTTTCTGAATGTGTGACTATGTAAACAATGTGCAAACAGATGTTTGTTCCCAATGAGCTCAGCACTTCTAGAAAATTAGTGAACATAAACAAAACCTGGGTTCCTTCATACCTTAATGATGCTACATTTTAATTTACCTAAACAGAAACTTGTATGGTTAGTCCCAAAGTCTAGCATATGGACAGATACCACTCTCCAATCATCCTTTTAAGAAGGAAAATACAAAAATATATGCATATAATCACACAGAAGTGATGGAAGTATGTGAAATTTTTTTTTGTTTTTTTTTTTTTTTTTTTTTTTTTTACCACTTGCTTACTGTTTGTATATACATGGATATTTTCGTCATACAGTTTCTTCTTCTGTTCATAGAAATGAATATTTTCTATTATTCTTTTTGCTTAACAGATGGGGAAACAATATATATGTGAATGGATTTGTGTGTGGGTATTTTCATAGTTTTGTGTAGTGCTTAATGTAGGGGCCTTCACCAATACCCATATCTAGAATTTCTCCAAATTTTCTTCCTTTAGGAAAGCAAAAGAGACTTCATAATATAAAGGCCAATACCATTACCATCAGCCAAGTTAGAGCTTTTTTCTGTTAGCTGGCTTTGTAAGACATTCAATAAGCTTGAATCATCAGGTCTGAATTCCAATGTGCTAAGAGAAAAAGGTGGAGTCTTGCTTTCTTAGCCTGTTTTCTCTTTCTATAAAGCATTCCTGAGATAAGGGCTTTCTTACAATAGATTATTATTTGGGAAGTGATTCCAAGAAACAACAGTGGAAGAAAAGGATGAGCTGACAATGAAGGAGGGAAATAAAAATCCAAAGATGTTATTAAGTTGGCCCGCACGGGTTGCAGCTAGGGCTCAACTCTGAAGGGTGACCTCTGTGGAGCTGAGCTGAGGATGCCTCTGAATTATCAGCCCGGGAGACAGAACACAGGAGTTTTCATACGTTCTACTCCTTCAGAAGCCCTTTTCTGCTCTCAGGTTATTTGATTCAATGAATGTTGTCTTTATTCTGTATAACACATTAATTAGATCATAGTTTTCCACCTCAAAACTATTGACATTTTGGGCCAGATGATTGCGTGGGTGGGGCTGTCTTGTCTACTGTAAAAGGTTTAACGACATCCCTGGTTTCTAGCTACTAGATGTCAGTTGAACCTTCCTCTTCAGTTGTGACGGGCAAAGATATCTCTAGACGTCGCCCTATGTCTCTAGGGGGCAAACACCATCCTGCCATCCTAATTAAGAACTGCAAATCATTGAGCTGGGTGATACTCAAGACACAGCTATGACTTGTATTTGTCTTGTGAGGCTTGTTCTCAAGAAAACTAGTATAGTCTTTTTTTTTTTCTTTTTTCTTTATTTGAAAGGAGTCTATAACCAGAATTTTGGATTAAACTTTATCTCATGAAATAGTCAAAGTTAAATGGCTCTCCGGATGTTCCTGAACACTAACTATTGGTTAGCCAAGAAAATGAACTTTTCTCCATTCAAATCTTGACCGTTTTATTATGTAGGTTTCCTGCCTAAACCTGAATGATCTTGAGTCATTTCACTGTCATTTCACTTTCATTAGTAAACAAGGAGGAGAAGTAATAACATTTCCTCAATCAACCATCATAACAAAACCCTGTCAAACAAAACACCTACCTCTGTGATTAACACTCTACTCAGTAAGTGATCACTGTTCTCAACAGTAATCACTACACTTCTTAAGAAAACAAAATATAATTTTGAAGCAATGTCTTTTGTATAATGATTGTAGATACCTTCAATTTCCTCTATAATTTGATGGGATGCTTGCAGTTTGCCTTCATTCCAGAATAAACTCAAACAAAGTCAATTTGATCCAATATTTCAAGTAACCATTAGTTACTCTGAGCTGTAAAAATTAAATGAGCTTGTGTCAGGCACTGTGCTAAAATTTTACATACATTTTGACAAAATGATACTGATCTTTCACCTGCTTCTCTCCTTCTCCTTCCATCACGGGGCAAGACATTTGCTAGGTATTTTAGGAGATTCACAGCTGAATAAAACCTAGATTTTTTATATAAAGGAGTTCATGGTATAGTAAAACAATATTTCTCAAAACCAAATTTGCAAGCGAGTCAACTAGGATTCTAATAAAATGCAGATCCTGATTTTGTAGGTCTGAGGTAAGATCTGAAATCACATTTCTATCAAGTTCCAAGTGATGCCAGTGATGCTGGTTTTAGGACAGTTCTTCGGTGGAGGGCAGTAGTCATGCTATGAGGAAGAAGATATCAGTCCTTCCTAGCTGGAGAAATTAAGGATGGTTTGTAATCAAATCTTCTTGTGGCCACAGACCAAATTTAGTGCCTGACACATAGCAGAACCTTCATACATATTCAATAAATAAGTAGGCTAGCGAAGACAACATTTAAGGGAGTTTTAGTGGCTGCGTTGGTTTGAAATTGTGGCAGTGGAGTTCAAAGGTGTCTCAGGGGTGCCTGAGTGGCTCAGCAGGTTAAGCTTTTGACTTCAGCTCAGGCTGTGATCCATGGGTCCTGGGATCTAGCGGGCACAGGGCTCCTCCCTGAGAGGGAAGTTTGCTTGTCCTTCTGTCCCTCCCTCACTTGTGCGCATCCTCTCACTCTCTCTCTCTCTTGAATAAGTAAATAAAAATATTTTTTAAAAAAATTTAAAAATAAAACCAAAAAAAATAAAAAAATAAAATAAAACCAATTTTTTTAAAAAAGATATTTCAGCTGAGGATCATAAGTCGTAGGTGTGAAAGAGATCAACACGTGTTTAGAAGTAGTTCCCAAGGTGTGATCAACGAGGTGAACAGCATCTGAAAACTCGTTAAAAATACAAATGGTTAGGTCCTACCAAAATCAATTGAATGAGAACCCCTGGTGTGTGTGTGGGAGGGGGGGATAGGGCCCATTACTGTGTGTTTTTACAAACCCTTCAGGTGATTCTCATGCATGGTAAAATTTGAAAACTAATAGCTTCGAAAGCAGATACTGGTTCCGTTATCTACACTTTAGACTACATAAAATTTTTGTTTAAAGGCCTAAATGGAATTACAGTGACAAGGACATGATTGATATCTCTAGCAGGCTGTTTGTTCTAATCACAGGCTGACAGGACAAGAGATTTGATTTCTCCCCTCCCTTCATTCTCAGGGTCTGAAGCCATCAACATCTCCCACACAGACACACTTGCGCCTCATCACAGATGCACAGGAATCAGGATGCCTAGTGAGGACCAGGGATTGCGGAAAATGCAGCTGAGTCGAGACGAGGAGAGGCTCAGGCGACACACTGTGAAGTAGGCATGATCCAGAGTGGGGGGAAAAGGCTGAACCACCCAAATCCGGGGGCATAGCAGAGAGACCGGGAGGCACTGAAAGCAATCAGAGATCTCAAATAGCTGATCTTAGAGCCCTAAGCTGTGGAGCACTGAGCCCTGGATTCCACACCCGAATGCCAGGAAGTCTCTGGAAGACAGAAGTGTGGGCACAGAAGGCCAAGAATCCTGTATTAGTGGCCACTAAAGCATGGACATCTTCTTATTAAATATACACAGGGGCTTCTTGTTGTGAAATCCTGAATAACTTCTTTAATAAAAGCTGACAGCATCTTACTATTTAAATTATTTAAATTTGTACAAACCAAAAATCTCCCAAAGTCAATGGAGGGCTGAAATGGATGCTTTCCCGAGAGCTCGTGAGGGAAGGGGGAGGAAGGGCACGGCAGTGGGGGTGGAAAGAGTCCTGTATTGCTGAAATACAGTTGCAGCCCCACTTCTGCTGTGACTTTTGGTGAGTTTATCCCTCTCTTTAAGCTTTTGTTTCCTTATTCATTATAATACAGCCCTTTACCTTTCCGCTAAGTCTCAACATTAAACGCAATAACCCTTGAGAAAGTTATTTTAAGACTGCAAAGGGCTAGGTACAGTTTTATGGAGAACACTGGTCTGAAACCACTCTTACCCTTCTTTTCCTCCTGGCTCTTCAGCTCTCTGATCCTCTGAGCTTTTGCTAAAAATTCATAATTTAGCCACATACATATATACACTTATAAATTATTATCAACTCTTTTGCAGTTATTCTCTTTGAAATATCTAACTGTAATTTTCTTCGAAATTTTCAGACTATCACAATCATGGATACCATCAAATAAAATGTAAATTCTCTATCCAACCCAGGAGAAACGTATAATTTATTGATGAAACTGCAGGCTGTCTATTATTTATTTTTTCTTGTTTACTTATATGTTTTGTGCATTTATTATTTAGTGATAAATAAGAGGACAGGCATTATTATCTTTGTCATATACCATTTTCCTTGGAAGAAGGCACTAAACCTTTGTTTCCTCATTTACAGTATAAGAAAATTGTTTATCATTATAAGAGCTAATATTTATGAGTACCTACTACGTGTGCTTAATCACATTTATTAAAATATCATAGTTACCAAACTCATCAGATGGCTGAGTTAGACCCTTTCCAGATAACTTGGGTGAGTAAATCATCCAGGTGCTTAACCTGAATTATTTTATTTATTTCTCATAGATTACTAAGTTCTCCTCTATTTCCATTTTTGATGAAGAGTTTAGACTTAATGTTAACAAGGAACGTACTCAGCAAAAGACTCTTAACCATTACCTCATGGTGTGGATGGAGTTAATCTCATCAGGATTCTTTTTCTGTCATTCTGTTCATTGCTTCTCTTCTGTATTGTGATGCGTGTTTTTCTCCAGCATTCTGCAAGCACAGTTTCTAGTACTCAGTAAGGTCACAGTAAATGAACTTTGAACAAATATATTGAATACTTATAAGATAGTCCCTGGGTTCAAGGTGAGTGACAGATTAGGGGACAGGAAATGGGCCATCATTTGCACTAAAGAGGGAAGTACTCCAGGAACACATTAAAGAGCAAACTCGTCATGAGAGGAAGGACAAGCTTCTCATATTTTCACAGTCTATATCCTGGGGTCCCCAACCCCAGAAAAATAAAATAGATTTGGCATTAAATACGTCAAAGTCAACACAAATATCTGATTCTTCACTCAATCAGCACACATCTCAGTTTTGAGTGATGGGGTAGGAGTGAACCAGGAAATCGGGGAGACAATCCAAGCAGTCACTTGGAAGCATCCATGCTTTGGAAATTAGAGAGACTGAGGAGAATAAAGGCAAGCGTTTAGATTGCAGGGGTAAGCAGGAAGATGTTATGTGACATTGGTAAAGAATCGGAAGTAGATCCTGGAGGTAAAGCATTCCAGAAGGGGAAGAGCAGGCTCATCATTTTTTAAAAGATTTTATTTATTCATTCATGAGAGACACAGGGAGAGGGAGAAGCAGACTCCATGCAGGGAACCCGATGCGGGACTCGATCCCGGGACCCCGGGGTCATGCCCTGAAGATACTCAACCGCTGAGCCACTCAGGTGCCCCAGGCTCATCATTCTGAAGGTGAAAGACCTCTCCGGTAGTTAGGTGTAAGGCAGAGTAGATGGAAGAAGGCTGGACTTGACACATAGAGGATCAGGAAAAAGCTATTAAATCAGTTCACGTGAGAGATGATGGAGCTTGGAATTAAGGCCGTGGCATCAGTGAGGATGGAGAGACGATGTGAGGGTGGGAGATACAAATATATATTTTGTTTTTCATAAGGGGATCATCCCATGCCCAGGGCTAGAGAAGAGGTGGACCAAACCAAGAGATGTCCCCCAAGGTGCTGACGAAACACAGTGGAGGAGCAGATTCCTTGGCTTGTCTCCAAATTACATTTCGTATCCTCTCTCATTGCCTTATTAATTGTCTCTATTCCTTTTTAGCAGCATCAGGCAAAATGAATTTCAAAATCCAGATGTGTGGAAGAAGTATCGCTAACTAGAGCTTCAGCAAGTATTAAACTCCTACTAAACATATTTAATTTAGAGTTAATAAGGTGGTGGTATGAAAATTAAATCCCCCATGATTGTCGGGGAAGAGCACCTATTGAGGTATAAATATATGAAAGATAAATCTACTTGCAATGTAATTAATTCAAATCTGCAGAACCAATAAGTGTGTGACGATGTTCCTATTATTACATTACACTTGTGAGGAATGCTCAGGAATTTAATTAGCATTTACCCATACAACTAAAGAAAATGAGATATTAAGCATGCTATCTAATTAACTAGCTATAGATTGCCTGTTAAATAAATATTAAATGTATAAACACTTGAGACTGGGCTGAAAATATGGCCCTAACTAGACATCTATATTCTCATGAGTCTCTCTCTCTGTCTCTCTCTCTCTCGTTAACAATTGTTTTAATTCCAAGAACTAAAAATACACAGAGGACGTCAGTGGGATCTGCATGCTTTGTCCATACTATGATTGTCTTTTTAAGGTCAATTATACTTTGCCCTCACCCTCTTTCTCCAAAATTAGGCTTTGGAGTGGGGACCTGTATGCATTATCCAAGGAAATCACCACAACCCTGTCAGGTTTGTCAGACTGTCAATATCCCCATTTTATAGGTAGAGCCGATGTGGCCATGTTGTGCCCAACATCATGCAGAAAGGACAAGGTGCCCACTATCATTGCATGTTGCTAAATAGCCTCTGTCTTCTACAAAGCAACCATGATGATCTCAGTGTAAATTAGATATTACTCCTCCACTCAAAACTCCCAGATGGCAGCACCTGGGTGGCTCAGAGGCTTAAACATCTGCCTTCAGCTCAGCTTGGGTCACGATCGCCAGGTCCTGGGGTTGAGCTCACCTGCCCCCACATCTGTCAGGCTCCCGGCTCAGTGGGGAGTCTGCTTCTCCTTCTTCCTCTCCCTCTACCCTTCCCCCCACTCATTTTCTCTTTTTCTCAAATGAATAAATAAAATCTAAAAAAGAAGCAAAACAAAACCAAAAGCCCTCCCTAGTGACTTTTCATACCACGAAGAGTATATGCTTCAATCATTATGGCGCCACATGGTGTGGCCACTGCTAACCTTCCCCCTGACCTCACATCCATTACACATTTGACTTCATCTTCTACAACCCTCCCATATTTTTGCTGCTTCTGGACCATTCTAGCCAAGCTCCAACATCACGGCATTTGCACATACTGCTTTATGCCACTTCTTCTTCCTTCACATCTCTGCACACATGTTGCCTTAACAACGAGGGCTCCCCTTCCCATCACTCTCTATCACCTTAACTTGCTTGTTTTTCTCCTGCCATAAGACTTATGACAAATTTTACATACTTACTTGTTACCTATTGATCATCCCTGGCTCTAGTAGAAAGTCCAGGAGACCAGGATTCCCATTTGTTCATTACTACGTGCCTCGCACACAGGCTGAGGGTGCCTGGCACAGGACAAATGCTCACTGAATATTCAATGAGCAAATAAACACATGCTCTGTTAATAACATCTATGCCACACTGAAAGGTTCCAATTGGCTAAAAATAATCCCAATCTGTATACTTTTCAAAGCTCGGGTTAATTACTATAATATTTTATATGGTTAAAAATGAGTATTGCTTTTTGCTTAATATTTTTCTTGGATTTTTAACATATCCCCTCATGCATATTCAGGATAAAATATATCATCTTTGGATCAAGTTTACTTTACATTCGCCCAAAATATTATTAGTTATACACCTATTACCTTGCTGGTTTTTTGAGACTTCCATCATATAGTTTCTCTAATTCAAGAGAGATCAAATTTAACCATTTGCTTCAAATATCATGTAAAATGATCTCACAAGGAATTCTGTGCATCATGAAATCATTTTTCTATATACTGCTGAATTTTCTACTCTGGGAATCTACACCATATTTTTACAGTAGACCTCAGGGTATTTTTTTGTTAAAATAGGGATTTGCAATGTGTGACCACTAAGATCACTTCTAGGGAATAGAGTGGCATCTGATGAGCCATCATTTAGCTCTTGGATACTCCTAGAGTACGGTCTGATATGTTTTTTATATTCATTGTCTCAAAAATATGTTTTCTTTAAAAAATTCGAGGTGATTACCACATAACTGTACCCTTAGGAAGCCCATGTCTAAGGCACAGAACTAAAAATATTGAAGCCCGTGTGGAATTCCTATCCACCTGACTCTAGAGCCAGTGCCATTTCTATTTTTCCACTTGAACCTGATAGTATATATTAGGGGAAAAAAAGTGAGAAGCTCTTTTCAAATGCAAGTGTTTTTATTTGTTTGTTTGTATCTCTTATTACTTTGATTGGTATCTTTGGGTTTACAGTTTGCTTGGTTGATTGACTGAAAGCTGGCTCCAGAGATGGCTTATATTGAATTCAGCTGAGACTCTTAGCCTTTCTCGATATAGAAAATTACTGAAAGGCTTAGGGAAATCAGAATTCTGGTGAGAACTCACCTACTTGGCCACTTCTGAGCTATGTCCCTTGAGAGATTCCAGAGAATATTCTCTGCACTAAGACTTTGAGAAATGTATTAGTAAGGGGAACAATGACATTCTTGAGAAACTCTGCAATAGGTCTTTTCCGCAGGCCAGGAAAAACACTAGATAATGCTGCCACTTAACTGCTTCCCGAATCCAGTGAAGATGATGAGAAGCCAGATGGCAGGGGCCGAGTCATGACTCCTACCTGCCAGAGATAAGGTGGCTGCGTTTACCATGACGAGTGGCAGAAAATCTGGTGAACAAAAATCTTAAGTGAATAGTCACAATAAAGAATTGCAGCTTCTCAAAGAGTTTCAAGATTTTCACTGGTCCACAGACTCAGAACCTCGGAGCGGAGGGACGAGGCAGCATCAGCTTACCACCAGAATTTTATACTGAAAATATCCCCCCTAGCTTTTGCCAGAGGGTCCTGTGACCAGTTCCAAAAGTAAGTGTGCGCTGGGAAAGAGAGAATGACCGGTCTTTGCAAAGATTACTGACACTATCCCAACTGCCACTCAGCCGTAAAGACACACGATGCCGGTGTGGTTCGCCAGGAGACCCCAAGGAGAGAGGTCAGTGGTCAATAAAATGTTGGATCTGTTCCACTCCATGGTGAGTTTGGGTATATCCCAGAACCCATGCGATGGCTCTTTTCCCAGTTCTGAAACATGCAATGGAAATGCAACTGGCCAAATCTTCACACTGATGTCTAGAAAGGGGCAAGCGACAGCCTGGAGTACTGCCTTTTTCTATCTTGATGATAAGGCAAAAGTATTTGTGGATTTCTGGAGGAACTGCAAAGATTAAACCCACAATACAGAACGCAAAGGGTCCGGGGGCAGGGATTCCCAGCGCATCTATTCACCACATCATTCTGGCCAATGCAGAAGGCAGATTGCTCTGGGAAGGGATCAATGGGTTATCCTAAGAGTCACCAGTTAGTTAGGCCAATTGTGTTTTTTTGTTTTGTTTTGTTTTGTTTTTTCGTTTTTTTTTTTTTTTTTTTTTTAATGTAGCTTCTTGGTTGGAGTCTGTGTCATTGTACCTGTCCAAGTTTTGACATTATTGGCCTTCTTAGTCTTCGTTTTAGCAAGCTCTCATTTGAGTCCGATTTGTCAACTCTTTACCATTCCCAGAATGCTATGCCTCAGAATGTCATTCACCGTCAGCTTAAAAAATCCCTTTGTGTGGCTCCCAAAATAAGATACGGGCTGACGTCCTAGGTCTTTGGGCTCCTTGCTCCACATTCTTGGTCACTCTTCCTACTGTCATAATGTAGTAGTGGGCCCCAGGCTGCCCGTAGACTAGGTGTTTGGCACTGATTTGAGATCAAGAAGAGGAAAGATTTAAGATACCAAAGTGTATCAAGTCCTGACTGTAACCCTCAGACCAACCCTATGAAACAGGTGTTACATAGGTAAACGTATGCGATGCCAAGAGTCTGTGGCCCTGACTACACAGCTCTTTTTCTTACTTTGTTTGGCATCTCTTCTTTCTCATTCTGCCAAAGTCTAACGTCTAAGAGTTTTAAATGGTTTGTCCAAAGTGACAGCTTAGATCCAGGAGAGGAAGACTTGTCCAATGCCACAGCTTTGTTCCAAGGCTCCACGGCTTTCTTTCGAAGAAAATTTACCTAATGTTTGGACTTATAAAGTGCTGCTCTCGGATATTCTTTCCCCTTCTACTGTTGCGTATTGCTACACATATTAGGCTGAAAACAAAGAGGATTAGACCTTTGCCTTACAGAATGGAATAAAAAAATAGAATTCAAAAATTAATATTAATTAATTAAAAGAAAATAAAAGAATTCCTTTTTTCCTCCTCTCCTAATCATCATTTTGTAACAAGGAAAGACTCTGTGTGTCAGAATTAATTTAAAAGGAAATATCAGAAAGGGAGACAGAACATGAAGACTCCTAACTCTGGGAAATGAACTAGGGGTGGTGGAAGGGGAGGAGGATGGGGGGTGGGGGTGACTGGGTGACGGGCACTGGGGGCACTTGACGGGATGAGCACTGGGTGTTATTCTGTATGTTGGTAAATTGAACACCAATAAAAAATAAACTTATTATTTAAAAAAATAAAATAAATAAATAAAAAATAAAAGGTAGATGAGATATTTACTCTTCTTTCCTTGGTTACCATGATCTGGCCAAAAACCTGGCTCACAACGAAGTCAAATTCTTTTGACTTCTTCCAACCACATAATTATGAATCCAGCTGGCCTGGACCACTGCATTTTTCTTACCAGCATGATAATTTCTTTAGCTCCATTTTCATCTGAAGATAGAATTAGAGCAAAATATAGCTTTTTAGCAGGAAAATTATACCAAAATTCAAGAAAGAGCTCTAATAAAATGTGAGAAAAATACCTCATATTAGATGTCAGAACAGCATCATCCAAGGCATATCCCACCACCTCCACCGCCACCACCGCCACCACCGCCACACCACAGAGCCCGTACTTCCAGAGGGAGCATCCTTGGATTTTGGTCACAGTCTTTATCGTGATAACCACCCCCCCTACACATACACCATCACGCGCACACACACCATCACACACACACACACACACACACACACACACACGAGAGAATTCCTTGTACAGAGCTCAGGTCTTCCATTCCGAGTAATGAACGGAAGTGGAGATGCTGAAGTCAGACAGGAAAAGTTCTCCTATTCAGACCAGTTTTCATAAGTTCCAGAATTTCATCCATTCTGGACCTGCTGATGACAGTGCCATTGACTTAGTCACCGTATTTACGGGCTGACCATGCTCCACCAGAGTCATTGATAGGGTCATTTTGTACTTTGGCGCAGCCCCTTTTCCCCAATATTATTGAAGCCTCTACTATTAAGTGGTACTAAATGCTTGATACGCACGACCTTATCTAGCTGTGGCACCCCGTCCTCAGGATGCAGCTGATGGTTAGTTACTAATGTCAATATTTTGAGTACGTGTTGGGCCAAATATGATTGAATGCCTTGCTCAAGACTGAGCGCCCAGTAGTAGTTGGAATGAGGATTGAAACTCAAGTCTTGTTGTTCTTGTTATCACTGCCTTCGTTCTCTGTGGCTTTTCTTGATCCCCTCTGGAGTAATTACTACTTCTCTCCTTACAGATGTTTTATTTCCTTTATATTTTTTCTGTCCAAACTGTGCTCCCTTGCACACAATGAACTTTTAAGTTCAATCAGACTGTTTTTCACCACCATATTCCGGTACCTAATGAGATGCCTAAAATACAGACTAAGTAAGCCGATCTCTGTATTTATTTGGGAGGATTATCTAAAGGAGACGCAGAAAGGTGAAACCTCCGGACTTGACATAGGGCTGATTGATCTTCACTTGCTGTGGGGCAGGTGGCGAAAGCTTTCCAATCCGGTTGGCGTTGGAGGTGAGCCCTGAAGCATGGATAATCACAGCAGCGGTTACTTGTGATGCTTAGGAAGATGGGATAGGCGGTTAGGTGGGAGACAGGCACTGCGGCCAAGAACGTTCCAGTGCCCTTCTAGGTCAATGAACAAAAACACTCCCACAATGTGGAATTGACCAATTATCTGTCACCAGACTTCAGGTCCTTGCAAGTCAGTGTTCATAAGGTTAAATTCTGATAATCAGAGAGCTGTCCCCTCCCTCCCCCTCCAGCGGCTCTGTGCCCCAGGTGTCCCCTCCCTCCCCCTCCAGCGGGTCCCTGCCCCGACGTGCAGGCCCCCCACCCCATCCTCAGTGGATGGAACCAGTCCCTTCCGTGCTCATGCCCAGTAGGCGTCCTTTGGGGGTGGTGAGGGCAGGACTTCAGGGTGAGGGAAAGAGAGAGGGCGCCCCACACAGGGTGGCACCCTGGAGCTGCGGGCCGGCCAGTCCCCATCCCAGGTGGGGGGGCACCCTGGAGCTGCAGGCCGGCCAGTCCCACATCCCAGGTGGGGGGGCACCCTGGAGCTGTGGGCTGGCCAGTCCCCATCCCAAGTTGGGGGGCACCCTGGAGCTGTGGGCTGGCCAGTCCCCATCCCAAGTTGGGGGCACCCTGGAGCTGTAGGACGGCCAGTCCGCATCCCAGGTAGGGGGGCACCCTGGAGCTGCAGGCCGTCCCCATCCCAGGTGGGGGCCCACGCTGAGCCCCGGCTCACTGTGAGCCTGGACAGTCTCCTAGGCTGGCGGGCGGCCGGCCTATGAATGGAATGAGTAGGTGCACAGCACTTGATGCAAGATCCCTCTGTGAGCCACAACCCTGGGCCAAAAGGCCGCCGTGTCCAGGCACGAACTCGTGGGTGACTGTGCCCTGGAGGTCGAGTCTACGGAAACAGTCGGCGCAAACTGTGTGAGCACCAACGTTTGATGAATCACTCTGGTCTGACCCTCGCAGTGTCCACCATGTCACATCCGTCTTACACGATCGCAGTAGAACTCGGGGAATGTAAGTGGACTTGACCACACACCCAGCTGTAGGCACGTGGGATTGCAGGCCCGAGTCTGTGGCCTCACAAGCTGCTGCCCCGTGATTGTGGACCCCTGCCATTATTCTAGTCGTTGGGAAACTACTCGGGTTGCTGTGTCCATGAGAATTCATCCCCGTCCTTGAGAATTTTCATATTTAGCAGAGCTGAAAAGCCCACCGTGTTCACAGTGTCTGTGTGTACGTGGCTCTGCTACGGGGCCTTGGCAGGGAAAGTTCAACGAGAAATCATATGAGATAGTGATTACCCTGGGATGAGACAAACATGAGAAGGTGGCCTTAGCCTGGCAAGAGGGACCCACGGAGAGAAGGCGTCCGGGGAGCAGCACATGCAGACGCCTGGCTGGGGACCGAATTTCTAGGGACCCTCTAGCTCTGTGGCCCTGACTACACGGCTCTTTTTCTCACTTTGCTTGGCATCTCTTCTTTCTCATTCAGCCAAAGTCTAACGTCGTAATTAAGCCCACAGAGCCGCTCTCTGTGTTACACACGCACCCCTTCCGACAGAGGCGCCGAGCGTTGCACACCAGGGGGCCAGTGGTTCATAACCCAGGGAAGCGTGTGTCTGTCGTGCAGCCTTGTGCCGGCCACAGACAGGAGTCTGCATTCGCTGGCACGATGTAAACCCTGGTGTATGATGGATTAGGTTACATATATCAAATTATGAAATGCACAATTCTTTTTAAATTTCTCTAAAGGGTGCCCTCTTATCATTTTTTATGCATTCTGGGGCTGTGGTAGATATAAATTTGTCATTTGAAATTCAAATGGTTATAGTTATAAAGCTGCTGACTCGTAAAAACAGGAAATCTAGCATATATCAGGATCTGAATGCAATGCATGATTTGCTAAACTTTTATGATAATTTCAATAAATTATTGAATTAGCTCTGTAGTTTTACAAATATGCTTGAAAAATGTTCAGATGGTTACAGCAATGAATAACACTTTTTTGGTCTTTTGCCTCACTCAGAAAATAAATTTCAGCTGACAAGCAAGTTTGAAACATAGAAGCCACTCATCAAAAGAACAATAAAATTCAATTATTTAAATTTTTGCAAGGTCCACTGGAAAACTGACTTAAACTCTTATTATCAATCTGGCTCTTGCTGCTCTACAATATTCAAAATGTTATTGACTTCAGCATTTCTCCACAAAAAAAAAAAAAATCTTTAAAATTAAATCTAAAGTTCATGCAAAATAGTTCAGGCTGATAGAATTTTAAAGGATTTAATTGCGACCTCTAGAAATTGGAACTGGAAAGAGACCCAGGATTCCAATGACAACTGAGATGGAAATGCATGTCCACGACCATTTAATATTTTGCTGACACCTGCACAATCTAAGTCCTATTTATATAAATATGGACCAATTGGACCCTAACACAAAGTTGAAGTGAATCTGTCTCTTTCCTCTCATCTAAATGTGTAAGCAATATGCTAGAGTTTGCTAACACTTCTGAGTTTAGATGGCTCAGAACCTCAGACTGCCTGATTTTTTTCCAACTTATTCTTTTTTTGCCCATATTTTAATAGAAATACTAAGCTAATTCAGCGTATCTGGTTTGGGAACCACTATTTTTCACTCTGTGTATAGGCTTGAATTAACTAGGTAACAGCTAATATCCACATCATTGGACAGACATCTCCTGAGGTGTCTCTTAGTCGACGCATTTATTTTTTATTGATATATTTATTTATAAATATATTTATTTATTGTACATCACAAAACAAATTCCTACCAAGCACTTCCTCTGTGCAAGGAAACTTGTTCAAAGGTAGAGATACTTTAGTCTACCATCACCCCTTAGATCCATTGGCATTTGCCATTCATAAAGCGTGAGTATCACTCCCACCCCAATTTATATCCTTTAATACACTTACATGAATCTAAGAATAATATGCAAGTGAACAGTATAGAAACATTTATGTAAATTAAATGGAAAGTTCTATCAGTGGGACAAGGAATGTCATACTCAAGGCCAAGGATTGTTTAATGCATTATTTAATGTAATGCAATATTAGTTTTATTTTAGTGAGTTCAGAAGTTATTGACACAGTCACTGACATGACTGGTGAAAGTTGATCCACTACTTGATTCTCTCAGCCAAGTCTGTGAGGTAGGTAAGAAATATTATTAAAAAAAAAGAAATATTATTTAATCTGCAATATTCAATAGATGAATTTTAATGCAAGAGCTTTCTCAAGCTCACATTTGGCAAATAAAAACAGAGGACGCCCATTTAAACTTAAATTTCAGGTAAATAATGACTAATTTCTAATATAAGCATGTCCATATCCATATTTGGAATATTCCTATGCTTAAACAAACAACAAATTAAGTATTTAAATAGGTTTAAATATAACTGCAATTCTGCATTTTATCTGACAATCATACACATAGTCGAAGTAGTTATAGGATTCGAAAACATATTTTTTTATTTCAAACCCATCATGCTTTCTAATATGTCATACTGGCTTAAAATGGTGACTTTAAGCCATCAAAATTTCCAGCCACAGGGTAATGGCAACTCAATATCCATATTTTAGATACCTAGCAAAGCAGAAACCATTGATACAGTGATCTAACCAATACTACCTGTGTCAAATAAAGGATGATCATAAAGATTTGGATCAGGTGTCCTTTTGTTGTGATCTTTCCAAGCCATGATCATACACATTTTTTTCTTCTCTTGTCATCCTGAGTGTATGTTAGGTGTACTGTTTCGCCATTAACCAATACAATTAATTAAATTAGTACAGAATTTGATTAAAAGGTATTGAAATCTAGGAAAAAAACAGTTACCTTGAACATGCATTATATCTCGTGTTAATCATTATTATTATTTATTAAATGTATTTATAAATTATGATATAATTTATTGATTTTTTTTTAGTACATCATGTTTCCACCTGGAATAAAAATTATGTTTAAAGCCTTCTTTTGTGTTGGCATGCTAATCATAGTCCACTATCATGTTTTCCTTGTGAAAAAAAAATAATATAGTTTGTTTTCAGTAAAATACTCAACGTGCTGTTCATAGCACACCATTGGATTATATAATAAGCTTCCTCTTCATCTTTGATAAAGTTTCTCATCTTTTTCTGGGTCATTTACTTTAATATCAAGTCCCAATGAAATTGATACTTTAATATCAAGTCCCACATATCCTTAAACATTCCTTGGATAACAAAGATCAGTATTTGACAGGAAACTGTATTTGCCAAGTGATTAAGATGACGGCCTAGAAGTCAGACTACTTGGCGAATCTGTGTCCCTTTGATTGTCACTGTGTGCCTTTGGCAAGTTACATGGCTTCTCTAACCCTGAGATGCTTCCAACATAAAATAGACATAGAGACAAAACAGTACAGATGCCTCTTCCAACCTTTGCAACAAGAATAGACAAGTACCAAAAAAAAAAAAAAAAAAAAGAAAAGAAAAGAATAGACAAGTACCCACTTTCCCAATGGAAAAGCACCTGCTCCATCCTGAGCTATTATGATTCTTACTATCTACACCTCGTGGAGCAAGGTTCATTTATTTTCCTATCTATTTATTTATTCCTGCACTCCCCTGTCAAATTTGCTCTTGAATATAACATTATCTTTCTGCTTTTTTTTTTTTTTTGGAATAATTTACTCTTGGTTTCATTCTTTATTGTTATTGTTCTATTCTCCATTCCGTCTTCATCCTTTCTGATTATTACTATTAGTACTAGTTATAATAGCCAGATATAGATAGCGAACAGAGTTCTGTTTTGGGAATCAGGAAAAGAAAAACAAACTATCTTGTATGTCCTAAGTACTACGGATCTTCTGTGACCTTGGGACATTTATCTAAATCCTCATCTCCATTTTGTAGACTGAGAAACTATGTTATCTGCAAGAATGGATGTGAGAACTGGAGATTAAGTATCCTAGGCTTGGTGAGTTCTCCATAAATAATGGCTATTATCCCACTCAGTGAGAGGAGAGGTCTATTTTAAAGAGCAGCCTTGGGATCACAGCCTTTCTACTAATTTTCCTCCACTCCCTTTGCCAGTAACATTCACATTCACCCTTGAAAGAAAGGAAATTACAAAATATGTTTGCCTTCCTGAGACAAGCATGTAGGCCCCTTCTTATCCTCCCTTTATAAAAAAGAAAGACAGTACGCAGTACGTGCTCACCGCGTGTGGGTCCAGGGCTATGCATTGCTACATTTCAGGGTCAGAGGAAAAAACAGTGAGATTATTTCTTCCCATCTTAGAAATGAGTCAGATAAACTTAGATCAGCATTCTATACACACAGACTAGTTATTCTCTCCATTTCATAGATGACAAACTGAGGGATGAGGAAGTGAACTAATCCTCACAGATTGTGTCGGGTAGTGTTAAAGAGGCTGATTAGCATAAGTACTAAGCATTTAAAATGGGACTCAAAGATGCCAGTTCAACCCCAGATACTTTCCAAATCCATAGTGAGCACAAGGAGTTTGGGATTATGTCCCCTCCAAAGGCACCCTTGCCTGGCAATCAGGGGAAATGGCTCAACCTGGAGTGTGTCTGTGGCGGATCGGGTGTTTTCAAGAAGCAGGGCAAATGCAGGGTGGAAACCTAAAGTGTGGTGGTGATAACAGTCACTCCCGCATTGGCATTCAGAGAGAGGAGTGCTTGTCAAGATCCAAACGCCCATCAGAGCTGGCTGGGGAGGTCAGGTGCTCCCCGCTGCAGCCCAAGCAGCGGGTCGCTTAAAGCAGCTGCACAGCATGTTAGCACCTCGTCCCAACCGAGCTGTCTGTGCAAGACTGATGGGAAAATGGGAAAATGGTCGAAGGTAAAACGAAGGAAGCAGATGTTGCATGAACATCCGACTGACCACGATTAGTCCTGCTCATTAGAAGTGAGTGTTGCTCAGTCCAGGTCCCACTTAAAGGGAGGACACTTTGCAAGGACATGAATTCCCTGGATCTGGGGGTTATTGGTCCATTTGAGAGACTGTCCACCATATCATGTACCTCACCCACCACATAAGACATGCTCAGCAGGGGTGCCTGGGTGGCTCAGTGGTTGAGCCTCTGCCTTCGGCTCAGTTTATGACCCTGGGGTCCTGGGATTGAGCCCCACATCAGGTTCCCTGCTCAGTGGAAATCTGCTTCTCCCTCTCCCTCTGCCCCCCAACCCCCGGCTTGTGGTCTCTCTCTCTATATATCTCAAATAAATAAATAGTCTTAAAAAAATAAAAGACATAATAAATGTCAGTTGAAATATGTTAGAAAGAAAACCATAGGCCCAAAATGGTGTCACTTAGGCCAAGTCTGGCAAACCAAGACTTAAGACCTAATCCAACTGCAGTTTCAACCCATTGGGAGCATAACCTTTCACCAGTCAAGATGGGATGTGCTGATCGGTACTAGGAGATTTACCAATAGAATCTTTCTGCTCCCCTTAGGAGGAGCAACCTTGCCAAACAATGTGCTCCTTGTTAATTAATTATTTTGTTTAAGCCCTCTCTGCAATTAAATTTTTTGTTTGTTTTGTTGTTTATTTAGCTCTGTGGATCATCTCTTTATTTGCCTTCATCGGATGTTACCTGATTTGTGAATGGGTCAAAAAAGCCAATTAGGTCTTCAAATTTATTCAGTTGAATTTTTGTTATTTAATATACTTAAAGGCACAGAAAGTTTATTTTCTACAGGTTTGTCTTAATATGTAAACTAGGTATAATGATTTTTTGTAGTTGTTTTTGAGTTTATGTAAGTTTTTCTATGTGAAATTGTTTTGTAGTGACTAATGAGTATCAGTTCTCTTCCATCTCCTCTCCTTTAAATCTCAATATTCCTAGATCTTGAGTATTTTATGTCACATCCTGTAAAATCTGCAGTAACAAGTGAACTAACCAACTCACTCTCTGCATCTCAGAAAAAAATATATTTTTATTGTAAATAATTATAAGAAAGAAATCATTGTTATCCTAATGGGCAGGTTTAAGATTCTCAAGAATGAGGATTATCCTAACGATGATGATTTTGGCATGTGTTTCTTGTTTTAATCTGCAAATAAATCCCTACCTCCCCACATAATCCCTTTTATCAATGCAAAATAGTGACATTAAACTCTACAGTGTACTATTTTTGCTCTAAAAAGGTATAATATACCTAAAATATGAGGTAATTGTTTCTTCTTAGGGGTCTTACTTGGTCGCAATCATCATTTTAGGATAGAAATGGGAAGAGAGAATCACAGTCATCTCAATGGACGGTTACAAGGGCTTCCAAGATTTTACATGGTAGTTATATGAGGTGCTTCTTCAGAATGCTGATTTTATAGACCTCAGATATCAGTTATCTGTTAATATCTATATTGAAAATTCCACAAATGATTCTGATACACTCCAGTCTATACTGATCATTTGTCTACAGATACTTAGATAATATCTTGGTCTATATCAATAGATATCAGTCTCCATCTCTATTCAGAGCTACATCAACATAATAAATGTAATTCCAGTCTTAGCATTTATATCTTTTCCAGTGAGGAATAAAAAGACATATAGTCTGGTAAACTAAAGTACTGGAAAGTAGCCCAGTCCTGTCACATGGATGGGAAAATTTTTTTGACAGGGACAAGGGAAGCGGCTTTAGAACTCTTCCTTCTTATCCCATCAAGCCATTTGGCTGGCCATCCATCCATAAGCTGCCTAACAAATACTGTCTCCTCCCTGTTTCCCTTCCTGAGGAGAATCTCATGCTGATCAAAATCTTCTCAAAAGTCCTCAGCCCCTCCTACCCCACAGGAATGCCCCTATTTGGCCAGGTATTCAACTCAATTTTCCTTTGCCTGAACCTCCAGGGGGAAAGTCATATGGTGAGTCTTTCTTGATGCCTGAGATTTGTCCAAATGCATGACACAGATTCAGTATTTCTGAAAGCGAGGCATGCGTTTTGGCCACAGTTCACAGTGAATTTGAGCTGTTCGTTTTCTGTCAAGAAGTTTCTTGGGTTCCTTCTGGCTAAGATGTAATTTGAAACCGAAGGGTCGTGCTTTTGTTTATTTAATAGACATTGACCTTCTATATGTTTACGGAATAGCTCTAGAACCTCCGGGCAATTAAAACAAAACAAAACAAAACAAAACAAAACAAAACAAAAAAAAAAGGAGTTATATGTGCTCCATGACCTTAAGAAGCTTATAAACTCCTACATGTAAAACAGATTGTTTCACTAGTAACCATAAGGGTCTAATAGCACAGTAGTCATTCACTAACTATTGGTAAATTAAGGAAGTCCTAGAACAGAATTGTCATCATGCTACTGAGAAAGCTAGAGGAAGGGCTACTAATTTTCATGTTGTAGGACAGAAAACACCCTTCTTCTTCCACTTCTCTTTTTATTTATTATTAATTAATTTATTTATTTATATTTATTTATTTATTTATTTATTTATTTATTTATTTATTTATTTTTCCCACGTCTCTAAATATTGAAATCTGCTGCACCTTAACCATAAGTGTGGAAATAAAAAAATTCAAGCAGAAACTTCTGCCTGGGTAGAGTAGACAGGTGAAAAAAATGTATGATGCATCTGAGAAATGATGAACAGATTGTGGGATTAGGGATATGGGGAATATCAGATGGATTTAGGCCAAATATAGAATCATGATAGAGACAGGTTAGGGATGATAGTTTGTGACAAATAACGTCCTCTAAGAACATCAAGAACAAAACCCCAGGCATCCGTCCCTTTCTTCTCCAGTGTGTCTTTCCTCACCTGTGACTGTCCACCTCTTGCCCTCACATACTTGACAAAGTTTGTGGCATTGCCTTGGTGATCTTACAAAGCTAATGCTCCCTTAGGAGAAAAGGTAACAGAATTGACTTCTGTTTCTAACTAGCAGGCCAGACCATCCTTAGATTCATGAATATGGTCAATTCCATCCTATTTTTTTTTGTTAGGGCTGGATGGACCAATGAATTTATCATTGAAAGTACACTCCCTGAAGAAGGATACTTGTTTGCTAGGTCAAGTGAATGGTGTCAAAATTAATTCCCTCCATGCATAAAATCTGCAGAAAGTGAATAGTGAACTTTCAGGAGCTTGAATGGGTGGATCATGGTATTATGCCCACAGAAATTAAATCCATAACTCAAATCCTCAACATATTTTGTTTTAACCTTAGAAAACATTTTGGGTCCTCTTGGTGTGTTATATGTGTAAATAGTCAAACGTAGGAGGTACTTTTGATATTGAAAATACTTAAATGTGTCTTCTGGTGTGTCCAATGGGCTTGGTCATCTCATAGTTGTGTATGAAAGCTAACCAAAGGGGTGCCTGAGTGGCTCAGTCAGTTAAGCGTCTGCCTTCAGGTCAAGTCATGATCCCAGGATCCTGGGATTGAGCCCGGTAGGGCTTCCTGCTCAGTGGAGAGCCTGCTTCTCTCTTTCCTTCTGCCCCTCCCCCTTCTGTGCTCTTGCACTTGCTCGCGTGCTCTCTCTCTCTCTTTCTCTCACTTTCTCTCTATCTCAAATAAATAAATAAAATCATTTTTTTTAAAGTTAACAAAAATGAAAGTTGCAGTGGTAATTAGCTCGTATAACTGTTCTGCTGATTGGAGTCTATATGAGTAATCATATAAGATTAGAAGTTTATATAAAGAGAGAAACCTTTAGAGAAGTTAGTGCAATTTGTCATCAAGTGCTGTTATCCTATAGTGTTGTCTACTTAATCATTCTGATTTAGACCTCAAACTTTGACTTGCTCTTGAGAATGAGCAATGTGATCAGCTGGGCTGGGGTTGGACTGTTCGACTTAGGTCACATCCTAGGCAGGTATGTGACAGGAGGAACTATGTAGATATAATTTAGGAATTATACAGATGAGGGATCCCTGGGTGGCGCAGCAGTTTGGCGCCTGCCTTTGGCCCAGGGCGCGATCCTGGAGACCCGGGATCGAATCCCACGTCGGGCTCCCGGTGCATGGAGCCTGCTTCTCCCTCTGCCTATGTCTCTGCCTCTCTCTCTCTCTCTGTGTGTGTGTGACTATCATAAATAAATTAATTAATTAAAAAAAAAGGAATTATACAGATGAGGCAAAAGCCAGGAGTGGGTAATTCATGTTAAGGAGATAGTAACCAGATTACACCTAATGTTCGCTCTGTTTCCACTTCCTTAGCAATTGCCAGATTTTGTGTTTCACAATCCACTATCTGCATGGGGTGGGGAGTCTAGAGAAATTGCTATACACTGCCATTTGTTAAACATGTGAAGGGCGCTAAATAGTACCTAAGCACTTTCCACATCTGAAGAACAAGGATATTCTTATTATATCCTTCAGAAGGAAACTGAGAATTAAATAATCTAATGCATCTAAAATTTTCAGTGGCTCAGAACAGGTTTTCTTTGTTTAAAATGCTGCCATTTGAAATTATTTATTGAGCTTCCATCTATGCCAGCCAATTTGCTAGGCACTCAGGGTTCGGCACAGAACAAAAGATACAAAAATACTGATTTCATGGAGATGATATTATAGTAGATAAAGACAAGCAATAAACAAAATATGTAAATATTCAAATCAACTGTAGGGTAAGGGCTATATAAAGAAATTAAAATAATAAAACGTAAGAAAGTATCCATCAAAAGCCTTCTAGGGGAAATTAATCTTAATTTGAGATTAAATCAACAGAAAAAGTAAATCATATGATAATAAAGAGGAAGAGCAGTTCTCACGATGGGAATTTCTAGATAAAAACCATTAAAGAGGGATCCCTGGATGGCGCAGCGGTTTGGCGCCTGCCTTTGGCCCAGGGCGCGATCCTGGAGACCCGGGATCGAATCCCACGTCGGGCTCCCGGTGCATGGAGCCTGCTTCTCCCTCTGCCTGTGTCTCTGCCTCTCTCTCTCTCTCTCTGTGACTATCACAAATAAATAAAAATGTAAAAAAAAAAAAAAAATTTAAAAACCATTAAAGGTCGGAGCATCCAAAGACTGAAAAGAAGCCACTGTGGCTTGGAGGAAGTAAGGGCTGGGGTGTACAATGTGGAGTGGTAGGACATAAGGTAAGAAAGATCTATATAAGCCACGTCCTGTACACTCCTGCAGGCCACAGTAATGAGCTTGGGTTTTATTCCCATATAAAGAGAAACTATGGAAGAGGTTAGCATGGCCTGACTTAAGCTTTAAAATGACGTCAGTGACTTCTGACTGCAGAAGAAATTATGGGAGAGCAAAGTGGAGGAAGAAGAGAGACTGCTTCTCCAGAGCAGACGGGGGGCGGAGATGCGTTGAGTTAGGGTGTCAGCAGTGGGAGCGAAGAATGATTGCTCACAATGGCACCGATGAGTGGAACTTTCTGTGATGATAATCCATATTGGAGCCCTTGAAATGTGACTAGTATGACTGCCGGATTCACTTTTTAAGTTCTATTTCATTTTAATCAATGTACGTTTAAATACCACGCGTGGTTACTGGTTTCTCCGTTGAGCTCCAGAAAGTAAACAATGGAAATCAAACTGACATGACTTCAAAAAAAATTTTTTTTTTTAAATAATAAAAAACAAACAAACAAACACACAAACTGACATGACTTCAAGAGTCTGTGTTCGTGACCGCTGCCCTTCCTGAGCTGCTCCCTTTCTAGTGCTGTCTGGGCTCCCTGACGCAGGTGTTCTCTATCACCAACAGAGAAAGAACAGAGGTAACGCCACCCACACCCCCCACTGGCGGTGCTTCTGCAGAGGATTGCTGCCTCGCAGCCCCCCGTTGATCGTGGCCTGGACTGGGAGGTGAGCAGGGGAGCCGCTCACTCCCCCAGAATGCTTAGCCCTACTGGCAACGTGGTCAGTACCAAAGACCTGCTTTAAATTATGAAGAGGTTGCATTGAAAACTGTCTCTTTCAGGCTGATTGTTAATTTATGGTATCATTATTAGTGACAACCAATAGCTTCCCTGGTATAGCAGAAATGCAATTAGATTGTCACAGACTGTCAGTTGTCATATTTGGGTGTGATTCTTTTTTTTTTTTTTTAATGCATCCCTTATGTAAGCCTCTCGTGCTAATAATAACAGAAACAGGACTTGCTGTTTTCTTTTTAGGGAATGGAAGTATTTGTAAGCACATTCTATTATATTCAGAGTGAGAAGTGTGCAACCAGGAAGCTGCAGTGAATATTGGGGTCCTCAAGATTCTCCTTGCTTAGGGCTTACATTTAGTAAGAGCGCAATACATATTTCAAATAATAAATAAATGAATAATGTAACAAAAAGGGCCTTTAAAAATAAAACTCCAGAATGCATATGTCCAAGTTGTGCCTTATTTCTCAAGTGATCTCGTCGGTTGCTGGAATCTTATTCCAGGGTTTCCCTCAAAATATGTGTAAAGTCCTTTTGGACATTTTTCGGTGTCCTCCACATGGTTAGTTAAAGACAGACATAATTGCTAGCCTGGTGGGTGGGTGGTGGGAAGCATCTTAGGAGCTCTGGAAATTTAGATCCTAAGGAACTCGAAGACTTCTGCCGGTGTGCATTGTAAACCCCTCTACTGAGCACCTGAGTGAATAGGGATCAGTGCAAGTGCCTTCTGAGTCCTTTGCTCTATTATAATAAACACCCTCTCTGAGGATCCAAAGAAACATTTCGGAATAGCAAAAACCCAGCTCCATCATGTGGGTGAATAGCGTAGATAATTAAATTTGAAGAGGTTTGTCTTTGTTCAAAGATGCACTGTGATTATAAATACATAAAACAAGCTCATGAACTGGAATGACAGCGAGAGATTTCCCGAGTATTCTCTGAGTCTCAGCAAGTGGACTTTTGCTCGACCTACTCTAAAGGGGGAAAAATACCTTCAACCTTGGTTTCTAAAGACTAGTAGCGTTGAGAAAACTGGAACCCCCCACCCCCACCCCGGAGAATCTCAGCGGCAACCCTGAGAAGTGTGTTTCTGAAGATAGACACACGGCAAGTGCCAGTCCCTCTCTTCCTAGACGCATTCAGGAGACCTAGCTGAGCAGGCTAGTAGAAGGGCTCTAGTGATAGTGGCAACCAGCAATATTCATCTTATTTGTTTCTTTTACAGACCCTGTTTATGTTACTTCACATAACATTTGACATGAAAGGAAAAGGAGAGGGAGAAATACATACATCGGCTTTAGTAGGCTTCAGTTCTAAATTCTCCAGGAAAAGAGAAAGTTGGTCGTTCAAAACTCACTCTCTGCGATTGCTGTGCCTTCAAGTAGATGATTCCGTGAAAATCCGCTGAGCAACTATGATGTCGCAAGTCCTGAGCCAGACCTGGGAGAGCTGTGGTTCTTGCCTGCATATAAACGTTGGTAGATACATGGCTACTAATGAGATTCCATCTAATCGTTCTTACTGTCCCCTGAAAACTGTAGGACTCATTCTGCACTAAAAATTTCTCTCATCCATAAGTAATGTAGTATTTACCAAGCACTCAGGACTCCCAATGCACCGACTTCTACCCACATGGGCAATAGTGGTCAAGTGACACTGACTACCAAGCTACCAAGACGCTTGTTCTTCTCTGTTAAACATGAATTTTCCCCAGATCCTGTATCTCTGGTGACTCTGGTCTTTCGTGAAATCTAGACTTGGATATCCAGTAGGAAGACGAACGTAAAATCGTTGTCTCAGAATTAGTATGTCCAACATCATATTTTACATACACTCTCTATCCTTTTTCCTATGGTCTTCATCCAAGATATTCCCTCACCGCTTACTCAGTTGTTCATCACAGTTCCCAGGAATTACTGCAATCCCTTTTCTTTAACTTCCACAGCTAATTTCTTATCTGTTCGTTCCAAATGCACTTTGAAGAAATCTACTCTATTCCACCTTCATTGCTACTCCTCTAGTCCAAGCTCCCACTGTCACCAATCTGGACACTATGATACCCATCTTGTTGACGTTACTCCACCACTCTTGTCTTGCTACACACCATTCAACACTAATGGAAGGCTACTACTGAAAGCACATTGCTCTGGGGGAAAAAAATCATTTAATTGCCGTCCATTGGATGTTTACTTAAAATTTAAACTTCAGGCATGGCCTAAAATGTGATCTCTCAGCTGATTATCGAATACAAGCATACCTCATTTTACTGTGCTTTGCAGATATTGTGTGTGTGTAGTTTTTTTTTTTTTTTAATTGAAGGTTTGTAGAAACTTACATCGCTTCTGGTGGTGCCATTTTTCCAACGCATTTGCTCACTTCATGGCTCTGTCTCACATGTTGATAATTCCCACAAAATTTCAAATTTCTTCATAACTATTATATTTGTTATCATGATCTGAGTTCATCAGTTCTGAGTTGCTGAAAGCTCAAATGATGGTTAGCATTTTTTTTTTTTTTGGCAATGCAGTATTTTGTAACTAAGGTATGTACCTTAAGAAATGACACTTTCGGGATCCCTGGGTGGCGTGGTTTAGCACCTGCCTTTGGCCCAGGGCGCGATCCTGGAGACCCGGGATTGAATCCCACATCGGGCTCTCGGTGCATGGAGCCTGCTTCTCTCTCTGCCTGTGTCTCTGCCTCTCTCTCTCTGTGTGTGACTATCATAAATAAATAAAAATTAAAAAAAAAAAATAAATGACACTTTGTCCTGAAAGCCCTATATGCTATTTGCTCTGAGGGTTTTGTGAGAAGATGCATGGAAAACTCTTCCAGACATGCACATGTGAGGATTATTTTCCTGAGAAATGCGTCTTGCCATTTTTTAAGACATAATGTTATCATACACTTAATAGTCTACATTATAATGTAAACATAAGTTTTATATGCACCGAGAAACCAAAAAAAAAAAAATCATTTGACTCGCTTTATTGCAAAATGTGCCTTATTGGGGTTGCCTGGAACTGATTCCACAGTATCTCCAAGGTGGGCCTGCACACAAAGCTCCCTCTGACCTCAGGAATTTGCGAGCCCCCTGCCAGTAAGTCTGTTCCAGGCGTCTCCTTTGGTTCCCTGGTTTCTTAATAGGACTCAGATCTATCTCTTAAGCAAAACCTTAACTAACTGACCCCATCAAAGGTATAAAGACTCTAGAGTAAGAATCCAGTCACAGAGGCACAAGTACTTCACTATTCTACTTGTAGGAGGCATCCGGAAAAGTCA
This sequence comes from Canis lupus familiaris, assembly GCF_011100685.1. Lineage (NCBI taxonomy): Eukaryota > Metazoa > Chordata > Mammalia > Carnivora > Canidae > Canis > Canis lupus. The sequence continues at coordinate 87,552,300 of NC_049226.1, read as the reverse complement.
AACGTATAGGAGCAGAGAGCAGAATGGTGGTTTCCAGGGGTTCCAGAGAGGTGGAGACGAGGAGTCACTCTTCAATGGGCACGACATTCTCAGCCTTGCGACTTGAATGACTTCTAGAGATCTACTGTACAGCATTGTGCCTGCAATTGAAGACACTGTCTTATAGACTTAAAATGTGTTAAGACTTACGTTTCATGTTAGGAACTCTTACTACAATAATAAAATGCAAGGCTTCCCTCGTCCTTATCACAGCACCTGTTGGATTCCTGCTCTGCAATTCTCACGATCAAAACTGATTAATTCACTCGAATTCCTAGTAGGGTACAAATTCCGCCGGGGGTGGCTGGGCAGGAGATACCTTGGGCGCTGTCTTCCCAGAGTATAGCGTCTAGCCCAGCCCTTACTAGATGCATATTGAATATTCACTGAAAGAATGAATGAAGACGCCTTTGATTCTGAACCTGCAGACCATGCTAGCTCCACTCGACCGCTAAGGATATGTCACTCTCAGTCGGGGATCTTCTGGATTCTCTTCCCAATGGAATCCCACAAGGAGGCAGTCCTCACCAGGAGCTGGCACATTATAGCTGTTGAGATTTCAGAAACACAACGCACGCTCTCAATATAGTGCCAAGCGTTCAGTGATTTCAAAATAGCTCTCCCGAGGGTGTTTAAAGGCCTTCACTCAAACAAGCCACCTCACAAATTAATTTGCTAGTTTTAAATCTTTATTAATGCAAATTGACTCGATACAGTAAACATATACAGACAAGTGTGCAGGGTTCCCCTGGCCGACTCCTTGCACTGAGGCAGTGTAAACAGCAAGCTTTGCAGACACAACTTCAACAAAGAACACGGTTGGGAACCTCCTTGTAAGCTGACCGATTTTTATTTTCCAAAAACGAACCCCATACTTGCTTTGAAAGGTGATGTTCCAATTCCCTGTGACCAGTTTACCCCCAGAAAGAGACACTGATGTGATATTTTGGCAACAAGAAATTTTTAGAATGATGGGACCTCAGCACTGCTCGGCTTGGGCAGACCTGTGGTCGAGCCAAGTGGTGCCCTGTCAGCTACTGTGAATGTGAGGCTCACGCAGGAAGGATGCGATCCCTTGCTCAGTGTTCTCCACCTCAAATACACGCGTGGCTTCCTAGTTCAGGATGCCCGAGGGAAGGCAAACCGAGGATAAAGACAGAAGGGGAGGCTCATTTTCTTGGTCTCCAAATAACAGAACGCATTCCTTACAAAAATAATCCCTACATGTGCTCAATGTTGTGCATGTCTAAAAGAGTTCTCCACTGCATCTTCTCTTTCAGTCCTCAAGCTCGTAACATCTAACCCTGTATCAGGACAAAGCATCGTTCTTTTTCCTTTAATTCATTCCAAGTATATATAAAGATAACGAGGAAAGCCTCCTGAATTTTAGGAAAAAAAATAAGTTAACAAATGGAGCAGAGGTGGGACATTTTGAATTTAGTTGCAATCTGTACCCAGGAGGTTAATTGACATAAAGATTCAAGTTTCATGCGTGGAATAAATGATTAATTCAAGAATATGATCATGTCACTTTATAGAGAAGAAAACGAAAGCTCAGAGAACTTAGTTATATAAGTAGATATAAGCTTAACTCTCTCATCTCATTATGTCCCCGTTCCTCAGCTACTCTATCAGCGAGGCAAATGCAAACACAATTCATGAGTGAAAAAAAAAAAAAAAAAGATGAGGATCGCAGGAATTTTAAGGGTTAGACAATGTCGGGTTCACTGCTGAAATTAAAAAGCATATAACAAATAACACTTCAGTTAAATAATGGATTAGCATTATTTTGTTTTCGAATTCTTTCTTCCCCAGTTAAAGGAGGAGGGAAAAAAATCACAACCATTCTGTTCTTTGTCTTCCATTCCTATCTTTGTCCTTGTAAATCTCAGCAAAATAATCATAGGCAGCTGGTGAGATTTGGTGTCCTTTGCTTACATTTCCCTAGTTTTTGGCAACGATCTCAACATACCTCCCATAATTCCATGGTAATTCTAGACTGTCTTTGAAATGAACAATTTGGCTTTTTCCCCACAGGGCTGTAGACTTTTAATAATACAAAACATTTGCCAAATTGGGCAGTGATCTACGTGTCCAATAACCAGGGGCTCTTCTGGGTGGCTTGGTTGCTTAAGGCTCCAACTCTTGATTTCAGCTCAGGACTTGATCTCAGGGTCATGAGATCCAGCCCCCAGTGGGTCTCCCCATCCTCTCCCTGAGGTCTCTGTGGCGGGCTCTGCGCCGAGTATGGAGCCTGCTTAAAATTCTCTCTCCCCCTCTGCCCCTCCCACCCCCATATGTGCTCCCTCTCTCTGTCTCTAAAATAACAGTAATTAATAATGATGATGATGATGATAATAATCAAAAACTGTTTTAAGTATCTGAAGAGTAATATTATACAGAAAAAGCTATGGCAGCTTTGTACACATTAAAGATAATTTACTTTTGCCAAATATGAGACTGGACTTGGAAGGTCACCATTCTGTGATACCCATGACACGTGAAGATTAGAAAGGGCTGCTCCTTAGAAGAACACTGTGAAAGTATCAAAAACCAGTTTTATTTTTCATATTGTGAATTTTATTTCTGAATTAGAAGCCAATTTTTCCCCGTAGACTATTTTTTCCACATAAAAGAAAAATATTTATGTGTGCACTATCCAGTATGATAGCTACTAGCCACATGTGGCTCTTAAGCCGTTGAATTGTGTCTAGTTCAAAATGAAATATTAGAGCAAAATGCACATTGATTTTCAAAGACTTAACACAAAAAACCTCATTAATAATTTTTAATATTGATGACTTGTTGAAATACAGTATTTTTAGTGTTGTGGAGTGTTATTCAAATTAATTTAACCTGTTACTTTTTACATTTTACCCCCTTGAGCTGATAAATGTTGAATTCTGATCTTCATTTTGCACTTGGGAATACTTATCCCACAATGTGTGCAAATTATCTTTGATACATCATTTATTTCAATAATTGTGGAGAAAAAAAGCTAATAAAAAGTGCCATTTTTCTCTTTTCATGGAAGTTTAGTAGAGATAAAAGAGAATGGAGAAAGTCTCCTAAATTTCATAAATAATTAGGTTAAAAATGGAGCAGAGGTAGTTGAGGGATAGAGACATTATACCTTAAGATATTTGGAAGCCCACTGACATATTTTTGTTTCATAATTCTGTGAGATAGTTGATATAAGGAAAGGTTCACATGATACAATTCTCAAAAAAAAAAAGAAAAACAAAACACATCCACACAATGGCCTTTGGAGGGGAGGGGATAGGGGAAACTGGAGTGTAGGGCGATGCACTTTTGTGTTTAAAAAAGTTATTTTGATGTAATGAGGATAAATTGATACATTATAGGTGAGTTCTGCTTTCCCCTTAGGATTTCTAATTATAAATAAATGTAGGTTTGTTTGTTGTTGTTTTTTACATGATCTGCAATCAAAATACAGAGACTTTATCTGAAAGTATCTCTATTAAAACACAAAGTATTTCCTTTAGTAATTATCCACAAAGCTTTTCATACTAGGCAGCAGCCCTTAGAACTTGCACAGATTTCATTCCAAGAAGTGAGAATCATGAGAGGAGTAAAGTTTCCCGGTGAACGTGGCCAAAGTAAAACACTATTAAAATGTTCTGTGTAATTACCCGCATCCTCCAGTCTACATAACACACAGACTAGGGGCCTGAGGCTGTGTCCATACAATCGGGCTCCCGGGCACTTTTTCAACGCTTTCCCATTTTCCTGATCTTGGCTGTCAGCTCCAGCTGCCCTGGAGAAACTGAATCTAAAACTTTGTGAAATGAATTGAGATGCTTTAGGATTTTTTTTTCCCACAGAAGAACAAACATAATCTTTTTAACTTATGATGCAAAACGATGTCCTGGTAAATTTCAGCAAAAACAGACCTCGGAAGGGTTAAGAATGCTTTTTGTCACTCCCTAAGCAGGATAAAATGAATCTTTATACTTCTTTTAGTGAAAGGATTGAAGGCAAAAGAAAAAAAAAATCCTCAAAAGCAGAATAAAAGGATATGTGGTTCTTTCTATAGGAGATATGGAAAGGAATTTTTATCTAAATGGATAAAATACATTTTCAAATAGAAAATATAGATTTCCCTGGGCATTTGTGCAAGAAAATTGAAAGACTAAATGAGGAGTCAAAGTCATCACAAATAAGAAGGAGACCTTTCACTTAAAAAATGTTAATAGAAGTAAAATGTATGGAATATATCAGAAATTGGCCTGCAGATGACACAGAGAACTGACAAAATATAGACAGATGCCCGTTAAGGTGCCAAGCGTTGAAAGCACTGGAGAAAGTGTCTGTCAGGGAACCAAGACGATTTTCAATGAATTTAAAATGAAAGATTTGTGTTTCGTTCTTACGACATAAAAATATATCTTAAATGTTGTCACAGTGGAAAATTGTTTTATCAATAAGAGGTTTGTTTAGTTTCATAGCTCTTAAGCCTTGAGGGGCTATAAATTTCTCTCTCTCTAATCTGGGGCTGGATTTATTCTAGATAATTCTTGCTAACCAGTTAACATGCTTCTATTTTTAGTCATTTATTAATCCAACAAGTGTTTATAAGCATCTACTATATGTATCAGGCATTATCCTGGCTTTAAAACATAATGGTGGACAGAAGACAATTTTGTCTTCCACTGTTTGTAAGAAAAACTACACACACACACACACACACACATATATATATATATAAAGAAAAACTATGTATATATTTATATTTATATGATATAAATACTCTACTTACTTAGTTCTTACTGGTGTGATGATAGGGAGAAGCGGCTGAGGCATGTGGTCAAGTGTTGAGGTTCAAAGACTTCTCTGAGAAGGTGGCCTGTGAGTTGAGATTGGAGGTATCAATAGGGACTGTCCAGGCTAAGAGAGGAAGTGAGGTCATAAAATTCTTGAGCTTGAAAAAGCAGCCAACGTAAAGATCCTAACTCAGAAGGAGTGAGAGAATAGTAGGGACTCACAGAAATGTGTGTGAGTGGAAAGAAAACTGGAAGAGAGGAGAGACACAAGGAGGTGGAAAGGGAGATGATGCTACACCATAGTTAAGGATTATACAGTTTATCCTATATACAATGAAATCAGAAAGATCAAAGACGTTTTTGAAAAACAAAGCCAAACAAATAGAACTTTGCCATACAAAAATGGGCTCATAGTTACCGAGCACCTGTTAAGTGATTTGGGGTACGTGATCTCATTTTTAAGAGGCTGATGGTTTCCATTGGCCGAAGAGAAGAGATTGTGACGTAACGTCTTTGGGGTATAAGATCTGAATACTTAGTCCTACAAAGCTCTAAATGATGTACAGTGTCTCCTAAGTGCATTTCATTGTCTTCCTCTTGGACATTAACAAGGTGTGTTCCCATATTAAAGATTCTGACAATCTCAGGTAAACACTTTAACTTTACTAATCCATTGTGTCCCAAGTATTCCATGGATTTTAAATTCTGTGAAATATTTTTTTTCTCAAGAGGTGAGTGAGGAAATTTGTAAAAATTCCTAAAAGGATCTGTCAAACATGTTGGGTAGAATTATCATTGGATCCATGGTTCATAAAGAGACTTTGACAATGCTGAGAAGTTGGATTTTGGATGAAAATAATTGAAACCAGTAAAAACACAGTATTATAAACACCAGGGATCCTAAGAAAAACAACTAAAATGTCATGCTGTGCTATCCATGGTTCTAGAAGCACCATCGACCCCTTACCATAAATATATACCCCTTCAGACGTCTTAAACAAAATGCTGATTTCTGCCTGACACTTTCTTTTTTCTTTTTTTTTTTTTTTTTTAATGACAACTCGGTTATCCATTTACTCTCACAAGTGGCTGGGGCTCAACTTCAGAAGCGAGAATCTGTTTTCAATCCCTCTTGGAACGTGGTAGGGGGCAGTTGAATCTGATGCCGAAGGAGACCGTACAGGCAGAGGGATAGCCTTCGCCAAGGATCTGGCCACAAGCTTTCAGAAAGTGCAGTTGGGCATCACCAGCCTGCTGACTCTAGTTCCAGAAGTCTCTTGAGAAGAAATCCTTCCCACTCTGCCAAAATGTATGTCAGTGCTTGAAAATCTGCAAGCACACATGGCTACTAACCTCATTTTCATGTTGGACCCATTTGAGTCATGAAATTCATTGCTCCTCAAGGAATCCACAAAAGCACTAACTCACAGTGGTTCCTCGGGCTCCTGGCACACCCCAGATTCTCATGAGTGATCACCTTAAATTATGTCACGAAGGGACTTGTGATTAAATGAATGAGCACCAGAGTTTGACAATAGTAAATCAGCAAATAATCACAGGCATGGAAAAATATATGAGTGCAATTTCACAATGCCTCATATATCTGCATTCGCCTTGGCAGGCTTCGGCACTCCCTGCATTGGGCGGAAGTCATCTTTTATACCTAAGTCATGAGAACAAGAATATTCAACTTTGCTTGTTATTCTTCTCCCCATTTATACCACAGTGCCCACAACTTTCGACTTCACAGGCTTCTGATGTGCTTTGAGAATCCTTAATATACTTATTATAATTTGTATGAACTTAACATAATTTGTGGAAGGCGCTGCTCTACAAAATTTTGCCTGGATTTTTAATACTACAGTGATATTTTGCAGATACTGTAAAAATACAATATTTTTGATATGCAAGTATTTCTCTTCTGAGATTAATTCTTTAGACAAGCTCATTACCTTTTATCCGATTTAGGGCTAAGGTATATGTGCAGAATGCTATTGCTGTGGGGATGATTTCTATAGATATGTATTTATAAAAAATTGACACTATTTCAATTTTCCATAACAATATTTAATTATTTCATTTTATTTAACCATGAGAAAAAGTTTCCAGACATGAGCTAACAACAGAGCAATGGACCGATTCACTGATGATAATCAACTGCCATTATTTATAGGTGCACATTTGATAAATTGATACATACTTTCATGTTTAAGTAACCCTCCTTGAATAAATAGAACTCAAACTAATTCTAAATGAAGACTGTACATCTTTTTAAAAGTTTCTTCTCTCTTCTGTGTTGAAGAATGGGCAAGGGCGACCCCTTACCTCACTAACATATTCTCCCAGAGCCATGGTACTGAGAGAAGTTGATGAGAAAAACACAGACCATAGTCTTAGTCACAGTCAGTGTTCTTCATAAGCTGGCTGCCGTTTTCCAAGAATTCTCTAGAATTTCATATATTCTTCATTTTGAGAGATGTTCTGTTGAGGCTTTTAAACCCTTCATCACGGCTTATGGCTATATATTCTTTCTCCTCTACAAGATCATGCCTAAAAATGTTGGCTTTTATAGATCCCCAAACATTTAATTCAGTTTCAAGAGCAATGGTAAACACTTTCAGAATTTTGATAGTTTGGGGGTCCCTGGGTGGCTCAGTCAGTTAAACATCTGCCTTTGGCTCAGGTCATGATCTCTGGGTCCTGGGATGGAGCCCCCCTCAGGCTTCATGCCCACCAAGAAGTCTGCTTCTCTCACTCTCTCCTTCTGCTCTTCACTGCTCGTTCTCTCTTTCTGTCTCTCTTTCTTAAATAAATAAATAAATAAAATCCTAAAAAAAAGAATTTTGACACCTTATTTTGCTCATATATCAAAGGATTAAAAACGACTAAACATGTTGAAAACTGAATTGTAAATATAACTTGAGTTTAGGCAATTTGGTTATGATATTCAGAGCCTGGAAAACCTTTGGGTTTTGTTTTCTTTTTTGTTGTCATTGTTGTCACTTTATTTCAGATGCCACACTTAACATTTGGCATTTTATATAATTTCACATTTCTCTTTAAATTTACAAAAGTGTAAGTTTATTCTATAACTTATTTATCCTTTGAAATTATTTTGAGTATGTACAATGTGCACTGATGATGCTACAGAGGTATGAAACAGATGTATGTATAATACAGATGTGAGACTATCTATAATCCTTACTTTCAAGTAACTCCCTTGAGTGGAAGAAAGAAATCTTAATAATGAATGAGGTACAGAATATAATATATGTTTTAGGAAATGCATACATCTTCATATAGAGAACGCATTTCTACGTTCCGATGTTCAGGAAAGCTATCATGTAGGGAGACATTTGAACTTGGTGGTGAAGAAGGGTAAAGTTTACACATGTGAAGGAGGTGTTGATCTGTCTCAGGTGGTGGGATAGTGCTAGTAAAGGTAAGAAGGATGAAAAGTATAAAAAATCAAGCATTTTGTATTATGTGAATTAATTGCCTTGAAGTATGTGATCCTTGAAGGGGAGCAGAAGGAAGGGAAATAAAAAAAGAGTGAGATTCTGAGCAATATAACAATACTTTTGATTCCAAGGCTCTGAACTCCCTCTTCTGCTCTAAACTCTTAGTGGTCTCCATTGCCATGCAAGTACTCTGAAAACAGCATGGAAGAGAGAGACTATGGAAACCAGAGAAACCGAAGGTGATAAAGAGCTACTCTCAGGGTTTCCTAAGAGTTAAAACTAGATTGGAATTGGAAATTCCAAAGTTTGGGATTGGAATTACAAAGAGAAGTAGAGAAGCCACAATGCCTATAGAGCTGTTGCAGAGACTATGGTATCAGTTTGTAGGGCTGGTTTGTAAATTGACTCCCTTTTCCCTTTTGTAGCACACACCAAAAATGATGGTGAGGATCAGAACATGGGTTACAGGAATGAACATATGCTGTTTAGTATACATGATAATTTTGGAAAGGGTCTTGAATAGAAATAGGAGAGACCTACTTCTCTTTAAATCTAATGTTCAAAACCTAGTCTAGTTTTGAACATTAGATTTAAAAATATCTTCAGGAGTTCACTGACGTGCATCCTTTTATCAAGTAGCTAAAATTTTTTAAAAAGTAGCTAAAAATCAGAAGGTTGAGGACTTGGTGGGAAAATAATAAAGATTTAGCTATAGGAGACACTTGGTCAGGTGATAAAATTAAACATATTAGATTGGATAGGATATATCATTAGGAGACAAGTCATGTGGTATATCCAATGGTCCATATATCAAATGAGAATAAAAAAGCCATAAAAAAGAGTAAGTTTTCAGTTTCAGCTACTACATGGAAAGAATTTAGAAGTCACCACTCCCATCCTTACAGCAAGAGCAAGATGGGTAGACTGAAAATCAGCATCTTTTCTGGCACCCATCAGAGAACTGAGGCTTACGGGCAAAGAGCCAAACCAAAAGCTGGAAAAGCAGATAGTTGGAGAGAAACACAGCAGGGATCTGCCTACCTTGGTTAGAGACCATGGAGCCATAAACTCTAGGTACAACTAAGTGGTAATTTTTGATGAATTTCTGTAGGACCGTGGACTTGCTTGAGATTGAAAAACTGCTGGAGCCACTGTCTTAAAGGTTTATACATCTTAATAGCCTTCATCTCCAGGAATGCCACCAGGTTCTCACAGTGAAGATCTGAGAAAGATCCCCTGGAGATTCTCTGATATTGGGGAGTGGGAGGGGATGTGCCAATAAGTTATTGTGAAGTATGTCCAGAAACTTCTCCATATCAAAGGCATACTGTCCAGGGGGAGATCAAACAAACAACCATCAAAAATTTGCCACAGCCTTTTCCAAACTCTAGAGAAAGAGGCTTATCCCTTCTCCAGCCACTGCTACTCTTCCTATATGGAATAGAGGGAAAAGAAACGATAGTCAGTAGGAATAAGAGAGTCAACAAAACTGATTGGGGATGCCGCAGCAAGGAAAGGGAACATGGATCAAGAGAAGTTTGGTATACCGATGTAGAAACACTTGTTAAGGTCACAGCCTCAAGACACAGCTCCATGAAAAGACAAAAACTAAATTAGCCAAATGTAGGATGCTCCCATCCCCATCGTCTTGTACTATAACAATAGGAATCCAGTGTATTAACAGTGGATTGTAGTTGAAAGAGCTTCACCACATAGACTTTCTTTGAAGGGGAATATATAGGGAAACCCAGAAGAAACAGAGGAAATGGAAAAACAAGGTATTAGAAGAATTTGAAGGCTCTGGTACCTGTAGTTACAAAAACCGTTATACTCACCTTAACTCTTAGCCAGGTGAACATAGAGATATAAAATGTCTATGTATCTCGGTTCCAGTTACTCAATACAGTATGTCAGTTTGCAACAAAAATATTCAGAGCTAGGCCTAAGGCAAGAAGAAATAAAATATCAAGTGACAAAGCAATCATCAGAACCATGCTCATATATAAATTAACGTACTGGAACAATCTGAAGATCATCCTACTAAAGCAAATATAAAGGTGGCAAATAGCACATGAAAAGGTGCTCCGCGACATATTTCTCTAGAGAAATGCAAATTAAAGAAACAAGGAGATATCACTACAAACCTACTGGAACAACTACAAATTGTTAAAATGGCAGTAACAATTGCCAAGGATGTGAGCAACAGGAACTCTCATCCGTTACTGATAGACGTAGAGAGTGGCACCGTAACTTTGGGACAAGGTGAGTTTCCTGCACAACTAAATATGGTTTTCAGTACAATCCGGCAATCATACTCGTTGAGCTTTGATCATCTTATTTGGAAAATTGTGTCTACACAAAATATGCATTTGACTATTTATAACAGCTTTTTCTCTAATCACCAAAAACTAGAAGCGATACAGTATCTTTCAACGGGTGAGTGGATAAGTGGATAAGCAACCTTTGGTGCATCCATGCAATGGAACAATATTCAGGGGTGAAAAGGAAGGAATTATTAAGCTATACCAAGATTCCGATAATCTCAATCACATATGGCCATTGTGAAAGAGGCCAGTCCGAAAAAGCTTGTGAAGTTCTACCTTTGTGATATTCAAGAAAAAGTGGCATTTTAGAGATGGCAAACAAATCACTGGTTACAGGGGATCGGGGAAACTGTTGAAATTGTGATGCACAGGGGATTGCTAGGGTGTTGAAATTTTTGTGACATTCTGATGCTGAAAAAGTGGCAAATGTTTTCTCTTTTTTATCAGAGCCCACAGGACAAAGAGAAATCTTTCACACTTTTGCAGATTAAAAAAATCACTTTAGAGGTCAGAGAACTCTAGGATATTAGGTACAAATTTAAACAATTTGAAAAGAAAGTATGAACTTTATTTAATGATAATGTATTGATGATTTTTTGATTATGGCACATTACCACAGTAATACAAGATATTAGTCATAGGATAAACTGAATGACAAGCATTTGGGAACTCTTTTTACTATCTTTTCCAATTTTTCTCTAAATTTAAGACTATTATAAAATTTTTAAAAAGAGAGGCCTGTGGAGATATGGAGCAGGAAGGTACATAAAATTAGACAAGTCCCCCAGGAATTTTTTTTGTCACTGGGTACAAAAGAGAAAATGTTTAAAGAAGAAGAAGATACACAAGTGTGTCAGATACTAAAGAATGATTAACATACCATGGGGAAAATTATTGATAAAAGTTAACATTAAGTAGTAAAACTTGTGACCGTGAAATTCTTCTATGTGGTTGGCAAGTGGGTCTGTTTTCCTGAGGAGCAAACTACCAAATGAAAGATGCTTAAAAAAATTAATAACAGATTCCTATTCTTTTATTTCTATGTGTTGCCTTTAACCATTTTCAATGCTCTGAATTATTGATTTCTTGAAGCCCAGGCAAGGTTCATTTGTGTGAATCTGTATGGGTGTCTAACAGTCAAGCCAGTTTCACTGCTTGGGGGAAAGCGGAAAGACAGCACAGCCTGTGCTTTCCAGCTGGCAAAATCTGGAGGAACAGAGGAAGAGAACTGCTGGCAGTGGACATGAGAAATCCCTGCCAATTCTTTGGTTGCACAGTTAAAAACTCCATGTGCTTCCCGTCACACAGCAATATTTTCACACCACTTGTGCCATTAATTAAGCTCTCTTTATCGTCCCAAATTCAGGGAAGAGACCCACATCATTGAATGTTGAGATCCATTTTTAATAGGGGCAAGCATGAGATATATATTTAATATTGGATGGTTTTCCCATATTCATTTCTGCGTAGTCAAGCTGAGTGAGATGTGAAACACCATATATATTTGCCGTAGCGATTGATCTTGTCACAAAGTTGAACCTTTTGGGAATAATCATTCAGACCATCTGTCTGAGACTGAGTCATAAATTGCATATTTTTCCATAGAATTTTAATCTGTAGCATTAGTATGAGTTGAATAGTTATTAGCAGACTGTGACTTGAATAAATGAATTCTATGAGATGTCAACAGCACTGGGGAATTTCAAAATTATAGCGTGAATAGGTATACATATAATACTTTAACTTATGGCCAATCTGGACATTGTCTGTAGTCATCATTTAAGTTAGTTGCCTAGGCAAAGGAACTACCAATAACAAGGAGGTCTTATTTTTAATATTTTTTGCTTTATTATCTATTGTTCTTTCTGAAATAAGTGTTTTCTTTAATTTTAATGTTTTACTGTGGAATAATTTTGATTCATGGGAACTTTTGAGAAAATGTATAAGAGGTCTCAGGTACACAAAACCCAGTGGAAACATCTTTTAATACTGGGGTACGGTATCAAAATCAGGAAATTAATATTAGTACAGTCCAGAGAGCTTATCCAGATTTTACCAGTTTTATTTGTATGTGTGTGTGTGTGTGTGTATTTTTATGATTCTTTTTTGCATATGTTGATTATGTTGATACATGACTCAACACAATCAAGATGCAAAACTATTTTGCCACCACCAGACTCCTTTGTGCTACACTTTTGCAGATACACCCACCCCTTCCCTGTCCCTAATACTTGACAACTACTAACTTTTTCTTCCTCTTTAAAATTTGTTATTTCAAGAATATTGTGTAAATGGAATCCTACCAACATAACTTCATGAGATTGACTTTTTTTTCACTCAGCGTAATTCCCCTGAGATGTTTTAACTTAAAAATTGAATAGCAAATCTCCACTGATAAGTAGAATTTCTTCAGTCACTTTAAAATTATGGATTACTGAGTTTAGACATGAAGGATTTTTGGAGATTGAGAATGTGTTTTCAGATTGTATTGGCTAAGGATGCTCATGTGGCATGTGTCAGAAAACTAGATTCTTAAAGTGGAAAACTTGAGGTCTCTGTGAGAATAATCCATCTCATGTTCTTCTTTCTAGAAGTTTGTGTTAAGAGCTAGGCTTCTAAATATGTAAAATCTTTAGATTCCATGATGCAAGGGAAAGAGCAATTGTATATATTGCCAGTGCATCCTGGCGACTAACGGGGTGCCCGACCTCATAAAGAGATTAATAACATCTCGAATAAACAACACTAGGAGGTGGCAATTATCACCTTTTTATGGTAGAGGGACGAAATATTAACATATTAAAACAAAATGGCCAATATCATATATTTCTCATTATACACTAAATGTAGACCAGAAAGATTTAGAACTTTATTTTGGTAAACTCATAAATTGATTAGTAGTTGTTTATCTGAGTGTTTTTCTCAGCTACCATCCAGACTTGCTCAAAATTCATAAAAAGCAAACAGAATGTCTGGAAATCCTCTTGAGTTACAGTCATTACAGATGACACCAAATATAGGACACGGTTTCTAGAAAAATAGTGGAACAGGCTTTTGAGAACACCGCTCTGTGCTTGGTTTGCTGCGAGAATGGGAGCTATTTGATAACAAAAGAAAATACTTCTTCTTGGCATCCCCATTGTCTAACGCATGGCCTGGCACACACCAGGTCGTCAATGAAATTGTGCTGTCCTGATTTGAATTATCCTAATCAAAACCAATCACAAAATCCTTAGGGGAATGGGTGAAATCAAATGAACTAAACAGTTTCACTTTAGGTTTGAAAGGCACTGTTTTTTGTCGTTGCTGTATTGTTTCCTTTTTCTTTTTTAAGTAACACAATCAGGAGAGATGATTTCGTTAATTCGCCTTCCTCTCTGATACTGGGCCTTTACCCTAGGAGGTGGCCTGCAAGGTTTTTTCAGAGGATGGCTTCCATTACATACTCACAAATCACTAAGCCCTGAGTTAGGAGCTCAAAACTATTTGTATGGACAACAACTAACGAATCCTCACAACCTCCAGGATCACAAATATCCTAACTGCTGGGGGTTCAGACTTAAATTTACGTAATACTAGGGGCAGAAACATTCACATACCATTTCATATTTCTTTGCACAGGAGAGAGGTAAAGTACCTCGTGCTGGGGGATAGCTTTAGGGGTCTTGCCAGGGCTGTTACCCACTGAAGGATTATAACTGTACTAATTCCTTAACTAAGGGTCTAATACCCGTTAACAGTTTGAAATATTATTTCAAGTAAAGACCTAATGACTTTACAGAGTGTTATAAGACCGTATGTATCTCATGTTAAAGGGAGGGGACTTCTTGTTATCAGGAGCAAAATTAATGCACAGAAGGAGAGTTTTAGCATCAGGTTTGCTACAGAGGCCTCCACTGAGCAAATCCCCCACAGATACAGTATCTCAGGTTATACCCCAGAGCTGCCTGGTAAACATGATCAGAACTGCCATGCTCTTTACGAGAGTATGAGTGCATAATTTTATGAGGCTGCTGCCTTGCATCATTAATTTTAATGGAGCTTTGCATAGGGAAATATTTTTCAGGTATTGTATAATGCACAGCAAGGCCCATGAATCCTAAATAATACCACTAATATTATTCCTCATATAGGAATTAATAAAGAATTCTGACTTACGATTTTAGTTAGCAACTTGACACCAACCCCCGCTTTCAACCAAGGGCTTCATTATCAACTCCAACATGACTGTCACAGTTCAGAAACCATGTGCCATTTTTGCCAAAAAAAAAAAAAAAAAAGAAAGAAAGAAAGAAAGAAAGAAAGAAAGAAAGAAAGAGCACATTTCATAGAAAGGGCATAATGAAAAGGATTCATTATGTAGCAGATTACAGATGAGTTCTTTGTGATTAGTCATTTTGTGGAGTGAAGGAAAATTCATTCAGAATAACATTGAAAGAGACTATTGATTTTTTTTTTTCCCAAAAAGGCAAGAAACAGCCCCAGCTCATCTTCAGTAAATGCAAGTTAAGGGAGGATGTGTTTGTACAAATGACAGAAGACCGCAGTGGGGATCACATAAGGTTCTCAAAAAAAAAATCCCCAAAAACCAAAACTTCAGAATCTAATTTATGCACCCGAAGCACACGAGCTGCAGTACCCGGTGAGGTTGGGCAACAGAAGGGCCTGCCCAGGTCTGAGTCAGATTCATATTCTGCTACGGCAGCCAGGGGTGTGCATTCAATGTGATGCTTCGTGTTCAGAAAGGAGCCCTGCATTTTGGCTTTTGCTCACATCTGTCAAGTTCCTAGATGGGAAAATTGAGAGGTATTGGCTTTACTCATAGATAGTTTAGTACCCAGCAAGAGCCTCCCTTCCATTGCTCTTTCTCCAAATTTCAAAATAAGAGGCACATTGGTTTCTACAGAGTAATCCTGATTCCTACCATTTCCATAGGAAATTCTCATTGTTTCCCAACTCACCTGGACAGTAATACCAAGGACTTAGGCCGCATTCGACCTTCAACCTTGTACTTCCAGACATCTGCTCATGTGAAGAGGCATGGGTAGATAAGGGTGGAATCGGCAGAGATTTGCAGGCGCCGGGTTTGACTTGTCCTGAATGTCCCTCCGTTCATGAATTCTCTCCTCAGCCTCCTAAATGGATATGATTTGCTTGTATCAAAAAAAAAAAAAAAGAAGAAGAAGAAGAAGAAGAAGAATCACCTTCTAATTTGTATAAGAGTTTCATCCAGAGGGAAGATAAATTCTCTAGCCATGTAAGGACATGCTCAGTCTCCAGCATAGGATCTTGACCACGGTATTAAAAACAAAATAATTCACATTAAAGCAAGAATTTATGGTGCTGTATTGAGAGCAATTGCAGTATTTTATGTATTCACATAATGATCCAAAATTTGCTTCTTCCCTTTGTATGCTTCCAGACACCTAAACCAGAAATTTAGAGGGTTAGGGCATTTAAGATGGATTATTTAACCATATGGAGGTGGTTCTTACATTCTTCTCATTTCTAGCTTAAATATCTTCAGTGTCTCATTACCAACATTAGCTCAAATATAAGGGTTTAACAAATGTTAACCTCAAAGTCATGTCTTGTTCTCAGCATCTTTTCATGCTTTCTTTGCTAAATTTTCAACAATCTACAATGTAGGTGTTATTGTTAACCTTTCTGATTGGTAGATTGTCTACAAATATGGTAACAAAAAGTTCCCTCCCTACTTCTTCCAAGAACCTACAGTTTTGTATAGTCCATTTCCACACAGATTCTGGCCTTGGTCCTGTACTTTCTTTGGCCAGTGAGTCATTATCTGGGTACATTTTTAATTTTTTTAAATTTTATTTATCTATTCATGAGAGACACACAGAAAGAGAGGCAGAGACATGGAGGGAGAAGCAGACGTGGGACTCGATCCCAGACCCCAGGGTCACCCTAAGCTGAAGTCAGAAGCTCAACCGCTGAGCCCCCCGGGCGTCCCATGGGTAACATTATTTAAATCTGACCCTCCTCAGAATGATACCCCTGGACTCTGTAAGTCATAGGTAATTTTTTAAGATTAATTTTTAACTATCTATTTTTTATATTATAGATATGAGTTTTGAAATCTTTCTTTTGATATAGAAAGTATCTATTTTAGTAACAGGATATATACTGAAGACATGCAGTAAAAATAAGGACATACATAAATGTTTCTGTATTGTTGGACACCTACATTGCTCCCAATTTAACAATATTATAAATGAAGAGTCAAGGAACATTTTGAGCCCGTCTGTGGATTATGAAATACATTTGGAGCTTACATACTGGGATTTATATTTATAAATGTAGTAGAGAAAATTGGAGTAGACCACCCTGAAACTGCCATCTGTTTTTCTGGTCTCTCTTCTAAACTACTGACTTTTAGCACAAACGATAGTCCTGTGAGGTAGTTATTATCTATACATCATAGATGAGGGAAAGGAGGGCTAAAAGAGGGAAGTAACTTTTCTGCCTTATTACAGCTAATAAGCAACAAGATCAAGACTCAGATCTTTCCCTCTGATTCAAATCTCACGCTATTAAGTATGGTCTCAGACCTAGGCTGCACGTTTCTGCCAATAACAGAAGCAGATCCGTTTGTTTTAGTGATGACATCATTCTTCCCCTTCATCCTGTGAAGAAGGGGCTGGAGTCCTTGTCCTCTCAGATCACTGGGTGGAGAGCTTGTTGACTAATTGCCCAATTGCCCTTGATTGATATGAAGAAGACTGGGTCCTCCTGTGTCACAACACAGCCTTTGCCCTTGGATAAGTCACAAACCGCCTCTGATCCTCCATTCCCTCCTCTGAAAAACTGAAAATGTCTACCTTAATAAACATCTGTGACGTCATGGCTTTCTAAATCAAGGTTGCCACATTAGGAGCTACATTCCTGGGTTCCACCCTGTTCACATTTTACAAGTCTTATTCATTCTTGAGTCTTTCCTCTGGTGATTATAGCAGTTGTCTAACATTTCAGGGCCACTGAGTTTAAACATCAACTGAAATTGTATGACAATCAATATATGAAATAAATGAAAATTAAGTCCCTGGAAGGGAGTACAGTGTTGGGTTGGGGGCCTGCTGCTGGGCCTTACTCTTGACCACCCTGAAAGCTAAGACGTTGCCAAGGAAGTCACAAAGATCTAGAGGCATGTTGTGAAAATACCACCGATTAAGTGGATCTATTCTTTCCCTTATTCTGAGCCCCTGTCTTCATTCTCTGTCTAGTACAGTGCCTGGCTCATGAAAGGATCCCAGTACAACCATCCATTCACAGGACTAAAATGCACAATTAAACAATAAACCCCTGTAGCCTTTCAAAGAAGACCTTCCCCCCTATTGACAGACTGAATGCTCTCCACCCCTCAGACTATCAGTCAAGCTCTGTCAACCATCACATAGATCCAGTTCTTATGCCATGTTTGTTTCCATAATTAATAGGCTGATTTACTTAACAATATCTAGTGATACTCTTAAAGAAACTAATTAGGAAAAGACGGTACAAAATAATTCAACAGAATTAATACAGAAAGGGAAGTGACTTTCACCTAGTGAATGTATGTTGTTTTGTAGCGATCACTACGATCTACTTTAGATACACCTCAAATGCTCAGGAATTCCCTCTAGCTACCACAGCTAGCGTTATGTTGACTTGGTCCTAATTGTATCTCCCCTCAACTTCTTTCCTGATCCAGATTAACTCCCTTCTGTTACTGACTTGTTGACTTATAAAAACTTTCAATGAATATGTGTGTAGAGATGAGAAATTGGGCAGGCCACACGACATACTGCGAAACAGCTTACTCTAACTTTGATGCTGAAAAGACCTATTTAGGAGGTAGGAAGTAACTAACCCCACATTAAATGGTTTAATCACTGCTGAAGACACAATGAAGTCAGTCCGTTTTTTGCATTATATAACGCAAATATAATGAGACCCGTAGATGGAAGGAAGTAAAACATCAAGAGGCAGTATGACGATTAGCCTGTTTCCAGGTTAGGCTGATGTAGTTGTGAGTTATAAAATCAGAAAAAAAAAAGTTTTTAATAAAGTGTTTAATTCTTTTAATTATTAAGTTCAAACAATGTATACAAATTTGAAAAATAATTGCACTACTACAAAGGTTGTTGAGCTAACAGTTTTAAAAGAGTAAAATCAATAAAAATGAAACTATTGACTTTGTAAAGCTGTGCAACCGTTTTGCTTTAATCTTATTTTGTGATCACAATTTGTCATGACTATTTAAAATATATAAAATAGGTCATTGATCCAAGAAAACAATACGAAACACTTATTTTGTGTTTGCCATGTTTTGGGTTCTGAGTAATTTTCAGAAATGTGAACTTGGAAGTATTTCTGCTCTCCTGGAGGTAATATTCTAGTGCAGAACAACGGATAGTAAATAATTAATTTTATAATTAATCATTAATGTTATTTGTGCAAATTACTTATCACCTTTAAGCCTTCATTTTCCCATCCATAAAATGGGGGCAAATAATATGCACATCTAGTGGCTATTGGGATAACTGGTGGTCCTGCACACACTAAATGTCTGGTACAATTAATCAAGTAGCTAATATTTCTCTTTCTTGGTCTCATTTTAAATGTTATTTTCAGATAATGCTTAGTACTTTGCCTGAATATTTATATAACTAATACCATTGTATCCCAAAAATATAGTTTAAGATTCACGTGCAAAATCAATCTTATGGTTCAAGAAATAAAATAAAAATCAATCATATAAATAGTCCCTTTCTAGAGCGCTAAAGTTCTACTTGTAAAGTGGGCTGCAAATTCCATGACTCTCTTACCATTTAAACTTCCTCTCTTCTACTACGCCAGCCATTTTATGAGCAGATCGGCTACCTCAGCTGAACGTTTGCCAATGACATGTGGTTTGCTACTTTCATACTTTCAATCTGGGTCACTCCAGTTTTTTAGTAACCTGTTGGAAATGATTCACATTGCTCAGCACTTTCCCACTCTAAATAGAGAATGGTCATTGAGTCAAGGGGCAGCCATTCAGTCTAGGGAAACTTAGAGGGAAAAAACAAAATGCAAAATTTGCTAAGTAAATTTCTAATCATTCAGACATAAAACTGTGGGGTCATAATGACATACTAGAGTTTGTGGATCTCAACTTAAAGAACCAACCCCAGGATGTCAAAAGTTAAAATATGACTGATATTTCTTCGCTAAAATAAATGCATAATAGACAATATTGCATAATTCATATGAATCTAAAGTATTACAGCTTTATATGATCTCACCATGGCTCATGTGGGTTTCTTTTTTAGTCTTTTTGTGGCTATGGTGATAATACAGTTAGCATAAGATCAGGACAGCTTTGTGAAGGCAGGGAACAGTCCTGAAGAGTTTTGCTTTAAAACCCAGAGCACAGAAAAAAACAAAAAAAAAACAAAAACAAAAAACAGCAACAAAAAACAAACAACAAAGAACGTTATAGCACAGACTGATATGTGTATATATATATATATATATATATATACACATAATATGCATTGAATCAATAAATCAATAAGTTACTTGTTTCACAACACTTCATTAATTAGCCAAATCTGGTTAAAGCACAATGACAAAATTAACTTGTTTAGTCCTTAAAATGGTCTCATTTTGTGTTATGCCCACTATACAAACAAGACAGTTGTCAAATTGAAGAGGCATCATTTGAACATGAATGTTTCTGTCCCTAAAACACATCATATTAACCTTCAGTTCAAACAGATTATGTTCATCATACTGTGATGTTTTTGGAATATCCAAAAGTTTAGTTTGTGTTCATTCACTCATTCATGTATTCACTCATTGTCTTAGTCCATCAAGTAGTCACAATGGGCTATCTTTTATGATACAGAAATGGAACTGTTGGTGTGTAGAAACAGACGTGGTGTTTGCTCACCTGAACTCACAGTCTAATGAGAGAGAGATATTTTACTCAAGTTATAATTCTGACTGTTATGAGTGAGACGTGCGTAGTGTTCAGAGATTAATGAAAAGGAAACCTGGCATTATATGCGTAGTCAAGGATGACTTCACTTTGAAAGGGTAAAGTAACTCGGAAGAGTAAGACAGGGATTTCCAGGCAGGGGGACCATGGTATGAATGTCCTATGGCAAGAAAGACTGGAGGACACTGGGCCAGAGAGGCCAGCAGCAGGCTAGTCGACGTCGAGCTGCAGAAAGTAACTAAGCTCGTCTTGGTTAGCCTCATCTTGGTGCAATGGCAATTCCTTCAGATGGTTTAATCAAAACGGTGACACTATCAGATACATGCTTTAAAAAGGAAACAACGGCTGTCGGTCCCCTCCTCCCAGATATAAACCTACTTAGAAAAGGAAGCTAATTAATGGCTAGGATAACTCTTGGACTGTAATTATCTTTGCTCTCCTTTTTGCCCATCAGAGGAGGATAGAGAATTATCTTCATTGATGCTTTAATCACTGGAGGACTGTTCCACTTGATCAATGCTCAGTATTCTTTTAATGCTATCTGCTTTACAATAACAGAAAATCCCCCAAGGGTCATTCTTGTACTCTGGGTACAAATTTCATAATTATTAACAACAAAAAAAAGTTCAAATCCATAGTCCGTTTACCCAAACTGAAAGGTTGCATTAAAAATACTTTAACAACATGGACTTATCAATGGAATCATTAATTAAATTACCTAATGGTAAAATTTAGGAATCAATTACAAAAATAATTAAAGTAATGAGACTAGCAACATTTAGAAGATAGTATAAAGAGAACAATTGTGTGAAATGGCAATTGTCCCTGGACACACTTAATAATTACAAGCACTTAAATGCATTATTTGTCCCAAAATGGTCCCATGTGCTGTAAAGATTCATTCTTCAGATACTATTCTGAATTCCTTACTAGAAGTATGCTATGTGTATTAATTTATAAATATATATTAAGGTTGGATTATGCAAATAAAGTCATTATTTTTAAAATATAAAACCACTGTTATATTTTTAAAACAAGGACAGTTAATCTCTTGGCCTTTGAACTGGTTCATAAACCGTTTTGCATCTCTTCATTGGATTGGTTGAAATATCCCCAGTATTTCAAATCATCATTTTCCATATTAATAAACATGGATATATATTTTCTAATTGAACATATGAAGTATTGTAAAGTCCTTGTGATTTGGTGTCAGCTATGCTTGGGTTCAAATATCAGTTCTGCAGACTCAGACAGAAGGTAATCTTAGGTAAAATGCTTTAGCTCACTTTAGAAATAGAGATATTATTCAAATCCATGTCATAGACCTTATTCAAGAATTAAATGGAATAATTCACACAGAGTGCTTAGACCATAAAAGTCCTTATCATTAATTATTCACTTATTAAATACTTCCCAATACTCAAGAAAGGTATTTAAACAGTTTTAATAGTATATTGCTTGATAGGGTATGTTTTACCCTTGAATCAATTTTTTAACAGAATTCAAAGTTTAAAAAAATGTCCTCATCTATTCCCTATATTTCATGACAAACACTCTGTGCATCATCACATTTCCCTCCTGGTATTGCTGTCCAGGGGCTTCAAGTTAATGTCGGCAAAATCCAACCTACCGTTCTCAGTCATGTGCCCCCTAGTCTATGAATCCTCCTTCTCTAAGCTTTCGTAATGACTAACATCTATAGATGTAATCTCATTTTGATTATATATATATATTTTTTTCTATTTCCAGAAAGAATTTGACATGGACTAAAGTGACATAAATATGGCAACAACTATAAATGCAGACAGACTGTGCATAGAGGGCCTGGTCCTCATCCGTATCTCTAAAAGCCCCTAGGAATGGTCTACTCCATCAGCCACAGTGAGTCTATGAATAGTCGTGATATCTTGGCAGTCCCCATCATTTCAGCTGCTCAGCCCTCCTGCCAACCTACTTTAACTTATAGATTCATTGGTCATCTCTCCATCTCTTTCCCTCTGCAGTTGCATACCTGTTATCATGTTCCCTCCTAAAATTTGGTAACTTTGATTTTGATTTGTCTTATTTATTTGTACTTGACACTTTTTCTTTCCATTTTTCGGGTGGGGCTGCTCTGTAATTAACCTGGGCTTACTGCTGGGAAGTAGGGTTTACTTATGTAAGGTTGGAGTGTAAGTGGGTTATCTTATTAATTCTAAAAGCTGAATCCTGACAGAGACCTTAGTCAAACTCAGGAGCTGGCTACTACCTGAGCCCTGGAATAATTTGTCTCTTTATCCTCCTGCCTGACTCATAGTCAGAACAGTCATACGTCTACATTGATATTTTATAGAATAAGAACTCTGAAAAGTTGAAAAATCATTTCCCATTTCTACCAACTAGCAGTGTACTCTTTTGTACTATAAGCTCCATAATTTAGAATACGCAAATAATAGGCATCTATTCCAATAACAAATTCATCCAGTTATTAAGAAAGACAAAAGGGATGCACTTTTAAAATAAAGATGGGACAGGATTAGAAACCAATGGAGATCATCAGAAATTTGAGGAAAAAATATTTTTTCCTCTCTCAGTTAGCAATTAGACAGCTGTATTTTGCACAAGCTAAAATTGATACCAGGAATACAGTGCTCAAGTTGCTTGAGCTAGAAATAGAATTGAATATAAGTTATGGGGAATAAATTCTTCCTGAAAAGCCCGTAAGCCTATTTCACCCTTATCTGGCCTGTGTTTCCATATTCATGGCTAAGTGAATTTTTTCCCTCTTATTGAACTGCTTATCTGACGCTTTCTTCCTTCTTTCCTTCTCTTTCTCTCTTTCTTGCCTTTCTCCATGCTACTTTCCTTTCTTTTCCTCTTTATCTTTTTCTGCAAAATGGCAGAATTTCAGTGGGAAAAATCCAATGGTACACATTTAAGGCAAAAAAAAAAAAAGAATAAATAAGTATAGAAAGATTGGGGAAAGAGAGCGACACTACTTGAACCTGGGACTTCTCATATCTATTGAGCTTTCCATTCAGCTACTTAACTTTTCATCGTGTGTGTATATATGGTCTCTAAATAGAACATAGAAGGACGAAGTTAACTGAAGGATTTTTTTTTTTAGACTTTAAAGTAGTCGAGCTCATGATTTACTAACTTCACTAAAGGAACATATTTGCCTATCTTTGGAATCAATTAGTTGATGCAGAAATCATTTTTGTGGCAACCTACAATGCTTTCTGGAGCTAATATGTGATATTGTACTCAGGTGAAAGTACTAAGGATTTAAACAATATATTAACTATTTATAGAAACAAAGAATAAGGAATGGTATTCCATTGTTTGCCTTCCATTTCATGAGAGATTTTGGAAAAAAAAAGTAATGAATGAGTAGAAAAATAACATCTTTTGCCTTTTCAGTTGGCTCATATTTAGGAGGAAGATTAGACTATGATGGAGCAATTGAGTTTGCAATTGAGCAATTAGTTTGTAGTGCATTAAGGCAAAAGCACTCTGTATGAAATCTCATGAAAAAATATACACAGCATGTTGTATGACAAAACTTCCATTAGCATTTTATTGTACCAATGATACAGCAATTACTCATACATTCTCAAAGTCTTTTGAGTCACTGAATTTTGAACAATGTCTTAATAATACATGTAATAGCATCTTACCTGTGGTAGTAATATTATTGATCTAACACCATTAACATTTGCAGCATTTTTAAGACCCATTACCTGCTTGTATAGTAGCCCTGCCTGGCAAAAACACATCACTTTCACTGTTAAAGTTTGGCAGACAACAACACACACAAAAAGCAATTTTACCTGCTACAGTGTCTGTCTGACTGCTTGATAATGTCAATCAATAAGTGAATTCACTTTCCTATGGTCCCTGGTAAACAAGATGTCTGCTCCGTTTCAGATGCAAACAAAAAGAAAGGAGCCAAGATAGGGGTGGCTCAAAATAAAGTGTTTTGGATAATATTTAATGGGCATGTTGGGGAAGTGTTGTGGTAGAGATTCAGAAAATTATATTATCTAAGAGAAACATTGAATAACCCATGGAAATAATGGTATAGTGGCCTGGAAATTTTTAGAATGGAGACAGATAGGAAGTTTGTTTCTTTCTTAATAGACTTAATGATCAAAAGCCATTTGAATTCAATGAATTTTAAATATTCATAGAGAAGATATTCTATCTAACTACAGTCTTACCTACTTCGCTGTGTATCATCTATCTATCCATCCTTCTACTATCTAATAAGCTTGTTAGCTAAATATTATCGTATTTATTTGTTTGCATATCTATTATACGCATTGCTTTTCTACCTGGTGATGAGGGACATTATGAAGACAGTTACAATCTTTAATAAATGTTTGGAGTAGTTTAGGGGAATTTTTTAAAGGCACAAATAAATATAAGGCATTTTAATATAGCTATAGAACTAAAGAGCACAAAGGCGTAAGTAAGCCTCGCCACCATGAGCACTGGGTGGGTGTGTGAGTAGATAGTTTGGCTCATGGTATGCCTCTGTTCTGATCCCTGGTCTAGTGTTGATATGGATGAAATGGAAACTTGGATTGTGGGTCAAACTATTATAGTAGTGCATTTTTATGACAGTCATACATGCAAATCATTCACAACAATCAGCCAAGGTGTCTGGGATCAACATCTCTGTCTGGTTCCTTGACAAACACTCCTCTGACTTCTTCCTCACTCATTTGTGTCCCACAAATTTAGGCATTTTCTTCTTTTTCTAATGATTTCAGGTATCTGATGTCCCCCAAAACAAACTCCAACAAACAATATAAAGGATGGATAGATGATAGATAGATGATAGATAGATAGATAGATAGATAGATAGATAGATAGATAGACAATAGAAGGGCAGTTTTGTAATGATCTGACTTTTTTCCTACCTTAAATATTATAATTATGATAATAATATATTCTAACAGCTTTTAGAGATTATTATGTGACTGTCACTTTGAAGCTTTAAGATCTTGTCAGGAAAACAGATGGAATGCTCAAAAGGGTTTATAAAGAAACCATTTCAAAATTAAAGGAATGTAAAACATTGAAGAAACTGAGAAGGGTTGGCGAGGCACTAAGGGATGACTCAGAGAAACTTTTGACATCCTGAAACCTGAAAAAGCCAAAGGAGGCAGTTATTGGAGGCCGAAGACAGCTAAAGAGGCAGAAGAGTTGTCATTGGGGATCTTAGCCTTGGAGGAACTCAGACACGAGTAGTGGTAAAAAATCTGACCTCTCTTTCCTCCTGTTCTACAATCTCCTATAAGTGGTCCCATTAGCTGGGCCAAATAAGAAGCTGCAAAGCATGGCAGACCCAGAGTGTGCAATCTATAGAGGTCAGCCTGTGGGGCCATAGGCCAGTGATTAAAAAGTAGAGGGAAGGAACTATGAGTAATCAGGTGAAATGAAGAAAAAACTGCAGGATGCTCTACCTCAGTTAAGTCTCACCACACCCCTAAAAATATTTCATATTTCAGTTGAAGAAATCAAGAGTCAAAGTGGAAGAGTGACAACTCAAGTTCAATCTGGGTTCAATTCAGGTTCTGCCCACCACTGCCACTATCCATCCGTCCCACAGTCTATGAAAAAAAAAAAAAAAAAAGATAAGAAAACTTGGAATCACGTCTGTTGAACAAAGACCATTCAATAGTTTGGAGTAAGTTATGAAATAAAGAACCTTGTGGTTCACAAACAGAACAGAATTGCAATTGATTTTCACAGCTATACTATTGTTAGGCCTGAAAAGGAGCTTTATCCCCATTTGTAGACAAGGTGATGGAGGAGGAGTTTGTTTTCAGTCATACAATCATTGTTGAAACTTGCTCTGGAATCCAGGCTGTCTGAATTTCAATTCGACACTATCATCCCCCACCTCTGCCACCATATGACATTATTCAGTAGGGCTTGTGCATTAAAAGAGACAGTGTTTTATAACTGTATCATTAATCTCTTAATGTATTTATATAAAAATAACACACCTATTCCACATGAGTTACTTCACAACTATTGGTAACCTCTATTTTCATAATGTTTGTATGTTTTGATTTGTGGATAATCCTTGGCCTACAAAGCAAGTATTAATACATTATTAACTGATCCCATAGTACAACTGGTGATGCCTTTTCAAAAACTGAGATAAGCAGATGAGAGCAGCCCATGCAAAGTAATAAAGGTCATTCAGATTTTATCATTTAATTTTCATAATGCAGATGTCAAATAAAGCCTACTTAATAAGATGTATATTTTGGAGAAAAAAAACAAGATGACACCATGAATTATATTAGTTGAACTGCCACAATGAATTTTAGTGAATATTTTCTACATTTCACAAACTCCAAGGTTTATTCTCCATGAAGAGAGGAAGTTCTAATGAAGAAGATTGGCAGGCAAGTTTCTCAGCTTCCATATATGAAATGCCTCTTACTCCATTCTCACTCCCATCACTTCTCATCCTCCTTGTATCTGACCAGCTGCACCTTGAGAATGTGAACATTCCTATCATCTGCTATTTGCTAATATTACTCATAATATTAATTATTAATAAATTATGCTTATAAATCTAAAATAGTGATGCTTTATCATTTCTCATAATTCTGTAGGTTGGCTGACTTCAGCTAAGCAATTCTGTTTCACTTGCACTCCACCTGGAGTCCCTCATGTGGCCTGTGAACTTGGCCAAGACAGTGATTTTCCAAGATGACCTCACTCACATGTCTGAGACACTGGTGCTGACAACCAGGTGGGGTGCTGTGACTTTTGTTCATGTGACCTCTCTCACTCTCTCTCCATATGGCCTTTTCTCATTCAATAGACAAGCATGAGGTTTTTTTGTATGGTGGCTGGTTTCCAAGAATGCAAAATCAGAAACTCCCCAACCCACGTGGAATAAACCCAGAACTGGTGCAATGGCACATTGACCACATTCTATTGGTCAAACAAGTTAGAAGGCCAGAAATAGACCCCACTCCTTGAAGAGAGGAGCAGTGTGCTCATTTATGGATGGGAGAATTGTTGGTGTTCGTCTTTGGAAATACCACCTCAGATCTGTTACGATGTCTAGTGTCAAAAACCAAACACGAAATAACAAGTGCTGATTAGGATGTGGAGAAATGGGAATCTCTTTCCAGCATATGTAATGGAAAACAGTACGGCAGTTCTTCAAAAAATTAAAAATAAGGGCACCTGAGTGGCTTAATGACTTAGGCATCCAGCTCTTGGTTTCAGCTCAGGTCATGATCTTGGAGTCAGGAGATTGAGCCTCATGTTGGGCTCCATGTTGAGCATAGAGCCTGCTTAAGATTCTTTCCCTGGACCTCTGCCCCTCCCCCCTCCCCTTTTCTCTCTCTAAAGAAAGAAAGAAAGAAAGAAAGAAAGAAAGAAAGAAAGAAGAAAGAAAAATTAAAAATAGAACTTCCATATGATTCAGCAAACCTACTTCTGGGTATTTATCCAAAAGAATTGAAATCAGAATCTCAAAGAGATGTTTACACTACCATGTTAGTAGACTTATTCACAGTAGCTAAGTGGTGAAAACAACCTAAATGTCCATTCACGGATGAATGGGTAAAGAGGATGTGGCACATACATACAATGGAATGTTATTTAGACATAGAAAGTAAGGAAATCCTGTCACATGCTACAGCACAGACTAACCTTGAGGACATTTTGCTAAATAAAATAAGACAGTCACAGTAATACAAATGCTGTGTGATTCCACTTCCATGAAGTATCTAAAGGAGTCAAATTCACAGAAACAGAAGGTAAAATGGTGGTTGCCAGGGGCTGGAGGAGAGAGAAATTGGGAGTTGCTGTTCAAAGTGTATATAGTGTTTCAGCCACACAAGATAATAAAATTCTAGAGATCTGTTGTATAACGTTGTGCTTATAGTTAACAATATCGTACTGTACGTTCAGAAATTTGTTGAGAGTCAATCTCCTGTTATGTCCTTTTTACCAAAATTTTTAAAAAGCAAGATATTAATTACTATCTGTTGTTGTTATATGGTAGGTTCTTTTCAGAGTTTTATATGCCTTTTTTTCACTTAATCCTCATACCAGTACTAAGATAGAAGTAGAGATGAGAAACTTAATCTTAGAAAGGTTATGTATACTTTTTAAGGTTGTAACCCTAAGAAGATTAGAGATTGAATTAGAAACTGATTCTTCTGCCCAAATTAACAGTAGTGGTCTCTTGTGTTATTCATAATTTCTAATACGTATAAAATATATTTATTTTAAAGTGAAATGAATCTTTTCATCCAAAATCAAACCAAAATGAACCTGTTCTGTGAGAACAACTTAGGAGACCAGGGAAGAAGAAATGCCAAAGATGAAAAGTAAGAACATAAAATGATAATGGGGCTTCATATCCAGGTTACCACAAGACCTTTTTCAACCTGGTAGTTGGTATATGGGATCAAAGAGAAATCATGCATCATGCCGTGCATATATTTACAATAAAATCACCAACATAAATAAATAAATCCCTATCATTAATAAATAATAATAATCACCATGATCCTGGTAAATCTTTTTATTTTTAAAATATTTATTTATTTATTTTAGAGAGAGAGCACGTGCATGCACAGAGTGGGGCGGGGGGAGAGAATCCTCAAGCAGACACCCTGCTGAGTGCAGAGCCCCAGGTGGAGCTTGGTCTCAGGACCCTGAGATCCTGACCTGAGCCAGAATCAAGAGCTGCCTAACCAACTGAGCCAACCAGGCGCCACCCTAGTAAATGTTAACAATAAAATGAGTCAGATAAATTTCTCTCTTTAATAAAGCTACAATTAAACAGTGGAATTCTCCTCAAAGTATTGTTATAAAATATATATTTTATTGAGGAATTTGTCAAGCCCTTAATGATGTGATTTTTCCACTGTCTTTCTGGAAAGGAAGACAGATTTATACATATGAGTCTATCTTTGTCTTTTTCTTTGGCATGAGGAGAAAAGAAAATTCCTCTTATTGCACAATTATTTACTTTAGATCCTGCATTTCAAACACATCTACCATGTAGGTTCACATATCTCATTGTATTCAAATCTTCCAAACATCAATTTCTGCACATACAAAGTGGGATTGATATTCTCATAGCACCAGTTACTCATCCAAGTTGCTAAAATATATATTTTGAGAAGCAATTATGTGAGAGGCATTCGTTAGATACCAAATAATGCAGGTTAAAGTCTCTGCCCAAATAGAATTTATATTCTATAGGAAAAGCAGATTTTTTTTAGACTTTTAAATATAGCTTCATAATTCAGTACGTGGTATCAAGTAGTAGTAAAAGCTTTGTAAAGAATGGAAATCTGCTGACATGATTGTGCCAGGTGGTCCAAGAAAAAAAAAAATGCTGTGTGGAGGTCTTATTGAAACAGATTCACGTGACAACATGGAGCCAACCAAGGGTAGGAAGAGTTCCATTCCAGATAGAGGGAAGGGCAGGCAGGCCTTGAACATGAGGAAGCCGACGTAAGAAGGAAGGCTGAACTCCAGTCGGTGTAGGAGATTGTGTAGAAATGTTGGAAGAATCTATGCAGAATGCAGTGCATAGAGCTTTGAGGCTGGGGGCGGGGGGCACGGTTGTGGGGACGAGGGCATTGTTTTGTTTTGGTCAAGGTAAGGGTCTAAGTATTTTAGTCTAAATGCCAGGGGAAGACACTGGGTGACTTTTAGAGAATTCGAAGACCTTAAATAATGCGTCTGCACTAGACAGAGTCATTTTTCTTTCTTTGATACTTTCCTTACACTTTCTCTTTTCTGGGGAGAGGAGAATATCTTGAAATCTGTATTTCCTAGTCTCCTTTACCAGCTGGTTTCCAATTTGTTCTGTACGGTAGAAGGCGCTGGGCAGGAGTTTGGAGGGTAGGTCATAGTAAAAGTCAGCATAACCCCATTCCTTCTGTCCATCTGGTGCAGCATCTTCAGAAATGACTGCAATCCTTCAGGCGTCTCGCTGCCTACTGCACAGCTCCTCCACTGACATTGTGCCCCTGACGCCAAATGGCTTCAGCTACTCAGCTCTGGTAACTACCTTTTCTTTTTATCTCCCAAGCTATGAGGGTGATAATGGCTTCCTATTGATCCTAATCTCTTGGTTGTCTCATTCGTCACTTTTGTCCTATCAGCTTTTCTAACACCTTTGTAATAAATCATGAATATTAAATTCCCAGTGTTGACCTAGCATGGGTTCTCCTTCCTAACTGGTTCATTGTTCAAGATCAAGACACCTAATCATGTGGCAGAGTCAGGATTTATTTCCTGTGGAGTCTACAGCACACTTCTAGATCCCTTGCTCTTAATTTACTGTCAGTTTGGTGACCATGATATTTACAGATTGTTGATTTTCTTGATGGTTTCCTCAATCAAATGTTAAGATTTCTAAAGCCCAGCTTTAAATATTTATCTCTATGTTCCCAACACCGAACTAAATGTCACTCAATAGTCAGAGATTGATGAACTACTTGTCACTTTGTAATACATAAGAATCTCTAGTTATAAGACCACATGTCTGATCTAATCACCCCATTTCCTTATTTTTTTTTCTTTTTAAGATTCATTTATTTATTTTAGAGGGCAGGGAGGGACAGAGAGAGAGAGAGAATCTCAGACTCCCCACTGAGCATGGAGCCCAACCCTGGGCTCCATCTCACAACCCTGAGCTTACAACCTGAGCCAAAATCAAGAGTTGGACACTTGACATATTGAGCCACCCAGGTGCCCCTAGTCTCCTTATCTCTAAATTAGTCCTGATAAGACCGTCCTTGCCAAGTGTCTGTCTACATCAATGATAAGAAGCCCTCTTGCTCAACAACTCAGTGTGTGCTGTCATGCTGCTTTCGACAAGCTTCTCAGAGACCATTGCCTATTTGCTATATCTTTAATATATTAAATTCCTTCATTCCCTTATAATTGGGATTCACAAATCTATTGAATTCAAGGTAATATGGTTTCTCTAAAATTTAATTTGGACACAATGTCATATCTTGAAGTCTTTTCATTAAGCTTAAATTGTTAGAAAGAATACCAAGATCGCCAACCATGAAGATAGATCTGAATGGGCAAAGCAAGACAGTACTTTCATGTGCATGGAGAGTGCTTTAAGCATCTGTGATCATGATAACATTAATTTAAACATTTGACACATTCTGAGAAAAATGCATCCATATTCATTGCTTTTTTTAAAAAAAGTGTTATGCATTAAAGGAAATATTAGTACTCATATGTTTATTAAACATTCAAACCACAATATCTTATAATCTTTTCCATCCCATGGGAAAATTATTGAAGTTAACTAAACAGGGAATTGCTTTATACATAAGATATAGATGGTTTAGGGAGACTTCTTTCCAAGAGATACAATTCTTATTTTTGAGAGTTATGTGAGTATCAAATTTAGATTTATTTTATCCAAACATTATTCAAGCTCTATAATAAATATTGTATATCAATATTCCAAAACAATACCATAGTTGGTGGTTGTATGAATTTTTAAAAGAAATTTTCATTTTATAAAACAAGCCCAGGAGCACCTGAGTGGCTCAGTCAGTTAAGTGTCTGCCTTGGGCTCAGGTCATAGTCTCGGGGTCATGGGATCGAGCCCCACCTTGGGCTCCCTGCTCAGCGGAGAGTCTGCTTCTCTCTCTCCTTCTGACCCTCCTCTCAGCTTGTGCTCTCTCTCTCTCTCTCTCTCTAATAAATGAAATCTTTAAAGAAAATTAAAAAATAAAACAAGCTCCAATGAAGACCTTTCCTTCAAAAATAGAGATGATTCTTTCTTGAATAGAAACCTCAGATGAGAAAGAGAGATTAAAAGAGGCAGAGGGAGGGAGGGAAAAAGAACATATGTGCCTCATTTTTACGGTTGATGTCACATTATATTTAACCATTGTATCTATAATTATCAATATACAATGTGACTGATAGAGTCAAAATAAGAAAAATAAATCCACTGGCATATTTTGATAGAGTGTAGCTGTAGGATGACAACATTCTCATCATCTAGGATCATACTAGGAGATGAGAACAGATCGAAGCAACTTAGCAATAACTCCTGTGTCTGTTTTTGTTTTCGTTTTCCGTTTGTCTCTTCTTCCAACACTTCTGAAATTCTTGTTTCACCTAAAAAGCAAAAGTTGATTATTAACTTCAACAATTATTGTAGTGTCTCCATCCCCCCGATACAGCTAAGGCATTTCCAAATCATCGATCAAAATGCACCCCCTCATTAAATACTAATTTACCTTGACAGCTGAAAGTTAGCAAACACGGAGGCTTCAGAATTGTGACTTATCTTCAACAAGATACTGATTGTTACTTTTTAAAATGCATTCGTTTCAGAGCATTTTCTTTTTAATTGTGAAATATCAAGTCAACAGGAAGGGCTTATATTAAAACACTCGCATGGACTCTAAAACTTCTCAAGAAGATGAACACTCACTCAGAGCCATTAAAGACAAAATGCCCTATCAATTTGAATGACAATAATAGCTTGGCATATCCATTAGTGCATGAATACTACATGAAGCCATTACATTGTTTCCACATATCTATTAATACCCTGTTTCCACATATCTATTAATATAATTAGTGATAATATGGAAACCATTCAATATTTTTCAAGGCTTAAAAGAGAAAATTTTAAGAGAATTATCTTTGGGAATTAACAAGGTAGTTTTTTTTTTTCTTATTTTCCCTGTCCAATGACAATAAAAAGCATTAACGGGAAACTACCACCCTACAGATGCAGATGTCTGCACAATCGAAGAAGTATCCTGAGAGTCGAACAGGTAAAGCATCTTGTCCAAGATGAGGGTTATAGGTGGAGGTCGACATTTGAGTTGGTTTCGTAAGCTGTCTTAATCATTATATTTTCATTGTGACTCAGGATAAATCACAGGAAACACACTGAGTTTTCATTTCTTCTAAGATGAGGATCATACCATCTAACCTCACAGAATAACTATTACTATCATAAACCCCGTTTTAGGGCTTAGCACATTTCTTGGAGCATTGGAAGCTCTTAAAATGTACCAACTTTAGTAGTATTGTTATCTCTTAAAAGTGCTCACAGTGATCTCCAGTGGGGTAGAACTACCTACATTTAGTAGGAAAAGTAAACTGAACTTGGCCTGAATACACAAGCAAAAAGTGAGTCTGGATTTAAAAGAGATGTTAAAATATGGGAATTGGCATATTGTAGTAGGTGCTGAACAGTCTTGAGAGAATAAATGCATAGCAACTTCAACGACAATAAAAAAGCATCAATATTTTTATTTCTTCAACATGTGTGTTTTGCTCATGACTCTTCCCTTTCATAACGGTGTGTCAGACCCTGTAGGGGGGCAGCCAATGAAACCAGTAAAATAAAGTTGTCAAAGGAGCTGGGGCCTCGACAGACAGGGTATTTATACCATGTGGCTGGGATGTGATAATCTTTGACACTCTCATTTCAGCGTTATCAGGGATGTTCAAGCTGAAGAAGCCATGCTAGACATCAGATCTGTGAGGTGATCCTGTTTCTCTAAACCTGGCTTATGATCATTTGTCTCACTGGTGGTTCGGTTTCATAAAGTGGAGGGATGTAGGCCTTCCCCTTTGTGCTGGATTCTCGTTCTTGTTCTTGACTCCGACCCCTGGTGCTCATCCCACTTCAGCTCTTAAAATTGGTCCATTCTGATAGCTAAGTGCGTTGAGGGGCAAAGGGAGATTCAAGACCTGTCAAAGTCACTCCAAGATAAAAGGACATTTCAACTACAGCTTTTACAGTATGAGCCCAGAGCAGGTGACTGGTTTTGATTTTTCTAGGTCCTACCCCAGAGCCAGTGTACAGAATTCAGAATTCTGTTTTTATTTTTATTTGTAACTTGGTTTGATAAATGTCTCCTAGTATTACACTCAACCAGGAATTTATTTTCTACACACACACACACACACAGCCCAAGTATATATTTTTATTTCCAAGTTTGGGGAAGTTTAAAATAAATTAGAAAGAAAACATTATTTTTTAAAGATTTATTTATTTACTTGAGAGAGAGAGAGAGAGAGAGAACGAGCCTGGTGGGAGCGAGGCAGAGGAGAGAAGCAGACTCCCTGCGGAGCTCAGAACCAGATGCCTGGCTTGATGCTACAATCCATGAGGTTGTGACCTGAGCTGAAACCAAGAATCGGCCTCTTAACCTACTGAGCCCCCCAGGTGCCCTGAAAGAAAACATTATTAACTGAGGCTTTATTGGGTGTGTTTTTCCACTTCTTCAAAAATACGAACATAGTATGATTTAGCAGGTAGTCTTACATAATTCAAGGAATCAATATATTTAAGGCATCACCGAAGCAAAGGTAATATGTGGTGACTGGCCTGTCCGATCTAAAATATCCCCATATGGTTACGTCATAAGATACACATCAGACGCGGGACAGAGCTGTGTGACGTAGGTTGGTATCAGTGTGCTTCCCAGGCATTGTTTCTTCCTACTTGCAATTTAAATGTATGGCTAGAAGCTGGTATTTTCTCCTTGTAAAGAGGCTGTCTGGTGTCTTTCTGGCTTAGATGTGAACACAACCCCCGAATCCTCATCATGTGTCTGCAGAATCCTTAGTATTTTATATGCCACCCTCCAGGGTAGCTTGAGAAGAAAGTTCAGAGAAAAGGTCATATTCTGGGCGGACAGCTTCCATCTGTCTAAAAGGCAACTTCATTTGTTTCCACTTTATGCTATTTTATTTGAAAAGGGGTGTTTAAGTGATATTTGCTTGCTTCTTGCTCTACTAGTGAGAAAAATCACATACTGGAGACAAACATGTCAGTAGAAGGTCTCAAAGATTTTGAAATAGTTTCAAGTGTGATCATAAAAGAAAAAAATTGTAAGGCGTTTTTTTTTTTTTTTTTCCCCTGCTGGGAAGACCTACTACTTGTTGATGAAACTATTAAATCAGTATTTCAATGAGATTTTTTTCCCCCTAGAAACCCACAGCAACCCTCAAAGTCCAGATTAAGCCAACTAGTATGATAGGTGGAAAGTAGCTGATGTTTAATATCTAGTGTTGAAGCAGATATGCTGAAATATAAATTCTCATACATCATTGCTGATAATATATATTTATTCAAGTTTTCCAGAGGGCGATTGAGGAATTATTTGTCAAACTTGAAGTGCACACAGCCTTTGTGTTAGTAAATTTGCAAATACAATTTTATTCTACAGACGTGTTTGCCCGTTTCCAACAGTAATGTCTAAGGGCATTCCTTGTGAAACTGTTTATGATTGTTGCCTATTGAAACACTTACATTATTTTGAATTTTCCATCATCTAAGGAAAATATGGTAGATTAAGAAATAGTATAACATATAGACTATAAAAATGAAGTATATCTATATGTATTGACAAATAAAGACAAGTGATTGCATGTGCCTAGGACCCACGAGAAAAGAACTAGTACAGAGTGAAGTCTAAGAGAGCAGTCCATTGAATCAAATTGTTTGGGTTTAATGTGTGACTCCATGTAAAACTGAGTAATCATCTACACGTTACCTAGTATCTTTGAGCATCAGATTCTCCTCTGCTAATGTAACCCTCATAATGGTCATATTAAATGGGTTTTATATGAATTAAAAGAATTAATTCTGGGGAGTGGGACGGGTCAATGAAAGGAAATTTACTTTTTAATTATATGGTCATTAAAAGGTTGAAATTAATTATCACAGAATTATGAGATTATATTTAATATTCAAACCAAAATTTGCAAAAGGAACTTTCTGCAGCAGGCATCAATCATTATGAAGTGAAATTTGATGAATTAATGATTGGATTATGAACCATATTTCTAAAGGCTTGAAATATTACATAAATTCCATGTTTTAAGGTCTGCATTTGGTTCTGAGGATACTAAGTATAATGCTCATACCGGATCTTATTCTTCGGGATTAAGAGCTTCTTACTTTTTTGATGAAATAGTGGGTTACCCAACCTATTCAGTGCATGAAGCCGAAGTACTATGAGAATTGTTCATGGCTTTGAAAAAATAAATTGAAATTACAGATGTCAAAAGCTTCTAGGTAAAACAGAAAAAGTAAAAACTTCTAAGAAAAAAAAAATAAAACCTTTTACAAAGGACTCTAGACATTTTGAATTTAACAAAATGCCAAACAATATCAGTAATAATGATAACATAGTGCATATAGCTAGGAAACTTCTCAACACATATTACCTAAGTATCTCATTTAATCCTTAACATTTTATATATGAAAAATACCCGCTAAGTAGATATTAAATCATACAATTGTAAGTATACATGCAGAGGCATTCACCCTAAGCTTTCCCTACTTTAAACTTTTTTTTTAAGTAATCTTCACACCCAAAGTGAGCAAAAACTCACAACCCCAAGATCAAGAGTCACACATTCTACCAACTGAGCCAGCCAGGCGCCCCAAGATTTTGACACTTGAATCATAAATCTGTAGAGGTTTCCAGGGATTTTCCTACCCTAGTGATTTATTTCAGTTAAATGACTCTGAATATTCGGTCAGAAAGTTATTATATGCACATCCATATGTTATGACATCTTTCCTAAGCAAATATCATAACTTCATTGTGTCTTATAGACCAAGATAAAACTCATATTCATGTAACCAATAATAAAGACAGCAAATACATAAATGTCAAAAAATAGAAACTAAGAAAAAATAGCTCTTATCCTGTTGAAAATGTGTAGCATTAATTGAAACCAACTTAATTTTAATCCTATTGAAAGGTTTGCATCTGTAACAATAAATACCTGCAGATGAGAGAGCAAATAGAATCAGAAGCCTCAAGGAAAAATATGTGTCACTTAACCACTGGCGACAGAAGGGAGCAAAAACTGCCTAGAGACACTCACGTCTAAGATCTACAGCTTTCACAGGCAGCCAAGTTCATAAATTATAAGAAAACTCAGGGGCGCCTGGGTGGCTCACCTGGTGGTTAAGCACCTGCCTTTAGCTAGGTCTCGATCCCAGGGTCCTGGTATCAAGCCCAATGTCAGGGCTCCCTGCTTCTCCCTCTCCCTCTGCCCTTCCCCAACCTGTGCATGTTCAGGTTCTCTCTCTCTGTCACTCAAATAATTAAAAAAGGAAAGAAGAAAAGAAAGAAAGAAAAGCAAGAAAGAAGAAAGAAGAAGAAGAAAGAAAGAAAGAAAAGAAAGAAAAGAAAGAAATAGAAAGAGAAAGAAAGAAAAGAAATAAAGAAGAACAGAAGAAAGAAAGAAAGAACCGAAAGAAAGAAAGAAGAAAGAGAAGAAGAAGAAAAAAGAAAGAATAAACAAGAAATAAGAGAAAAATAATAAGAAAGACATCAAAACAGAAAGAACAAAAAGAAAGAAAAATAAAAAAAGAAAGACAAATAAAAAAAATAAAGAGAACAGAAAAACAGAAAAAATAAGAAAAAAGAAGAAAGAAAGAAAAGAAAAAAGAAGAAGAAAAGAAAGAAAGCAAGCAAAAAATCAGCATAGGGGCACCTGAGTGGCTCAGTCAGTTAAATGACCAACTCATGATCTTGGCTCAGATCATGATCTCAGGGTTGTGGGATCGAGCACCAAGTTTGGCTTTTCACCCAGTGAGGAGTCTGCTTGAGATTCTCTCCTTCCCCATTGACCCCTCCCCTCCCTGCTCATGCTCTCTCTTTCTCTAAAATAAATAAATAAATCTTTTAAAAAAATAAGAAAAATTAGCAGAATTTGCTTTTAGAAGTTGAATTGCTAAATGATGATCTCATTTACTCATTACTTATTCATCCATCTCTTTACTCATCCACTCATTCATTCTTTTATGAATCATTTATTCACTAAATAATTAATATTCATTTGGTGACTGGCATTATACTAATAGCTTTAGAAAAATAAAAATAAAAAAAAAACAAGAAATCAAACAGACCCGTTAACACCTAGACCATTGCACTATCATCTCCCCAAGAAGGACTTTTGGGTTTTGTATTTGTTTGGAGGAGTTTGAATCTGTCAGCCATGATCTTGACATGAAAAGGTGGTGCCCACCAATTGGGTAGCTTGAGGAGAATTCTAAAACAGGCTATTTGGGAAGAATACCAGTAGCATTCAGAAAAAGAAGTAATGGATGCTACAGTACTAGAAGGCTTGTAACAGTGGGAAGATATTGCCATCTCTAGGCATGAGGGGGTCGGGATGAGAGACCCCCTGGGTCAGAGTGCTCAGAGAAGCTGATGAGGGGGGTTAGCTAGAAAGCTATGGCCAGGAAATCACCCACCAAAGACACAGAGCACACAGGGCACCTGTGGACCACTCGTCTCAACTCCACTGTCCTATTACCCTCTGATTTCCTTCCCAAATCTCTCACTGGTCTAACTCAGCCATGATCCAGAGCATGGAGAGCCAACGGAGACACTGCAGGATGCCTTTTGCGGCACAGATCAAGGCAAAGATGAGAAAGAGTGTCTGGAAGGGCCAGGTAGAAGAGACCCAGCACACCCAGCAAGACTTACATGCCAAGAACTTAGGGGCTCTTGGGTGGCTCAGTCCGCTGAGCGTCTTGTTCTTGGTTTTGGCTCAGATCGTAATGTCAGGGTCATGAGATTGAGCCCCGCCTCAGGGTCCATGCTCAGCCCAGAGCCTGATTAGGATTCCCCTTCTCTCTGTCTGTCTCCTGCTCACCCCCAGCTTGCGCTCTCTCATAAATAAATAAAAATAAATAAATAAATAAATAAATAAATAAATAAATAAATAAAATTTTAAAAGAAATAAATAATAAGAACCTACTGTTTCTCACCTATGGGCAGGCAGACAGCGTTTGATAAATGTCTCCTAGTATTACACTCAACCAGGAATTTATTTTCTACACACACACACACACACACAGCCCAAGTATATATTTTTATTTCCAAGTTTGGGGAAGTTTAAAATAAATTAGAAAGAAAACATTATTTTTTAAAGATTTATTTATTTACTTGAGAGAGAGAGAGAGAGAGAGAACGAGCCTGGTGGGAGCGAGGCAGAGGAGAGAAGCAGACTCCCTGCGGAGCTCAGAACCAGATGCCTGGCTTGATGCTACAATCCATGAGGTTGTGACCTGAGCTGAAACCAAGAATCGGCCTCTTAACCTACTGAGCCCCCCAGGTGCCCTGAAAGAAAACATTATTAACTGAGGCTTTATTGGGTGTGTTTTTCCACTTCTTCAAAAATACGAACATAGTATGATTTAGCAGGTAGTCTTACATAATTCAAGGAATCAATATATTTAAGGCATCACCGAAGCAAAGGTAATATGTGGTGACTGGCCTGTCCGATCTAAAATATCCCCATATGGTTACGTCATAAGATACACATCAGACGCGGGACAGAGCTGTGTGACGTAGGTTGGTATCAGTGTGCTTCCCAGGCATTGTTTCTTCCTACTTGCAATTTAAATGTATGGCTAGAAGCTGGTATTTTCTCCTTGTAAAGAGGCTGTCTGGTGTCTTTCTGGCTTAGATGTGAACACAACCCCCGAATCCTCATCATGTGTCTGCAGAATCCTTAGTATTTTATATGCCACCCTCCAGGGTAGCTTGAGAAGAAAGTTCAGAGAAAAGGTCATATTCTGGGCGGACAGCTTCCATCTGCTCTAAAAGGCAACTTCATTTGTTTCCACTTTATGCTATTTTATTTGAAAAGGGTGTTTACGTGATATTTGCTGCTTCTTGCTCTACTAGTGAGAAAAATCACATACTGGAGACAAACATGTCAGTAGAAGGTCTCAAAGATTTTGAAATAGTTTCAAGTGTGATCATAAAAGAAAAAATTGTAAGGCGTTTTTTTTTTTTTTTTTTCCCCTGCTGGGAAGACCTACTACTTGTTGATGAAACTATTAAATCAGTATTTCAATGAGATTTTTTTCCCCTAGACAACCCACAGCAACCTCAAAGTCCAGATTAAGCCAACTAGTATGATAGGTGGAAAGTAGCTGATGTTTATATCTAGTGTTGAAGCAGGATATGTGAAACTAATTACAATTCTCATACATCATTGCTGATAATATATATATTATTCAAGTTTTCCAGAGGGGCGATTGAGGAATTATTTGTCAAACTTGAAGTGCACACAGCCTTTGTGTTAGTAAATTTGCAAATACAATTTTATTCTACAGACGTGTTTGCCCGTTTCCAACAGTAATGTCTAAGGGCATTCCTTGTGAAACTGTTTATGATTGTTGCCTATTGAAACACTTACATTATTTTGAATTTTCCATCATCTAAGGAAAATATGGTAGATTAAGAAATAGTATAACATATAGACTATAAAAATGAAGTATATCTATATGTATTGACAAATAAAGACAAGTGATTGCATGTGCCTAGGACCCACGAGAAAAGAACTAGTACAGAGTGAAGTCTAAGAGAGCAGTCCATTGAATCAAATTGTTTGGGTTTAATGTGTGACTCCATGTAAAACTGAGTAATCATCTACACGTTACCTAGTATCTTTGAGCATCAGATTCTCCTCTGCTAATGTAACCCTCATAATGGTCATATTAAATGGGTTTTATATGAATTAAAAGAATTAATTCTGGGGAGTGGGACGGGTCAATGAAAGGAAATTTACTTTTTAATTATATGGTCATTAAAAGGTTGAAATTAATTATCACAGAATTATGAGATTATATTTAATATTCAAACCAAAATTTGCAAAAGGAACTTTCTGCAGCAGGCATCAATCATTATGAAGTGAAATTTGATGAATTAATGATTGGATTATGAACCATATTTCTAAAGGCTTGAAATATTACATAAATTCCATGTTTTAAGGTCTGCATTTGGTTCTGAGGATACTAAGTATAATGCTCATACCGGATCTTATTCTTCGGGATTAAGAGCTTCTTACTTTTTTGATGAAATAGTGGGTTACCCAACCTATTCAGTGCATGAAGCCGAAGTACTATGAGAATTGTTCATGGCTTTGAAAAAATAAATTGAAATTACAGATGTCAAAAGCTTCTAGGTAAAACAGAAAAAGTAAAAACTTCTAAGAAAAAAAAAATAAAACCTTTTACAAAGGACTCTAGACATTTTGAATTTAACAAAATGCCAAACAATATCAGTAATAATGATAACATAGTGCATATAGCTAGGAAACTTCTCAACACATATTACCTAAGTATCTCATTTAATCCTTAACATTTTATATATGAAAAATACCCGCTAAGTAGATATTAAATCATACAATTGTAAGTATACATGCAGAGGCATTCACCCTAAGCTTTCCCTACTTTAAACTTTTTTTTTAAGTAATCTTCACACCCAAAGTGAGCAAAAACTCACAACCCCAAGATCAAGAGTCACACATTCTACCAACTGAGCCAGCCAGGCGCCCCAAGATTTTGACACTTGAATCATAAATCTGTAGAGGTTTCCAGGGATTTTCCTACCCTAGTGATTTATTTCAGTTAAATGACTCTGAATATTCGGTCAGAAAGTTATTATATGCACATCCATATGTTATGACATCTTTCCTAAGCAAATATCATAACTTCATTGTGTCTTATAGACCAAGATAAAACTCATATTCATGTAACCAATAATAAGACAGCAATACATAAATGTCAAAAAATAGAAACTAAGAAAAAATAGCTCTTATCCTGTTGAAAATGTGTAGCATTAATTGAAACCAACTTAATTTTAATCCTATTGAAAGGTTTGCATCTGTAACAATAAATACCTGCAGATGAGAGAGCAAATAGAATCAGAAGCCTCAAGGAAAAATATGTGTCACTTAACCACTGGCGACAGAAGGGAGCAAAAACTGCCTAGAGACACTCACGTCTAAGATCTACAGCTTTCACAGGCAGCCAAGTTCATAAATTATAAGAAAACTCAGGGGCGCCTGGGTGGCTCACCTGGTGGTTAAGCACCTGCCTTTAGCTAGGTCTCGATCCCAGGGTCCTGGTATCAAGCCCAATGTCAGGGCTCCTGCTTCTCCCTCCCTCTCCTCTGCCCTTCCCCAACCTGTGCATGTTCAGGTTCTCTCTCTCTGTCACTCAAATAATTAAAAAAGGAAAGAAGAAAAGAAAGAAAGAAAAGCAAGAAAGAAAGAAAGAAGAAGAAAGAAAGAAAGAAAGAAAGAAAGAAAGAATAAGAAAAAGAAAGAAGAAAGAAAGAAAGAAAACAGAAAGACAGAAAGAAAGAAGAAAGAAAGAAACAGCCGAATAGACCAAGAAACTCGAGCCGACCCCTCCCTCAAAGAAAAAGAAAGCGGAAAGCCTAAAGACCGACCTCCCGACCTCCCCCCCCACCTCCCCGCCCTCCACCCTCATCCCCCATCCGCCCTAATCCCTCCCTACCTCCGCCCCCCCCCCTCCCCCGAACTCGCAGAAGCCAGAAAGAAATCAGAAAGAAAGAAAGAAAGAAAGAAAGAAAGAAAAAGAAAGAAAGCAAGCAAAAAATCAGCATAGGGGCACCTGAGTGGCTCAGTCAGTTAAATGACCAACTCATGATCTTGGCTCAGATCATGATCTCAGGGTTGTGGGATCGAGCACCAAGTTTGGCTTTTCACCCAGTGAGGAGTCTGCTTGAGATTCTCTCCTTCCCCATTGACCCCTCCCCTCCCTGCTCATGCTCTCTCTTTCTCTAAAATAAATAAATAAATCTTTTAAAAAAATAAGAAAAATTAGCAGAATTTGCTTTTAGAAGTTGAATTGCTAAATGATGATCTCATTTACTCATTACTTATTCATCCATCTCTTTACTCATCCACTCATTCATTCTTTTATGAATCATTTATTCACTAAATAATTAATATTCATTTGGTGACTGGCATTATACTAATAGCTTTAGAAAAATAAAAATAAAAAAAAAACAAGAAATCAAACAGACCCGTTAACACCTAGACCATTGCACTATCATCTCCCCAAGAAGGACTTTTGGGTTTTGTATTTGTTTGGAGGAGTTTGAATCTGTCAGCCATGATCTTGACATGAAAAGGTGGTGCCCACCAATTGGGTAGCTTGAGGAGAATTCTAAAACAGGCTATTTGGGAAGAATACCAGTAGCATTCAGAAAAAGAAGTAATGGATGCTACAGTACTAGAAGGCTTGTAACAGTGGGAAGATATTGCCATCTCTAGGCATGAGGGGGTCGGGATGAGAGACCCCCTGGGTCAGAGTGCTCAGAGAAGCTGATGAGGGGGGTTAGCTAGAAAGCTATGGCCAGGAAATCACCCACCAAAGACACAGAGCACACAGGGCACCTGTGGACCACTCGTCTCAACTCCACTGTCCTATTACCCTCTGATTTCCTTCCCAAATCTCTCACTGGTCTAACTCAGCCATGATCCAGAGCATGGAGAGCCAACGGAGACACTGCAGGATGCCTTTTGCGGCACAGATCAAGGCAAAGATGAGAAAGAGTGTCTGGAAGGCCAGGTAGAAGAGACCCAGCACACCCAGCAAGACTTACATGCCAAGAACTTAGGGGCTCTTGGGTGGCTCAGTCCGCTGAG
Source organism: Canis lupus familiaris (assembly GCF_011100685.1). Classification (NCBI taxonomy): domain Eukaryota; kingdom Metazoa; phylum Chordata; class Mammalia; order Carnivora; family Canidae; genus Canis; species Canis lupus. Next base: position 87,508,211 of record NC_049226.1, on the reverse strand, counting down.
CGTCTTGTTCTTGGTTTTGGCTCAGATCGTAATGTCAGGGTCATGAGATTGAGCCCCGCCTCAGGGTCCATGCTCAGCCCAGAGCCTGATTAGGATTCCCCTTCTCTCTGTCTGTCTCCTGCTCACCCCCAGCTTGCGCTCTCTCATAAATAAATAAAAATAAATAAATAAATAAATAAATAAATAAATAAATAAATAAAATTTTAAAAGAAATAAATAATAAGAACCTACTGTTTCTCACCTATGGGCAGGCAGACAGCATTTTCTCCCTCCCCTAACATCTCTACCCAATCTTCCAGGATATGTATAACAACGTAGAGTAATAAAGGTGAAAAAAAAAAGTGTGTACTCATCTCTGAATTGCAGTATTAGTGAGTTTTTTTCTGCACGCCTGTAATTGTGATCCCTGATTAGAAACGGCCATCTTTGTTTTGTTAAGGTTTCGACAAACATGGAATAAATGCCCCGTTACGTTATCCCACGCAGTCACCCAGAGGGATGCCTAATGAAACAAAGCTGAATAGAGATAGGAGGAGGAGAAGTGCGATGAGGAGACTGGAAGGATTGCTTTCCTTTGGTTTAAAGAAATCTCAATGTGTCTTAATCAACTCATAATGAAAACTGGTGCAGGTGACCTGAAATCCAGGTGAAAGGGCGCCTGTCTTTTGAGAACATGAGGATCAATCGGATGTTATAATGGCAGCTTTCGTCCTTCTTGCCTCACACAACCCATCTTGACCTGATGTGAAAAAGTAGCATCCCGGATCCTTCTTTACTCTGTGTGTGGGTGAGTGTGTGCATACACTTGGCAACAAACGTGATTCCTGAAAGTAAGATTCTGACTCCCATCAGTAGAAGTGTGAGTGTTACATTTAAGTAGTTGACATTCTAGTAAAACAACAGAGTCGGAAGTTAATTGTGAAACGTGGAGTGAGATAAGACACGTAGACCCTTTGCTGGGGACTCATCTATAACAGCTATTCATCAAATATTAGGTTTGTAGTGGGGAGAGGGATAAAGAACTATTTTTTCTCAGCTTCCTTATCTAAACACATCTGATGGAGCTTCATTTATTTTACAGCCTTTTGAGGCCTAAAGTCACAAATTAGTAACAGATGTCAGAACTATACGGTGTCCCTCCCAGATATGCTTGTGAGACCAGAAAGCTTGCTCATTTTGTGTTAAGGCGACAATTCTGCTTCAAGGAAGGGGCTCGTGTGTGTGGAAACCAAATACTCTGAGGCTATTTTGGTTAGCTGTCTGGGAGGGAGGAGGGACTTTTATACACAGCCCGTGTAAAACCCTTGAATAATGATGCAGTTCAGTATAGATATGTGGAATGTCAGGCAGATATTGCCTTTGTATTGAGACAGATATGAACCCACATTCCAGCGTCATCAATCATCAGTGTGTAACCTTGGGCAAATCAATTAACATTTCTGAGTCTGCTTCCTAATCTATAAGTGTTTTCTCTCACCATTGTGTGTGAATTTTAAGAGGTTTAGGAATAGGGCATCCCTGGGTGGCTCAGTGGTTGAGCGTCTGCCATGGGCCAGGGTGTGAACCTGGAGACCCAGGATTGAGTTCCACGTCGGGCTCCCTGCATGGGGCCTGCTTCTCCCTCTGCCTGGGTCTCTGCTCCTTTCTCTCTCTATATGTCTCTTATGAATAAATAAGTAAAATCTTAAAAAAAAATTTTTTTTGAGATGGTCTGAGTGACTTACAATGTAACTAACCACTTGGCTCTTCCAGTAACTTGTCCCACCTGACAAAGTATGCTTGACTCATCCTCTTGATGAATTCACCACAGACACTAGTCCTTTCTAGAGCCATACCATTGCCTGGGTTCGAATAAGTGATATTCAGAGCCTTCTAAGCTTACTACGGGACATTGAATATGTCCAGAATCCTACATTCTCGTTTTCTCTCTGAGGATTTCTACTTTACCAAGAGAGCATTCTCACACCCACTGTACCTGCTTTATCACGACACTTTACGAACAGATGAGCTAGTAACACCGATTGATGCGAGCATCCTATCTAGTTACAATGATCTTCCTAATGGGTGTCCATTCATGCTCAACACCCTGAACCCAGACCCTAGAGGTCGGTGGGAAGGGCCATGTGGATCCTGCACGGCAGAGGGGCCACACTATGGAGGGGCACCTGTAGTTTAGGTAGCAGAGGAAATTCTAAATTATTTGAAGAGAAATTTTTTGGCTTTGTTGAGACATAATTGACATGTAACATTTAAGGTTTATAAAGTAATGATTTGATCCATTTATGTGTTACAAAATGATTACCATAGTAGGATTAGTTAATTAATTAGTTAATCCATCATCTCACATAATTACTATTTATTTTTTCTGACAAGGGCATTTAAGATCTTCTCTTTTAGTAGCTTTCAAATATATAATACAGTATAGTAAATATATTGATACATATATATCGAAGCACATCTTATTTATCCATTCACTCACGTCTACAGAGACAGGTTGTTTCCATACCTTAGATGTTGTGTTTCCCTGGTGATTAGTGATGATGAGCAGCTTTTTATGCACCTGTTGGCCATTTGTATGTCTTGCTTAGAGAAATATCTATTCAATGCCTTTGTCCTTTTTTTTTTAAAAAAAACTGTCATTATTTAATTGTGTCATTGTCCATTTTTAAATTGGGACATTTTGCTACTGATTTACAGGAGTTCCTTTCAAGAATACTCATTCTTCGGGTCCAAGAACATGGAATATCTTTCATTTGTTTCTACTTCAATGTCTTTCTCAAACTCTTGTAATTTTGAGAGTAGAGATATTTCACCTCATGGTTTAATTTATTCCTCAGTATTTTATTATTTTGGATGCTCCTATGAGTGTGATTATTTTCTTCATTTCATTTCAATATATTTTCTTGTTAGTGTATAGAAAGGCAACTGATTTTGTACTCTGCAATACATTGGGCCAATGCCTCCTCTCTGCTTTCCCAAATGTGACGCTAAAGCTCAAGTTTGTGGTCTCTCCCTGACTCGTAGATGAAGGGGGGGGTGCAGCTTTCTGCACATGCTCACTACCCCTCCGTGAAACCCCTCTCTGCTGGCCAGGGCTGGCACAAGGAGTAGACCCTAGGTTGCGGGTATGCAGGGGTGAGGCATGCAGAGTGCTTGGGGTGCCTGAGGGCCAGTCGGAGGAATCCACAGGGGAGGTGTAGAAGGAAATATATCCCTTTAATGCTCTCTGAAATTCCTATCTGCCTCTTTATCCGCCTCTTTGGGCCCTGAAGCACCTCCGGACCTAGTACTCTGGTTGGGGGCAAGGGAGAAATGGTGTCTTTGACCGCATCCTACATGGCTGGGGAAGCAGGTGCATATGCTCTCATGCTCTCACATTCTCACTTTCCCCTGGGGGAGAAATTGGGGACCCAAGCAGGTTTCCCTTGGCACTGAACTGTGCCTCTTTGGGGAAGAGGTCACATGGGCAAAGTCAAATTGCTCTTCTTACCCTCTTCACTACATTCGACTTTGTGTTCTCTCCCTCTCCCTCTCTCACAGTGTGCTGGGACCTCCACAAAGGCTCTCTCGCCTCTGGGTGACAGCCTAAGACAGCACTCTCCAGGGGCTCCTAGCCTGCTCCAGAGAGGTTGGAGCCAGTGTACAGGCCACTGCAGTGTCCACGGCCAGGACTGAAGTCCATCTGCTATTACCTGTTTTACAGGTAGGTGAGATTCCTCCTGGGTCCCTTGGCTTATGTGCTGGATCCCATTGCTCTCACAGAGGCACTTTTGTCCCTGGATGGATGCCAAATTGTTGTTGCTGAGTGGGGGATACAGGTATAGGATGTCTTTTTTGGCCATCTTGCTGATGTCATTCCTCAGACAGAAAACAATTGCCTTGTGAGTAAACATGCAGCCAGAATGCGATTCGCATCACAGGCAACGTGCTAAGGGACTGCCTAGACAGACGGAGATCTCACCCTTTCACAGAGCCAAGGAGGTCCAACCCATTGCATAGGTGTTCTCAAGACACCCAATCAATACCTAGTCCTCAAGTAAGAAGACCTGACAGCACCGTTAATTACACATGCTTCGTACTGGATTCATTTGGTAATTGGGATGACCATCTGTGTTAGCTAATTAGCTTTAACTAAAGGAAAAAGAAGTTCCTCACATATTTATGACAAGAGCTAGTTTTACAGCTGGGATGAAGGAGACCACCAGAGCTAGGCTTCTCCACCACCACGGAAATTGAGAAATAAGGCTGCTATCTGTCTTCCTTGATGATCACATTTCAAAGAAATTGTTCCCAGGTTCTCGAGAAAGACATTCCTGAGCTATAAAACTAGCAAGAGACATATTTAGCTTCTTGAAAGATTTATACACATTTCAAAAAGACAGAGAAAGAACTTAGAATGACTAGTTGTTTTTTTTTTTTTTTAAAGTAAACACTCTAAGATAAAGGGAGGGCTTCCCCTCCCTTATTATCAACCAGGAGGATTAGGCCTCTCACTTGTAATTTGCTCTTGCCCTTTCAATACACACACATATCCGTGCACCTATACACACATGCACATGTGCACACACGCGCATCCACGCATGCACATATGCAGCTATGAATTTTGTTCTGAGCCATCTGAAGGGAAATGGAAGATACCTATCTCTAATATGTCTACTAATTTGCTTTATCCTAGAATATACAGACTGTAGTGTCAGAATCATTAAGGTGTATTACTGTGAAGTAAAAAGCCTCCTAACTAGAGGTCAATATTTGTTTACAGTTGCATAGATATTATGTTCAAAGTTATTTTGTTTCCCATTGTGTTATTCATCTGAAATTTGGTTTGATTCATCTGCTTTTGTGATTTTGGGGTTTGGACCAGCCTTGTTAATTTAAAAAAAAACTCATCATTCTAGAATGTGCAGCACATTAACATGATTCCAGAAGTCGGACTGTACTGAAAGTATATTCAGAGAAATGCCCTCACCCGTCCTCATTTTCACTTTGTTCCCACCCATTCCCTGTAGATAAGCAATCTCACTAGTTTGGAGTTTTCTGTTCTTTTTTATTTTTATTTTTTAATAAAAAATACACTTTTATATTTTCAAATTTCCTCTTGTTTTTACACAAAGACAACACCATAAAGATACTAACATTCTTTGTTTTTTTTTTCACTTAACAATATATCCTAGAAATCTCTCTCTTTTTTTTCTTTTTTTTTTGATTCATAGAATTTCACTTCTCACATATAGACAGATAGTAGTCCACTGTGTGGATGTGATGGAATTAGCAACTCCTCAGTGTAAGGACACAGAGTAGATCATAAACAATTACAAGCAATAATTGTACTATAATGAATTACTTTGTGCGTACATGTCTCTTTGTACTGTTGAGTACAATTTCAGGGTAGATTTCCTTTCCTTTTGTAGCAAATGTAAGCAGGCACGTTAACAGAGGATGACCAGGAGCGCTGTAGGACCTCACAGTGTTGTGCATTATGGTTTCTCGTTTTCAGGATTTACAACTACATAATCAGTCCTGAGGAGTGATCTGGATGAAAGAACCATCAGAATTGGGGCCCTGCAATTTTGACAGACTCAGAAAGATGTACAGGAGCGTAAGAGGTCCATTGTGAATTGTCTCCCATATCTCTTATGTAAATACTCCATGGCACCTCTTGAGGCTTGATTAGGTTCTCCTTCTCTGTTCTACTTCTTCCATCAAAGCACTTGATATTTTGCATTATCATCATTGATTTTCTTGCCAATCTCTCCTTCCTTGAGGAAAGTGAGTACATCTTATTGAACTTCTATCAAATGCCTGGAGCTATTTTAGATGCTTAGTGATACGGGGATGAATAAATACAGATAAATGAACATATCGAAAAGATAGAAAGTTGAGGAGTACAGCTAACCTGTACTTTATTCATCTGACTTATATTATTTCTCATCACAGATGCTTACTATACAGTGGTACTTGTTAAAATGGAAATTCTTTCTCCCTTCTCCTCCAGGAATTTAGAGACAGAGGACTCTAATCTCCTTGTACCTATCAGTCCAACAGAATCTGAAGCAGGTAGTTCAGAAATCACATGTAGAGGCTGATTTTCACCTATATAATTGGACTTTCTATGCCTTAGACTACGTGTTACAATAGGAAATGTATAAAACATCTTGAGGGGGGAAACTAGACATTCTTATGCTGCTCTTGTGGAAAGTGCATTGATACTCATTTTATGAGTATCATTGATATGATCATTACTACATGAAAGAGGAGTCAAGCAATTTTCCATTTGTTGCATTAGAAAAGGACATACATTATAAGTTCAAACTGCTTATGGATATAAAATATGCAGTCTTTATTTTAGGGGAAGTTTATGTATTTATTTTTTTGGGGGGGTTGGAGTTTAACCTTAAGCAAAATGTGGGTTACTGAGCAGAGACTCTGCTGGGGAAGTGATTTTTTCAAGAAAGGACCTTTTATGATACCCTTGGTCCTTCCCATGGAAAGCTGCAATGGAAGATGTTTGCCCCTATTTTGCCCCTATTCCCTCTAGCCCATCCTTTTTTTTTTTTTTTTTTTTGAGACTGACAGTGTTTGCAGGTATGATAAAGGGACTTGGGTTGGGCAAACACGGTATCTTTTGCATCCACAACTATTATTCCGAACATGGTAGACATGACCAGAGCTGTACTCTTCAGATTCATTTCAAAGTATAAAATCTAGTAAATCTGGGAAGGGAAGTTCGAAAAACCACTTAAGCCTAATCCTACTTTTGATCATCTTCCATGAGTAAGGTCTTTTCAAGAATGAAGTCTGCACAGAAAAGAGCAGCACCAGGAAATATAGGAGATGCAGAGCTCTGCAAACATGTGGAGAGCACCTGGATCCAGCTGTGCCAGAAGTGACAATCCATTAACTGTTGAGTAATTGAAGCCAGCAAGTCTCTCACTCTCTCGTCCTATTTTATTTTTAAACAACTTTCTTAAATTAGTAGACTTTTTAATTCATTAGAGAAGGACATCTTATTTAGACTGTCTTAAGCAACATGACTAGTAATAAATATCCAGGATTCCCTGGGCTAGTTATGCCCTTTCTCTAGTACTATGACCTCTTCTTTTAGATTTTATACTAAGACTTTAATTGGTGGGGAGAGGGTATATATGGAGGTGAGGTTAAGGGAATAAAATAGATGTAATGTTAGATAGCATTGGGGTCATGAAAGAAGAGACAAAGGGACAAAGTAATCATGAGAATAATGATCAGGGGGACAGAGTACATGGGTTTTATTTTATTTTAATTTTTTATTCATTTATGATAGTCACAGAGAGAGAGAGAGAGAGAGAGAGGCAGAGACATAGGCAGAGGGAGAAGCAGGCTCCATGCACCGGGAGCCCGATGTGGGATTCGATGCCGGGTCTCCAGGTCTCTTTTGGCCCTGGGCCAAAGGCAGGTGCCAAACCACTGCGCCACCCAGGGATCCCGTACATGGGTTTTAATTCAGGTTCTACATTTAATTTGTCTTATGGCACTTAGTGAAAATAAGTTTCCTTTACTCAAATAAGTAGAAAGTCAACCAACCATTGATTCCAAATTAAGTTCCCAAATTTCTAAAAATAAAAAAAAAACAAAGAGATAACAATGAGGCTCTTTACCCTATTTTTAAAAAACAGATCTTAAAAATCTATTAAGAATCATAGATAAACTGGGGAAATCCTTGCCCGAGCCAAAGCATCCTCATATTTTTGTTAATATGAGTGCTCTTATTTGAACCAAGCCTGAAAACTTTGGCTTTCTCATGTAAACAAAAAAAGGTTATGATTTCTGGGTTGTATATGTTTTTGATTAATAATAAATAGGTAGTCAATTATTATTTAATAAACTTCATGGGTTTGGAAGACCAGGGCCAGATGGTCCTGTGGTTCCTGACCTTTATTTCCCCAACAAGGATCGTTTTATTATTTTCTTCTCTCTTTTGAAATATTTCAAAATAACCCAAGGGAAAGTGTGTTCTTTGGTGAACCACCGATTGCAGTCTTCTATACTTAGAAACAACCAGTTTAGTGTTCCTTTGGCCTTAGTTTCATCCCCTTTAAAATGGGATTGCTGGTAACAACAGCAGGGAACTACCATCAAGCATAAATGAGATTTTTGCCTGGCCTGTTGTTGATGTTTTATAAATGTTAGTTTTCCTTCTAGCTCCAAAATTTTTGATAACCCTTTTATATATCAACTATAGTATATTACAAGTCTTGTAGGAACACCGGCATTTACAGGATTAAAAAGAAAGTGCTTTAAAAAAATGGGTTAGTAAAAATAGGGAGATTTAGTAATAGAACACTAATGGAATTTGAAATGTATAAAAGCTATACGACTAAGACGTGTTATTCACGTAATGAGCATATATACTGAAAGAGAATGTCATGGATTAAGTAGTACAAATACCCAACTGTCACAAAGTGTCTAGCATGAGAACTTTAATTAAACCTTCCTTAATGAACTGTTAACATTTAAAATTCAAGAAAGCAAAGATTATCTGGCCCAGCGAAGACCTTTAGTAAGGATAGAGAGCAGATCTGATATGAAAACCACAAGTCACAGGAAAATATGCCAGTGACTCTCTTTCTATAAGGCCACCTGTATCAAAGTGAGATTTTTTTCAGAAAAGGACAGGGGACTAGGAATGCTTCTGAAAAATCAGACTAATGTTTTTTCTGAGATCTAAGCGAGATGAAAAATAGGTAATTGCAACTTTAAGCCTGCTAGCTTACCTTTAAACATGCCAAAGTCTTTGTGTGTTTCACAAATTACCCATAAAACTTAAAAGCCTTTGCGGAGAACTTTGGAATTTACTAAAACTCCCAGAAGATAAACACCTTTGTAAGGTTAACATGTAAGAGCATAGATGCCCAAAGTGGACTCCCATTTTCCAAATTTAAATTCTTTTCTGGAGGAAATCTATAGACACTTTCCCAAGAATAATTTATATGGTTTATATTTGGACACATGCACAAATTTGTTCAGGGCCTTCAGAGACACCTTGAAATTCACAGTGTCACTTAGATGAATAACCCCTGGTTTATATATCATCTGACAATTTTGATAATTGTGTCAATCTGCTAATAAAGTTTGTATCGGTAATTGGCCACCATAACCCCAAAGAAGATTCATGGGAGAAGTGGGGACAAGCATGTTGAAGGATCCTAGATTTAATTTTGTCATATACCCAAACAAGGCCATCCTTGAACTGTGCAAGCCCCTGAGCACCAGACTCAGTGTACGTCTGGCCCAGGGTCACGATGCCACTTGTCACTGCCAGCCTGGTGGTCCGTAGGCACTGGAGGGGATGTAGAAAATTTCAAAAGGTATTCATGAGTATGGAGTCCTCTGAGAGACAAAGCTCCAGATATGGGCCCCACCTACCAGGTTCAAGGGAAACTATATCCAAGAATTGATGAGTCTGTAAGAGAGATAGGCACTAAATAATCTACGGGAATGCAGACATGTTGCATAGAACTTCAGTTTCATAGAAACAGAGAATAGAATGGGGTTGGTCAGGGGTTCTAGGGAGGGGGCCCTGGGGTGATATAGGTCAAAGAGTGCAAATTTTCATTTATAAAATGAATAAGTTCTGAGGATCTAATGCACGTTATGATGACTATAGTCAATAATATGGTGTTGTGGGATGCCTGGGTGGCTCAGCGGTGGAGCGTTTAGCCCAGGGCATGATCCCAGAGTTCCAGGATCGAGTCTCATGTCGGGCTCCCTGCATGGAGCCTGCTTCTCCTTCTGCCTATATCTCTGCCTTCTCTCCGTGTCTCTCATGAATAAATAAATAAAAAGTCTTAAAAAAAATAATACGGTACATGGAAGTTGCTGAAAGCAGATCTTAAACATTCTCACCAAACACAAAAGAATTAACCGTATGAGGTGACGAATGTATAAAGTATCTTGATCTTGGTAATCATTCCACAATATAGGTATGTCCAGTCATCACACTGTACACTTTAAATATATACAATTCTATCAATTATAGAAGTTTTAAAACTGTTGAAACAAAAACTTCACTGAGGAAAAAAAACAAACAAACCTTGTTCTGTTGTGCTGAAATGGGAAAAAGAAAAGTCTGGCTCTTATTATTTTTATAAAATTATTTTCTGTAGGGCAAGAACTATGTGCCAGGCACTCTGCTGGGCACTTTGGCACTTTGATCAGTGGTTTTCAACCAGAATGGCCATGTTGCCCTCCAAGGGACATTTGTCAGTGTCTGGTGACATTTCGTTTTGTTAATTAGGAGGAGAGTGTTGCTGGCATCCACTGGGTACGGGCCAGGGGAACTGTGAAACATAGGATAGCCTCCAGCAACAAGTTTTCCAACTCACAATGGTAATGGTGATGATCTTGCAAAACACTGGGCCATATTATTTTCTAGTACTATGTAGATGAAAGATCTAAGTATCTCCATATTCTCTGTGTAAAATTGGCATATTAATTAAATTACTCATATCACTCAGAGATGTAACAAAAGGCAGGTCAAGGTTCTCTACAAGGTCTGTTTTACTCTCTACCCTGCCCGCCCCCCCCCCCCCCCCCCCCCCCGGGTTTTAGCTTTTATTTTATCTCATCTTGTGCTTCACAAAAGGAATTTTATGAGTCTAACTTTCCTCCTTCTGTGCGTACCTCCACCAGGCCTGTAACATGATCTCCCACCATCAAATTCTGAAGCCTTCCCAAACCTGCCTACCTTCATTCATACACTTTGTTTTACTCCTGGGCTGGGGATTTAGTTTCTATTGTAGAACCTGCAGTCTCCCTTTGAATTGAGTGCTGAAGAAACTTCAGCGTTAATTAAAATGATAGTATCGCCATTTAAAGGCTAAAATACCTACAAGGACACAAGCAATAATGGCCCAGTTTTATGTGGCTTAGCAGGGCCAGCGATCCCAAGAATCCCTCTTACGTGCCCGGTTTGCTTTGAGAAAGAGGAAGGGCTGCTTTTCTAAAGATTTGGATTCTGGATCTGATTGCCTCTGTGAAGAACATTTAAAGAGAGTTAGGCATCTCTGGCTGGAAATAAAAACCACTTTGTGTTAAAAGTTTCCTAGTGTGACTGCGACTGACTTTTCCTGAGCAAACTTGTGCGATGCTTGCAAACTGTTGAACAATGCAGGTGGCCCAGCGTTGCAGCAGCAGTAGGACAGGTCGGATCTGTTATGCGTCCCATGAAGGGTGACGTGGCCGAAGGAAGGGGCTTGGAAGAAGAAAAGCCAAGTGAGCAAAAAAGCATATGACCTCCCGAGTCCTCACTCCCAGCTAGTAATCTTGCCTCTTACGTTCCCAAGAAAATAGAAGAAATCCACATAGCCAAACCATCATGTGTATTCACCTTTATGTACAGTCCCATATGTAGGTCTGCATTCTCTCGTATTAATTTGGATTATTTGTCTTGCTTCTCATACAAGTCAATCTTCCCACCAATCTCCTAGATCCTATCCCTCCTCTTCTTAAATTATCATCATTGGAGCAATCCTCCTATGTTTCTTTGCTGCATTCTAATCCCCCTCTATGATATTGAGTGGGTTTTCTCCAAGCTCACAGAAAAAAATACGTTTAATTTCCACACAACAGAAGTTTCTATTGCCGTCTCTCATCTTATCTCCTACTTCATTTACCTGTGGCCTTCGTGTCAAATCCTGGAAAGAATGATCCCGGTAAAATGTAAACTAGATCATGCAAATCCACTGTTCAGCGCTTTCCAAAATCTCATCTTGTTTGGGGCAAAAGCATCGTATTTATACAAGGATCACCTGCCCTCCCCAGGACGTGGCCTTCGGCTGCTTTCTGACCTGACTGACCTCCCACCCTTTCTTCCGCTCTCCCCATTGACACTGTTTTTCTTTTTCCTCAGTTACCAGAAATGCTCTGCCTTTTTCCTTCTTCGGGGTCTCTATATTTGCTGTTCCCTCTCTTTGAGACAATCTTCCTCCAAACAGTGACGAAGATTACTTCCTTGCCTCTTCAGATCATCGTTAAAACGCCCATCTTGTGGTGAGGCCTTCCTTGAGGACCACACCTAAAACCACAGCCCCCAGCCTTGGGCATTCTTTATCCTCCTTCCAACATGTCGTTGCTCTCCGTTGCGTGGGTCACAGCCTAACAGGTCATGTATTTTTTGATTGAGAGTTCCATTCAGAAGAATGGAAATTCTGTGAAGGTGGGAATGGTCTGTGCCATTCACTGCTGTATCCTCTATACCCACAAAAGCCTGATGAAAGTAACTAGAGAGAGGTTTGGCAATGACAGAATCTGAACAAAGGGCAGTCGTTCAGGGACATCACTTTGCAATTGCTCCGGCTTTGTGGACCTGGAATTTTCATCTCCGCTCTGGAGCTCCATCTGCCAGGCAGCAAGATGCGTTCGAGTCCATAGTCCTTGACTTTCCGTGGTTAATGCTGGAAGCGGTGATGCATTCGTATACTCTGGAAACTCCAGTTGTAGCCCCTATACCTCTCTTCCTCTGTTTACACCTTGCATCTTTAGCTAGAATCTGGGAAAATGTGATCATTTGTGGTGTCACGGTGCCTTGATATTTCCAAATCCCAAGAGGAGCCTGAATGGGACAGAGTTGTGATGGACCTGTGTACTGTTTACTTGCATGCGGGGCTGCTTTTGGAGGAAAACCCTTCATCCTAAGCAAAGAAATAAAAGAAGTCAAGGTTAACCTACGAACAAAGTCTTGCTTTTCAGGTGCCATGAGATTGTCAAACAGAGAAAGTATTCATTTCACTCTAGATATGAAATCTTTAAGATGCTCCGTGATAGAGTTGAGGACACTTGTTTTTTTTGTGTGTGTGTTGCAGGCTGCTAACGGGCCACCTAAACAATAACCTTGTGGACGCAGGAGCTTAACCCAGACTCCATGGAGCCAAAGGTGCCCACCCTGGCCCAGCCAAAGAGAGGTGCCCCTTCCCTGCCGTGTTTAGAGAAGCCAGGCACCCAGAAGCTCAAGGAGGGTCAAGGATTTCAATTAAACTTCGGTAGTGACCACAACCCTTCTCACGTAAGTTCCTATAAACTTCTAAAGCTCCTGTCAGCCATATATCTGTTTCAAAGGGGAACAAACTCTCTGTTCAAGAACAGAACTAGCACTCAAGCGTCAGACCCAGGCTCCAGGACACCATCCTGGAGGCGGAAGCTTGTGTGCACTCCTACGTGCCCAAGCCCCCTGAGGCCTCAGTGCAGGTTTCAAAAACCAGAACGCAGTCTCTGGCCTCACCAGACCTCCCCCTGCCACAGAGAGACACTGCATATTAATCTAGAGAGGCCTTCGACCCCAAAGTCCCGGGCCTGAGTCTAAGGGTATTTTGACCATGTGCACGACCCCAAGGGCATGTGTGAGAATTTCCCGTAGAAGAAGCAACAATACCAGAAACACAGATGTCTCACCAGACACCGTCAATATGTCTGTTTGGTTTTCATTTGGTGTCTACTGTTAGTTTGTGAAATCCAGGTTTGAGCAGGTAATGTGGAAGAGAAAAATGGGGGGATAAAAAGGCAAGCATATTTGAAAAGGCTCCTGAGATCTCCCAGCAATCAGTATTTAGAGCTGGAACACACTTACCTTGGCCCAGCGCCGGGTGGGTGAGTACTGGCAAAACAAAAATCCTGAAAACTACAGGATACTCACTTAGGGGAGTGACCTAAGTCCCTTGACCCACAGTAGCAGCAGCATCAACCCGATGTCAGGTAAAAGCAGAGTTTATATTGTCCATGATCCCATCCCCCATCATGATACTTCAATTGATTCTATTTGCTTATCTGTTTTTTAAATTTAATTAGTTGTTACACTTCCTGCATCTAGTAACTAAAGTGATAGATAAACCCAATCAAAATTTTACTGGAAGAGGGTTTCCTCAGGAAAACGGGGCTGGAACCTGGTGAAACCTAAGGGACTCAGAGGGGGTAATGGGAGGAAGGAATAGAGTTCGCTGCCCTCTGTGCTGGCAAACAGCAGGGGTAGTCTTGGCCTCACGTCTCAGGAGACGATGCGCTTCCGCAAAGGCAAGCACCTTTATCTCTCATGGTTCACTGATGAGCGGGAACTTGTTCTAGCATATTTTGTTCAGTTTCTCCTTCACAGTTTCTAAAAATTTCTATTTAATGTGACATTTTTCCTCCCAACACTCCTGGGAATGCCTGCTATATATAGCATCAGATTATGAATCTACATGTTGGATGACATCTTTTTCTTTAACAAAATTTCACATAAGGATAACCTATGGAGGCTAAAACCTTGCATCATCCCTATTCTCACTAAACATGGAAATATTATAATTAATACACACCAAATAGGGCTTTTTTTAGTGGAAGTATAAAACCAAGAGTTTTTTATTTGTGTTTTGTTTTTTTTTTTTTTCCTGATACCAAAAGTCTCTGTTTCCCTTTCTGCTGGGCTGCCACCTGTCCCCAACAGATGCCTTCTTTATTAATCCTTTGATGGTGACCATTGCCAGTTCATTCCCTGAACTCTCAGGGTTCTTAGCAGGTACAACTTCTTTCTTTCCTGAAGTTATTTTCCCTCCCTCTCTTCTCTCTCTGTTGCCATTTTATGTACCTTGGTGTACCCGTGTTTGCTTCTGCAGACTACTCTCATGGAAGGGACATGCTTCTAAATTCCTCGTCCAATCTTTAAGTTGGTTTATTGGTCACATTGCCTCCTCCTCTGTGATTGGTTTTCTGACCTAGAGGAAAATTATTTGATGAAAACTATAAGCCCATGGGCTCCTCAGTGGCTTAGTCAGTTAAGTATCTGACTCTTGGTTTCAGTTCAGGTCATGATCTGGAGCCCCACGTCAGGCTCTGTGCTCAGCACGGAGTCTGCTTCAGGTTCTCTCTCCCTCTCCTATCCATCTCCCCACTCACTCTTTCTCCCTCTAAAATAAATAAATAAAATCCTTATTTTTTTTTAAGATTTAATTTATTTATTCATGAGAGACACAGAGAGAGAGAGAGAGAGAGAGAGAGGCAGAGACACAGGCAGAGGGAGAAGCAAGCTCCATGCAGGGAGCCCCATGTGGGACTCGATCCCAGGACCCCTGGGTCACGACCTGGGCGGAAGGTAGATGCCAAGCCACTGAGCCACCCAGGCATCCCTAAATAAAATCTTTAAAGTGAAAAACAAAACAACAACAAAAATAAACTCTAAGCTCAATTCCCCCCTCCATTCTAGGGGAAAACAAAGAAACCTATACAGAAACTTAACTATTTTATAGCTATAACATATAAATTTAGTTATATTAGAATACAACAGCAGTTTTACACTTGTCTTTACTTCCTTCCAAAATGAATCGATTCCATAAATATCTTCTGATCAGCTTTTTTTTTTTTTTTTTTTAGTCTGTCTGGAAATTATATAACATGATCATAAAAAAAATAACATGATCATAAGAGCAAGAGTTTCTGTGTCTGGCTTATTAGAGAAAACTCTATGTCCACATGTCCTCATATTGAAGGGACATTCAACCCCTAAATCGAAAGCACTGGGAACCTGGATCTATTTCTAAAATTGAAGAGGCACGATATATAATTATTTATCACTCTTTAATCCCAATTGAGCTTCATTACCATGTGACTTTAAACTAATAACTTTGAGGCTTATATTTCTAATCTAGAAAACAGTGATCAGTAATACTATACCCCGTAGGATTGTCTGAGATTTAGAAAGATGAATTAGGTCAAAAAGACACCTCATACACTATTTAACATAAAATAGGTACTCAGTAAGCTTTAAATCCTATTGCCCATATTTTACACAGTCTTTAAGAACTTTTCTGTAGAGGATGACTTCATGGTTCAAACCAACACTTGGACTTATGTAATTATGTTCTGGTTTGTTTTGAGGACTCATTGAAATACTTAAGGTAAAAAAAAATACAGCTCCTGCCACAAATTAAGTTCTTAATAAATGAAAGTTATATTATATTTCATTATTTTTGCATTATATAACCACACATTTCCCTCTATTCTCCTGAATAAGTCTGTTTGAAGAGGCAAAGATTCCTCTTGAGCCAGTTGATTCATCAGATCATGGGAATTCCTGTGTCTAGTTAGAACTTTTGGCCCACATCAGGCAAAAAATAGGGAATGGAGAGACCCACAGCATGGAGACAGAAAAGGTCGATTATAGGAATCTAAATGTGCCCCAATTTTCCTTATCATCACAATCTCTGAAGCTCTTTGGGAACATCCTCAAAGGCTTGATGTGAAATGAACAGATGTCCTGCCTTTTAATTTAATTTCTGCATAATTTTATGCAAGGACTAACCGTTTTTCTTAAGTCATTTTTATTACAGTTCATACAAGGAAGAGCTCTTGCAAGTAATTACTTCATAAAACTTGAGGGAATAAATCACAGAACTTCAGGATTAATAGGAAATAAAGGCATGAATCTTCCTTACTTGCCAGGAGAGAACCCCCTGAAATAATATTCTGAAATCATAGAACACTACAGAGGGACAGAAGAAGAATGAAAGATCTTTCCCAAGTGCCTTATTGTGTCTCCTGGAGAAACTGAGCCCCAAATATATTAACTAAGCTACCAAATCCACAATCGGTGTGTGTTATTCAACCCCTGCCATTCCTAGGACTCAATCTTCACAAAAGGTGGAGAGGAACATTATTAAATTTTGGGGACAGAAGTTATGTAACTTGGCAATGGACCTCAGTAGTCATTGAGTAAAAGAGGACTAAAGATATAATAAAGGAGTGGGGGGTGGGTGGAGAGAATTCAGTGACAAAATTTACATGTATCTTGCTCTTAGTTTGTGTTCAGCATTGCAGTAGGCATGTTGCATGCAATTTTTTTTAACACCTGGAGATCCGTTTCTATCACCTTCTTCCCAGAAGCATCAACATATTCTAAATGAGAGTTGAAAAGCAAGTAGGGTCAGTGCCATTGGATCCAAGCTCAGATGCTGGGATTGACTTGTGGGAAAACCAGGAGGAAAAAAGGCAGTTGTTAGCTTATTCTAACTCTGTTTAAAAAAAAAAAAAATGTTTAGTACAGTTAACACTTACGATTTAGCTTCAATTCCTTGGAGACCCACTATTTCACTTCTGAAAAAATTTCCCTCAGGCTTCTGTGGGGGTGGGGAAGAGTTTTTGAAAAAGCATGTCAGCCCAGTTATATTTACTAGAGTATAAATATTTGTTGAAAATAACTGAACTGTCAATACACACTAAAAGAGGACATTAAGAATGAAAACATAAAGTTGCATAAAGTCGTCAAAAGCAC
Organism: Canis lupus familiaris; assembly: GCF_011100685.1. NCBI lineage: Eukaryota > Metazoa > Chordata > Mammalia > Carnivora > Canidae > Canis > Canis lupus. The sequence continues at coordinate 87,490,936 of NC_049226.1, read as the reverse complement.
AATAAATTGCACTGTAAACCTGGTCAGAATTTACTTAGGAGATCTTCCCACTTGAAAACTGAGCTTCTCCAGTCTGGAAAGTCAGACCAATTAGAACAATTTAGCCAAAACTGCCCTTCAGAATAATCTAGTTCAACATTAAGTTCTATGTTTGCAAAGAGCCAATGAAGTGAAGTGATTTCCAAAGGTCTTATTTACTGGCCCAGGAAAGATTAGGACACACAATCTGTAACCCCAAATCCAGTGCTCTTGTCACTAAGCCATGCTGTCTGCAAGTGTTACTACAAATGAGATAGATAGATGATAGATAGATAGATAGATAGATAGATAGATAGATAGATAGATGATAGATAGATGATAGATTTTCCAAGAATGAAACTTTAAGGAATGCCAGTCTTTAAGAATGTAGTATCGTGATAGAAGCAAGGGAAGAGGGCGCCTGGGTGGCTTAGTGGTTGAGCGTCTGCCTTCAGGTTAGGTCATGATCGAATCCTACTTCAGAGCCTGCTTCTCCCCCTGCCTGTATCTCTGCCTCTCTCTCTGTCTCTCATGAATAAATAGATAATATCCTAAAAAGAAAAAGCAAAGGAAGGATACCATGAAGAAAGAATTTCAGTGTTATATGGAGACTTAGGAAGAAAAGATGAAGGAAAGGAATCTAAGAGTAATCAGGACTTAAAGAAGGACTAATTAACAATATCGACTTTGAAATGGAAAGAAATGAAGATCGATTGATAAACTGAAGACGTATAATAGGTGGCATGGAGCAGGACAAATGCATACATGAGTGGGAACTGGATATGTGTACATATTTTAGGAACTCACTGGTCTGAAGGTAGAAGACTTTCACCTTTTGCAGCCAGTTGTTATAAACAGAAATGCTGGCCTAGCTTTGCAGATTGTCTAATTCTTCTTGAGAAACAGAAAATCTGGATTGTTTTGTGACATATTTCATTTCTGCTAGAAGCATGCATGGATAAAAAGACACATTTTTCTTTGTGGATTCAGCTTATAAGTGACCCGTTCAAGCCCTTGGTGCATTGTTGTCAGTACGGGGCAGTTTGCAGTGAAATCTGCAAATAGTATGCAGACCAGATGATCTCTTCTTTCCCCATGTTGCCTAAGAAAGGACTTTCAGAGAAGTCCAAAGGGCCAGGATGGAAAGTTGGCCCACACTACTATTAAGAAGTAGGCAAAGAAAGAAGTCTGAAAGAAAACAAAGAGCAGTGAGTTGAAAATAAAGAGACTCAAAGAGTGAAGATTAAGACATTTAATTAAAAGATGCAGCCAATTTGAATCAAATTCAACCAACTATTCATGAAAACAAATGAAAAATAAGTATTAATTTTGTCAGTCATTGTGGTATTTGTGTTCAGGAATTTGATATTAACAAAATGGGATATCTTAGTGTTTGCAAAACAAATAAGGTTATAAAATAGAAATTATGAGGCTCGCTTTATGAACTATCTACTCTCCTTTCTCCATTGGGTCCAATGAGACTGAGAGCTTTTTGATTAGAAAGAGACTTGACCCACCGATACTGTCAAGGAAAAGGACCTTGGGCTTCTAATAGATTAATGTGGCTGGAGCAAAGATGACATTAAAGAGGCAAGAAAGAGATAAGGAAGGAAATGCAACTGTTGTTAGCCAGCAGAGGAATTTGAATGCTTTGTTCAAAACTTCAGCTTTATCATGTTAACCAGTTTTTCCTGATCACCCTTCATGTATAATTCACCGTGTGAATACTTGACACAAACCACTTCTAAGTTTCACAGTGATAGATGGTTTCTCATTGTCTTTACAATGGATATAATATTAAGATACACTCTAGCAGCCACATTTGATCATCTCTGTCACCTGTCTCAGACCAACCTCTGATTTCAGGCTGCAACCCTGGCAGACAGTTCATATGTATTACAAGAGTGCTACATCTAAAGTTTTTGCCTTAAATCTCTGTTTTTTTCTACTTTGGAATGCCTCCCCCCCAAAAAAAATCCTGGCGACTTGCTCAGCTAATACATTGGACAGTCCAAACATATAAGGGGTTGGCATGCCTAGTGGTCACATGTCTAGTGGAGGATGGGAATCATGAACAAACATTTTTTTTATGTGTCATCCTTCAGAATGACACATCCCACATAGTACCTCAAAAACAGCCAGGAGGATTGATCCCCAGTTGTCTACAATAAGAACTAAGTCCCTATCTCAGGATCTGCTTTCCAAAGAAATCTAGGTAGTCAGAGCATCTGGGTAATGGTTCTAAGGATCCCTGAGTAGGATTGCATCCATACTTCAGAACATGATTTTATTTCACTCAGATGTCCATCTTCTTTATACTGTATCACCATATCAGAGCAGTTACCCACATAAAGATGATTGAAGGTTTTGAGGAAAAACCAGGAGAGGTTTTCTGATTCATTAGGGACAATACAGCTGGCAGAGGTGGGCAGGATACAGGAGAAGCACAGATCCCGGAGAAGCAAGGGAAGTCATTACAAGACAGTTGTTCTAGCAATGAATATATTGTTCCTCACCACATGGCCCCACAACTAAGAAATCTTCTGCAGATGTCAAATGGAATAAGTTGGCTCCAACTTCACCCTTTCAAAATTTACTTCCCTTCTTATGGGAAAAGCAGACTCCTGGGTCCTACGTTGTACTGTTTTCCCTGGGTAGTCATTGTTTCCTTTGCATTTCAGCAGGTTTTTTGATGGCTTTGACAGTTCAAACTCGCCTGACATTTCCAAAGTAGCATACAATGAAGAAACAGCTGAGTGCTTGATTTTATAATATTTTCAAAGAAAAGAGAGGCACTCTTTTCCAGCTTTGTCATTCCTTATCTTAATGAGCCTTAAATTGATAGATTAGCCAAGCCAAACTTATGAGACTTTGCTGTTAAACTTAATAAAGGTTTTACAAATGGATTCGACATAGCTGTTGAATGCCCACTTAGGACACTGAATCATTGGAGATCAGGGAAGAGTGTTATTAAAAGAAACATTGGGGAAAAAGAACAACAACTTTGGGTCACTGAAGAGCAAAATACCTTTGGAAAACTATTTGAAACAACACATTTAAATCATGAGTAGCACAAAATTCAACATACTGGAAACATGACTCATATGAAATAGTACCCATGTGACTCAGGTGATTATGGGTATCGTCATATAGGGATCTTCCTCAAAGAACTTCAGACAGAAAAAAAAAAAAAATAAAGGGAACACAATTATTTTCAAACAAAATGTTTTGTAGGAGAGTGGATCCTGTTACCTGGAAATTCTCTTTGTGCTGCTGGGTTTGGGTATATGAAGGTGGGCCTGGAGCAGATTGCAGCAGGAGCGTCAGAGAAATGAATGATTCCTCCTTATTCACTAAGAAGACTCTACTCACTCCCTGGCAGTCCATGTGGGAGTGGGGAAAAGAGAAATAGGAAAAGAGAGTAAAAGAATGACATCTTGAGAGGTTTTGAAGTAGGCAATTATGACTGAAATATAGTTTAAATTTTTTCGTGGTGGGATAACCGAAGTCTATTTTAAAGACCATCTATTTAATGTGGATTTTGAAGTTGTTATGGTTGTGATGTAAGCCAATTTCCTATTATATCCCAACTCCCACAATCCCAGCAGAAGCCCATTCTTCTATATTCCATAAAGTACATTACACTACACAATGCCTTCTGTGAAAAAGGATTTTTAAGGGATGTGAGGAAATGATTTCATTTGATACTTTTCAGAACAGAGAGAACACACAGATGCTGGTATAGAAACAGAGTGATCAAGGGAGGGCATCTCTCTACCCTTCCCCATTCTCTACCTAACATTTGTTTGCTGAAATCTGCCTACTAGAGAGCTTGGGGTTCTATAGGGATTAAAAGAGGGGCTTTAGTAGATAGATCAATCTGAAAGGGGCCAGAAAACCTCAGGTATCATATGATTTATACTAGTAATAATATTGTGAAAATATGTATTAGAGTTCAAAAGGGAAAAAAGTAACTAACTAGAAATTAATCTTTTCTCTATTGCCTGTAACTATCATGAACATTAGCTGCTAAGTGTAATGAGGCGTGGAAAGGAAAGGGTAGAGCCATAGACTCAGGGTTAGACACATACCTAGTCTAGTCCAAGATTCTTGCTGTTTTATTTTTAAAAGATTGTATATTGTAAGGAATCTTACAATAGATCACCCCCACCCCATCCCAGAAGATAATGAACTGCTCTACTGCAGCACCCTTGTGACTCTGGGGAACTCAGTTTGAGAATCATGAATGCAGTTCAATGTCACATTTTACAGGTGGGGAAATAGTGTGAGTAGAGCTCTTTAATGCCTTGGCTGAAGACTCACTGCTGCATAAGGCATTATGACAACCAAGAGAACAGTGAAATAGCCATGAATTACTTCGATAGACAATAAGAGAGAAGTTATATTTTAATATCACTGACTTGTCTATGGCTTTGAATCACTCCCACAATGCCGTAGAAAGTTCTACAACAATATTTCAAAGAGTGCTACAGACACAAAAGTTCAAATCCTAAGTTGCTGAAGAACACTAGTCTGTAATATTCAGATTCTCTCTAAGTTCTCGGAATTGCCTTATAACTAGTCTCTGACTTTGACCCATATCAAGACCAGAGAGACCTCATGTTCAGTTGAGAAGGTATCAGTCATTACTGTCTTCCAAGTGGTGATATAGTTACACTCCAGGGTTTTCTTTAGAAATGATGTCTAAATAATTATGACAAATAAGCACAGAAAAGACTGATGTGTGAATTTTAGCTCTTGGGAAGACTTTTAGCACTACATTTTCTCCATTATGAGAGCTAATAAAGCCAATTTATACAGAGCAAAAGGCAAACATTCTAGTGAGTGAGTCAAGGCAGGATAGGAGGACATTTAGCTCTCAAATTAGTAACTTTATTTCTGTTTTTTTTTTTTTTTCAGTTTTGTGCATAACACCCTTATTACTGTGTCTTTAAAGTGGAGATATTTCTTTTATACCCTGCTGGTGGGAGTGTAAATTGGTGTATCACTTCGGGAAAGCTGTGGAAGCACAAATCAAAAGCCTATAAAATGTTCATACATCTTGACCTAGTAATTGTAGTTCTGCTCTTAGGAAATTTTTCCTGAGGGAAAAATCAGAATTATCAATCAATATTTATGTACAATGGTATTTTTACATCAATGATCATAATAAGAGAACTTTGTAAACAATCTACATTTATCAAATGTAGGTTAGACATGAAATATTAAGAATCTATTAATAAGGACTTGGATAGACATTTCTCCAAAGAAGATATACATGTGGCCTACAAGTATAGGAAAAGATCCTCGACATCACTAATCACTAAGAGAATGAAAATCAAAACCATAAAGAGGTCTCAGCTCACATCCACTAATATGGCTGCTATCACAAAAACAGAAAATAATAAGCATAGGCAAGGATATGGATAAGTGGAAACCTTGTGCACTGTTGGTGGGAATGTAGAATGGTGCTGCCATAATGGGAAAAGGTATGGTAATTCCTAAAAAAAAAAAAAAAAAAAAAAAAAAGAGGGACAACGTTATGATTGAGCAGCTCACTTCTGGGCATAAAGAATTGGAAACAAGTTCTCCAATAGGCAATAGTATACGCTTGTTCACGTCAGCATTGTTCACAATAGCTAGAAGGTGGGAGTAACCCAGATGTCCATTGACAGGTGAATGGATGAACAAACTGTGATATATACGTACAACTGAATATTATTCAGCCTTAAATTAGAAGGGAATCCTGACACATGCTACAGCAAGGATGAACCTTCAGGACCAACACGAAGTGAAATAAACCAGTCACAAGACAAATAACTATATGACTCCACGTACACGGCACATCTAGAGTAGTCAAACACACAGAAACAGAAGGCGGGGATCCCTGGGTGGCGCAGCGGTTTGGTGCCTGCCTTTGGCCCAGGGCGCGATCCTGGAGACCCGGGATCGAATCCCACGTCGGGCTCCCAGTGCATGGAGCCTGTTTCTCCCTCTGCCTGTGTCTCTGCCTCTCTCTCTCTCTGTGTGACTATCATAAATAAATAAAAAATTTAAAAAAAAAAAAAAAAAAAAAGAAACAGAAGGCGGAATGGTGATTGCCAATTGATGAGAGAAGGAAATGGGGAATTGCTATTTAATGGACACAGAGGTTCAGTTTTGCAAGATGAGAACATTCTGGAGATTATTTCCACAACATGTGAATACACAACATGTGAACTATAATCTTAAATGTTGATAACATTTTCGTGTTTTATGTATCTTTATCAGAATTTTTTTTTTATCAGAATTTTTTTAAAGGGAGACATGAGCTGGACAGGGATGGTGTCCCTGAGGCATGAACTTGGGAACAGAGACCTGAGCAGGAGGAGTCAGGCATGGAGAGATCTGGGAAGAGCTTTCCTAGACGGGAGAATGGCAAGTGAAGGGCTCTGGGGTAGGGCCACACTGCCGTGTTGAGGAACAGAGGAGGCCAGTGTGCCAGAGCGTAAGAAGCAGGTGGGGCCCCAGATAAGGGGGCAAGGGAAGTCTCAAGGGCTAAATGAGAAGAAAAAAGATCTGATTTACTTTTTTTTTAAACTCTTGCTGCTATGAAAAGAGTTTTAGGAGAGCAAGAGCAGAACCAGTGACTCCAGTTAGGTTCTGTTTTATCATCCAAAGCTAGAGAAATAGGTCTCTCGTACGACTTGGGTAGGTCACATACCTCCCCTTACGGAGCCTCGGAGATCACCGTCTGACTCTCTTTGGGTGTAGGGGAAATCAAGATTCATTCATCAAATAATTCCATGATTCTGTGTAGGACTAGAGGGGATTGTCAACGGTGTAACACTGGCACACGAGGCTTAGGAAGATGTTTCTCTTAATTGATCGTCCTGTCTTATTCCTGCCCCTGGCATATTTGTTCTGTACAGAATTTCATATTTGACCATTTTCATTTGGAGAGAATCTGGAATCAGTACCTAAGGTACAGTGTCTTTTCTCATCTTCCTGCTTTGAAACAAATTCTCTGCAGTTGGAAGAACCGTGGGCTACAGTGGAGGGGAGAATTTGAGATAGAAACTAAATTAGAGGCCCTGAAAACGGCATCAATATGGAGCTTCTGCTTTTTCTAGTTTTTTTTTTTTTTCAAGCTCAGTGCAAATGTTGTTAAAGAAAAACGGTGTATGATTTATATTTGGACAAAACCAACTCTAAAATCTTACTCTGACACTTAGGCATTAGTTGGCTTTGAGACACCTGCAAGTAAAGAATGTCAGGGCTGTTTTGGATTTCAAATCCTTGTTTCCAAAGTCCTTTATTTATTTAAACGACATGTGCAGCAAGCCGCACGTCCTTCATCAGTAGCTGCACAATATTGACAATGAACATGGAGGTTGAAGGCACTCAGATGATTTGTAATCCTAGCTCTGTTATTCTAGAGCTTTGTGCATTTAAGTAATTTTCTTAAACTCCCTGAACTTTACGCTGGTCCCCTAAAAAGGAACGAATGAGATCTATACCTCACCTAGTGGGTCTTCACATTTTTCCCTTTTTTCCTTCTCCCTTTACTTTCTATCTATAGGTGGGTAGAAAAATGAGTCTCAGTCTGTGCATATGAGAAACACATGGGGGATGTGCAAAGAGGTTGCCCAATATTCAGTTTTCAGGTTCCTCATAGAGAAGGAGCCAGAAAGAACTATCTCAGGACCTCAGGCAGGTGCTCTGTGGGACGAATTTGGGATGGGCAGCCTCGTAATAGGGTTGTGCCATCAGTCAGGTCAACGGCTCTGACCCCCAACGCGTCATTTCCTTTATGAGACCCGAATTCCTCCAGTTGTGAAACTGACCTTGGAAATCACTGATCCAGCTGGAGAGGTTCATGTAAAAATACATGCGTATCTTATTCCTTCAGACTGGCTGCCATCAACTATCTCCTCCTACCACAAATTCTGTTGCTTTGGAGAGAAGCCAGGAAATCTCTCTCTGTGTCTTTCTTTTTCTCTCTCCCCCTCTTCCTCCGTAGCATACTCTGTGTGTAACCGGGTGTGAGGAACACTGGATTAGAGAACCGCATAGGCCTCCCCTACACGAGGCCCTGAGGCTCAGTGGCCTCCTCGAGCCTGTCCTACAGCGCTGGGCCAACTCTGAAGGTGTCCTCTGTTACACTCTTTAGGTTGCAAGGGACAAATAATCATATCCATTTTCTTACTTACTGGGCTTTTAAAATTCAGCAACAGGGCAGAGAGATAGGCACCTTACCTGAGGGACTTCAAAAAAAAGAAGAGTAAATGACATAAGCATAGCGTAGAATCTGGAATTTATTTCTGGAACTGGAAGCTCGTTTGAGATCCAGCACAGCCCTAATGACTGAGTGTATTCATTAGGGACAGTTTCAACTTCAAAAAACTGGTAGTTTAAATAAATTGAGGCTTATTGCTCTTACAACGTGCATTCTGAAGGGGCGGCTGACATCAGCAGTTCAGTGGCCGCTGAGGTCAAGATCAACATCTCATATAACTGAAATTTGCCTCCTTTTGGTTGACTCACTGTAAAAAGCAAAGGATGGTGTGTTTCCATCCTTTCCCATGCAAAGCAAGGGAAGGAGTGGTGTCTTTTAGAAAGACTTTTCTTTACATCTACTTCTCTGAAGAAAATACAATTTCTCCTTAGAGGGTCTCAAGCTTCAATACTTTTTTTTTTTTACTTTTTTTTTTTTTTTACTTTAGTCATGTTGGCTTCTTTTTACTGTACTAAAATGCATGTAACATTATTTATTTATTTACTCAAGAAAAAGTTGAAAACATCATATCAGTGTGAAAAATATAGTGGCAACCAAAAAATATTGTACGTTTTCCTACACCCCCTGTTAGAGAGTTAGAGAGGAGCATGTGACTATGACTAAAGTCATGGGTAATACGAGGCACACCTGGAACGGACTTTCAGGAAATCTCCTTAAATGTAGTATTTTTGTTTGGCTCTGTTTTCTTTTAATTAAGCATATGACTTTTCTCTACAAACTCCAGTAATGTTAATTAGAAGAATAGAGATTTTCGTACTCTCTACAACAGGATAATATGTGTAAGAAGTTTTGGGAAGGGAAGCCATGCCCCAAAGGAATTTAGATTATTATTTTAAGATACAGTATGATGTGGTGAAAAAAAAAAAAAGTGTAAGGCTTAGGATTAGCCTTGAGTTAAAGATGGAGAAATAGTGGACCATATTGAGAGGGTTGTATTTGTGTTTGTCTAAGGATAAGATTCAAAGTAAAACAATTTATCCCCAGTTTAACAAGAGGAAGCCAAAGCTTAGATTACCTGAGTAACGTGTCTGTGCTGCTCCTCCACAGACCCCACTTTGAGCTGCAATCAGTGTAAGTCGTGAGCGTTCCTGTCTTTCATTTTCATTCGGATTTGGATCTTCTTCAGTACTTTGCCCCAAACAGTGTTCGTTCGACCTAATACGATGACAAAACCAAGGAGTCAAGTCAGCAAATTGCACTTTTGTAATATACATAAACTGTAGATAATCCATCATTAATCAACTCAGGGCGGCAGATGTGAAGGACATTCCCCAAGCCCCCATCCTGTGAAACAACCTTAATTCTGTTCCTTAGCTGCTTGGATATCTTATTTCCCACTCTAGGAATGCCGTGGCTCTACTGTGTGGACTTGGGGCCAGGTAAAGCTACGTGGGGGAATTTTCTTCTCTGTCTCTTTAAGAAGAACCCAGATGAGGACTTAAGCTGAGAAAGTTTTAACAACTTTTTTTTTTTTGTCTTCTCAACATTTGTTGTTTACAGTTGCCTCATAGACCAAATTGATGGGGAAAAATAAGAAACTAAAAATAAACGAGGACTTTCATTCACAGGGGCGATGCAGTTACATAAGTCAAAGTGGCAGGTCATATGAAGCCTTCTGTGATTCCTTGGGGTTTCTGTCTCATTTCACTGGCTAGCAAACAGTGAAACAGTAGGATATATATTTTTCAATTAGGTTGTCAATATTTTGACCAAACAACCTATTTATAACATTCGGGATTACTGTTCTGTTCCGGAGAACCACTAGAAGCTGCTGCGCCCTGAAAGTCAGCTGGAGATCTGAAATGGTGTGATTGAGTAGGGGCAGCAACCTGCTCCCTGGGTTTCCTCTCCCTGCCAGTCGTGCGGGGCTAACACGCTCATCACTGTGTCCAGTTATTGTGAGAAAACACCCCCCTTTTAATATTACACCTGCTTATCATGATAATAAGACTAAGAGGAGATAAAAATTGGAGATCCTGAGTCTATGTGGAGATGAGTGTTTATGACAGGGCATCAGAATCAGAATTCTACAAGGATAATGGATAATTTTAGTGGAAAATAGCAATTTACTTTTTCCAGAGTGGAGGGAGAAGAATTGCCTTATCGACCACTCTTTTCTTTCCCCAAATACTCTTTAACTTCATATGATCATAGATTTCCTATGATTTTTTTTAGGAAGAGAATATACACTTTCAGATTTTGCAGGTTTAGCTCCAAATCCTTGCTCTTTTGTTTGCTAACCACATGACCCCGGGTCAGTACTTTAACTCCTGAGCCTTATTTCATTACCTGTAAAATGAACACGTTGATACTGAACATAGATTGTAGTACAGAACCGAGTGAGTGAGCAGAAGTGAATGCACCTAGTTAACCAGAAAACACCATGCAGATATTGTTATTACTGAAGTTAAAGGTCAGTAATCTCCCATATTGCAATTGCAGAGAAAGGCATATGTATAAAGGAAAATGTATCTAGGAAGACAATTTTTTGTTAAGTGAATTTTAATTACCTAACAGTATTAATAGTTTTAATGGGATTAAACTGGAGCATAACTAAACACTGAATAAAAGTATAAGGGAGTAAATAAAATAAATAGGAAAACCATTGTTTCCAGGGTATATAATACAAGGAAACATTTTCTTTTATTATGGGATTTTCTCTATTAAAAATCGTATTCTCAATTAATAGAAGGATATCCATAGCCTTTAAAAATTTCTGTTGCTTTAAGTTTTCATGGGATCCCAATGGAGACAATTATATCCAAAAGTATAATTATCCAGTGTAATGAAACTGCCTTTGTTCTAACTGGGGTCTGCTTATAACAAATTCCCATTTGAAGAATGAAGATATTAAGCGTCAATAATCAATTGACCCAAATCATAGAGACTTTGGGGAAATACACACATATCAAGGAGAAGAGACATTTGAGATGGGCCCCAAGGAACCTCATTTTGATTGTGTAACTTACATTCTTAGAGATTCAAAATAGAGATATTTGCATGCTTTGGCTTTTTAAAATGTAAATAGAATACCTTAGGAGAAATTTACTCAGCAGCAATATTTAAAATGTCAGAGTGATACGAAGACAATATGAGATTACTGGAAACTTCAAAATGGTTTTATTCTTTATCTTTTTTTTTCTTTAAAAAAATACAGCATCCCTGGCACACTGACTAGAGGCCATACCTCCCACTATCCATCACTTTCCTCGCCTTTAAATAAACCTGATTTATTTGTTAAAGGACTGTCTAAACATCTGCTAGAGTCATTGGAACCCACCAACAAGACTGCAACAGTCCACCTGCTGCTCTAACTCCACTTTCCTGGGACTGAATTCAATTCCTCTGCTTCACCTTAAGCTCTTGAGATCATATCCTTCCCATAAAGGTGGCAGTCTTGTGGTTCTTGGCAACAGAAGGCAACTGATAAGCTTCCACAAGCAAAAGGTAGGCCATGAAAAGTTAGGGCATTTGAAAGAGGATACTGGCTGAGGATACCTGTCCATGAACTTCCACTTGCTTTCACTTCCATCAGATGTTGTTTTCTTTCTTTCCCTTTTTTTTTTTTTTTTTTTTTTTTTTTTATGTCGTCTGTAACTGTGTGTTTCCATCAGATCTATGTTCCTGGGAGGTAAAATATAATTAAACTAACTAGTATTATAGGCCCACACAGAGTCAAGTGAACTGGGAAAAGAGGTAACACCCCGTATTCCCCCAAAAGATATATTAAGCTGTTGAAGCCAGTTTATTTCCAATGTTCATCACCACTTATCCACGTGGGCCTCTTAACTGATGATACTCCACGTAGGCACACCGTCTACGATACACTAACACGCATACGTCAGTGATTCAATTAATACTTGAATATTTGCTAGGCATTATTATTCCTTAGTTCCGCGTACATAGAAAATAGCCACATTTTCAGTTTTCAGAGAATACATTCTAGTGAAACGAAATGATACGAGGGACCCAGTCACGTGTAGATCTGAAACAAGACGATTTTGAGGCAAACAGCAGGCCTAAATGTTTCAAGATAAGGATATGGCTTTGGTCTGTTCAAGGAATCAGAATGACTGGAAAATACTTGTGAAAAAGGGCGATACGGAGGCTAAGAAGTTGAGGAACAAGGGAACCCTTCATGCTTATACCAGCATACGAAGCTGGGTGTTATGCCGCGTGCAAATGGAAATCACCAGAGGCTTTTCAGGGGATGTTATGATTTGCTTTGTGCTTTGAAAACTTCACTCTGGGAGCACCTGGCTGACTTAGTCAGGAGAGCATGCAACTCTTGATTTCAGGGTCATGAGTTCAAGCCCCATGTTAGGTGTAGCATCAACTTTCCAAAAAAAAAAAAAAAAATCACTCTGGATACTCTGTAGACCAGTGACTGTTGAAGCGTAAGAGTAGAAATAGAGACTGGATGAGAAATGATGATCATGTGACAGAGGTAAGATGTGGTTAGATTTAAAGCATATTTTAAGATATCACATTAGGTGTTAATGCTGAAGATGAAGCCCGAAACAAGTCAGACAGAGCTAACAGGATTCTTAGCTAGGTGGGGGAAATGGAAACTGAACAACCAAGCATGAGTATCAGGAAAGTCTTCTTTGGAAGGTATTCAGGGGGATCCAAGGGGTGTCACAAGGGACAGGAGCTACTCCCATGATGGCTGGAGCAGGGCATTTCCAGTCTTCTATTTCATAGCTGACGACTATGGTCACAGATTAAAGCCTGTTTATTCTTGACCCATTCATCGTGGCCTCTTTTGGTCTTGACTCAAAGCAAAAGGAGTCATGTGTGTACATTGACAGTTTGTGAAGTTCTCATTCACAGAACGCTTTATTGAAAAAAAAAAGAGTCAAAACAAAATGTATTTTTATTAAAATAGCAAGATTAATTTATAACAAACAACATTATATACTATAAAGTTGAACGAATATTTTCTTAAAAAGATGTTGGCTCATTGGGAAATCAGAATCTGAAATACCCACCAGACATATGCTCAATGTGAGGGAAGGAGGCATAGATTATGAGGAGAAATGACATGCCAGCAGCGTAATATAAGTTGTGATTAAAAGCATAGTTTCTGATGTTAATCAGAACTGGGCTGGGATCCTGGATCTGCTACTTCCAGCTCTGCAACCCCTGGGCAAATTATTTAATCTTTCTTAATATGTTTGGTTGTTTGTAAAATAAAATTTAAAGTGATGCCTACATCATAAAATTGCATTGAGGATTAAATGTGACAATTGAGAGTGAGTGTACATGTAAGTGCTCAATACATTTTAGCTGTTATTGTTATTATTATTTAAATGACAGCTACTGACAGTTCATGAAGCCGCATAGCAGAGTGACTCAGAACATGAATCCTGGAGCAAGTTGCCCGGGTTGACTACTGTCTCCACCACCATAGCATACATCATTGATCTGTTCTCCCTCTTATTACTGCAAAATAACAGCTTCTGGGCAGAAACCCTTATTCCTCCCAATTCCCTCTTATATTCCAAATTTCTAATTCGAAAATTCTTAATTTCTCCCAGTTTTCGCAATGCATCCATGTAATTATGCTTGTTAGCTTCTTTTCTCATCCCACAGATTTTTAAAGTCTTCCATGGTATCTGTATCCTTAGCACTTTGCATAATATATGGAACATAACAGATGCTCAATAAGTGTTTATTGAACGAACAAAATAGCCAATACATGAACGTTTCCAACACATAGCAACAGTAAACCTCCACTCTGATGTGGGATCAGCGTGTCCCAACGACCAGGGAACACGTGTGTCAGGAACTTCACCTTTTCCCCTTCCTCTATTTCCACCATATGCCTCTGTTGTGTTTTGGCCTGAAGAAAAGAGTGGACGGACTTCAAGTGCATTAGATCCAAGGCTGAATTTCAGGAAGTCTTTTCCGAATCACCGTAGTCTTTTGCCTCAGAGAAGTCACCTTTCTTTCTTTGCATCTTTGAACTCTTGGAGCCTCCGCACCTCTACACCTCAGTGACAACCCCATTACTTAACACATTTTTAGAATGTTCTAGTAGAGGAGGAAGGATCATGCTTTTCTGTGAACTTGAGACTTGACATTGAAGTTGCAGCAAAGCACAGAAGATCAAATCCTGCCCACACTAAGGGCGATTTTCTCACCCAGATGCCTTTTACCAGCACATTCTGTTGTGCATGATTTATGGGACCTTTATTTATTCTCTTTGCTTCCATCCCTCCCCAGAGCCATTTCCTTGCTCCTCTCTTGGATGGTGTACATGAAGAGATTCGTCATATGTTTCTACACAAATACAGAAAAACAAAACAGAATGGCATGTCTGAGTCTCTGAAACCTATTTACTCTAACCCTAATGTTTTAACAGACAGGAAATTGAGATTCCAAGGAGTAATTGATGTGTGCAAAGCCAAATAGGAAGTAAGACTCATTAGTCATTAGAATCCAACAGCTGACTAAAAGCAAATTTGTCCCCTTTAGGGGGCATGACCAGATAGCTCAGAAATCACACCAGCTCTGGGCTTGGCTTTGCTAGAACTGAATAAATAGATAAATCTGTCAATTAAAATAAATATGTAAATATTGATTAAACTCTTACGAAAAATATTTACACACTACCAAAGAAAATACCACTGATGAATATAAGCTTTTCCACAAAACACATGCCATCTATCTGCCACTGTTTAGAACATTAAATTGTTCCCCAAATACTGTTTTTTAAAGAAATATTCATTTACTTTTGTTTCTCCTTCCCCAAAATAAAACAAAAGAAAACGTATAGCCCAACTATTATAAATGACAGTTATATTTTTCTATGTTCTTTCAGACTGTTGTATATATATGTACTCACACATATTTACCCATATGTATTTATATGAATTTTAAGTAAATTTTGACCTTTCAATACAACACTAAGAATAACCATTTATTTTTATTCAGTATTACCAAAGGATAAGAACTCTGCTAAATATATTATATATCATTTTATTCAAATTATCAGAGAAAACATCTCAGATATTATCATTTCAAATTTTTAAAAAATACAAAAAAAAAACAAGCAAAAACCATGAAATCAAATAATTTAAGGAGTATTCTCAGGATCATATATCTTGTGAGTGGCCTAACAAGGACTCAACCTACTTTTATTTATTTGTTATTTTTTAGCTTTTAATCACTGTGCTATATATATATATATATATATATATATATATTACTATTATTTAAATTCAATCAGCCAACATACAGTACATCATTAGTTTCAGGTGTAGAGTTCAGTGATTTCATCAGTCGCATATAACCCCCAGTGCTCCTTATATAACATGCCCTCCTTATTGCCCTCCCCCAGTTACCCCGTCATCCCCTCCAGCAACCCTCCCTTTGTTTCCTTTAGTTAAGAGTCTCTCATGGTTTGTCTCCCCCTCTGATTTCTTCCCATTCAGTTTTTCCTCCCTTCCCCTATGATCCTCTGCACTGTTACTTATATTCCACATATGAAACTGTATGAGATGCTATATATATAATATATATTTTAATATATCATATAAGCATATAAATATATAGTTATAATGATATATATAAATATATTTATATTAGTATAATACTTATATTCCACATATGAGTGAAACCCTATGATATATATATATATGTATGTATATATAATATTTGTAATATATTTTAATCTAAACATTCATCTCCCACCCTCTTTCTTCCAAAACAGTTTGGTCCTCAGCCATGTTCTTAGCCTTTGCTGGGATGGGCAGACCTCTATGTTGCTTGAAGATCACCCTTATTCTTCCTCAAATTTTGAGGTTTGGAAGATAAGGGTAATTGAGCTTATAACTAGTATATAATTAATAATAATAAAGGGTAATTGAGCTTATAATTAGTATAACTAACTAAGCCCACTACTTTTTTCTCATTCTAATCAACAGGAGATGGCAACTTAAACTTCAGCATACCCAGATTTTCCTCTTCAACTACCAGGCCTAAAATGCTAGGTTGCTTTGTTTGGTTTGGTTTTGATTTCGTTTTTTACAGAAGGGCCCGTACAATTGACTGGATCTGCCTTGTGCTTTCATTGACCAGGGCGAAGAAGGTGGTGGGTATACTTTTCATGGGTTGGCATCCAAAGCACTTGTGTTCAAGAGCTGGCTCTCCTTATAACTGTGGCACCTTAGGTAAGCGTAATTACCAAAATGCTCACATTTGTAAAATTGAGGTGATAATATATAGCACAGTATTGTAAGGGTGGTAAAATGTGTTCACACGAGCTACAAAGTGGGATACATGTCATGGGATTCTTTTGATTCTCTTCTTGCAAGTCTACATGATGTTTTAGTTTATATTTGGTGTAGAGATAACATGACCAGCTGTCCTGATTTAAACAGAGCCGAGGGTATTCTCAGGACATGATATTCAGTATTAAACTAGAAAAATCCCAGCAAATTAGGGCAAGCTGTTCACCTTATCTGGAGCTTGATGACATGACTGCTACATAGCCAGTCCAAGTCTTAGGATGCTAAACTTTTAATCTAGGTATACGTGGCTCCTATGTGGCACCTAACGACCCCATGCTTGTCTTATCAGAGTGCGTTAAGAAACGTCAGTCAGGGTCATGTCTGTCTCACAGTCTGACATGAAACCCTCTTATCTCGTCCTTGTTGTGGGGAAACCCAGGTGATACGCCGAGAGTGGTGAGCACTCTCAGAAGTGCTAAAATAGTTTCGGACTCTTTGAACATTTCGAACGGTTCTTGACAATATCTGGACAATGTATAGTTTAAATCACATAGAACAGTTGTTTTCTCCCTTGAGAAAATGAAAAAAATATATATATGAGAAGAAGCTGTAGCCAAAATCATAAAAGAAAATCCTGAAGAAGATTCCACATCGTGTTCCCAGTGTTCCAGCATTTGTCTGCCTTTAGTGTCCGTGGTTCTTGGTCACACTGCTCCAAAGGATGAAGAGGTAGCCCAGGTGAGGAGTGGTGGGCAGTGTATGGAGCAGAAGTATAAAGCTCCTGGAGGGGGAGCAAGGCTTGATGGTTACCCCCAGAGTTTCTATGTTTAGGGGCTCTTATGAGCTCTTTTGCTCACATATACCTTACGCAGTCAGGATGTCCTGAGTCGTGCCAATCAGGGCTCTGGTCCCATACCTGTCTACCTATTAGGCTAATGCCCACGTGCCGATGGTCTTTTTTTTGCTGACATCTGGGGGCTTATATCTTAACCGCCCCTTGTGGGTGATCCTGACAGAAGCTTTGTGGTTAATTGCCTTATTTTAAGACGTTTTGCAGAAGTCATTTTTGCAAAGGCTGCAAAGCCGAATGTTAGTGCATCCCGTCTACGTTGCAAAACAAGATGTCAGTGCTGTTTTATTTTAGCTGTCCTGACTCCATATTCTCTGGTTGGGGACCTGGCCCTGACTACCTAACTGTCCAACTAAATCCTCACACTAGCATTGACAAATATCAGTGTAAAATCGGAATCCTTTGAAGATCAACAAAACTCATGCCTTTGGAATTCCCAGCCTGCTAGAGATCTTGTGAGTTCACATTAGAGCTGAATAATAATCAAGATGATACAATATTTTTTATAAAACCTAATTTTCCACTTTCAAATGACAATTCTACCAACTTACTCTATTCTGCATCATTAAATTGTCAAGAGGCAACTTCTCCTTATTATATCTGAGACACTTTAGAAATTAGTAATTGTGTTTCCATTATATTTTTCGGTGGCACATCAGGTCTCTTCTTTTTCTCTTTTCCTTTGCTCAATTCCTTAATTCAACAAATATGTAACCCCTGGAATCCATCCACATCTAAAATATAAAGAGATGCATCATGTTGGTTTCTAGGAATCCTACAAATGAAGGAGAAATGTGTATTTTGAGACAGATATTTTATGAAAGGAAATCTGCCTTAGGATTTTTTATCATCCATCGTCACACAGCATGGTCATAGGAAAGAGAAGGGAAATAAAAGTCAAATGGAAGTTACTAAGACAAGTGGACACCATCATACCAGTACAATAATTTTAATTCCTGTCTTTTTCCCTATATGTCCAGCAGTGGGTGAGTGGATAAAAAAAAAAAAAATGTGTGACATACATACAATAGGACACTCCTCAGCCTTAAAAGAAGAAATAAATCCTGGCATATACAACATGAACGGACCCTGAGGACATTGTGCTGAGAGAAGTCGCCTACAGATGGGCCAACCCTACTAGCATTTACTTATATATCTAGAATAGTCAGCCATGGAGGAGGAGGTAGGAAGATGGTTGCCAGGGGCTTGGGGCCACTGCTCTTCGACCACTATGAAGCTTCAGTCATGCAAAGCGAATGAGTTCTAGGGTGTATCTGCTCCACGACATTGTGCCTGTACTTAGCAATACTGTCTTGTACAATCAAAAATTCTGTGAAGAGGGTAGATCTCATGTTCAGTTTTCTTACTACAATAAAAAAAAAAGGAATATGATTTTCGAGAATAAGATCCAAAACAGGAGCACCTGGGTGGCTCAGAGTTAAGTGCCCAAGGACTCTTGATTTCGGCTCAGATCATGATCTCAGGGTCTTGAGATTGAGTCTCATGTCAAGCTCTAGGCTTAACACAGAATCTGCTTAAGATTGTCTCTCTCTCCAGGGGCGCCTGGGAGGCTCAGGGGTTGAGCGTCTGCCTTTGGTTCAGGTCGTGACCCCGGGGTCCTGGGATCGAGTCCCACATTAGGCTCCCTATGAGGAGCCTGCTTCTCCCTCTGCCTGTCTCTCTGCTCCTCTCCCTGTGTCTCTCATGAATAAATAAATAAATAAAATCTTTAAAAAAAAAAAAAAGATTCTCTCTCTCTCCCTCTGTCCCTTCCCACTCCAGAGGCATGCACTCTTTCTACACACACACACACACACACACACACACACACACACAGGAGTGGCAAAGCACAGAAGAGCAGAAAAAGAGAGAAGAAAAAGGGAAAGCAGCTGTCAGAAATGGGAAGTGAGGGAAGTGGCATTCAGGGGGCCTTTAAGTGCATTATGGCCCCATAGCCCCAGTTCCTAAAGTCCAAGAAGCCTTACCCTCTGGGGCAGGTGATAGAGTTCTTTTTCATAGAATTTGGATTTGATCCCCGTTTTATTTTGAGAGATCAGCACTGAAAAAAGGAAAAAAAAGAAAGAAGTGAAAAAAGTAAGTTTTAAGGGAAAAAATACGGTTATCATGCATAAGACATTATTTCTACCAAAGAATGACTTTCAATACAGCTTCTCAAATATTATCACTAAAATAAAAGATAGTGGACATTAAAATACACCAAGAATGTTGGGTATTTGTAAACTAATCTTATTCCTGCAGATTTGCATACTGAATAAATACATACTTACCTTGAGAATTCCCAGTTTTCTTAAGATAAAGGAGAACCATATACTGCTGATTTCACCTCCCTCTGCTTATTGCTTCAAATCTGCTTTTTAAAATTAGAGGTGGGGATCCCTGGGTGGCGCAGCGGTTTAGCGCCTGCCTTTGGCCCAGGGCTTGATCCTGGAGACCCAGGATCGAATCCCACGTCGGGCTCCCGGTGCATGGAGCCTGCTTCTCCCTCTGCCTATGTCTCTGCCTCTCTCTCTCTCTCTCTCTCTCTCTCTGTGATGACTATCATAAATAAATAAAAATAAAAAAAATAAAAAAATTAAAATTAGAGGTGGAGCAGTCACTGATCCTATGAAAATCTGACGAAAGCGTTTGGACCACGCGTGTGCCACATATGCACACAACTGCACTATAATTTTAGAGGGTGTAGGCATTGAAAATTAGAAGCCACTGCTCTGTGTTTTTTGCCTTTGTGCCTTTGTTGGGATTTCTGTACCTTGCAAGGCATGTCTTCCATTCCTAAACTATTTTTCCTCAGGCCCAGCAGCAATGCCATGATTTCCTGAAGCCTTCCCTATTTTACTCCCTATTCCTACACTTCCATTTCTGTAACATCTCTTTTTCAGTAATTTCTTGTGTTTGACATTAACATAGTTATTTGAACACATAACTTGTTTCTTTTTTCCTACCGATTACAAACTTATGGAAGACACTGAACACATAGCTTTGAACCTTGCATATAAGTGAGCTTCAGCTTTCTAATGAATAACCACAAACATGGAATTGTGGCAAACTAAACCCTGACTATTTGCAAGGATGAGCCTTTCAGAGCGAGACCTAACCATCAGGCTCACTGTGAAAAACTCCAATTTAACAATAAGGTGACTATATGTTATTTTTTTTTATATGTTATTTTTTATTTTTATTTTTATTTTTATTTTTTATATGTTATTTTTTAATTAATGAAAGTCAATAATAAAGATTGACACTAAGGGCAAATGAAGATAATATAAAACACATTACCAAAATTCCATGTTAACCACTACAACATTTTTTGGAGAGCAGTTGGTTATTTCTATAAAGCTAGGAAAGAAAAAAATTGCTCTATATGTTGACCATGTAATCCTGATTTGCTATTAGGTAACTTTAGAACCATCCAAATTGCTCAAAATAAGAAACACTATAATGAGCATCTCCATCTAAAAACAAAGCAAAAGGCAATAAGCAAGATTTCCTTTAAACGTCCCATATAAAAAAAAAAAAGTCCCATATAGTAAAAAATTTGTGACACTTTACATTGCAAATTATTAATCCACAAAATATCTACTAATGGAGATTATAAAGCAAATAGAAATGTTACTATAGGGTAAGAGACAAATAGGATTAAAAGTTACATCTTTTGATTACCGTATTGTTAGATCAGAAATAAGTAAAAGAAGTGAAAAAAGTGGAAACAAATGTAATTTATTAGAATAGTGAATTTGAGGGAACTATTTTTGGGTTTTTTTTAAAAGATTTTATTTATTTATTCATGAGAGAGATTGAGAGAAAGAGACAGAGACACAGGCAGAGAGAGAAGCAGGTACCCCAAAGGGAGCCCTACGCAGGACTCGATCCCAGGACTCCGGGATCATGACCCGAGCCCAAAGCAGATGCTCAACTGCTGAGCCCCCCAGGCGCCCGAAGGAACTATTGTTTATTCTTGATTGTCATTATCATCTTTGCAGAATTACCTTTCAATTTGAAATTGTGAGTGTCTTGCGTGCTTGTAGATGGTGGAAAGGAGAAACACAGGATGCTTGGAGACAGACTGCCACTTAGGGCCGTGTGGTCCAGGAATCCTGGTAAGGGACGACAAGAATCTGAATCAGAACGATGCTCGTGGGGACGAGCAGGAGGACTGTGGTGGGCCCCACTGATCCCTTTCTCTAGGGCCACTTGCATTCTTCCCACTGTAAGCTAATGGTATTCTTTCTTCACATTCTCTCAGCTTTAGCAAAGAGCGAGAATTCACTGCAAATTGCACACTTAAACAAGGAAGTGACCAACACCAGCTTAAAGTGGCCTGCAAGTGTAGGGGTTATCGGTTGATTAGGACGGAGCCTTTGCCTCCTTTCAGTACGCTTCATCCGATGCAGACTGACTGTCTCAGAAGACTCGGGACGGCTTCCCTGTGCTGCAGCTATTTTGCGCCCTGAAATATTTGTCTCTGTGTGTCACCTTCTCTGTCACAATCAGCATTTTCTGCCATGTGGTCCCTGGGGATGGTTTACAGTTTCACCCTTTAATGGGCAGAGTCAGTGCTTGCATGGGGTCTCAAATGAAAATCGTCTTTTCTCGCAAAGGGCCATGACACCTCAAGTGTTACACAATTAAATTACCCTATTTGCAGAAGTAGTTCAGGGTCCTGGCTGTTTACTCATTCGAGACACATAATTTCCATATACAAAATTACAGTAAAATCACTCACTTTTTCTCCCACTTCAGAGAGTTTATAATATCTAAATAACTGAAGTCCATTCAGTACTTTGAGACAAATGTATGGCATTCTATGTAAATGATCATGTAATTCATTGATTAATCATACTAGCTGTTCTCGCTCTATTGCCTAGAAACTTCAATACATATCATTGAATTTAAAGGGACACATACCTGCTGCTTCTCATTCCAGGGCAAATCATAGAGGTGGGACCATGGGAGCAGCCACTTGATCAAAAAGTAATTTCTTTAATTTGGAGCGCCCTTATGTCCGAGGGGCTCACGTCTGACATTACCGTGCACCTGCCTATGTGCGAGTTTCCCCAGCCAGCGGCAAGATAGGGGTCCTTCCTCTGACTCAGTCATCAACCAAAATAACTGACAATACCTCTTTAGGGAAGATGGAGGGCCTCCGATAGCAGAGTTTCGACCTCAGCACTATTAACATTTTAGGTGGAAGACTTGCCTGTTATGCCGGACTAGTCCGTGCACTGGAGGAGCTCTAGCAGCATCTCTGGCTTTTAACACTAGAAGCCAGCTTCACTTTTCTACTCCAGTTACAACAAAGAAATGTCTCCAAAACTTGACAGATGTTCCCTAGGGGACAAAATTGCCTCCTCAGGTTGAGAACCACGGCACTAGAGTGAATTCCAGGTGTATTTTATAACCTGCTTATTTTTATTTTTTTTTAATTTTATTTTATTTATTCATGAGAGACACAGAGAGAGGCAGAGACACAGGCAGAGGGAGAAGCAGGCTCCGTGCAGGGAGCCCGACGAGGGGACTCGATCCCGGGTCTCCAGGATCAGGCCCTGGGTCAGGTCCTATCTCAACGATACCTTCAGAATTGGCTGAGATAAATAGGTAGGTATAGATATGAGGTCATCGTCAGTCATTTCAATATAATGGGCAAAGGAGTAGAAACCTAATTTTAAGTATTATGTACTTTTGTTGGTCATCTCTCCATTGGCTACCACACACGCCGTCTTCATCACAAAGCATCCGAGCATGGCTGATGGGAGTCAGAGCCTTACACGGCGGCATGATCAAGACCGGCAGTCCTCCTGGATTTGAGTCAACAAGCAATCATACTGAAATTGTAGATGATCTCATTCTCAAACAACGGATAGCTGTTTTCAGGACTCCCTACTGCATCACACAGTGAACACAAACTAGCAGAGTCTATTTGGATACTCATCCTTTAATCCCTGCGTAACGCACAGAGAAAGGCGAGTGTTCTTTTTTTTTTTTTTTTTTTTCATAAGAGCTCATGTAAGTTTGTGAGTATGAGGCTTATAAATTAGCAATGGTACCAATGGGGAATTTCACAGTTCTGTAGCTGATTATGAAACATAAAAAAGTTATGTTACTATCCTGTTGAAAATTATGCACAGTTTTTAGAGTCTATTTTCTAATTAGTATAATTAAGATCAAACTTTATACTTGGACAAGGTGATAGATTGTGTCAACTGCTCTTTCTTCATCTTGGGTTGAATTTTTTAACTGCACATTCATGATGTATTCATAGTCAGTAAAGTAAGGAGTTGTGAGGCATTTGATAACGTGAAATATAGCACGTCTTAAATTCTTGTAAAGCCGCATTTTGAAAGGAATAAGCCTTATCTGATTAAGCTCCAGAATCTAATCTTACGTACTTATATAAGATTTATGTAGTCCAGATGTCTGCTTATTATACAACTTGGCAGGATTCCCTACCTTACATTCTTATAAAAGATGAGGAAGCATCATTAAGAAAGCCTTAGCGTCTTCGTCAAAGTAATAATGATAGTAATAGTAATAATAATAATAATAATAATAAATAGTTTAGAAAATACAGGTTACTTAAATCAATTGTGTTAATTGAAGTGTGTTTTTTTTTTTTCTAAGTTACAGAAACCAACTCATATTGGCTATTGTTTTTAAATCTAGGTGCTATTACAATTCGTTATGTGACTCAGGAGCAGGAATGTAGATAGCATAAGAAGCAGAAACGAGAGGGATCCCTGGGGGCTCAGTGGCTGAGCATCTTCCTTGGGCCCAGGGCGTGACCCTGGAGACCTGGGATCGAGTCCCACGTCGGGCTCCCTGCATGGAGCCGGCTTCTCCCTCTGCCTCTCTCTCTCTCTCTGTGTCTCTCATGAATAAATAAATCTTAAAAAAAAAAAAAAAAAAGAGAGAGAAAGAAACAGAAACTAGAAATCATAGGAGACTTCCTCCAACTGTCTGCTATTCAAATGCACAAGAGGAAAACATCCCCCAAAGAGAGCGGGAGTGTTTGCTGTCGGTGAGGTGACAGCTCCTAAGAGCTCTCGAAGCCCCATCTCCAAACCTCCAGCTAGAAGGTCAGTTTGCATCAGAGGTGAACGTAAGAATTATGTGGAGCTGGAGAGGCGGGGTTGGCTAAAGGGACCCCCCCACCCAGGGAGAGGCAGGTAGGAGAGGAGAAGACCTGACCTGGGGAGAGGCCTGCACACCCTTGGTGCATGAGGCGGCCCCGGAAGAACAGCCCCCAGCTGGACCCGCGTCCTCTCAGGTCGTCCAGGCGCTGGCCCTGGTCCTGCTGGGAAGCTGGGGGCTGCTGCAGGCACCGGGCCACACACCTGTGCTTGCAGCTCAGCGGCCGGGTGGCCCTGCGGCAGCGGTGCAAGGAGGAACAGGGACTCCCAGCACCTGCCCCCGGGTCCCCGGGTGGCTAATCTTCATCTTATTTTATTAGATGAATAAATTAATTAATTAAAACAATGTCTATCTCGCCTATTAAAGGAAATGTCTACACTGAGTGTCTCCTCCAAGCGAGGCATCTAATACCCAGAAGCGACTACCCACCTGCTGCGACGCCTGGAGAGTGAAACCTCTGTCCACCTGTCCGCTCAGCGCTTGGACGGGCCTCTAGGCCGCCCCTCCTCCGTCCCTGCACCTGTCACCGGGGAGACAATGGCCCATCCTGCTCCCCGCCCAGGAAGAGCATAGGAGCCCTCAGAAGCGGGGGCGCCATGGCCCTTCCTTTGTGACACTATTTAAAGATCAAACTCTCTGGAACAACCTAGAAGGAAACTACTTGCCCATTCCACACTTTATGAAAAGGAAGTAACAGTAACACGTCAGTAATTCCTCAGTCTGAAGATAGAAAAGGTATTTCAAGCACAAGCAATCGCATCTCATTCTAGGTCTCTGGTTTAACCAAAAAAATAAGATAAATATCAGGACCACGTCCATCTCTCTCCCTTTCTCCTAAGCCTGAGGTGGGCCCACCGCATCGGACTGATGGACGGTAAAGCTCTCCCTGTGAGCGAGGAGGACACAGGGCGGGCGCCTGGGCACAGCTCTGGACTTGGGCTCAGGTCAGGAGTCCAGGCACTGGGATCTGTCCCCAGTGCAGCTCCGGGCTCAGCCAGGAGCCTGCCTCCCTCTCCCCCTGGGCTCCTCTTCCCCCGTGCATGAGGCTCTTGGTCTCAAGTAGATAAACAAATGAATGAATAAATAATCTTCTTTAAAAAGGAGACATTTGGGTTCATCCTTTAAAATTTTATTGAGTATCTAAACCGCGGTGGTATAGAAATATCTGTAAGGTGCTAGACTAAACCTGACAATCCACGTTCAACTAACATCACATTCAAAGATCCCTTTTTTGAAGCGTTACATACAAAAAAAAAAAAAAAATGTAGGGAACATTGATGTAGGCCTCGGTGCAAACAAAAACCAGCTTGGTATTTTGTTTTGATGAAAACGAAGGGCGGTGCGGGTAGTTCAGCAGAAATAACCTGAATCGGTTGTCTACTTCTGTCTTTGTTTTAATTAGCATTACAAAAGAGAAACATTGCATATATTAGGCATAATTTCTAACCTCAGGAAGAGAATGTTACCTTAAGTTCCACAGTAAGCACAAGCTCAATTACTGTTTCAGCTCAAGGGAGGATCTATTTAGGCTTGTTTGTAAAGTGTAAATTACAGTAAGTGTTACGGTGTCAGAAGTTAGTTGGATTACCTGCCTCGGAGCCCCAAGCAACTCCTCTCCTCCTGAATAATTAAGAAATCTGATGGAAAAGTGTGGGCAGGTCCATGGGCTCCGCCGCGCCAGCGTGAATGGGAATCTGTCACAGTGGGCACGTCAGCATAAATGCATCGGTGTAGACGTACACGCTTAATAAATTCAGGCTTTAACTTCTAGACACAAAGCTCTCTTGAGTACAGTTGACCTCTCAGTCTTCTCGGGTTGTCTGGAATAATAACGACAACAACAATAATAATAAATCCTCGTTAACCTGTGAGCCTGGGGGGTGGTGATTAGCACTGATCACAGTTATTTTTATTTTTATTTATTTTTTTAGATGATTTAATTGTTATCTGAGAGAGAGCGCGCCCACAGGAGTGGTGGGAGGGGCAGAGGGAGAGGGAGAAGCCGCTGACATGGGGCTTGAAC
Source organism: Canis lupus familiaris (assembly GCF_011100685.1). Taxonomy (NCBI): domain Eukaryota; kingdom Metazoa; phylum Chordata; class Mammalia; order Carnivora; family Canidae; genus Canis; species Canis lupus. The sequence goes on along the minus strand of NC_049226.1, from coordinate 87,464,381 downwards.
CCAGGACCCAAGATCATGACATCAGGACGTGAGCCAAGGACAGACACTTAACTGAGTCACTCAGGTGCCCCTATAGTTAGGTTTAAATAGGCTCATTATCACCGATCAGTGGTATTTCCTTGGGTACGCAGGTTCCTGGTGCGGATGGGTGGATGTAGGGTATGTGAAGCGGATCCCTGAAAGAAGGGGGTGACTTAATTCAACCTCTAAAATCCGGGGAGAGTGGGGATGACGCTGGGAGGCGGAGTTAGCATCGCTGGTACTCAGGGATCGGCAGTTGTGCTATGGAAAGTGCCATCCTTTGACCAGCTTCTCCACACGCCTCATAGTCTTGTTTTAAAACTGCTTTATCACACAAGCGTCTTGGAACGCTGAGCAGTGTGTCAGCCTCATAAAAGTGCTTTATCTGGTCTCTTTTTTTTTTTTTTAAATCACACATTAAAAATCATCTGTCTGACATAGTACCTTAATCCTGTTGAAAAATAGCGTTTTAGAGAGTGTGTCCATGCGGGTCAGGACCCCGCTGTGATATTATGACTCCGTCAAGATGGAAGAAGAGGGCCTCCTTGAACACCTAGAATTAGTCAGTTATTCGGATCTGCTCAGCACCAACTGCCTCGTAGTTTTCCTCAGGCAACAGCTGCTTCTCCACCTTTCGTCCACGCGGTTTGTGTGAATCTGTGTCCTCTGACCACACTGAATTGTTTCAGAGGTTGGTGTGCAAAACTGGTGAGACCAAAGGAACGCTCTTGTAGGCCACTGTCGGAACTACCAGGGAAGTTCGTTCTCTGCTTAGATTGCTCTAAACTGTGAGAATATAAGTAGGCTCTGTCCAGGTGGGGGTCTCATAACTTCAGGTTTGAGAGTGTCAGTGGAGCTGAAAGAAAGATGGAGAGTCCTGCCCCAGGTCTCTCCCTCCTTTCTGTCTACCCCCTCTCCAGATCCAATCCCATATTCTCTTGCAAATGCAAGGGATTCAGCTCATAATTTCTGGTTGATGGAGCTCTTTATCACTGCTCTAGTATATGTTAAGGACTTTTCTTTGTAGGTAGAAGAAACCACCCTAACATAGGCAAGCTGGGAGAAATTTAATGTAATTATGGAATACTCAATAGAGTCTTTGGGACGGCTGCAGGCGTTTGCTGTGAGTTAACAGGAGCAACTTTGGAACCACGCTTGAGATTTAACTGGTTACAGAGCAGCCGTTAGCACTATGGTGTGCCTCTGCAGCATACTGGAAGCTGTCCCCGATACCACAGGCCATAGAACCAAGCTGCCTCTGCCGTCGCCCCTACTGCCCCTGTTTACTGACACCAAAGTCAAGTTTCATACCATCGCGACCCGTTGGCAGAACCCAACTCACAAGTCTGCCTTGTAGCTCTAAGGGAAGCTGGGAATTATTATTTTTTTCTTCTTACAATGAAAGCCACACATAGGACTTCAGAATGTGCACAATTTGGTAAAAAGAAAATCCTGGCGAGCATGAACAATCAATGCCTACTGTGTACATCACCTCCAATACGGATAGTTTTGAGTTAGCTGAGGAGCACGTTGACATTTACCATCTCATTCTCTATGAGAATTGGTACCATCCAACTGATTAAATCCACCCCAGTCGTGCTGTGTTGGAGCCACACGCTGACCCATGCATGTGTCATCGTAAGCTGGTTCTCCTGACCAGAGGGACAAGGGTCAGCGTTGCCCTCCGGAGGTGTACACTCAGTCCTCGTGTTTCTGACATCCTGGCACACAGCCGAGCCTTTCCTTTTAGGAACATTAAATACAGAGTAGCGGATGTTGGCATTCATCAGGTATGACAGCCGAATGCTCTCATTATAAAAAAAAAAAAAAAAGTAATAAAACAAATATAAAGCACATCTGAGTGTATTTTGAGAGGTTTGTCTTACTTTTCAAGCTAAACTTTGTAATTTCTCAGGCCACCAAGTGCAGCCCACCAGAACTTAGGCATCCACACACCCCAGTTCAGGAATCTTTATTCTGAATGCTCAGTTCCTCTTCAAAAGTATTCCGACATGCTATGTGCTATTGGAAAGGTGATTTTTCTCCTTTGCGAGCCTCAGTGTCCTTATTTGTCATGGTGATGATGATCGTAATGGTGATGATGGCAAAGACAATTTATTAAAGAAAACAAATGCTGTTTGTTAAACATATATTTGCTGCAAGGCATTATGCCAGCCACCACATATGAATGTTGGCTTATATCTACAACTCTTCTTTCTATCTCTCAAAATTATGTAATCCTAATTGTAGCCCTCATTAGGATGGCATTCCCATTCTCATTTCATGTATGTGTTGATGGTGATAGTGATGGAGAAGCGAAGTTCAACCACTATATTAGCTCAGTGGAGGTCTTAAGTTGTACAGCTCCACTCCCACAGTGCTACCCTAGCTAGGGATGGAGAGCGTCCCTTGCTCCTATTTGGTAGCCAACAACATATCTTCTAGGTTTATTATGACATTAGGACTCTATTCATTCTCTAGGTGATTGTATCTACATAGGCTACCCTCTCTTACAGAATCCCAAGGTGAGGCTGGTGTCACTGGGCTGGGTATCATAGCAGGCAAGGTCCCGGCTCCTCCGGCCACAGGTCATTGTTATGAAAGATAGCTGGCTGTAATTGTCTGGGGAAGGCTGAGCCATCTATGAAATTTGATCTAGCTCCAATTCCTGATCGAGCCTTGCAGATATTTTCCTAGTTGTTTCTACATACATAGTATATTTATATCCCTTAATCTGTAAGCGTATATATTTTTATTTTAGCTTATTTTCCTTCCCTAGCTACCCATCCCCAACCTCAATCACCAGCCTGAAAGATAAAGGTAGAGTGTAGGTCCCCAGTCTTCAGGGTAAATAAGCTTCTTCTTCTTCCTCTTCTCCTTCTTCTTCTTCTTCTTCTTCTTCTTCTTCTTTCTTCTTCTTCATTATTACTATTATTGAAGTATAATTAACACACAATGCTACATTAGTTTCAGGTATAAAACTTAGTGATGTGTCAAGTCTATGCATTATGCTGTGCTCACCACCGATGTAGCTACCATCTGTCACCATACAACACTGTTATGATACCATTGACTATTCCGTGTGCCAGACCTTCCATCCTTGTTACTTAGTCATTCATGACTGGAAGCTGATACCTCCTGCTCCTTTTCACCCATTTTGCCCATCCATCCCCCAACCTTCTTCCCTTTGGCAGCCATTAGTTTTTTTCTCTATATTTATGGGTCTGTTTCTGCTTTTTTGTGTGTGCTTATTTGTTCATTTGATTTTTTTAGATGCCACATATAAGCCTCAAATTCTTATTAAACTTCACTCATTTTTTTCTTTATACTCATTATCACTCTCTATCTTCATGTTTAGTCTCAGAGCCCAAAGTATACTCTCCTAAGAGGTTAAGATTTTGAAAACCAAAGACAGAAGACTGGAAGAGTTTCCTACCTTCCTTCCTGCCCCTTTCCTCTCCCCCAAAGCAATAAATATAGAGCTGTTCTTCTGCCCAAATTGTGGAATAGGAAAGCAAGAAATTAGAGCTATTTTATATATTTTCCCTTACTATCTCAAAACTATTTTCCTTACATGTGCATATGAAGACTCTATGTCTCAAAGGAAGTTAATGATTATTCAATATCACAGCTTCAGTAAATAACAAAATGTGGATTATGACCCAATAATGATTCCAAAATCTATATTTTTAACTCCTATGTTTAACTCTTTCCTTTCAAGAGGCCCCTTGTACTACAAAATAGGATCATTTGAATGTACTTCATGTTCTAGATACCAAAATCCAGTGTTTAATCTGAAAGTTAAAAAGACAGTGACATATAGCATATGAACTCATTGATCAACCTATAAATATATAATTATATTTCTGCCTATAAATATATGTTTTAATTTTCTCATAAAATTTTTACAATTATTTCAATATTAAACATGATTATGAGTGAAAATATTTATTAGGCATATGAAATTCGATAAATTTTATGTGGACTATTATTCTCTCCTATACATAGAAAGATTTTCTTAACAGCCTCTCTGAGATTTTCATCATTCATCCATTCCAAATATACTTAAGAGAAGATAAGGATGAAGAAGTGGGAAAGAAACAAAAAGCAACATTTTATAAATTTCTACTATCAATAACATATCTAGAACATAAGAATATTTAGAATAGGTATGTCAGAGGTTTGATTGGAAAGAGAAGTTGCCCAATGGAAAGAAAACAATTATAAAACCTACAAAGAACAATTCAGGGCAGTAAAATGGGGAAAAAATAAAAGATGGTGACAAATAAGGAAATGCACTTTTTGGAAATAGGAATTTCTTTTTTCTTTGGAAAAAGGCTCTGAAGAATGAGTGGAGGCTGTGACATAAAGAACATAGTTACCAGTAGATTCTAGAAGTTTTGGAAGGTGCTTCAGGTAAGATTGTTGACTCACAGACTATACTCCATCCTTTCAGCTGTGGACATTTAGGGAGATTTGGCTACAACTTAGCATTTGACTGCCATAGAAAATTGTTATTTTTAAACTAGTTACTATCTTTTTTTCACTGTATGCTATATTCTTTATTTACACTTATTTTCAGTAAATCTCCCCTTTATCCCTAGCATTTGCAACACAGTCAGCTTTTATGTACTATGGAAAATAATGAAGGAATGACTGTTTCTGAGAAATTCTGTTTTTACTTACTATACTGAATTCCTGGTCTATGATTTTGCATTATCATTTCTTTGTCCTTTCTATCTTTGGATCTACCCAAAAGGTTTTCATGGATTCTTCTTCCTTAGGCTCCCCTCTATAGTTCATAACTTTCCCACCTGCCTTGATTCCTCACATGCCTAATTTTAGCATTTTATGGAGCTATCAGAAGCAGACCCTCTTTTTGGCAGAGTTCTTGGCAGCCCGGCTAGTCTACTATGCCATGCTCAAGAAGAGAGTAATTCAAACACATGAAAATAAGACGAGTATCTGTCTTTATTTTTTTAAATCTCCCATAAATGCTGTTAGAGATTAATGTTCCTACCTCTCAAAATTCCAAAACATGCAGTGCTCATGTATGACATGTATACATAGAAGGCACTTGGCCAAGTAAGTTAGGTGCATTATTTCATTTTATGTTCAAGTGAACATATGGGATAGATGCAATTGATCAGCTTTTCAGTTGAACAACTTGTTCATGATAACACAGGCGAAATGCAGCCAAATCCTGATTTAAATTCACATTTCTATTTTGTTAAGTCCCTGTACTTCAAGATTAGCTAGTCACTCATGAGACACAAAAGATACTCTTGTGATGGTAAAACAGGAAAAAAAAAATAGAATACACTCTGTTTTTTGAAGGAGGAAAGAAAGCATACAATAAACAATCTAGCAATGCCATTTTTTATACTCTAGTGGCATACTTCAGATGTCATTTGCAATATGCTTTCTCCACATTGTATCCTTTAAGACCTGGACCAAGCATCACTTTCCTCAATAAATTCTTCTCCTAATAATCTGCCTTCTGAAATTCATCTCAGTTTTGAACCATATATTATTCACTAAACACTTAGCCCATATAGCTCTGAATTATTGTTTCTCCTTTTAAGAGACCAATCTCTACAATTAAGCTATGACAAATAAGATTCCTGGAAACAGATATATATTCTTGAACTCAGTGGCATCTACCTTGGAAATTCGCAGTATATGAGTGTTGTTGTTAAACTGGTAACCAAATTTAGGTGATACTATCAGTAAATGAAATCTTAACACTGTATTCCACTACATTTGATTTTTAATGGCCACCTTCAGTGTTTTAAAAATGAAAAGATGAGATCAGTCCCAATTATTTTTAGTCCTGTGGAATCACATCTCTAGCATTTATTATGCACACAGATAAATGCCAACTTAAAAGATGAGGAAAGTAGAAAGGATTCTGGGAAGATGGCAAAGCAGGAAGCCTGAGGAATCTGTCTCCCCACCTAGACCACAATTGCACCAGCCCAATGTTTCTAATTACTTTGGAACTCTGGATTTTGTCAAAAGCTTGAAATTTCCAGGGAAAGGCTTTGATGGTAAATTATGGTTAGTTTTGGTCAGTTTGAGGTCTTGGCAAAATAGCAGTTACCCATTCTCCAACATCAGCCACATGTCAGGCAGGAAGCAGTACAGACATCCCTGGAGCAGCCTACACATAGCTTGTGAGAACCAGCGTGGACAAAAAAAAGGCCTTGTCCTTTAAATATTTGAGATTTCTGCTCTGATCACTGATTGCTGCTTCTGATCACAGAGGTGCAGAGACACAGGCAGCCGTTGTTGCACATCCCTCCATTTTTGCAAGCACCCCTCCCTCGAACTAAAGTATTTCCAGTGACTTCAAGGACTGCCCATCTCCACCCCCTGCCGTTTCTTGCCTTTTCAGAAGCTAGGTGTGAAACACTGGGTCCATCAAATCAGATGCATATACAGGGAAAATTAGAAAGTGGCTGTACACATTCAGGGAAAGGCTCAGAGACATCACACAAAAATCAAACAAAAACAATAAATAAAAACAATTAAAAAACAGAAAACCATAGGAAGATGTAGAATCTGATTTCTAGAGTTACCACATATTAAGTTCAAATGCTGTATTCAACAGAAAAATAACAAAACATAAAACGAAACAGGAAAGTATAGCCTATTCAAGAAAAAAGCAATAATAACAACAACAAACAAAACGGAAAGTATCCCTGAAAAACAAAAAGGCCTAATTGCAGATATACTAGACAAAGAAAACACATGTCTTAAAGATATTCAAAGAACCAAAATAAGATGTGGAGAAAATGAAGGAAACAATTTGTGAGCAAAATGGAAATATCAACAAAGAGAAAAAGAAAAAGAAGAAAAAGAAAGAAAGAAGAAAGAAAGAAAGAAAGAAAGAAAGAAAGAAAGAAAGAAAGAAAAAGAAGAAGAAGAAGAAGAAGACTAAGAAAGACGCATAAGAGCATAAGCAACCGAAAGCATAATAACAACATAAATCAAGACAAGCATCCAAAAACAAATCCGTATCCTTACTTCCTAGGTCCGTCCTGAAGGCCTTACTTCTTCCGTCCTTCGCAAGGATCCTCTCCTCCTCCTCCCTCATCCTCCTCCTCCTCCTCCTCCTCACTCCTCCTCCTTCCTTCGTCTTCCCTTCTTCTTCTTCCTCTTCTTCTTCTTCCTCTTCTTCTCTTCTCCTCCTCCTCCTCCTCTCCTCCTGAAGAAGAAGAAGAAGAAGAAGAAGAAGAAAGAACGAAAGAAAGAAAGAAAGAAAGAAAGAAAGAAAGAAAGAAAGAAAGAAAAAGAAAGAGAAATCCCAGAGCTGAAAAGCACAGTAAAAAACATTAAAAAAAAATTCACTAGAGGGATTCAGAAGCAGACTTGATTGGGCAGAAGAAAGAATCAGTGAGGTTGAAGATAGTATAATTGGAATTACTGAGACTGAGGAACTGAAAGAAAAAAGGATTGAAGAAAACAGAACAGACCCCGAGAAATCTCTGGACCTATCAAGAGTACCAGCATGTGCATTGTGAAAGCTTCAGAAGGAGAAGGGGGGAGAAGGGACCAGAGAGAATAGTTGAAGATACAATGGCAGAAAACTTGCCAGATTTGATGAGCGACATGAATAAGCACATGCTGATGAATGAACTCCAGGATAAGGTCAAAGAGACCTGCCCCAAGACACATTATAACCCATCTTTCAAAAGACAAAAACAAAAACAAGAGTCTAGGAAGTAGCAGGAGAGAAGTAACTTGTCACATATAAGGGATCCTCAGGAAGAGTATCCACAAATTTTTCATTAGAAACTTTGGAAGCTTGAAAATAGGGAGCTGATATATTCAAAGTGCTAAAGGAAAAGCAAAAGCAAAAGCAAAAATGAACAAACAAAAAAACCTATTAGAGCACCTGAGTAGCTCAGTTGGTCAAATGTCCAACTCTTGATTTCACCTCAGGTCATGACCTCAGGGTCCTGGGATCAAGCCCCGTGTCAGGCTTTGTGCTCAGTGCAGAGTCTGCTTGAGGATTGTCTCCCCTCCCTTTGCCTCTCCCCCTGCTTGTATTAATTCTCTCTCTCTTTCTCTCTTTCTCAAAAAATAAAGCTTAAAAAAACCCTGTCAACCAAAAACCCTATATCCAGCAAAAGTGAGAGAGAGATGAAGACATTTGCAGAAAAACAAAAACTGAGGAAATCCCCAAACTCTCTACATGCCCCCCAAGAAATGCTCCAGGGAGTCCTGCAGGGTGAACTGAAAACACACTAGACAGTAACTGGAAACTGTATGGAGAAATAAAGATTTCAACAAAACTAAGAGCAAGGACCATTACAAAACGTGGCGTTACTGTAACAGGGGTTTGTATGTTCACTTTTTGTTTTCTCCATGATTTCAGAAACTAATACATTTAAAGAAGAGAAAACATTAGTGTAAAGCTAGTACTGCTGTAGCTTTGGTTTGTAACTCCAAATCTTGTTCTCTATGTAATTTAAGAAACTAATGAATTTAAATGATTATTAAACTGTTGAGCATACAGTGTCTAAAGATATAATTTCACAGCATCAACCATCAAAGGGCTGGAAAAAAGAGCTATAAATGAGCTCCTTTCTTATTTTGGAAAGACCGTCCTCCACTTCTATACTATAGAATTGCTCTCAATACATTTTTACAGAAATTCCAAGGGTTTAGTCCCATGATTTCTGATACGTGTTGCATGAACAAGCATGCATCTTACTGACTGTACTCAGTCTGAAATAGAAGTGTGGATTTGTGAGTTGATGGAAAAAATATCTTAATTTTTAATCTTATCTACAATGTTTCATACCTTTAATATTAAGCTCTCTTTTTGTTTTCTCCTCTCGGAGAATATGAGCAACCTCAGAGTTCTACTCTAATAATGCCTAAGTCTCTTACAGTGGGGCTAACCTCAAGTATCCAACTTTGAGTATGGCGACAAGCCATACGCTGAGGAAGATGTAAATTGCCACCTCATGGTGCTTTTGTTAGAGCCTTCACTGCAGAAAATAAATTTATTATTTATTTATTTAATATTTATAGGTCAAAATTACAGAATTGTGTTTGAAGTAGATGAGAATCATTTGCAAGTGAGATAACTTAGTGATTGTTTCAGCTATTTTTTATAGAAACTATGCTACTAAAAAATACCTGCTGCTTTTTTCCAATGTGCCTGCTTTCTGTCACGTGTGGTACTGGGTTACCCTCTCGCTCACCTAGCACATTCCCATTCAGAAAGCAAACTGCACCAGTGACTTCACTTGGAAGTAGCACCAGATGTTTCGGTTGCTCCTGGGAAAGAACAAATTAACATTTTACGTACTAGGTAGTGGAAATGTTCAAATATCATCTGTACTGTCTGATTTGCAGCAAGACTGCTTAATGGATACCCTATATTTATGATGACCTGCAAACCTATAAAGCATAAGAGGGAAACACACTGACAACATTTAAGCCGAGAAGAATTTTGTCAGCCTGAGGACACCACTGAAGTGAACAGTTCGATGTTGTTTTTTCCAAATCTTGCACATCATATTGGTTGTAACTCCTTGAAAAGAGCATTTGATGATTATCGCCCTGAGTTTACCAGAATGTGTCAATATCCACGAGTGGTGGATTCCTCATCTAGCCATGTGTCTTGGCTTTTTAGTCATTTAAGTGTTCATCTCTGTTTAATGAAATTATGCTGAGTTCCACTTGATACCGTATTTTATGAACTATTGAGCACACTACCCGAGAATCCAAAGTCCATTACAATAGTATCTTAGGAAAATGTACAAAAATTTACAGCAGGTTCTATTAAGCTCATGTCACTTGTACACAACGTTGCCCCCTTTCAAACTGTGGATAACAAACCAGTTTCTTTTTCTTCTAGCCATTTTGGTCCCATTTGTATATAATCATCATGTCAATTTTGTTAAAATTCTAATTCATTGTACATTTTCTTATCTAACCACTGAACCAAGGATGTAAAACCAATATCTTACATCATCACAATCTCCTTCCTGAAAGTACAACAATTCCAGGATAGAGGCAAAGGGAGTCGTGCAGAAATGCCGTGATGACTCCTGCTCTGTTGTGAAATTGAAAGAACAGAAAGCTTGCCTGTGTAAAATGCATTCTATGTCTTACGGAAATCACATCAATGGGTGTGTATGTGCGTGTACTGACAGTATAGGAGGTGACGCTGAAGACTGTGACCCATCTCCCTCCTGTACCTACAGGCAAAGTCCTACCTTCGTATCCTGCCTTGTAGTCCAAGTTGAGTAAATGGATTCTTTCCTTGCTTTGTGTAAACTGGCTTTAGTAACCAGGTCTCTGCTCTAAAAACCTATGTGGAACTTCATTCCTTCCCTAGCGTCCCACAGCTAGTAAGTACTCAAGCTAGAATGTACTCTTCTAGCTCCAAGTCTAGGTAGCTCCCTATGGGATCATACCACTTTTGGATTCAGAAAAACAGAATTTTATTACCTATTTAGAAATACTGAAGAGTGTTAGGTATATCTGCGCCATGTACATTTATGTAAAATTACTTGAAAGAAAAAAAAACACAATATTGAGAATAATTTCTGAATTGTTAACTAAAAAATAAAATCCCTCATTGGTACACTTTGTTGTTTTATTAAGACTAAAGGAGGAAAGGAGTCATTGGCAATACCAGAATTTGCAAGCTGCTGATTTATGTTTCTCTTTCTCTTGTGATCCTTTGATCTATGACTTTACTGGTTGCCCTACTTTAAATTAAACTGGAGGTACAGCAAGCAAAGTGAGTGATAAGCATTTGCCCTCATTAACTCGAAATGAAGACTAGAGGCCACTTGCTATCCTGAGCCAATTGTAGGAATGCTAGTTCCAGTAATGCTTCAAATTGACAGTTCTTATTGGTATCATATTGAGATAAGCTTTTATATTTTAAAAATAAAGAAAAATTAAAGCACTAATATATATATATATATATTCAAACTAAAATAACTATTATTAGGTCAAATGTAATTCCAGATTTGTTTGTCAGAACCTGAATAATTAAAAATACATAATATTGACTATACATAAAATTCCTTTCAATCAAAAGTCTTAATATTCCCTTCCACTCAATATTTGATCAGAATTACCTAGGTTGAAAAAAATGCTGTTGTTGTTTTTTTAAAGTTAGTTTAAGGTTCATCTCTTCTGTGTGTTTTCCTGCCTCCATTTATGTGCAGTGCATATATTAGGTTCTTATAAATGCAGAAATGAGAAAAGCAGATGTTTAGAAATACTGGACATTTTCTGGCAAATGTATTATTAACTCACTGAACACCCATGATAACCCAATGAGCTTGATGGTGTCACAAAACCCTTTCTGGAGATGACAAAACTGAGGCAGCAAGTTGTTAAATAGTTTCCCCGACTCACACAACTAGGAAGTGAGAAAGTCCAAATTTGAATCAAAGTAGACTGATTCCAAAGTCTGCATTCTTAACGACAAAAATATAACGTGGTGCACTGTCTATAGAAGCCTGTTGTGTAGAAGGGCAAAGTGATGTGATGTTGTTACTACGAAACCTGAGGGAACATCAAGTGTCAGTGCTAAGCACGATGAATGAAGCAGGCTGGAAGCACAGAGGTCTGAGGTCGTGCATCTCCTGTCTCACCTGAGTGGCTACCCCTCAAAGTCAGCATTGCTGGCTTGGTGTTGATGGGATTACTCCAGAAACCCAGACTTTTATGGGCAATCCCTCTATTTTTTCAATATCGGGACCAAGTAATACAGTGGAAGGATAGAATGGGGGAAAACAACACAAACTAAGACAAAAACAAAAGCCAAACGCATAGTTGGATGAGTTTTAGTTACACACTTCTCGTTGAGCCACTTCTGCTTAGGCGTAGGGCAGCTGACTGTTTTAAACACCTGAGTCAAATGGCACCTGTGCTACCCATCCAGGCTTGGCATGAGCGCATAACCTTATTAATCATGCCGTGCAACCAGATTGACTTGAGATCTTATCATTAGAAAAGATTGTGTGACCCTGGGGGGAAATGCCTTTCATTCTCTGAGCCTTTGATCATTAGTGAAACTTTTGAGGGGAATGGAAGATGTTTGAAAGTATTGCAAGAGTCCTGAGAGTCATTCCAAGTCTAGCACACACACCCCTTTTCTTTCATTTACTTTCTCTCTTTTTCCTCTTTTTCAAATGAGAGTGTAAGCATGTTTCCGCCTTCTCCAAACTACCATATAATCTTTGGGTGGAGACCCAGGAGAAGAGTAACAGGCATAGAATTTAGAGCCTTTACTTTCCAGCTGATGGATGGTTGAGATTTTCTAAAATTTTAGTATTTCTTAGACCCTGACTATATCGAATAGTGGCTGAATTCAAAAAGAGGTTGCACTTAAATGATTTTAGAGCTCCTGGCAACTTGGTTCTCTAATCTTGTTTTTGACTATTCATCAAAGCCTTCAAACATGTATGATGATCACAAGATGTTAGAGGACATGAAGACCTTTTGGATCTATAATTCTACTCCTCCAAAGGGCCTGTCTTCAAAAAAATTTTTTTAGGACATGATAACATGATAATGGGAAAGACAATTAAAAATAAGAAACAAACACATAAGCTCATTGGATTTTAGAAAATACTTGCAGTAGATAGAGCAAAATTCATAGAAAAAAAAAAGTCTGGATCCAATACACTCTTAATGGAGGTCACTTCTGCTTCGTGTGCAAATGTCTACAATAATACATGGATTTTTCTTGGGTTTCTATCGGCTTGCTGTAGATCTCTTTAAAAATTAGACATTTTTAAGGTGGAGTATTACATTTGGTGTAACCAAAATTTAGAATACAAGGAAAAATGTCAGATGGGAACACAGAGAACTTCTGTATCAGTCAAATCTCTTTTAATATCAAAACTAGAAACTCCCTGAAGCTTGCTCAATTATATATGTGAGAACATGGCTTCAATAATATTTTATAGCTTTGGGAACAGAAGTACCACCAGGATTTACAGGGGCCAGAACCAGAAAGCTGGTAAGCACTCCCTGTGTCTCAGGGTACATTTTTCTCTGCTCTGTCGCAGTATCTTTTCCCACCGCGGAGCTGGTTTCTCTGGGTCCACATTCTCCACCACCGAACGACCCAATGCAGCAGACATGCTTTGGACTATTTCACACCTCTCCCTCCCTTCCTCCCACCTTTTTTTTACTTTTAGATCCTTTGCATGGGAAAATATTTGTAAAGTTCAATTTTAATTCTCAAATCAGAGAATCAGAGTTTCTTACCCTAATCTCCTGAATTTTCTCATGTGTAAATTAGTGGAAGGTGTAGGGGTGGGGGGCAATATGTGAAAGTGATCTCTTCGTTCTAAGAATTTTTCAGTTTATTTTATTTTTCAGTTTATTTTTGATACTCCAACCAACAGTACTTACTGGTGCAATGAAATAAATCTATGTCCAATGTCATTTGCTTGTTCTTAAAGAGAGTTAATATATATTTATATTTTACTGTATGATACAATCTGTTTATTTTTATTGTCATAGTAAAATACGCACACACATATACTACACATATGTATACACACATGCACCTATATGTGACTTATTTAAAGTTGAAAAATCTTTATTGCACTTTTTGGTGGAAAACCAATATTCTGTGCAGAAAATGATTTGTTGGCAGGACAGTAGACTAAGATTAGTTCACCTATTCCATTACAGATCACCACTGTATTTATTCAAAAGAACCATAAGTTACCCAGAAAAGAGGTGTCATGAAGGATCAACCATAACAGGAATGTTTCACTATACAAGTGTCAATTCCTGCCAGTGGAGTAAGCCGTTCCATGAATAGGTGGAGAGAGAGCTCACAGGCCCCAGGGAGATCACCGTCCTGTATTTACAGTCAAGCATTGGACTTTAGATTTTATTTATTTATTCCTGAGAGACACAGAGAGAGAGGGAGAGGCACAGGCAGAGGGAGAAGGAGGCTCCCCGCGGGAACCCTGATGCGGGACTCGATCCCGGGACCCCGGGGTCACGCCCTGAGCTGAAGGCAGACACTTAACCATGGTGCCACCCAGGCGTCCCTCAAGAAACAAATCTTATTTGAAACTAGATAACTGTATAAATTAGTCAGGACTCTGGGAGAAAAGCTGGTGCCTTAAACACTTGAAGGGAGTTGAAAAAAGGATCCGCTTCGTTCAGGACAAGGACCAAGTCACACATGCTACTGTATATATTTTTTCTTTTTTTCTTTTTTTCTTTTTATTTTTTTCCTGTGTATTTTTCAAACACAAATCACGTGCTTCCTGTGCATATCTGTACAATCTACACGTGAACCTCGGTCATTGCTGACCAGATAGACCGACTTGGTAAGGATGAAGGACAATTGATTCAGTCAGTAGGACAGTGCATTAGTACAATCTCTTTTGAGGTCACTTTGGCAATATCTCTCCAAAATTAGAATGCACATGTGGTCTTTTACGAACAAAAACATTTTTTAATTTTCCTACAGATGCATATACATGTGTCATATACCTTTACACGTATTTGTAAGTAAAGGAAGGTTTCCCCCCACACTCTTGGCAAGAGCATTAGACTAAAGATAGGTATCCATGGCTGGGGGCGTACTTAAATAAATTAGGAAATAGTGACACGGTAGAATACAGCCATTTATTTAAAAGGAATAATGAAGCGTACCCACCTTCAAAGAAATCAAGTTTTTATGCATGGGCTGGGAACATAAAACATTGGGGTTATATCTCGAGAGGTGTGCTGTGGTTCTGTTTCAGAAAATAGACTTTTTTCATCGAACACACTTTTGCACTTCTTTTAATTTTTGTGTGTGTGTGTGTGCAAAACTTACTTTTGCTGTTTTTTAAAGCTGCTTAACATCCACCGAAATGACCCAGAAGACAGTTTGTAAGCAGAAGGTATAAGAGGCAATGTGACTATTAAACAAAAGTAAAAAGTGGCACGCGGGTGGCTCAGTAGGTTAAGCCTCTGATTCTTGGTTTTAGCGTAAGACTGGTCTGTTGTGAAGATGTCGAGTGTTGAGATAGACGCCCCGATTAGCTCCGAGAACTCTGCTGGGCAACCACACGACGCTCTTAGGCGTACAGAGGCATCAACTTGACTCAAACTGACTTTATGTCATACATGTTTCAAGTGACTTGCAGAAGTAGGGACGGTGACTGTTAAGTGGATGAGCGTTGCAAGTCTACTGTGTGAGTGAACGTTCACTGAAGCGCGCCGGGTACACACAGGAGACACTTCTTTCTGGAACCAAGCTTTGGTCAATGTTTTCGAAGCACTTTGAGGAACCAGCTAAAATGTGATCTCGCTTTAGCCAGCAGGGGACCTTGGTCACCGTACTGACCACTAAACCCAGGTGGTACATCAACGACCGCTCTTAGAATTTTCACAGCACTCACGAATGTTCATACTCATTTTGCTCCCAATTCATTCATCACCTAGTTCTGTGGGACCATTAATATGTGCTACTTCACTTCTCCCCAAACCTTTGAGCATTTACATTTGTGAACTAGTGTGCTAGACCCGTGAGGATATAAAGACAGATAAGATACATTCCACTGTCCTGAAATGTATGTCTCAGATGAAAGGACATTAGAGATCCTAAAACCAAACTGTCACCTGCTACAAAGAGGACCTGTGGACTAGTTACACATTGCTCCGTAGTACCTGGCTTTGGGTTGTTAATGAAATAAAAATATACCTGAACCAAAATCCTCTATAGCTTTCCAGTAAGATTTTTGGTTTACAACAGGTTAAGATTTACATTTATGTTGGTGATTTAGGTTGGCACAGTTTTGTTGGCTCCATACACCTCACACCCTTTCTACTATTGTTAACATTTTACATTACTGTGAATATATTTGTCGCGATTAACTGACCAACATTGATATATCAGGATCAACTGAAATCCATGATTTATTCAGATTTCAAAGTTTTTACCTAATGTTCTTTTTTTGTTGTTCTAGGATCCTGTCCAAAGTGCTACATTAGATTTAGTTCTCAGTTCTCCTTAGGTTCCTCTAGGGCTGTGATAGTTTCTGAGGCTTTTTAAAAGTTTTTGATGATCTTGGAATTTAGAGAACTGATCAGGTTTTTGTAGCATGTCCTTCAGCTGGGATTTCTCTGGTATTTTGTTATCATTCAACCGGTGTTTGGAGTTTTGGAAGGAAGATTATAATGGGAACGTATTCTCTTTATATTATATCAAGTGCACATCCTATTTACTTGACTTACCACTGTTGGTGTTAGCATCGGCCTTACTGGCTGATGCAGTGCTTGGGAGGCTTGGCCAATGTAAAGTTAATATTTCTCTTCCATTTCCATTCTGTGCTTTTGGAAGGAAGGCAATACACACAGTGAGAGTTATGCTCTACTTCCTTTTTTAAAGATTTTATCTATTTATTTGATAGAGAAAGAGCAAGAGAGAGAGAAAAGATAGAGAGAGCGCGCACGAGCAGAGGGGAAGGGGCAGAGAGAGGGAGAAGCAGATTCCCTGCTGAGCAGGGGGCCCAGGACTCGATCCCAGGATCCTAGGATGGTGACCAGATCCAAAGGCAGGTGCGCAACCAACTGAGCCACGCAGATGCCCCGCTCCACTTCCTTCAGGTTGAGCTATCGGCATACCTTACCTAGAGTACTTCTACATGGGAGACCTTTGTCTTTTCTCCAACTTTTGGAAATTCAATCATTTATTTATAACAGTACAGACTCCCGGGTACTTATTTTATACTTCGGGTCATAATCCAATATGGCTTTATTTATTTTGTTGTTCAAATGATCCTAACTTTGCCATTGAGAGCTCTTTCAGTTGGCTTTTGTATCCCTTCGTCAAACTTCCACCATCGTATACGGATGAACACTCACTTCCTTTCTGGAATTATAAGATGCTCCAGATTCATCTTGTCTTATCCCATCCTCATCTTAGAATCGGCCATTTCCTCAAGGACCCCTGGGCTCCCTTCTTTGGAAAGTGGTATTAGAAAGAAAGTTCTAGACACTAGCATGTTCATTGCTACTGGAATGTTTTTGCTTGTAGGATCTCTCAGCTGACAGAGTGAAGGGATACGAGCATATATGCTAACCCATGTGTCAGTAGGTATCACCGTGTGTACATTAGACTACACGGGAGTGGAGGTTGATGTTTCCAACTCGAAACCATTCCTACCTAGATCCTTCTCCCTTGCCATCCTTGCTTGTTTGCAACCTCTCACTCCAGCAGTGGGAGCCGGGACCCTACCAGCCACCATCTGTTCACTTAAGCGTCCAATTCCAGTATGCACGCATCATCGTTTTTAGAAATGTCACCCACACCACCGTGGGGAAGGAGGGACTCTATCAACTAGAGTACAGTGCTTGCATGGTTCTGTCTGCCTGTACTCTTACAGACTCCGTTTACTTCCAGAGTTACTGAGGCCAGCCTCCTTTTCCTCACCCCATCAATGAGGTTGTTTATACGTTTCTGCTACAGTTCAACGCCTTGGTTGCGCTTTTACATTCCATTCTGAGACTCCTCAATCTTCTAAATGACTCTTTGTTTTAATTTGCATATATTAGGATTCACTCTTTTGCTATAAATTTCACTGGGTGTTACAAATACAGTGCCTGTATCACCAACACAGCATCATGTAGAACAGTTGTGCCACCACAATCTCTGTGCTTCAGGGGGTTTTAGCCTCTCCCATCTGGTCCCTGGCAACCACAGATCAGTTTACTATGGCCACAGAGTTCTTTTTTCAGAATGTCCTATAAATGGAACCTGAGTACATAGCCTTTTTAGATGTTTTTTTTTTTGTTTTGTTTTTCACTTACTATCATGCAGCCAAGATTTACCCATGCCTTTGTAGGGCGTGAAAGCTCATTCCTTTTTATCCCTGACTAGTATTCTCTTGTATGGATGTACCACAGTTTGTTTGATCCCTTTACTGATGAAAGACTTCTTTGTTGCTTCCATTTATTGGTGATTCTGAATAAACCTGCTCTAAGTATTTGTGTGGAATTTTTTGTGTGAACATGGTTTTAGTTCTTTTTCGTTTGTTTGTTTGTTCTTTTTATTCTTAAGAAAAATCTTGAACCTGAAAACATTTTTCTTGGTATTTCATTGTGTTTCACTTGCTAATAGAAGTGAAATATATAAAATTGTTTCTTAAATGGTTATTTGTCTGGCTACAGATGCATTTTACATTCCAGGTTCTACCGTTGCAGGTGGCTGTTCTCATCTAATCTTCTTATCTTATCTTACATTTGATGTTGTACTGATGGTAATTACCTATTTTATTGTCTGTCAGTCAGTTTTATGTGGACAGACGCTGGTAGTTTCAATCAGACAGAAGGCCTCTAATTTCTGTATTAGATTTCCCAGTAGAACGTTTTTGAATGGTTTGCTAAACTCTAAATAAATTACACCTTCTGAATTGCTTTCCAACTATAACAAGAGGGAAGGAAGGCTATCAGTTATGTCTGACATTCTCAAGTTTTATTATCAAATGCTCTACGTCAGCCAACAGACCCGATGTCTCCAAAAAGAGGCCTTTGGTACATTCATTAAAACAACTATGAACGTTGATGCATTCTAAGTAAAAGGGTAATTTTTTTAAATGTGTCTGGGCAAACATTATCTGGGTATGAGTAATCCCGGCCTTTATCTTCTCTCTTCTCTAAAGAAGATCCTGGCTTTATCTACCTCCTCTGTTTATTTCCATCCCCCCGTCTCTGCAAAGTATTTTGCCACTGCTTCCTGTTTGCATTTTGATGCAAAATCTGGAAACAGAAGAAGCAGGAAAATGAAGAAATGCGATGGCGAGAGACGGGACATAGACACATGGACTGCTGTGGAAAGTGATGAAGAGAAAATGATGAAATTGAAAAAGGTCCCCTATATCATGCTCGGGGCGTGGAAGCAAAACCCTTGGGCTAACTCGGAATTATTTCCACCTTCCTGATTGTGTCTTCTAGAGCGCAGCTCTGCCCGGAGTTTGGATCAAGGGGTCTACAGCTTGAAGGAAGTTGCAGGAGCGGCTGTCTCATTCAATCAGAGCCGCACAAGCACAACAGCAGATACAGACACAACAAGGGAAACCTAGGCTGCTATAAAATGCAGCCGTTCAAGGAAATAGGAATCTGAAGTGCTTTCCTGACTGATTTAGCTTAAAAAGTACTTTTTAAGTACTAGCAGAATTCGGCATTTCAGAGCCAGAACGAACCACTTGGGGAACCTGGAGGATACAAAAAAAAAAAAAGTCCTTCCCAACTTCCCAGTCTGTTGCTATTTTGCTCTCGTATTCTTTAGCCTCTGGTTCAGCCTCCTTTAAGGAGACATCATAACACAAGAACACGACAGCAAGCCCAAGGTTGGCTCAGGTCCCACTTACGGGGTCGCTGATTTTGCTGTGGGTTGAAGAGCACGAGCAGGATTAAAAAGCCCTAAGCGCTGCTCATGCTTCTACTCAGGCTACTCAGGCCCCGAAAAACCTGGGGAGCAACTCACTTGATCACTTCTCTGCTCTGCTCCTCAGTTTTCTCATCTGTAAAATAAGTTCAGGTGAGGTGATTTCTGCTTCCCTTGGACGTGGCATTCCATGTCTCCATCATGTAAGCGCTTGAAGCAGCCGGAACAAACCAGAAGCCAACGGATCCGACTTCTAGTCGACCACGTGGGTTGCTTATTTGCAGTGAACTGATAACCACCGTCCTCAGGAGTCTGCAAACCCACAGGCCAGACCTGCCCCGCTGCCTCTGCCTAAACAACGCCCATTTGTTTGCATCGTGTGTCTGCCTACTTTTGAGCTCCAGTGTCAGAAATGAGCGGCCTCGATGGCAGAGATGACAGAGTGCACAGAGGCTGAAAACCCAAACATATTTACTATCTTGCCTTTTATCGAAAAAGGCGTCTTCCAATCCCTAATCTATAGAAATATCTATTTCTTCATTTGCAAATGGGGGAAATAACGCCTGTCTTGACTAACTTATTGGACTGTTGCAAGAATAATTGGTGAAAATACGAGTAAGAAAATAGCTTGGGATATTGCAAATGTTGAGTTTTGTTTTTTTTTTTTTTTTTTTTTAAAGATTATTTCAAAGGATGAAGCTGCTGTGTGTTTGGCCTTTCCATGAATTATGGACTTGTCTATTATCTCTCTGTCTCCTCCCTGCCAGACCTGCCCTTACTGTATGTGCAGGGACACTGACAAAATTGTACTCAGAATATATGAGCTACAGGTCTGACCCTTACCCCAAAGCCTAATCTACTTTTGTTGTGCTCCAACCTCTCACCCGCATCTCAAGGAGCTAGTGCACGTGTATGTGATCACACCATCTACTATGAACAGCAGCCCCTCGGCGCAGCTTCGCACCAGTCATGGGACCTCCCTCAGAGATCGTAGGGAGGAAGGAGGTAGGCCTTTGAGGAAGGCTGGTCTCTGGGGAAGAGCGAAGTTGGTGGGGAACAGAGCACCTAGGACCCAGAACATCCGTTACCTGGGACTCATACCGAGCAATACTGCTCACTTCCACCTTATGTCCACTCCAAGCTCTTGTAAAAAAAAAAAAAAAAAAAAAAATGCAATGGTCTCCTAACTGTTCTTTCTATAAATATTTACCCCTCCTATTCTGTTTTCAAATCTGCTGGCAACATGAAGACTCTCAAACCAAGATCCCTCTCAGCAACCGCCTACTTCCTTGATCCTAATAACAAGACACTAAGGTTTTAGAGACTTAGACAGAAACCTGTGCATTCCCGCATCTGTCTGTCTTATCATCAACTTCATCCCGCGCCTCTTCCCTCTGTGTCCTATCCAGGCTGCCCTTAAAGTCAGCTAACAGTGCCATGTTTCTCCAGCCACGGGGTCCTTGCACGTATTTGTCACTGTGCCTGGGTTTCTACACCCCCACACGCTACATGTGCCTCGGTTTACCCTTCCTGTTCTCTCAGAACCTCTTGCTTAGGTCAGTTCCTCTCTCACATGTGTTTCTCCACCCTCGTTGCACATTAGGATTCTCAAATACCCCTGCCCAGGCCCAATGCAGCCACATGAAATCCAGCTCATGAGGGTCGAGGAATAGGCATTGGTATTACTTACAAGGTTCTCCAGGTGATCCGGATGTGTGGGTAGGTATGAGGTGCACGTGCACGTACCTCTCCTTCTCCTTTACAATTACATAAGTCACAAGGAAAATCTAGAACTATAGCAAACATCTGTCTTACTCCTTCGTAAACTCCACGGGAGCGGTGCCACCCCCTTATTCATTTTTTGATTAGGCGTTTTTGAAGCATCTTCTATGTAATAGACTCTTTTCTAGTGGATGGAGAAGGACTGGTTTCTTCAGGTTTCTTCTCTTGCAAAATTTACATCTGAAGGCTTTGTAGGGTTTCAATATATATTTGATGGATGACTGAAATTTCTTATGCAATCATGTTTATTTTTCTAGGAATTTAATATTTCCTACTTCCTGAGATAACTCCTCATTTTCCCCAAAACACTTAGAGCAGTGAAGTTCTGAGCAGAGCTTTTTGAGTACTTTAAGTAATTGTTCAACTTCCTGCTTTATATTGTCTTTTATGACAGTCTTCGGATTTCTTAATTATTGCATTTTGTCTTTCTCTGTAGCTCAGATAATAAAACTATAGTCTGGCTCACTATTCTTCAGACAGAAGGAAAAATAAAGAAAAGCCTTCTGTTTTATTTTGTGACATTGCTACGTCACCATTTCTCTCTGTCTTTGGAAATAAATTGTTGGCAGATCTGCAATTTCTTCCGTCTGCTCCTCAGAACCCTTGGCGACATGTCACCTGTTCCAGCAGACTTTGATATTCAAGGCACAATGCAGACCTCAGGAAGAATTTTTTACTGATTTCTCCCCGTCATTAATCATTGCCTACTGCCTCACTATTAGGGAAGCAGCTCAGTTTACACATGTGCATTCAATTAGGGGCTGATTGTTTCATTTTATGGATTATCTGGCTACTCTCTTGGGTTTTTTTCCCTCCACATTCCTCTCCGATCCTTATTTCCTAACTCACTTCTTCATGGGCTTTTGTCACAGACAGCGACATTGGGGGTGGAAAGAAAAAAAAAAGTAACAATAATAATAAAGTTAAGTCTTCAGGTCAGTGTTGATAAATCTCAAAAAACTAGGGATATTTAAGCAATTTGTTATGCAGTAAATAGATTATATACATACTTTGTTATTCCTCTTGTCCCTTCATCTTAATTCCTGAATAAGCAGCATAGTGGAATGGAAACTGCAATAATCTTGGAGTCTGACAGCGTCACACTAGAGTGGTCTTAGCCAAATATCTGAGACTTTGCTTCTTTATGAGATCAATTAATATCGTGTATCAAAGAGAAGTTGGTGCACTGTAAGATCACTGGTGTGGAAGCCCTATGATACACACACGTTACTACGTAGATTGACAAAATATATCAGTTTGTGTGGCAGTTAGTCCGTGCATCAGGGTGATAGTGTATTTGAACAACAACGAAAGGCCTCTATTAAGGTGGTAAACTTAGAGTAATAAAAGGGACTTGAGCTTCATGCTGGCCTCCGGACCTACACCTCGCAGAGGGCGCCTGACCCGGATGCTAGAGTGAGGGTCACATTATGCAGAAGAGGTTGGCAAGAGAAGTTTTCTAGTACCAAATTCTTCCCTAGATAAAAAGGAAGAGGATCTCCATGCCTCAGAGAGATAGCCCATGTGAGAGGCAGGTTATGGAGATTTCTGGTAGTCTCTGCATTTATCTATCCTATAACTATTATTTTTTCATTTACAAATCTAGCAAGTATTGATGCAATGCCTACTGTAGGGCTCTTTAATGAAGAGCCATTCAAGTCTCTATTCCAGTGCTTAACTTAGGTTGCTATATTCCTTTGTAAAAGTTCTTTAAATATAATGAAATAGAGCCTGTTTCGATTATATTTGTTACAAGCCTTTCCCCCACTGTATGGTTTATCTTTTCACTTCCTTAATGTACTCTGAATGAATAGACATTGTTAATTTTAATGTAGTCCAATTTATACATATTTTACCTTATGATTGATTTTTTTTCTTGGGTCCTGTTAAGAAGAAAACATTACTTATCTCAAGGTCAGAGGCCTTGTTTAGCCATTTGTCTAGTAGTGGCTTTATTATTTTAGACCTAAAATCTACCTACAGTTCATTATTTTCTTATAGGGGAGGGAGTATATATATGTGTGTGCATAGTACAAGGTAAGTAGTAATCAAATTCCTTTTTTTCCATTTTCAATAATGAATTAATCCAACAACATTATGAAAATATCATCCTTTCCCACTGTTTTGCAAAGTAATCTTTGTCATGAAAAAGCAACTAGGTATGCTGGTTTGTTTATTTCTGTCTATTTTCTTCCTTGGGTCTCTTTACCTTATCCTTGGGCCAGGACCACTCTCTCTTAGTGCTCTCACATCAGTCTTGATTCCAGACAGTCTAAGTCCCATAACTATATTCTACTTCCTTAAGAACTTTTTCCTAATTTGTACTTTGCGTTTACCTTTTTTTTATAAATAAAATATTTTATCTATATGAAACATACTTACAGAACAGTGCACAAACCGTGAGTGTAAGCTCAGTGCTGTTTCACAGATTGGTAATGCTCCCGTCATAAGCACCCAGTGATCCCAGCTGTCTCTCTCCAAATCATTCCCCCAGCTCTTCCCCAAACTAACTGCTCTTTTATTATCTAAAATATAGGTTAGTTTCTCCTGGTTTTGAAATCATAGAGGTTGAATCGCAGAGTATGGTATCTTTTGTTAGTGGCTAATTTGTTCATAAATATGTCTGTGGCATTTATCCGGAGTGGTGTGTATTTCCATTTTTGTTTATTTTTATTTTGTGTACTCTTCATTGTGTGATTATAGATTTAACTTATCCAGACTATAGTTTATACCAACTTGTGTCTAGATTTTTGGCTGTTACCAGTACTACTAATATAATCATATAAATAACCTTGTACATAATGTATACGTATCTACATACCTATGTGATGCACATACGTAGGGTAGAACCAAAGTTTATAGGGTGTGTATATATTTAGCTTTAATAGTTAACCAAACTATATGTCTTCTCTCTCTCTTTTTTTTTTTTTTTAAGAGGTATCTATTTTACAGAGAGAGCACACAAGCAGGAGCGGCAGAGGGAGAGGAAGAGAGCTCTCAAGCAGGTTCCACTCTGGGCATCGAGCCTGGGGGAGGGCCCAGCCTCTGATCTCAACTCTGAGATCACAACCTAAGCAGAAACCAAGAGTTGGGCACTTAACCAACTGGGCCACCCAGGTGCTCCCAAAACTGTGTATTATATCCTCATTCTGCATAGTTTTGTACAATTTTCCTCTAAATTAACCAATTTGCTCTTTAGCTGAATCTTATCTGCTGTTACATCTCTCTTTATCCCCCTAACTTTCTGTTTCTATTAAGTTTTATGTGTTTGTGGGGTACCTGTCAGTTGAGCGTCTGTGTTTGGCTCAGGTCATGATCCCAGGTCCTGGGATGGAGCCCCGCATCAGGTTCCTGCTCAGCGGGGAGCCTGCTTCACCCTCCTCTTCTGCTCCTCCCCACCACTTGTTCTCTCTCTCAAATAAATAAAATCATTTATTTATTTATTTATTTATTTATTTATTTATTTATTTATTTATTTTTTTAGGTTTCAGTTCTTTGTTTTTAGTGGTTCTTGTGTTCTGTCACATTATTTGTTTCTTTTTCTCATGTATGTTTGCCTAACTTAAATTGGAGCCTTATGTACGCCAATATCGTAGAAGTAGTTTGACCACTGTGGATGAGAGCATGTTTTTCTTTTCTTTTTTTTTTTTTTTTAATTTTTATTTATTTATGATAGTAACAGAGAGACAGAGAGAGAGAGAGAGGCAGAGACACAGGCAGAGGGAGAAGCAGGCTCCATGCACCGGGAGCCCGACGTGGGACTCGATTCCGGGTCTCCAGGATCGCGCCCTGGGCCAAAGGCAGGCGCCAAACCGCTGCGCCACCCAGGGATCCCGAGAGCATGTTTTTCTAGAGGGAATTGATGTTTGTTTCTGGCTAGCAACAGGACTATGGGCTCTAGTAATTCCGTGTTACGTTCATCCAATTAATATTTCAGGTGATTCAAAACTGTCTTTCACATGTTTCCCAAACTACTTTAGTCCTTATTGTCTTAGCATCCATGGGGTTTCCCTTGGGATTCTAACTGAAACCATGATGGGGCCACCAAGTCCCCTCCTCTTCAGAAGCCCAGAATTCTGTGTCTCTCCAGCCACATGAAGCCACTGAGCTCTGTGTTTCTGCTGATATTTGGAAATCATCAGTGCCTCGTTGCAAATGCCATACCATAGGCGGGACTTGCTCCCCCAGCTTTCACTCCCACCTGAGAGTGGATCCCTTAACTCCTCACTTACCTGACTGGTACTCTTCTAATGTCTTCAGACTTTTTTAAAATTCGACTTTTCTAGTTATCTAAGTGACTCAGAATCACCTAGTATTCCACTGCCTTAAACACTACCTTAATCTACAAAATGTTTACAGAAGAAAAATCCAAAATAATACTTTCTAGCTCCCCTCATAAAACCCCCCTAAGGCTGTTAAGTAATAGAATCAGTTAGACTTAATAGGGAACAAATTAGGTGAATTATTTCTTGCTAGCCCAGGAGATAATGCTCTATATTTTTCATGGCTTGTTATCCTGTTTAAAGTTACAGGGTTTTAATTATGACTTCAATTCGGTCTTTCAGAAGACACTATGTACATTATTGTTTTACCTTTAGACCCAGAAAGACTTTACTGAACTAAAGATGGAGATAGTGGGGGCGGGGACAGTGTGGTGGTTCCTGAGTGGCTCAGTTGGTTAAGTGGCTACCTTGGGCTCTCAAGTCCTGGGATCCAGCCCTGGGATCAGTCTCCCTCTCAGTGGGGAATCTGCTTCTCCCTCCACCCCTCATGCTCCTGCATTATCTCTCTCTCTCTCAAATAAATAAATAAAACCTTAAAAAAATAAAAATGGAGACTGGGTCATATCATTCAGTCAACACAAAGTGAGGGAGGTTTGTTACCACTCTAAAAAATTTGAGCAAGGAAATAATTTCTCTCTCTCTCTCTCTCTTTTTTTTTTTTTTGCATGGTACACAGGTGGCAAAATTACACGTTACTATATTTCCTTTACAATAATCTATAGAAGATAATTATTATTTTGGTAGGGACTATTTTAACTTTGGGTTTTGGGAAATGTAAATATTGCCCTCCCCACCCAACTCCAGAAAAAAATGGTTCATGCCTCATTCAGCACTGTTGGTATGTTTCCACTTTTTATCCTCCTCATCAAAGAATAGGAAACAGCATATACTTCATGCTCCATTAGTATAGAAATTGCTTCATTTCTCTTCATTTCTCTCTCTCTCTCTGTCTTCATACCTTCCTTCCTCCAAAATCAGCTTATGTCACTTAGGAAATGTATTTTGGATGACTGCACATTGAGATGGGTCATTTCTCGCTCAAAAAGGCACATATTTACCAGAATTCTAGTTCTTTGATTTGCAATGAAAACCCTAACTGCCTTGTGGATCAGAAAACTTGTATACGAATTGTGTATTCTCTTTTTTATTAACAAGCTTAAGATATTACATAGAGTCTCTGTCCTCAGGGAGCCCAATACCTTGCGGGTGTCATTCCTTCCTCATCTATGTGCCAGGCACTGCGATCAACATTTGACAGTCATTGAATAAGTATTCACTTAAATGAATGATTGAATAAAAGGAATGGAATGAACTGCTGACTACCAGGTGACCATGGAATTACAATCAAAAGAATTAGATGTTTGAAAGACTTTCCAAGTTATACTAACTTGATGTGCCCCTCTCCGCAGTAAAAATGCCTTTTATATAAGCAAAAGTTCTGGTTTCCTATTTTAACTTTATTGCCTTGGCTCAGGTATGGTGAGACCAGACACAGATCAAGAGAGAGAAACCAAAAAGAGTTTTGCGGTTCTGTTGTGCTCACAATTTCTTGGAGAGAATACAGAGTACCCTGAGTTATCACTCAAAGGAAGGGCTAGGGTTGGTCAAGGGTTAGAAGGAGAGAGATGAACTGTGGACAAGCCTTTATTGTGGTTTCTTCCAGCAGGAAGGGCAAGGCAGGGCAAGCAGATTTAGGACTGGCTAATTTCAATAATTTCAGCAGGCTCTGGGGCATACATGCTGTCCCTGGTTATCTGATACCTAGATCCCATGGGCTTATAGGGCCCTGTAATGGGGGAGTCTAATAAGGGAACTTGTAGAGGATGTTGGCTTTCTCTGCTGCTCCAGAAGGGGAACTGACCCATCTCTAGCCAGGTCTTCAAACTTCAGGACAACACACACACACACACACACACACACACACACACACACTAGTATATTATGGTTCCTTCATTTCCCCTTTCCAGGGGAAAAGTTGTCATCGGCCTTACCAACATATGCTTACTAATTTGAAACTAAAATCTAAAAAAAAAAAAATGAATAAAAAAAAGGAATAAAAGAAAGAAATGAATGACAGAGAAGAAAGAAAGAACAGTAATAGACTAATGACCTCTCCTCTTTCATTAATTCTTCCTTTAGGTAACATTGCAACATTTTTTGTCTATAATCAACTTATTCCTTTCTGCCTGTGTACAGTTTCATATTTTGAAATATCTTTGATTCTAAAAGCAATAAAAGGATGAGACAAGATAAAGCAAATTTGAAGAAAAAAAAATTTGAAGAAAAAGATCTCCCATTGCTATCACTCTGATATTCCTTTCTGTCTTCTGAAAAAATAGGGTGTGGAAGAGAAGTAAATGTCTCTGCTCTAGATTGAATATGCTCCCCTCCCCCACGTATATTTTGAAATGTTATCCCCCAAGGTGATGTTATTAGGAGGTGGGGCCTTTGGGAAATAATGAGGTCATGAGGGCACACCTTTAATGAATGGGGTTAGTACCTCTATAAAAGAGGTCCAAGAAAGCCCCCTTGCCCCTTCTGCCATGTGACAACACAGAAAGAAGGTGACCCTCAATGAGGAAGCCCTCGCAGACACTGAATCTGCCATTGCCTTGATTGTGGCAATCAAGCCTCCGGAACATTGACAAATTTATGTTGCAAGCCACCCAGTCTATGGCATTTTTGTTATTGTGGACTAATGTGACTAAGACCACCTATTTCCAAATAACTTAGATAAAGGAATAAAATGTTGCTTAATGGACATGTTACATACTGGATTTGAATTTCCTTTTGTGATGATATTAGAAAACCAAGGAGAAACAATTAGCAAACTGTGTGCATTTTTCTTTTTTTAAGATTCACTAAAATGAAGCTTCTGAATTTTAATTACAGACTTTTCAAAATCTATCTTGGGTTATGTATTGTTATAAAGAAATTTGCTTTCTATGTTACCCAGATTGTTTTCCTTTTTTTCTATAAAGGTTAGCCAGGCAAAAGGAGAAAGGAGAAGGGGGAAAAAAGCCATACAAACATATATACAAACCAACAATGAGTATTATTTTCTTTGATATTTTTCAGTGCAAAATACTGATTTGTCACCTGAGGGGAAGTTTTGTCAGATGGCAAAGACCTCTAGACAATTAAATTTGATGTTGAATCTAACAACTTGTAAGTACTTTTCCTGTAAATATCATGCTATTATAAAAACTGGTTGCTAATGAGGTGATTGACTTAAATGTCAACTCAGTTTCTTCCGAATGTTTGCTTAAGCATAATATTTTTTTAGAAATATTTAATCATAAATTAGGATTCTACATGGTATGTTGGCATAAATAAGTAGGGACATAAACATGAATATGTGCCACCCAGTTTTCCTTTGAGTATTAGTATTCATGGGGATACAACGCAAAGACTGACTGCCATGATGGCCACCACGTTCAGTCACTATTTGGTAACCTGTTGGGTAACCCAGGGTAGTCAAAAAGCCAAGATTGTCAGGTGAATATAGAGCACGTTAGCAAGCTTTTAAGGCAAAACTTTCAGCACTTTTTTGATATCCTGATAATGCCCTCTTACATTTTTTTTCTTCTCATGATATGAATCATGAAGAGTTCACATATTGTATTATAATTATAACATGTATAATGGAGTTGGAGAAAAAAAATGTTATCAGATTTTGAAGAGTACGTTGTGCAGAGTTTCAATTCATTCATTTTTGTCTTGATTATTTAGTCATTCTTTCCACAGGTATGTATTGAGTTTTAACACGTGTCACATATACTGTTAGGTACCGGAGATGCAGAGTTGAAACTGGCAGTTGCTGCCTATGAGGGTGGTTAGTTTCATTGTAGGAAAAATTGATCATACAGTATGACAACCCACAAGATGAGTTTTTTTACAAGTGCCCTTGTGTCTTTATGTGATGGCTATGTTGACTTATAGACTAAACATAGAGGATGAGTTATTTGATAAGAGACTTCAAGTTAAATAGTATTTTGTCTTGAGAATCCTGTCCAGCTGAGGATGTAAACAGCCTATGTTATGGTTGCAAAATATTATAAAAGTAAATGTATGAGTAATTCTGGAGTATAGTTTGCAGAATGGAGACAAGTGGGAGATAAGACTGTGCAAAATATTTAATAACTTTGTAAAGGGAAAGCCACTGACAGGATAATGTCAGAGTTAAATGCAATTGTAATACTAATGACTATGCATCCTTTCTATAGGATGGATTAGAGAGTGTGCCCATGAACCATCCATATACTCTCCAATGTATTGCCTGCTCTTCCTTATTCTGTTTTCTTTTCAGAATAACTGTTTTTTTTTTTTTGTATGTTTGTTTGTTTCCAGAATCCCCTTTTCTCTGACTTTTAGTGTTCTTCCTTCAATAAGTCACTGTGGTAGAAGTTTGAAGTGAGAGAGAAGTGATGTTACTTCTTACCTTTCCTTTGGTTTTCTATGTTGCCTCTGACAGGGGCTGCATTGCTTGTCTGGATCCAGCTCCCATCAGATGGCCCCACCATCCATGGTTCCCCTTCACACTGAAAAACCCCTGCCATGCCTCTGGCTCCTTTTGGATGACTGCACTATGGGCTCTGTTATACCTACTCTCCCTATTGAACATTCAGTTCTGAAGGTGGTAATGTCGTCCTTCTGTTGCTAATCTCTGGGATCCCTCAATTACTCTCTGTTGGGCCTTCTAGTCTTTCCACTACTAATGTAAACAAGTATCTATTTGTTTATCTTTTACGAGATAATTGAATTATCTATACATAACTGAAGTACCTAGAGTTATTTCTGTCTTTGTGCCTGAAAACCTACTAACATCTCTTAGGTTCGTCCTATAAACAGTGGGATTGATAATACAGTAGTCTTTCCTAGTAAGGTTCTCAATATCACTATTAACTATCCAGTGTATTAAAAAAGTACAAGACTACTTAGGCTGTTAAAAATAAAATTAAAATTTTGGAAATTTATAGTAGTAAAGAAGATAGGGAGGATCGCTTAGGATTTGGGTGGATGAGATGAACATTTACTAAAAAAGTAGAATTTACGGATTAGGATTTGGTGTGGTAATAATGTCTTTGATAAGGATATCATGAGATGTGTTTTAAGTTACCTATTACAGAGAAGAAAAAAGTAGAAAAATATAATTGTAGAATAGTTACTATAGACAAATAGTATATTCCAGAGTACACCATTTTCTTCATCATTTCTTTGTATAAATTTAAGTTTGTTTTTATTCCTTTTGCTAAAAGCCTCATCTCCAAATACCATTACACTGGGAATAAGGATTTATCACTTGAATTTTGGGGGAACACAAGCATTTGGTCTATAAAAGCATCCACAGATAAAATCTCCTCTTCTGCGTATTGAAAACCAGTATGTACTATTAGGGTGAATCTTCAGTGTAGGTACAATGTATCTAACTATCCAACAGTTCTTCAAATTGTCAGATTATGATATTGACTATATCGTCTTAGATTGAGTATTTAAAAAATTTTAGTCTGTAAGCAGACTGGTGAGACCCCAGTAGTCAATAGTTCTGCTTGTCCATGTTCTTTATTTTGTTTTTGTATTTGTTTTTACCAAAAATATACTATTTTGAAAGCTAAGACAACTATTTCATGGATCTATATACTATTACTATGATTCTAATTCTCTGTGATGATGAGAGGAATAAGGGCTTAGGTCTCCTCCTTGTTGCATCACTCTAATCCTTCCTCTGTCAACACCGAGGTCTCAAAAGTGACTCATCTGCCAAATTTCAACTCCAGTTTCCTTTCTAAGTGCCTACAGTTTCACTTAGAAATAATATTTACCAAATTCATCATCATCCCATTACATACAGATATACACCTGCTGTATGGAAGGGCAAAGACCTCTCTTGACACATCTGTAGTCAAGGCCACTGAAGCCATGGTCCCTTGTTAATACTTAGAATGGATAAGTATTAATTATAATAATTATAGAGTATAAAATGAATAGTGTTTTAATCTTATTTTAATAATGGTAAAGTGAAGAGCTTTCAGTTATTCTAAATATGGCCCATCTATTTCAAGAAAATAACAACATAAACAAAGAGAAACAACATTTACTAAGCATGTACAGTATACCAGATGCTGTGAAACACGCTAAATATAGTATCTCTAATCCTCTTGTTTAATCCAAGGGACTGGTGCTCAAAATATTGAGTCTGCTTCCTAGGGTCAAAGCAAGATATGAATCCAACTTTCCTACATTCCAAGTCTTGTTCTTTCTCCTCTGAATTCATTTGGGTTATCTTATTAGAAGTGTTCAAGCATATTTGTTAAAAGTATAAGTGAATTAATGAATGTAAAATAGTGAGATGTATCCTTCTTTGCCAACTACACTCTCACTTTTTTTTGGTTAGTAGACCATTAGTTCATAATTTCAGGCCTGAGGAAGAATTTACTCTGGTATGCCTTTGCTAACTAATTTTTACTTCTATATTTTTATATTGTTATACTTCCCTAACTCCTGATTCCTATAGGCTAACAAGGGAATGGTATGGTGAGAAGACATGCCAGTTGTAGGAGGAAAGGGCGATAGATCATGAGTTTGCTGTAGGATAGCAGTGTGAGATGCAGAGTATCTAGGATACATCTCAATGTCTAATCATATAATTCCAATTATCCCCCCAAAAAAATGAAAACTAAGAAAGTAGCTTCAATAATAACAAAAATAAATAGCATTAACTGACTCGACTATTAACACATTTGCTCAGTCAAAAGATTTCATTCATTTCTTCACATGTTTTCTTCATATTCATAAATACCCTGTGAAGTATTAATTATTGTTATAATTTTATAAATTATCAAACTTATCCTAGAGCTGCTCAGATAACAATTGGCAGGAGCAAGATTCAAATCCACATCTGTCAGACTCTACATCTCTTTTTGTAATAATATGGATACATGCTTACTTCCTTTCCTACCAGTAAAGAAATCAAAGCATTTGACAGATATAAGTTGAATTTAAGTTACAGCCCAAACATCTCCACAAGAATCAGGGACCTTGAAACCTAAGAGACATGGTTACAAATTGTCAAGATGAGAAATTATGAGATGTTTAGAGAAACTAGCCATATAATACCATCTGAATATTATTTTGGTTGTTTTTTAATGTTTATTTGTTGTATTCTTATTGGATCCTGGAACAAGGGGTGAGGAATAGACTGGATTATTCTACATATAACAGGAAATTAATGAACACTGAATATCTACCATATCTCAAAAACTGTGTAGTGTTTGTTTTAAATTACCCCCTATTTAATTTACTAAGAGCTATAAAAATCTCATCCCATTTCACAGATGAAGAAACTGGAGGTCAAAGTGACTTGTTCTAGATCCCATTTCTAATGCTTTAAAAACTAGGACATTGTGATTTCCGAGCCTATGCTCCTTCCACACCTGGGTGCTCATTAGCTAGGGTAAGGACATGGACGGCAGGGAGCTGTGCTGATGGCTGAATCATTGGGCTTGCCCCCTGTTGCTAGTGTGACAGCCATTGGAAATTGTTTGTAGGCTCCAGAGGAGTAGGAAAAAGCCATGACAATAATAATTAGAACTTGTCTGGTGAAGGTTGATCCCAGAGCTCTGAGAACCTAGCAATTTCAACTATCCACCTTAGTTCTTTGAACAGATTTATGGCATTTTTATTTGGAGAAACACAATATTAACAACAATGACAATAACAATAGAATAACACAATAAAATATTACTAACTCTTCATCAAGTAAATATGATGCCCAGTAAGAGCTTGGAAATAAATTGAGCTATGTACAATTGTCAGCACAAATATATGCAAAAAGAATTAAAAATTTGGGCATAAAATGAATGGATGAATTAGAATACATGAAATATTTCAATAAGACAGAAGTTGATCAAGCTCCAAGGTTAATAAAAATATAGAGGAGAAGAGAGTCATCTATGAGGAAGTGGCACCACTTCTTAATTGCCCTCTGCTTTGTTTGGTCTTTTTTTGCACTGTCTGCATAAAAGGCTATAGAAGTATCATGTCTTCATGTCAGATATACTCCCCTTATGTAGAAGATTATAAACATTTTTATCCAGATATCCTTGAATAATAAAATCCTATGACTAACTCTTCTAGTTTCTAGTCTATGCTCACCGAGAAGCCATCTTATTATATTTTAAATTGAATATATTAAGCTAATAGGGAGAGGATATACAGATTACTTCAAAATGAGCTTTCCAGAAGTCCAAAGAGACTACTTATTGTTTAGGTTATGATCATCTCTAAGGTCTATGATTACCCTGAATCCATCTTTACAAATCCCATAAACCCGGAAATAGTAAAGAGTCCAAGTCACTAAGCCTGTGGTTCTGAAGTTCATCTCAAGTTTAAAAGGGGAAAAAAGAAAAGAAAGAAATTGGAAGCAGTGTTAACATATTCCAGAGGAAAATGGAAACAGGTGTGTCATTCAGTGGGCACTGGAGCCATGGAGGAAACACCCCATTGCTGGAGAAGCTTCTCAATAAAGGGCAGGCGAAGGCCTGTAAGATAAGCATCCCTGCCTTTTATTTACTGAATTTTTAAGTATATGTTTTTTTTTTGAATAATTTCAGATTTACAGAAAAATTTGAAAGACACTACAGAGGGTTCCCACATAACTTTCACAAAGTTCCCCCTAATGTTAACAAATATAACTGTGGTACAGTACTATTAACTAATCTCCAAACTTCAGATGGATTTCCCGAACCCTCTACTAACCCCCTTTTACTGTTCCAGGATCCAAGGAAGGATGCCATATTGCACTTGTTTTTCATTTGCTCTTGTTTTCACATCTCCTCATAAAGCTTTACCAAGACTGAAATCAGGCAGAGGGAAGATTGAGACACGCAGCCTACAGGTTTAAGTCTACCTGCAATGCATAACAGAGCAGAAGAGCACAAGATATCCAGCTGGGAGGACAACCGGGACAAGATTAACACATTAAATTATACCCACTCTTTGTATTCACAAATTCTTTGAAGTTTTAAGTCTACTGTACTCTTATCATTATATTAAAGCCACATTTGCATTATATATCATCTCTACAATAACCCTACAAGTTAAGTAATACTGTCTGCAAGTCACAAAACCACTAGTCAGTAAAGTAGGATTTAAATCCAAGTTCATTTGGTACTTTCTACTTGCTGTGCTGAAGCTCTAAAATCAACAGAGCCAGCTCTTAACCCAGATATCAAAAGTCCATAGGCCATGCTAAATTCATTACTGTTTTATAACTGTACTTCGATTTGGGCAAATCTCTCCAACTGCTATCAGATCATTCATCTACAAAACGGGAAGAATTTCATATGATCCTAAAATTCATAACTTAAACAAGGTAAACCTGATCTAAATTGTGTTTGCCTTTTGACAGTGTCAGAAGTCCAGCAGCTAAGAGCTGACTTTACCACCTCCCACTTTGCTGACTAAGAGATTGGTCACCATGTTTGGACTGAGAGTCAGTCCTGAAAGCCACACTTTGGTTGTTCAAGATGCATATAACAAAACTCAACATTTCATTCACCCACAAAGAAGGAACAAGACGATAGGCATGTAACAGGTTTGGGAAGATTGATTTCTATGTGAGTTCATCAAAAATGTGCTAGCCTCACGATGATTCCCCATATTCACATGATGGACTCCTAGACCAGATCCAACAGAGCAGCAATGATGGAGAAAAGAGTTTCAGATGTCAGCAGAGCTAAGCAGAAGGAACTGCATGGTCTGTGGTTAACCACCTATTGTCTTTTTGCTGTTCTGTATCCATTTTGTCAGATCCAGTGAAGTTTTCATTTCAGTGACCAAGTTATGTTTGTTCCCAGAAAACCACAACGCACTGAGGTCACTGCACATGGCCTGGGAGGAATGAGATTTTGATGCACAGATTTCTCAAAAGCTTAATGGGCCACGATGGTGACTTAGGATTTTATAATCGCACATCCTACCCTTCAAACCCTTGCTTAAAACCATCATGTCAAATAGAGAGAAAACACTGGGGATAATATCATAATGGATAAAGAGATTAAATTAAATACTTCTGTCTTTGCTTCTTAGGTTTCCATATTCCCACACAAGTCATTAGATGCTCTGTGTTGTCAGTGTCAAAAGAATCACTGATTCTAGAATACACGGATTGTTTGTGGCTTCCCACTTTTTATAAAATCTCAGTTTTGCTCCAGCGCCTTCCCTCCCCCAAGCTGTCCAGCCCTTCTCTGAGGGTAACCTTTATTAGTTGAGGTCATTTACAATGTTCTTATCCTGTCTGACAATGATTGGTTTAGTAACATGCCTATGATATAATTCTCCCCAATTCAGAAAGATGCCACGGTTTCCTGAGAAAGGATTTTATCCAGGCCGATGCTGTTTTTCTTCCCCTTGGATTTGTTATGTCTGGATATGACATTTAGCATCGCAGCATCCTTCTTGCAACCTTGAAGGCAGCCAACCCCAAATTAAGTCACACTGAGTACAGTAGACAAGGAAGATTTGGAAGATCTGTATCAATGATCCCATTGGTTTCTTCATTAACAAAAAGTAGGACACATAAATGTGAACTGGATAACCAAGAACATAAATATTTTTTGACTTTATGTTTTATTCTCTGTATAATAATTTCCAACCTCTAAGATTTGGAATTTCCTGTTAGTTTTGATTGACAAGATAATACATGATGTCATGAAAAGCATCTAATACAGTATCTGATGCATGATGGATTTTAGTAAACCTT
Source organism: Canis lupus familiaris (assembly GCF_011100685.1). Taxonomy (NCBI): domain Eukaryota; kingdom Metazoa; phylum Chordata; class Mammalia; order Carnivora; family Canidae; genus Canis; species Canis lupus. The sequence goes on along the minus strand of NC_049226.1, from coordinate 87,428,140 downwards.
GGTTCTCTTTCCTGTTTTCTCCACTGAACATTAGACAACCCAAGGGCAGGTAGTAGTACCATCACAGGGGCTGATAAAAGAACTGAAAAGTGTGTGTTTGAATAAACAGCTTGGGAACTTCTACTACAGAGATGTGAGGAATCAAACATACATTCTTAAAGAAGTTTTGCCAGGAGAAGGGAGACTCCAGTTTGCAGAAGTAACTCTTTGTTAAGTGTGAGGCTTCATTATCAACATAGAGTGTGAAGACGAGAGAAAATTAAAAAAAAAAAAAACTCACAAAATATCTGAGGAGGCAGTGAAATAGAGAAAGTGTATACCTGCCCAAGAATGACAATTCCAAGACATTTATTATATGCAATTACCTGTTCCCTGCTTACAAACAACACTCTGAGAGCATCTCTATTTACTCCCCCTTACTAATGTCAAAACTGTAATTTTCACTTGTCTTCTTCTCGTCTTTCATGAATGACCCCTTTTGCTTGGCTGTTGACTTCCATCTCTTTGTTGTTCCACTAATGGCATCCTATAGAAGAAGAGCTTGACAGAGATACCTGGCATGACTGGAAGGTTAGTAGATTCACTATGATTTCCAGTCTCTTTTGGCAATTTGCTCCTCGGCCTTCTGATGACATGACCAACCAAGGTCAACACTGATTGCCTTGTTGTGAGTAGAAGCACGTAGAGTTCTGTTTATTTGCCTACTGTCATTATCGGAAGTGGCTATCTAATCCAGAGGGTGGACCACAGTTATCGGCCATAAACAAAAATCCTCCTGTTTGGGAGACTCTATCTTGTTGATAATTTGCTATATTAACTGAATACATAATTTCCAACTCTGTCCTAAGGCACTAGTGTAGCTTGGGAAAAAGCTAGGTCACAATGCTGCCAAAAAAAAAAAAAAAAAAAAAAAAAAAAAAAAACTACAATGAACAGAATTTACTTGTTTTTAAAGCAGTAAGCAGTTTTATTTATTTTAGCCCTTTGTGTGTGACTATGTGAACAAATTATTTAACTGTTGTATTCTCCATTTGGAGAAGTTGAAAATTTAACTGGTAAGACTCTAGATTAGTACAAATAGCCCTGGAAATAACATAAGCCATACTATGTGGCAGACTTTCAGGCTACTTTTCCTGTATCTTTTTTTTTTTTTTTTTTGAGGCATTTTGAGGATTCTGATATAAAGGGTTAGAAAACACGTTCTGCTGAGGATGGGCTCCACTGTTCAATCACTTCCATCTTATTTGTAAATCTGGATGCAACGTTTTTATCTTCTCTTGAAGAAATTTTCTGGGAGGTTGCTTTAACCTGTGCAAACAAATGGGGAATTTAGGAATCTAAGTATCTGTGGCTCCAGCTTAGAACATTTCCTTGGGAAGCTTCAGAGAAAAATATTTTGGAATCTGTAGTCAAACAGGTTTTGGTAAACATCTTCCGTCATTAGATTATTAGCTAAGCGATCTTGAGCAAGACAAACATTTTAAGCATCACTATCTCCATTTTCTAAATAAAGAATCTAATTGTCCTGATGTTTCTTGTTAGCAGTAAATGACTTAATGAGACTATGTAGCACTCGTAAACAGCAGGCATTCAATACTTGTTGCATATAAAAGCATATAAGTTTAAGTTGAAAGTTCTTGAAAGACTGGCCAAGGCAATTCATGTTTTCTCTGGAAGAAATTATTAGGAAAAAGGTATATATGAGGGATATCTTTCAAACTAGAAGCTATAAGAACACAAATGACTAAAAATAGTAAAAGTACATGTATAATTCATTTTTAGTTTGAGTATTTGTCCATAGCAGAACTGCCTCTTAAAAAAAAAAAAAAAAAAAAAAAACTGCCTCTTCTGAGTAAAATGAATTTGAAAGAAAGAAAAGTAATGATTTTCATCCTATGATCCTGGTATTACTAAGTTTTATCTAGTTATATTACAGAAACTATATTTAGATAAGATTATATAACATAATTTTCATATGTTAAATGGGTAATGATTTCATTTTTGCAGAGTTACATTGAAAACTTTTATTGGAATATAATTTTAGCACAGCAACATTTGCTATTTGTCTTTTGTCAACTGCTTGAAGTTGTGAAACATCAAGATATGCTGTAGTTTCAGCATCCCCCCAACATGTCCACTTGCTTGCCATTGAGATCAACACTTCTCATCCTAGCCACTGTTAACCAATGGTCCGGTTTTTTCTTTATATTTTTCTTTTTCCAGAATGTCATACAAATGGAGTATAGCTTTTTTCTGGAATGTTTCATTTGGCACAATGAATTTGAGATTCACCCATGTTGCTGCTTGTAAGAGTAATTTTTTTTTCATTTTAATTGCTGAGTAGTATTCTATTTGATGACTACATTATCATTTAAAGGATATTTGAGTTGTTTCCAATTGGGACAATTATGAATAAAATAACTATAAACATTTTCATAGAGATTTCTTTGTAAACACTGGCTTTCCTTTCACGTAGATACATAACTAAGAGTAGGAGCGGTGTGTGAAAGTGGCTGTAAAGGCTAATTATGCGTCGACTTGGCTGGGCCACGGTGCCCAGATATTTGGTCAAGCATTATTCTGGATGTTTCTGTGAGGGTATTCTTGGATGAGTTTATATTGAAATCAGTAAAGTGCTTTGTCTTCCTTCCATATGTGGGTGGATCTCATCTAAACAGTTGAAGGTCTTCATGGAAAAAAATACTAACCTCATTGCAAGAAGGAATTTTGCAACAGAGAGCCTTCACACTTGCAGCATCTGCTCTTCTCTGCATTTCCAGCTCACTAGAAGTTTTGGACTTGCCTGCCTCTATAATTTCATTAACCAATTCCATAAAAAGAATATCTTTCTATATATATTATATATGTAGACTATATATGCATTCTATACTATATATGTATTATATATATATATAAATTGATATATTTCTATCATTGATTCTATTTCTCTGAAGAACCTTACTAATATAGCTGTGTACTACTCTGCATTCCTATTTGCACTGCATAGTTGTGTAATTTAGAAGTCATGCAATACTTGTTTATGGAGTTAACTTCTCTGTTCGTAGGGAAGATAATAATCCTGTTTTGTAAATGAGTACATTAGCACTCATAGGTTTCATGTCCCTCACCATATCCATTAAGTTGTAGAAGTAGGATTCAAATGCTTTTTTTTTTTCTCTCTCTCCTAAGACTACAGCTTGCATCTCTGTTGCTAAGTCAATCTCTGTGCTGTAACATCTGCAAAGAGGATTGCATGACTTGTCATGGATTCTCCATCAGAACATTGAGGTCTAGAATTGCTTTTTCTTTTTTAAAATAAAAGATGTACAACCAGCTTCTATTTCCAGTAGTTAAGAGGTGGGCAGAAAATGGAATTGTTTCTAGGGGCATCACCATGATGGTTGAAGACAAGTTAAAGTTTCTTTGAGGAAAGTTTAAAGTCATCAAGATCATGTTCTTAGAGATGGAATTCTAAATGCAGGTGGAAGCCTCATGTATCTCTCCACAGCATTAAGGATCTCAATTTCCTAATAACTGGATAAAAGAAGACAAGCACAGAATACTTCTGATTGAATTAATGTAGCTTTAGAGACCTAGCTCTAACCCACTCTTGCAAAAGTGTTCTATTTGTTAATTTCATTGAAAATGGACTGTTCATAGTCTGATTCTCTTTTAAAGACTAAAGCAGTACAAACTGGCTAAAATGAAGACCATTTTATTGGAAACTAAAAAGGTCATTCCCTCTCAAGAGTCTAAGTAAGAGCCAACATGATTCACTATGAGGCTTTACTTCTATAACATCTCCTTGACTGGGGCAATTAAATGGAGCACAGAAACTTCTCGGTACTGGCTGACTGACAGAGAATGATACGTGAAGGCCATTGTGTGGACAGCCACATTTTGCAAAGTATATACCAACCCAATCCAATCCAGTGGCTTAGGCATCCTTGAGACTCATCAATTCTTACCTCCAACATTTTAAAAACTACACAAAATTACTCTTTCTCTTTTCTTTTGGAAAGCTTAATAACTTTCTCCAAAGATGGTAAAATATTTTATTAATTCCTCTTAGTAAAAAAAAAAAACAAACAAACAAAAAACAGGTATTCGTTGTTCAACTCTTATAAGTTCTTTATGCTTCCATCTACATCTAGGTTTCTGAACTTTGGCATTATTGAAATTTGAGGTTGAGAAATTATTTGGGGAGGTTCTCTTGTGCATTGTAGGATTAGCGCCTTCCTTAATTCCTCCCTGTCTTCATTAATTGATTTCAAAAAACTGTTTACTGAGTGTTTACTATGTGAATGGACTTGTGCTCAATTCTGTAGATAAGAGAAATAAAATAAAACACTTCCGGTTCTCGAAGAACTTTGAATTTATTATTTAGAAAGAAATGTTTTAATCTGATGCCTATCTTAAATACTTTTTTGACTACAAAAACATTATGTGTAAGTGAATGTCAGTGACTGGCTTTGTGGATGCACGTATATCTTACGCTACAGCTGGACAGTAGATAGGTATTCAAAGTTTGATAGTATTTCAGAAACTTCTACTTTAGAAGATCTATCTTTCAATACCCCTATGTGGACACTCAGTTATTTACTGTTTCTATATTAAATATTTAATATTATCTCTTCTCAAAACTGAGCTGAAGTTATGTATACATATATACACTGGATTCCATTGTAATACTCTAAAAATTAGATGGTGCTAATTTTTCAACTGTTCGAGCTCTGGTAAACAATGAGTGACCAAACTGCACTGAATAACATCCTCCACAAACTATTTAGAATAAATAACTTACCAAGTTGATAGCCTTGCCAAAAAGAATTGCATCTATGGCTGACTGCTACCTGGAACCCTGCTGTCTTGAGCATTTTTTTAAAGAACTCAAGGTATGAGCAATGCTTTGTGCTTCTGAAGGATGTGTCAAAACTGAAGTAGACATATGGTTCTGATGGGGTGCTTGTCTAAGCAGGCTTCTGATAAAATTGAGACTTCTATTTAGGTGTATATGGATTGGGAGTGAGGGAGCATGATACATTCTGTGTGTGTTTGCATGAATGTGTCAAAGTCCTTCTGACAAAGCACATGTACAAGAATTATTTGTGTCTTGAAAGTTGAGATCCTAAGAACAAAATAGATGATGTAGGAATATATATCCTCCCCAAAATACATGAACCTGTAAATCATTACCAAAACCAGTTCATTTGGGATCTAGCCACTCACCAGGACAATTTCTAGAACATTCAGGATTATCCCAAGCATACTTACCTACAAAAATTCAACTGAAGTATTTAGCACAGATAAAGAAATATGTGGTAGATTCTACATGAAACACGATGGAAGTTAATAAAACCTCTTTAAACCTCTATGGGATTATGTATCAAGGATCCTAAAGATGTCATATTCTTAAAGCTAAGAAATCGTTTTTTAAGACATGTTTACCAATAATATATATTACCCAATATATATTATATATGCATATTATATTATAGATACTATACAAGAGTATACAGCGCTGTGTATGTGCGTATATGCAGTATTTCGCACTGTACAGTACTTCCTGCATATATATGTCAAGTACACATGCATAAATATGCACCAAGAAAGATTCACATATGGTGATGTATTTACAACAAAGACTGTGTAATAATCACCTATTATTTGATTTTTAGATTACATAAGTTTTGATAAATTTAATTTATGAATTGTATTATCATACAGACTTTGTTTATGTTACAATACTATGAAGCCATCTCAAACATTATTTGTATGTTAGGCAAAAAAATCACAGTTATATATATATATGTATGTGTGTGTATATATATACAAACATAGTGCATATATATTATGTGATATTATATGTATTATGTAGTATATAATATGTATTATATATTACATGTTTAGTATATACATTGCAGTATACAGAAAATAATATTCAGTATGTTAGAACTATGAATAATGTTATTAGAAAAATACTGAATATTTTTGGATGTTGGGACTGATTAATCTATATTTTTTTACTTTTAAAAATGACGTGGAATTTTCATTTGTGTCTGTTATAGTGAAGAAAAATAATAATGCATCTACTAAAGAAAAATAAAGGGAGAGTAATTCTAGGGGAAAGTTCTGTAAAAAAAGTGTATTGGACTCTGTTGAAGCCTATGTAAATAAATCTAATTCCTAACTGCCAGGAAAGCATCAGAACAGTGTTGGGAGGTTGATAGACTTTGTTATCTTCTACAATGAAGAGAGAAGGAGAAGAAATATTTAGGAAAATGAACAATGGAGGTATGGGGGAGAAAGGGGAGCTCCTTGCTAGAAAATCCTGCCAGAGAGAGGCTGATAGCCTAACAGTGCTCTTTCCTCACTCACTTTCACAAAAGAAGGCATTACAGGGGAAGGAATCCTCCTTATTTATCCTTGATTCTTGGTCAGGATTAATGAGGCTTTGGGAATGGGGCACCTATTAATGTAGGAATGGGGACAGTGTAGAACCCTGTGTTAAAAACAGTATCCCTGAGTTGTAGGCTATTTCTTATCTTTTAGTAATCTTGTGAAACACAGAGAGCAAAATGCCTGGCCTGATGCACTCTTAGTATTGTTTCACAATGGAAATTAAACTATGCGTGTGTTTTAAAACTGAAAATTGCTCCTAATGCTGAACTTTTCTGAACACACCAATGTTAGGTTGTGATGATGAGGTCCTCTCCTAGGAAGGAGTTAACAGAAGCATTTGTACAGAAGTGGGCCTTCAAGGACCAAAGAAAGGTTTTAATTGGGGTTTGAAGTTGCCCAATTACAGCCTTTTGAATGAATCACAGGCAAGGTCTGCTAATCTCCTTCTTAGGGCATGGCCTCAGGTTGTTTAGCGGGTAGAGAAGAGAACAAAGAGGAATTGTTTCTCTATGTGGGTTATTAAATGAAAGATGGCCCTGGTATATCACAGCCATAGGAGTAAACAAACTTCTCATCCCTTGTCTCAATTCAGTTTTTTTTTTTTCTTTGTTCAAATAAATCCAGAAAATACACAAAAGGTTTTTACTTCAAGGGAGTTGAAAGAATGTCCTTTGCCTCTTTGTCACATTTGGCCTTTGTTCAGTGGACAATCAAAGAAGCAGAGTTTTGTTTTGTTGTGTTCTGTTTTGTTCCTTTCTTGTGTGTTAGACTTCATCTCTGTCAAATAACTACTAAAATTCAAATCTCGGAAAATATGTCTAAGAAAACTCTTTTATTTTTGTGAAGTGACTGTAGATCCTAAGTATCTGTCCTAATTGCTTAAAAATATGGACAAACTCTCTCCCACTCCCCACCCCTAAAAATAGGCAGTCTGTTTGCCATACCTTGTGCCTGTGTGATCACTATCTGACAACTTAGAACATGCTCACAACTAGCACATACCCCGTACTCTAAGTTCCAGACAAACCTTGTATAAATCCTATATTTCAAAGGGGTCTGACAGTCTAGTGCAAGTTCCCTTACCTTCTTCTGAACTTCCCCATGACAGTGTCCATGTTTCCATGGCCAGGAAGGTTCTCATCTTCTATTTGACCCAGAACACAAAGAACTATGATTTAATATCCATTTCTAAGATCCCTGAGTAAAGGAAATTAACAATGAGTATTACTTCAGCATACATTCTTCTCGGATAGAGCCCTTATTCACCAAATATATGTAGTCTTTTAATTCTCTTAGTTAAGACATATATATTCCCTTAAATGTAGTAACAATTCCTGAGAGTCTTCACAGACTATTTTTACCTATAATGAAATCTTAGGATCACCAAGTTTCACTCATACAAGATCACATAACTAGTAGATGTCAGAGTTGGGATTTGGAACTAATTCTATCTTCTTCTATAACTAATGAAATGATAACAATCATTTCACTTTCTAAGCTGACGATGGAGACGGTGTTTTATATTCATAGACCATATCCTCTGTATGCCAGTCCTTCTGGAGTCTTGGCTTCAGAACAGAAGAGGAGGAAGGGACAAAATTTCCATGCACTTAATACCACTAAATACCAAAAGAATACTGAAGTGTGTGCACGCATCTGTCTCAGTGCAATACATGTGAATGTGAGGAAGTTGCACCATCCAATTTAATGGAGCTAAAATATAAATCTTCTCTCATCCAGTAACTTACTAAATCACTTAGGAAAATACTGGTGCTATTTGCTTTTTTGTTTTTGAGTGATTCTCATGCCCTGTTTTGGGAAATTCTATGGCCCAGTACAATGAGGAAGGATTTGAAGTGCACTTGATTTGGGTTGCAGTAAATGAATCCCATAATCTGTGTATTTTTACATAAGTTATTGTATTGCTTTTTCGTGATTTACTTCACCTTCCAATGAGAATAAATGCTTCACGAGGTTGGGATAGAATTAAATGAGATAATGGATGTAAAGAAAATTTATTCTGAATAAATGTAAGTTTCTTCACACTTCATAAATTATAGAGACAGCATGTATTAATTTTTAAGTACAATTTAAAATTCTAGGCTGTCCAGCTGTCAAGTAATATGCGTCCTCTTATAGTTTGATAAATCATTTCTTATATACCCCCCATGCTTGTTATAATAAATATCACAGAGGAGTTATTTAGTTACTACTAAATATACTTAATAACACTAGATTTCGTTCACATGGTCTCAAAAGGGGTAAATTTTGAGATAATGCCTCTATTGTCACCAAAATAATTGTCTCCTTTCTGTAGCCATTTTTCTCCCATCTACTTAGACAAATCCATTCTGGGGGTCCTTAACCAACTGCTTAGAGTATATTTATCTTTGCTTCTTAAAATTAAAGGGTCTTGCCTTAGGTTAGATTTGTAGAAATGAGGGTCATTTTTTTAAGAGAGCGCTTCTAAGAGAGAGAAGTAAAATAGTGAAAAAATGGGGCAAGAGGAAATGGAGAAAGTTTGGTATGAGGAAGAAGCCCAGCAAAGGTGACATTTCATAGTTTCAGCCTCAGCCAATACCTATGTAAGCTCTGGAGTGTCCAAACTCTGGGAAAGGAAGCTAGGTTTTCATAGTCCTAGGTTAGCTTCCTTTAATCTATCATTGGTTTTAAGCCATCCCTGGTTGGATGTAGAGGGATGACAAAAAACCAGACAATTCTAGTTTGTGTGCTTTCAGGGAGAAGCAGCTCCAATACACAAAGGCTGTCTTGAAAGCAGTTTGCAGGACGAGAGAGAAGACAGATGACAGAGGGACACAGAGAACAGAGAGTAAGTCCCTGGGGGTTGGGGCTGCACAGAGCATTGACAGCACACACCACTGGTCCCAAAAGAGACCCAAGCTTGTTCCAGGACCTGTCTCATGTTTACCCTATGAAAATTTCACTGTGGAAGAGTCCTAGACAAAGTCTAAGAATAATGACTTAATTTTCTAAACGCAGCCTTTCAGAGAAGAGAAGGGCAAACCTTTAAAATAAGAGAAACTTTGGCATGGAAGTGCAGGGAGCTTTCTGAATGTTAGATGTCCAGAACCATCCATCTGTTTGTCATACAATTTTTATATCATGTCTTATCCTGCTCAGTCCCAGACTTCCTAGGCTGGTTCACATAGCAGCAATACTAATAACAAAATCCACATGGCACTTGATGGTTTACAGAGTATTTTCCCTCTAATTGTCCTAATTGAACCTCTCACAGCCCTTAGAATCTGTCAAGTTCCAGTATTAGAGCTTACATTTTGCAGCCAGTGAAGCCCAAGTTCACAGAGGTGGTGTGATTTATTCAAGGTTACTCAAGAATAAAGTAGCAGACCTGGGGCTTATATTTATCATTTTGTCATCAAATCCCATCTTCTTTCCTTTCATATGTAAGCAAGGATGACCCTCAGTTCCTAACATGAGGTGACTGCATACACACAAAAAAATTATATTTTTGTAGTGTTTGTTTTTCCTTCTGTGAGGTCAGTTCCTATAGGTCAGTGGGATGACCTCAACAGAAGCAAAATAACTTCAGTCTTGAACATTTTTTCCGTGTCCCCAGTATTTCCTCTCTCCAAGCATTTGTCAGCTTCAGTGTATTGATAAGTAATTACCTATATTCCAGGTGGTTGGGACTTTCTGCAATGACAAAGTATTGACTGGATGTGTTTGGTGACTTTTAAAATTCCACTACCTAGCTCTACCCTATGCTGTTGAATGAAGCAGTAGATTAGGCCATAGCAGAAGGTCAATAAAGGTAAGCATTCATTCCTGCCCTTATTTCCAAAGTGCAGCTTGCCCCAGTGTCTCTTTCATATTTATTAATGGAAATTTCACCACCAAAGATTTGCCTTTTTGGTGATGAATCCTCCACTTTCCATTGTTTAATGAAGGGTGTCTTTTTCCTTCCCCTACCTCTTCTCCATAGGGCTAAAATGAGAGAAAGCAAGTACTTTTTTGAGCAGTTATCTTAGCAAGGCTATTTTTTATCTGTCTGTCTTCATACTGGCAGAGGGTACAGTCAAGAGTTAGAAAGAAAAACAACAACCGAAGATGGGATTGTCTATGATAGAGATGGCCATCAGCCAGCCACAGGATAAAGTTCAGGTCTTTTAATTTCCTACTCTTTGTGGCAACTATCTAGCAGAGTGGCTGGCACAGGGTTGACCCAAAGACAAGCCTTCCCATTGAGGAGAGTATATTTTAAAAGATTACACACACACACACACACACACACACACACACAAGCTTATAAAATTTGATGTAAACAAATTGAAGAGACAGGCCAGTGTCAGCTAATCCAAGGAAGATGTCATATTATTTTCCAAACTATGATGCATTCTCGAAAATGTAACTATTAGGCAATAAGAGAGGTATGATAACACCTCTGCAAAAGGGAACTGCATGAACAAAGCTATTGAGAGGCTTTACAAGGTGATGATGACTAAACTGAGTCCACCTTTGTGGAAGTTAGCTGGTAAGCGAAGGTAAAATGGGAGAATGATGAGCCGGTATAATGGTATTGAAGGGCAAGGTGGGTCGTTCATTATTGATCAAGGTTAAAGTAGGAGGACACGCTTGACTGGAGTGAAAACTTGAGAGGCGTGCAGGTGCCAGGCCCTGCAGAGTTTGCATACCATACTAAAGAGCTTGGACTTTGTCTCAGGCAGTGTGGAACGTTGTTCTTAATAACCAGATTTTCAGAAGGCTTGGCCAAGAGCCCCCATAGCTATGTTGGCCATGGAAATGTTAATGTACTAAATCATAAGCACATATACACAGTAAATGCATAAATGCATCTGCCCAGTGCATTAAGTATTTTCTAGACATACTGAAATGCAAATAATTTTGATATTGACTCATTTCTTCAAGGAAAAATAAGGAAGAGTTTTGTAGATAAGCTAATGAACTTGGGATAATGCAAAATAAAGGGTGCAGAATATAACCATTTTGGGTGATGGCAGGACTATGAGGAAGGGGAGAGTGTGCAAATGTGGAGAGAAAGGTGAAGCATGATTGAGTCTGGCAAAAATTTAGAAGTGATGACATGTGAGCTGGTGCAGTAGCTGGAACAATGTGCTCTTGATAAGGAATTCCACTACTTTTTTGGAGGAAGATGTATTTCAGAGGTAGGAGAGGGGCAGTGTCCAGCAATTTAAATAGCAGAATAATAGAATTCAGTATTGAATTTTAGAAAGGCCACCTTTTCCCCAAGCAATCTGGGGAATGGGTAGCCTGATGATTGACTAGAGGCAGAGTCTAGTACGTATGCTCTTAAAATAGTCCAGTTGAGAAATCCTTAGTTCTGAATTAAAAGAGGTGTGAGCAGGGATAGGCAAGAGGCAGTAGATCTCATTTATGTTGGAGAAAAATTATTTATATTGAGGGTTAATTGAAAGTGGGGCTACTGAAAGAATACATGGGGATAAAGCTCAAAATCAGTGCTTTATCGGTGAGGGCCTGTGTGATCCTCCTTATCAAGATGAATAAGGTTAGGACCCTCTAAATTAGGTGTTTAGTGTTTACTAGGGCTATTGTTCAGTTTGGTGCTATTAATTTTGTGTAAAGCTAATGGACCAACTATACAGAATCTGCCTTAATCCAGCTACCATTCCTCCCTTTTGATACCCCCAAGGGAGAGATTCATAAGGACTCTTGCCCAGTGGGAATCCCAGTATCACTTTCTTATTATTACTGCTCAGTGCCAGACTCTGACGAGTGGGGATAGGGGATACAGTTTGGACTTGAGGCGGAAGGTAGATAAGTATTCCTTGAACTTAAAGCCAGAGTTAACCTCGATTCTCTGTAGAGCTTGAGGTGCCTGTATAGCCATTGCACAGGCTGGAGGAAAACAGGAGAGAGAAGAAATGAGCTAGAGATGTGATGGCCCTGTCTGACCTCAGGCAGTACAGTGAGCAACAGAGCCCCAGGAAAAATCACATGGGTAAACTTAAAAACAAAGCAAACAAAAACAACAACAACAAAAAACTTATTTTGGAAAGTTGTGAATATACATAAGAGCAGAGAGATTTGTAAAATGGATTCTAGTGCATTTATCATGGAGCTTCAATTATAAAAATAAAAGCACTGATGTTTCATCTACACATCAAGCCATAAACTATTTTAAGGAAGATCTAGGACATCTTATCTATTTACATGTAAGCTCATCCGTTTATATACTTAAGGGATAGCATCCCCCCACCTTAGTAAGATTCTAATCTCTTAGAGATCCTATCCAAACACATTAGCCTTGTCCTTCTCTTTGGACAAAGATGGGATGTGGGGGTAACAATCTCCTCTCAACTCCACACATACACAGGACACCCAGAAGCACATTATACACAGAGCTTACAGTTTCACCTTCACCTGGAAGAATTTTAAATCAGTATCTGAGTCTCACATTCAAACTGTAATGCTGAGGATCCCTGGGTGGCGCAGCGGTTTGGCGCCTGCCTTTGGACCAGGGCGCGATCCTGGAGACCCGGGATCAAATCCCACATCGGGCTCCCGGTGCATGAAGCCTGCTTCTCCCTCTGCCTATGTCTCTGCCTATCATAAATAGACTTAAAAAAAAAAAACTGTAATGCTGCAAAATAAAGGAACACAGGAATTTATGTGGAAATTTTGTTCAGAATAATTTGTAGGAATTTGCATAGCAATATTTTTCAGAAGTGAAAAATTAACCACAGTATATTGCCTTAAAAATCAAAACAAAACAAAACAAATTTTCAGTTCTCAAGCCTGTTAGATTTTTTTCAATCCAATATCACAAGCAAGATATTGCCTTTCTCACAGCTACAGAATTAAAGTAGATGGGAGGGGAAGCCCGTAGTGGTGAAGAAGTGAAATCCAGAGTGGTTGAATATTAAGCTTTTAGCTCTGATTTTATTGACAACAGAGTAGATTTAGACAGAGGGCAACCCAAGTCACAATGAACGATGTAATGCGTACCTATGATAGGTCTACTTATGAACAACTGGAACAGTTCTGAGAAATAATAGACATTCTGTTGGTAATTATCATAATCATTATTTTAGGGGTGCTATTAAAATTTTTCCTCAGATTTGTAGTACATTGTAGTGTTTTTCATATTTTAAAGTAAGCCATTCATGACAAATTGAATAAGGACCAAATGAATAGCTGCTGCCTTATTGAAATATGGAATTTTCCACATTTTAAATAGCGGTTGGTTGTACTCTAATAATAGGCGTGACGTGTTCTGATTGGGTGGGGGTCAGTGGCATGGGCAGTGAAAGAGATCACCCATGGTAAAACAAAGGAGATAGAAGTTTATTGAAAAAAGTGCAAGGGAGCAGTGGCACAGCAGCAAAGGAATGACTGTCTGCCACGAGGTGGTGGTAAGGGGCTATAGTCATAGGGTGGAGTGAGGAAGTAGAGAAATACATGGAATCTTCCCTTTTTGGGTCATCTTAGGAAGTGTCCTGGTTGTAAATTTGCCCATTGGTGAGTTAGGGCCTATGGTGGTTTCAAGGTGGGTTGCTTAATAAGCCTGTGTGTATTCAGTTCGGTGGTCATTGTGGGCCCGTTTATCTTGCTCAAGCTTCCATTGCTCAAGCTTGTTGCCTAAAACTGGCCTCTCTGTTCCCCCCTGACAGATCAACAATAATAAATATCTGGCACTCGGGTGCAAGTCTTCAGCTGCTTCATGTTGGATGAGGGGGCATGTTATCCCTATATAAATTTGTTGGTCCATCAGGGGTTCAGCGCAGTTAGAGATCAGAGCATGGTATGTTTATGTGCTAAAGGGCAATTTCAGTCAAACTCCATGATGACCTGGTCCATGGTCTTTAGCAGGAGGGGATTCTGTGATGGTCTGGGCTAGAATCCTTGTTGGATCATCATTTTTTATGTAGAATTGTTAGATTATAGAAGAGACAGATTTAACAGATTAAAGAGGGGTGACCAATAATGAGGAGTATAAGAATTAAGGTGGGGTCCTTAGAAGGGAAAAAGCCAGGACAGCTATGATCAGTTTTTTTTTTTTTTCCTGGAAAACCATCACTGGGTTGCATGGTCCCAGAGGGAAGAAGCCTGTTTAATCAGACTGTGGATATTTTCTTGGATATGTCCTGACTGATTGATCCAAAAGCTACATTGTTATTTTAGCATGGCACAGATACCCCCTGACCTACAGCTAGGAGATCTAAATCATTATGGTTCTGCAAAACAAACACAGTTAAAGACTCCAACTGAGTTTGTATAGTTAGGATGGATTTAGCTATTGTTTCTAGGCTTTTTGTGACCTCTCTATATAAATCATGATAGATGATGCATGAAGTTGTAATACCTCCCACCCCAGTTCCAATTTCTGCAGTTATTCCTATGCCAATGAGAAAGGAGATTAAGTGAATAGCATGCTTCACTGGGGTGAGGTGCATCTGATTAAGGGAAGGGGCATGGGAGTGTCCTCTGGGGTATCAGAATATTTGGGGAAAGCATCACAATGATGCAAGTTCCAGTCCAATTGGTGGGGAGACAGATGTGGATAGCAATACGTAGAGTGTATCTTTCTAGGACTTCAATAGCAACTAGAGACAAGCACATTCTCTTTGATAAAAGCAAGATTAGATTTACTTTTTAAGGATTTTATTTATTTATTTATTTACTTATTTATTTATTTAAGAGAGACAGAGAGAGAGAGAGAGCTCACATGAGCAAGGGGAGGGGCAAAGGGAGAGAGAGAATCTCAAGCAGACTCTCGGCTGAGTGTGGAGCCTGACATGGGGCTTGATCACATGACCCTGAGATCATGATCTGAGCCGAAATCAAGAGTCAGACATTAACGGACTGAGCCACCCGCGACCCTTGGATTAACTTTTTCAGTAGAGCAACCATTATTAAAAACTTCTTATATGTTCTAACTCACTTAACCCACATTTATCCCCATAAGGTGGTTTTTAATATCTAATTGTAGAGGGAAAACACTGGCCAAGTAGTATGATATCAATGCATCTCAATTGAACTTACTGTCTTGTTCTAAATTTGGTGCTCCCTTTTAGATATCAGTGTACTCAGTATGTTATTCTTTTTAGGTGAATAATCTTCTCTCCCTGTCTTAATAACTCCTACTCATCCTTCAGGTATTAACTCCTTTATTACTTCTTTTGGGAACAGTTCCTAGTTTTCCTTCTCCTAGGCTATTAGGTACACAGTCTTCATGCTTTCATATTCTTAGTAATTTTATTTATAAATGTTCATATTAAATGGTAAAACTCTCATAATCCTCTTCTAATTAACCAAAATATTGGTTTAATCAACACTGTACATTTCCTGAGTAAAAGCATAGACACACAGCCAATGGACTCCTCCAGAATGCCTTGGTGATGTGTTACTGCTGTTTGCATTGTTTGTTTATTCAAATATGTTATGTTTGTTTCCAGCCCTATTTATTCCATTTGCACTTTTCATTGCAATTATTTATTATATTTCATTGTGTTTATGCAATACTTAATTACAGTACAAGAAAGAATCGCTGTATTTATGAAAACAAATTGGAATATTTCATAAAGACACAATAAAGAATGTTGAAAAAATAGTCCTATGTTAGGTGAGGAAGAAGCAATATCAAAAAGTGGGAGAAATTCCAAACTGATGCTGTACTTATTTTACATGTGTAAGTTCTCATCTCTCTTTGATTACATTAAAATTTGAAAAGAAATTGGATGGGGAGAATCGTGCAATAAAAGTAAGTTTGATGTCTAATCAATAAGCATATATCTTGCAAAATATATTTTCCTCACATTGAAAGACTAATGAATGTAAATGTTTAAATTAAAAATTGTGTTTGAGATGTGGAATACTCATTATGATTCCCAGTTTAAACATGTTTTTAGTCTTGCTAACCATATTACCAAGGTTCAACAAATGGTGGATACTAATATGATTTAATTCACTAGAGTTTAACGGAGGGACATTTGCAGACGTTGAGCAAATTTAAGGAAGTAAACAATGGGTAGTGAAACATCTGACTTCTGGTCATTGGATGACATTTCCACCCCGAGACCTAAAAAGGCAAAGAATCAAATGGTGTTACAAGAGCCGGGCATGGTCGGGAGGCTTGAAAGAGAAGCTACTTAATATAAGTTGTGGTAATAGGTAAAGGAATTAAGCCCTTGCCAGAACCACAGTCATGTAAGAAAACAGATGAGAAAAAAATATCCTGATTTCTCTTTCCACTGACTCTCCAGTTTCTGGTTGGTGCTGCCCAGTGGCCCAATTCAACTGGTGTCCAAAGGAATCTGGATAATGCAGTCTGATTGTTTTCAGTCTGTTGGGCTTACAGCAAGGCAGAAAAGATTGAAAATGGATGTGGGTGAGGGGTGCCTGGGTGGCTCAGTTGGCTAGCCATCTGCCTTTGGCTCAGGTCACGATCCCAGGGTCCTGGGATCAAGTCCCACATCGGGCTCCCTGCTCAGCGGGAGTCTGTTTCTCCCTCTGCCCCTCTCCTTACTTGTGCTCTCTCTCTCTCTCTTAAATAAATGAAATGTTTAAGCAAGAAAAAACAAAATGGATGTGGATGGTAAAATCTCCAAAATTCCCCATTGTGCCCAACTACCACTGCTTATCATGATGAGCAAGGAGGGTTCCCCCAATGCATTTCCCATTTACCTTCCCCCATTAGATTATAAACCCTGTAAAAGGAACAACATTCTCAATTGGCACGTGCTATGGTCGTCACCTAGTAAGTACCTGCATAGTACAGTCAGTCAATCGATGTTAGTTGACTTACTAATACTTAGAAGGAAGAGAAGTTCAGCTTTAAGATTGAACTGACCTTCCCTCTTGATATTTTTGTAATGCAAGATCATCGTATAGGTTGTAACAGGCACTGGCTTAAGAGATTGAATTCTGACCATCAATTAAGTTCTTACAAATACAAGAAGAGTGATCTGTCAGATTTGGCTTTGATTACTAGCAGCATGTTATGGATTTGAACCAGTTACGCATACAGGAAAAGTACCATAGTACTCAGCTATATGGTTGTTTTAGTAGAAAAGTTAATTAGTTCCCAGGACAACGCTCTATCTTTTATCATTCATCATGTCTTTTCTTTCCTCTTCTACAACCTTATGCTAATCTATTTCACTATACCCACGAAATAGCTCCAAAAAGTAAATTATATACTCTCACCATGCGGTTGATTCATAATGCTTCCCTAGAAGAAAACAACTTGAGTAAAACTCTGGGAACCAGGTATTCGTGCATTGTTTCTCCCAATTTATTTGATTTTCTGCCCTTGTTAAAGCACTTTATCTATTCGTTGACATATCTCTGTAAGTATTAAGGCCTAGAAAAGTATTTTTATGCCTTAGATAAGGTAGAGAGTTAACAAATCTGATAAATATATTGAAAAATAATAGGATGGGATGGGAAACAGGTTTCACTAGACATAGACTATCAGATCTTAGAAACCTCTTAGCTGCTTCTTGCCCAGATCCATTATTTGCAAATGAATTTTCTGAGCCCCACAAAGAATTATATTGGCTATGAAGACACAGAAACTCATAACAGAAAATTCATTTCATCTTCGGGATTTCAAAATTTCTTTCTATGTGGGTTCCTTTATTTTCCAGATCCTACTCGCAGAACACTAACCAAGATACCGAGATGGGATTTCATTTGACAACAAGAGATCTCGCTGGGAATGTTTAAATTTAAAACCAGTTTATTCCAGTCTCAGGGAATTTTAAGTGTCTCTTTCTGTATCATCTTTCACTTCATATCTCATGTTATTTGTATGCCTTTTATAGGCTCCCCAGGAGATTAAGCTCCTATTATGCAGTGATTGTGTTTTAAAAATATCTCCTCAACAGTGAGCAAAATACTTGGCAGTTTGTGGGAACAAGCAAATGCAACAAAATATACACCCCAGGTCCTTACTCAAGGTTTCTTTCACTATTCTTTTTCACTGACGAGTTTTCTGAGCCCCTTTCTACAACTTAAACAGTTTCACATTGCAGTTTTGAAGGAAAACGTCTAACATAAATACAAAATAATTTTGCTTCTATCGCTTACTCTGTGTTATTAAATGAGGAAAATGTTAAAACAATTAACACATGGAAACGAAAACCTCATTCACATTAAGCTCAAAAGTTATTTCCACAAAATTAAATAAGTTAAAATAGTCATGACTTCTTTACAATTCCAAAGATTAGATCAGGGAGTTTGGGTTCCCCCTTTGTTCCTCCACGTTGTGTTCAGAGCGATAGAAACATGTGTTTACAAATTGTTCTTTTGTATTTTCTACTTATCTGAGCCCCCTAGATGGGAGTTTAAGCAAAGGAATTACGGGAAAGTAACTTACTCTGACAGCTAAGCATGCAGCTGAGCAAGACCCAAGTAGCTTGGAAGGGAAGACCTTTAAACGCACCAGGGCAAGAAAAGGCTGTTGCTCTTCTTGGTAACAGCCCTGAGTAGGTGGATCAAAGGGCAGAGGGAACTCAAGCAGACGTCACCACCAGGAGATGGGGCCAAGGAAAGTCAAGACAGGAGCACTGGTAAACCTGTGTAGATAATACCTGAATCCAGAGAGGCAGTGTTATTGGGAGGATGGGTAAGTGGGGATTGCAAAAGGTGTTCAAGACCAAACCTTTATATCTGAAGCTATAAAAGTACCGAGGTTCTTATCTGTGGCACTAGATTCTGCATAATGGCTCCTATGAAGTGTTTCATTTTCTTATATAGTCACTATTTAAGAAATCAAATACACTATTTTTAACATTGAAACACACACAGAGACATGCACGCACATATGCACACACATACCTTTGTACATGAATGTAAGTGAATAGATCTTCAGATCAGACATGGCAAAGAGGTTTCACCGTAGGTGGTGACAATGAATATTTAGTGGAAGCCTGCACATCTCTGTTGAGAGATTCTAAGACTAACTGCAGAAATTATGAGAAACACACACAGATAGGCACACGTTCGCATACAGGCATTTTGACAATACCTATCTCACATTTACTCTATGTCTATCATGATCCTAAACACTTTACAAATATAAACATGTTTAATTCTCATAAAAATTTAAAATTTAGATACTGTTAGTACCATTTTAGGGACGAGAAAACTGAAGCATTCAAGGATACATAGTTGTGAAGTAGCAGAACCAGATTTTGAATTCCGGGACTCCAGCCCCAGGTCTCACGTGGTTGGTCACTGTGTTAGACTGCCTCTTGTGATCTACTTCAATTTTTCATAAAATGTTTATTTGGCACATCCTATGAGCCAGGCACTATTCTTGGTGCCACAACTACAGTACTGAACCACTCAAAAATCCAGGTCTCCTGATACTTAAATCCCAGTGGCAGAGACAAGGGTGGGTAAGTGGACTGATACATGAAATAATTTCAGATAAAGTATGGGATAAACTCAACAGAAAACTATAAAATGAGATGATAATAAGGAAAGCTTTGAGGATAAGGTTTATGAATTGTTAACGGGATAATGAGTAGCCAGCCTTATGAGGAAGAAAGAACATTCCAGACAGAGGGGCCAACAGACACAAAGGCCTGGAGGCATGAACAAGCTCTGCACATTCCAGGAACAGAGCAAAGGATTGTACGGCTGGAGAATGCAAGCGAAGAGTAGCAGGGGTTAGTGTGGAAAAGGTGTTCACAGAACGATTCATACATGATGTAGTGGGTCACGGTAAGGAGCTGATAACAGTATCCATGAACATAGTAGGGGAGACACGATACGCAAATTCTATTGGTCATTCTCAGCTTTTGCATGAATGCTTACTCACTCTGGGTCCTGGTGGGTTCCTTCCAGTGGTTGAGCTTTCATATTTTTGGAATGTTTATTAATCTGGTTATTTATTTCTTGGCTAGCTTAACCTATTGTCCGATTTAACATTCTGATATATTACATGGGAAAACACACTTTCATTTAAACAGTGATGCCCAAATCAACTTCTAAGTGCAAAACCAAGACACAGACTCTGAAGTCCCTGTTCCTATCTCAAGATTATTAATTAAAATGAAGGCAGCATCAATAATGGAAGAATTACCTATTTAGAAAGTGCATAATGGAGCTTTCTACTCTTGGAGGTTCATTAAATGATTTCATTCTTTGAAAAAAGAAATCTCTCTCTGCACAGTTTATAGGTACTTCCTATTTATTTAAATCAGATTGAATAGTTCTGAACAAAATATAGAGTTCAGAACAATTACTAAAGAATTAACTTGGGTAGTTGAAAGGATTCACAATTTTAAGTTTCATTTATACGATTATTGAAAATCTAAGGTACTCATTAAACTATCAGTATTCTGCGGTTGGCTAAGTATGGTCAGAAAGTAAAGGATATCCTTCTACTCATGATTTTTTCTCATAAAAATGATATTGTAGGTCTTGTGAGAAACAAGTATTTTATATATTTGGTAGAAGGGTAGAAGTCAAGGCTGGGATTTCATTTTAAAACAAGAAAAAAAGAGGGCAGGAACCAACTAGCATTTATAGGTGAGAATGATTAATTCTTAATGGAAAAATTCATTCCAGTGTCAGTAATTGAATTTAGGAAAATGTTGGCCTCGGTGTCAGGAACTTTGAGTTCTACACTCTGCTTTACAAACTAAACACTATGGAATCATTTATAATTAGCAAAACTAAAATGTTTAACAAAAGGATGACAGGGTAACATTGATTGAACCAATTTCAAAAATATCTCAATAAGATATTCTTCATTTGTTTTCAAATTTAATTGTTTCCCATTAATTGCTAAATGGCGGAGACCATATGTTTAGTGAGATCTGAAGCTCTAACATACAGTAGCTAATCAATGAATGTGCTAGTTAGATTTTTGTTAAATTAACGGAGGAGTAAATAGATGAATATATAAATGAAGAAAGGATGAAAGAAAAATATAATTAAAATTATTTTTGTAAGATTTATTAGATTGTAATTGTCAATAATTTTATAGAGTTTGTCCCTCAAAACATAAACTGAGTTATGCCTTTTCCATTAGATTTGTAAATGCTGCACGTAAGATACTAAAGATACTCCTAAGACACTAAAGATACTTTAAGGCTAATTTAAGATCTAAGGATTTAATGATCTCATGAAATATTTCTTGTGAAATATTTTATAAGCTAAGTAATATGCATAAATGAGAAAGAACCAATAGCATGATGACCACTATGCCAAATGGCTTTGCCTTTTCCTTCCAGATCTGCTTCCCACCCTTCTTCCCAGTTATCTTAAAGCCAGAAAGATCACCTGTGTGTGCTGATAAATTTCTCTGTCCTTATAGTTTTAGTTGTAATCAGCCGTGGCATTCCCAATAGGAGAACAGAGTATGGAGTTAAGGTCAGAATGTGTATTTCTATGGCTTATTTTTGTATAGTCCATTGCAAATAAACTTTCTTAAAAATACCCTATCTTTTTTTTTTTTAAACCACCTGATCACTTTAATTGATGCAGAAAAAATTTTGACAAAATTCGACAGCCTTCCATGATAAAATCTTTCAACAAACCAGGAGTAGAAGGAAACTATCTCAAAACAAAACTATATCTGAAATCTCATCATGAACACCATACTCAACATACTCTAAACTTTTTCTCTAAGATCAAAAAACAAGGGAAAGATATTCACTTTCACTGTTTCTATTTAATTTAATACTGGAAGTTCTAGCCAGAGCAATTAAGCAAGAGAAAGAAGTAAAAGGTATCCATATTGAAAAGGAAGAAGTAAAATTATCTTTGTCCACAAATAGTGTGATCTTATATGTAGAAAATTTTAAAGATTCCAAAAAAAACTATTTGAACAAATGAACAAATTCAGCAAAGCAGTGAGATACAAAACTACCACACATAAAATCAGATGCATTTCTACATACATAAAAAATCTTGAAAGGAAATTTAAAAAACACAATTGTATTTATTATTTATTTAGTTATTATTAAGTACACAATTCTATTTATTTTCAATAGCATTACGAATAATAAAATAATTATGAATTTACCTAACCAAGAAGTTGAAGGACTTCTATATTAAAAGCTATAAAACATTGTTGAAAGGAATGTAAAATGATGTAAATAAATGGAAAGATATCCATATTTGTGGATTAGAAGACTTAATTTTGTTAAGATGTCAATAGTAACCAAAATGATTTGAAGCTTGCAAATTCCAAAGATAAAGAGAAAAATACCCTATCTTGAGATCATCTTTTTCCTGGAAACCTGAGTGATAGACTACCCATTATTTTTCATCCTAAAAAAGCCAATCCAAGACTTAAACGACAACAACAAAAATTTGGTTTACTCATTAGACTTTGTTTTGGTTAGTTACTCAGTGGGAAATAAAGGTGGCCCATTCAAAAGGGATGTGTAAAGAAAATTTAATGAAGAGTCAGTTCACAAGAAGGGGATGGTAATGTATCCTTGGAAGCAGCCACTGCAAAACTAAGCTATGAAGGGAGAGAAACAAAGTTTGGGGGGACCTTTTGGGAGCAGTCTGCAGAGCTCTTCCCTCCGGGGCACAGCAGGAAGAATAATGAAGGCTTATTTGGAGGGTCCCAAGATACAACACAACACGTGTGTGACTTTAGGTTTGGAAACTGTGATAGTTAATTCTATGTAAACTCAAGTTGGCTGGGCCAAAGGATGTCCAGAGAGCTGGGTAAAAATCATTTCTAAAAATTATTTCTAAAAAAAAATAAAAAATAAAAAAAAATAAAAATAAAAAAATAAAAATTATTTCTAGAGCCAGTAAAAAATATATGTATATTTTTTTCATGTTTTTCTAGAAAAGATTAGCCTTTCAATTATAAAGAGCTAAGCAGATTTCTGTCCCCAAAGTGCCTAGATATCATCCAATCCCTTGAGGGCCTAAACACAACAAAAAGGCAGAGGAAAAGTGAATCTGCTCTGTGTTTTACTGCGTGAGCTGGAGGACTGGGTCTTCTCCTCCCCTCTGACCAGGACTGACTTGGTTCTCAGGCCACCACCGCTGTCCTGGGCCTCCAGCTTGCAGAGGGGTCTCCTCAGGATCCATACTCACATGAGCCAATTCTTTATAGCAAACTCCTTTCTCTCTAAATTGATCTAGATCTAGATATATAAACGGATATGCATATTATAGAGATAGATAGATCTAGATTTAGATATGCATGCACTGCATGGTGACCAGGGGAATCCACCCCTTGCGCATGGGGAAGGCAGTCCATGCTCAGTTCTTTCTTTCTTTTCTTCTTTTCTTTCTCTTTCGGGGGCGGGCTTTCTTTCGGGATGGGGACTTCGAGGCGGACGTCCGCCTGACTTGCGTGGGGGGGTGGCTGGAGGTGGAGGGCGGTGCTTTCGTCTGTCGTTCTTTGCTTTCTTTTTTCTTTCTTTTCTTCTTTCTTTCTTTCGTTCTTCGTCTTTTTTCTTCTTTTTCTTCTCTTCTTTTTTCTTTTTTCTTTCTTCTTCTTTGTCTTTTCTTAATTCTTTCTTTCTCTCTTTCTTCTTTCTTTTTAAGATTTTATTTATTTATTCATGAGAGACACAGAGAGAGAAGCAGAGACACAGGCAGAGGGAGAAACAGGCTCCACACAGGGAGCCCGATGTGGGACTCAATCCCGGGACTCCAGGATGACAATGTGAGCTGAAGGCATCCAGCTGCCCAACTGCTGAGCCACCCGGGCGTCCCAGTCCACCCTCAGCTCTTACTGCCAGCACCCAGGGTGAGCTTGTCGAGAAAGACGCTGCCAGGCTGGCTTCTGGGTCCTCCATCTCATGCAGGTTAGTGAGAAGGTTGAGAAGGTCACCCAACTCTTTGAAAAATTTGACCAGCTAGTGCAAACAGTGATGCTCCTGGAGGCTACACAGGTGAGGCTGGTTTTGTCAGTGGCCAGCCGCTGCCCATCCAGCAGGCGGTGGCTCACGCTCTTCTCACGTTTGCTTCCAAGCCACTCTTGCAGTCACTGTGGTCTACCTTCCAGGTGGACTCAGGCCCCACACTGGCTCTGCAGCAGCATGAGCTTGTGTTGTCCCTCCTCTCCCAACCGCTACAGGTCGTGCTTATAGACCTTTCCCTGCGGTAAGTAGTCTGTTAGCCCCAGTGTGTGTGGACAGAACACTGTATACTCTGTGGTTCTCAAATCTGACTGTATGTGAAATTCAGTGGAGGTGTTTTTTAAAATCCTAATATCGTGATCGCATGTCGGAGCAATTCAATCAAAACCTCAGAGAGGACATCATTGTGTTTTAGGTTTCCTAGATTGATTCTCATGTGCAAAGTCAGGAACTATTGGTGTAACGCACGTTTTCTCAACTTGGTACCTGGGCCAGCTGACGATCTGTCCTGGGATGTTGTCCTGTGCATTGGAGGGTGTTGGGCTGCACTCACACTCTACCACTAAACGCCAGTCATGCTTCTCACCCACATAATATCCCCGGAAAATATCTCCAGACATTGCCAGTTGTCTCCTGGGGGTAAAATCATCCCTGATTGAGAATCAGTGGTGTAATGGAAAGAAACAAACTCCACTTGGATTAAATCCAATTTCTACCACTGTGGGATTAAGCTCTCCTCCACTGATAAGCCATCTCAGGATCTGAGGCATTAACCTGTTCATCTGTGATTCGGGAATCCAGCTTTTAAAGTATGTAAGGCACCTGATATGTAGTAAGTAGCTTAAAATATTGGCTATTACTCTGTTTCAAATTTTTTAATGATTGAGGGAAAACTTGATTTTTTTTTTTTTAGTACTGCACGGTATTTTGAAATGTGTACATTTTTAATCTTGGCAAAAAAAGAAACAGAAAAAATTGTTCTAAAAATAGGCTAGAATTCTAAGATACAGAGACTCTGAAGTCACAGTCAGATCCTGCTCTAAACTGCAAGGATATCCAGCTTAAGACATCACTGTCACTGGAGAGCAATTCACAGGTCAGCTTCAATTATCAATTACCAGGAATGTTGTGAAAGCAAAGCATGTCTGTGCCAACCAGTGGTTTTATACTACTTGGTCGAATAATACATAGATCGCAACAGTACAAAAGATAATTGCCTCTATTCGAGAGTAAAACCTCTTACAGGGCAAACCAGCACAACATTCATTTTTCCCAGTTCCCTCGCTGAGTAGTTAGTGACTATCACCGTGACTTGACTTTTGTCACCTGAGTAATCGTAGGAACGGTTAGTGAAGCAAAATGGAATATATCCACCAAGGAGCAATATATTTAGAAAATATGTCTCTTTCATCATTTTGCACTCGTAACATAGACCGTGCGTATCATGTGGGCCCTGACTGCTTAATCAGGGGAGTTCTATTTATTTCAGGTATTGGGAAATGAGGGAGTCTACTCGAAAATTATATGCAGCAGTTATCATTTATACCCTAAATGTGGCCCATGCATCTTATCAGAGATGCATTTGGTCTAGAACATCAGTGTGGTCATAGATGAACACATGGTCTAGCATATGTAGGTGTTGCACATAGAAGAAGGTAATTTTCATGGGCTTCCAGAGTGGATGTATCGTTATAAAACCCCATCAGGATTTCACAAGGGTTCTACTTCTCCGTGTCCTCACCTACCTGTGCTATTTCATTGTATGCCTTAATATCTCTTGAGTGCCATGATTTTTTTAATAATATAATTTTAAAATAATATGATTTTAAATTATTCATTTAATACACATTTTCGCATTTCGCTATTTTAGCATTTCTTCCATGTCTGCTAAGTGCTAGGAATCACATCAGATGCAGGGCATTCAGTTTGGCAACGTGAAATGCGCAGAAAGATACTGCTCCTGCTCTTTTCTGATTCCCTGGAAGGGAGAAGACAGATTAATCAAATAATTGCCCAAAACAATGTGGAACTCAAGCTGTGTTATCCTTTAATGGCGTTTATGGAGACGTAATTCACAGATCATAAAACCCCTACTTCTGAAATGTTCAAATCAGTGGTTTTTATGAAACTTGCTGATTTGTACATAACAATTATCTGAGTTTGGAATATTTTCATGACCCTGTGAAGAAAACTCATACACATTTAGCAGTCACCTTTCCTCTTCCTCTTCCCAAAGCCCCTGGCAAGAAGTAATTTTTTTTTTTTCTGCCCCCGTTGATTCTCTTTTGCTGGCCACTTTGCATAAACAAAATGGCACCCTGTGTGGTTTTATTTGTCTGTCTCCTTTCACCTAACCACAACCAATGTTTTTAAAGTTCATCCATGTTGTAGCATGTATCAGAACATCATTTCTTTTTATGCTGAATAATATTCTGTTGCATGGATGTACCACATTTAGTTATCCATCCATCAGTTGATGAATATTAGAGTTGTTTCCAGTTTGGGGCTGTCGTGAATAGTGTTTCCATGAACATGGAAGTACAAATTTTTATGTAGATATATGCTTAAAGTTCTCTTGGGTTTTGAGCTAGGAGTGGAATTGCTGAGTTATATGGTGGCACTTTTTTGTTGTTTTATACATCTTTAGGTTTCCAAAGTGGTTGTATCATTATAAAATCCCGTCATGATTTGACGACGGTTTCACTTCTCCATGTCCTTAGCAACCTTTGTTATCTATCTCATTTTATGTCTCAGTATCTCTTGAGTTGCATGTATTTTTTTAAAAAAATGTTCCAGGTACAAGTCCCTTACCAGACATATGACTTGCAAATATTCTCTCTCATTCTGTGGGTTGTCTTGTCACTTTCTTGATGGTGTCCTTTGAAATACAAACTATTTTTTTTTAACTTTGATGAGGTCTGATTTAGCCACAATGTCTTTTGCTCTTTGTGGTTTAATGTCATATATATGAAAACCTTGCCTAATCCAGATACTTAAAAATGTATGTTTATGTTTTCTCTTAAGAGTTTTATAGTTTTAGCTCTTACATTTGAGTCTCTTACCCATTCTGAGTACATTTTTATAAACCATTTTGTACTCAAATGTTCATTCTTTTCCATATGGTATGCCTCTGTCCCAGAATCATCTGATGAAAAGACAAATCTTCCCTCCCTCACCCCATTGACTTCCTTGGCTCCTTGTTAAAAATGAATTAATGACAAATTATAAGGTTTACTTCTAGATTATTGATTTTATCCCATCATTTAAAAAATTCCTATTTGCATGTTATACGTTTTTCCATTCCATTACTCCCAATCCATTTGCGTATTTGAATCTAAAGTACGTCTCTTAGAGACAGCATATTTGGGTTATGCACTTCTCTCTCTGATGGGGCTATCTCTACCTTTATTTGGAGCATGGAGTGTATTTATTTTTTAGTGTTACTACTGATAGTTTACATTTTATGTCTGCCTTTTCACTATTATATCTTATTGTTGTTTTCCTACACTATACATTATTGTTTTCTACATTTCCTGTATCAACTTTATTTTTATTAAATATTTTGGAGTATAACATCTTAATTCATTGTTGATTTCTTTTTCTTTTTCTTTTCTATCTTTGTTTTTTTTTACTTAAAAATATTTCTTACTAGTTGATGTGGGAATTAAAATCCTATCTTAAAACTTTAGTTTGGATTAATATCAAACTAATTTCAATAGTATATACTATATATAATTTCTTCAGTATAACTCTGTGCCTTTCCCTTTCTTTTTCTTAATATCTGACAAATTAACTTTTTATATAAAACCTTTAACACAATATTATAATTATAGTTTATGTAGTTGTGTTTCAAATCGCAAATGGAATAAGAAAATATCTCCAAATATACACTAATACTTTCATATTTATCTATGTAATTATGTTTCCATTTATCTTCATTTTTTATTTGTGAATTTGTGATACTACCTCGTGTTCTCCCATTTTTTATCTGAGGGACTCCTTACACTAAGTCTGATGCAGTGGGTCAGACAGTGACAAGTTCTCTGTTTTTATTTATCTGAAATGTCTTAATTTCTTCCTCATTTCCAAAGATAATTTTGATAGAAAATTCCTATTTAGTCTTATTCTTTCAATATGTTGAATAGTTCATATCACTGTATTTTGTCCATCATGGATACTGATGAGATATTACCTCTGCTCTCTTGCATACAATGAGTCCAGGTTTTCCTCTTTCTGTTTTTAAAATTCTTTCATTGGCTTCTGACAGATTGACAATGATATATCTCTGTGTAAACCTCTTCGAGTTATCCTAGTTGGACCTGTGGAATGCTTGAAGGTTTTTCATCCAATTCTAGGATGTTTTCAGGCATTATTTCTTCAAATATTTCTTCTGTCCTTTGTTTTCTCCTCAGCTTCTGGGATTCTCATTGTGTGTATGTCAGTATATTTGATGTTGTTCTGAAAGGTTGATACCCTATTAACTTTTTTAAAGGACTTTATTTTTTCAAGCAGTTTTAGATTTCTAATAAAATTAAGAGGGAGATACAGAGATCCCCCTTATGCTCCTTGCCTCCACATATGCAAAGCCTCTTTAATCCTCAACATTACTCACCAGAACGATATATTTGTTATAATTGGTGAACCTACATCAACAAATCATAATTACCCAACGTCCATAGTTTACGTTATGGTTTACTCTTGGTATTGTCATCTATAAGTTTGGACAAATGTATAATTACATGTATCATCATTGTAATATCACACAGTATTTTCACTTCCCCAAAAATCCTCTGTGCCCTGTGTATTTATCTCTCTTTGTCCAACACATGCTCCTGGCAACCACTGATCTTATTACTATCTCTGTAGTTTTATCTTTTTCAGAATGTCCTATAGTTGGAATCATATAATAGATAGCCTTTTTAGATTGGCTGCATTCACTTAGTAATATGCATTTCAGGTTTCTCCATGTATTTTCATGGCTTGATAGCTCATTTATTTATGCAACAAATAATACTCCATTGTCTAGATTCTTCATAGTTGATTTATTCATTCACATATTAAAGGGCATCTTGGTTACTTCTAATTTTTGGAAATTATGAATAAAGGTGCTGTAAATATCCATGTGTAAATGTTTTTTTGTGTGTGTTTTCAGCTCCTTTGGGTAAATACCAAGAAGCTTTATTGCAGGACTGTGTGGTTAAGAGTACGTTTAATTTTGTAGGAAACCACCCAACTATCTTCCAAAATGGCTGTACCACTTTGCGTTCCCATCACAGTGTATGAGAGCACCCACTGCTCTCCTCATCCTCACCAGGATGTGTTGTCAATGTTACAGATTTTGGTCATTCTGATAGATATAGGGTGGTATTTCATTGTTTTAATTCACTTTTCCCTGATGACATATGATGTTGACCATCTTTTAGTATACTTAATTCCCACTGTGTCCATACTTTTTATTTATTTTTCTGTTTTTCATATTGCTTAGTCTCTACCGATGTATTTTTGAATGCACCATTCTTTCTCCTGGCAGTTCAGATCTACTGTTGAGTCACTCCAATAGAGTTTTCATTTCAGTTATTATGTTTTTTCAACTCCATAATTTCCATTTTTGTTTTTTTAAATAATTTCTCTATTGATATTCCTATTTGGTGAAACATTATTCTCCTACTTTAATTCTTAGACATAGTTTCCTTTAGATTTTTTTTGACATATTTACAATAACTTCTTTAAAGTCTTTGCCTATTAAGTGGAATTTGGGCTTCCTCAGGGACATTCTATATTGACTGACTTCTTTATCTTGTATAAAGGCCATATTGTCCTATTTCATTGCATATTTTATTTTTTTATTGTTTAATACTGGACAAATTAAATACTATGATGTGGTAAGTATGGAAATTAGATTCCTTACTGTACTTCCCAGTTTATTATTACTGCTGTCATTCGAATTCTGGTCTATGTTGAAGTTGGCAGCATTGATCATAAAAGGGCAACTTTATTGTATGTACACTACTTGTAAGGTTCCCAACTGGGAAAATAAAACATAGTTTTCTTTTTTTTTCTTTTTAAAAGATTTTTATTTACTTATTCATGAGAGACACAGAGAGAGACAAAGACACAGGCAGAGGGAGAAGCAGGCTCCATGCAGGGCGCCCAGTGTGGGACTTGATTCCAGGACCGCGGGATCATGCCCTGAGCCGAAGGCAGATGCTCAACCGCTGAGCCACCCAGGCATCCCAAAATAGATAATTTTCAAAAATCAGTTTTTGTGAAAAAAATTCAGGTCCATATCAACTGTGGGGAATTTCCTCATAAATCTGGCAATATGGCAAACCACTTGACCTGCAGATTTTCACTTTTTTTGTTATTTACAGATAATTATGAAAGAAAATGGGCGTAAATCTGACAATATGGCAAACCACTTGACCTGCAGATTTTCACTCTTTTTTTATTATTTACAGATAATTATGAAAGAAAATGGGCGTAGTGACATGGCAGCTGAAAATGTACCTGGATAGTCTAAGGAAGAAAGCAAAGAGGGAAGGGAAATAGGAGACTTCTAGTCATAGGCTATCACAGTGTTAGTGCAATGATATTATGGAGATATTTTTAGAGAACCAAGAGGGCAGTTCAGGCCTCTAAGCCATATGCTAAAACTATTGCTTCCCATATACATAATTTCAGTAAATATCTGCAGAACAGAAACAGTTGAAAACCTAAAAAAAATTTTTTTTGAAGGCTGTTATGTTGCAAATGAAAGTCATTTTGTTTATAATTGCCTTGTTTTGTGTTGACAAGATCATTTATTATAAGATAGGTTTCCAGGAAAGGAAGATCAGTGAGCTCAGTAAGCAACTTAAACATGCCCGAAACATGTATTTTTTTTTTTTTAGCATAAACTGTACATAGCTCCTACATGTGCACGGAATGGGGAAAAGGGAGAGTGTGTCAGGTCTGAACAGTACGTGTATGTGTGTGATCTCAGGAGTTGCTTACCTTTCTCACGGAGAGTTTTTCCCCAAATAGTTTCTCCCACCTCTTACCCACTAGCTGCCCTTACCTCCTACTAGTGTATAGTCAACTGCAGAAGACTATAAGTTCTCTGCAGAGCTGGGTGTGCAGCGGGTCACTCTGAAAACACGGAGATGCCTGGAGTAGATTCCTGAAGATGCGATGAGAAGAGGTCACTATTTCACTTAAATACATCATGTAGAGACAGGGAAAGATACATACTGTCACCTTATGTCAGGAGATCTCTAAGCTCAATGGAACTTTAGTTTTCATTGCAAAGTAGAAAATATTTGTTTCTTTCTAATATGAAAATGACCGTAGGTTAGAGCCCAACTGCTAAAGTCAAGAATTTTTGGTAAGAACTTCACTTTGGAAGGAAAAGGGGCTCCTTGTTTTGTTTTTTTTTTTTTTTATTGGTTAGTTTGTTTTTTGAGGGGAAGGATAATCATAGGAGAAAGGGAAAAAACAAAAACAGAAATTCTTCAGCTTCTTTTCCTATAACAAGAAGGGGTTGAAGACCAGAAAAGAAACAATAAACAGAAATAAAAATCTATATCTGATTCTCTTAGCTTAAGTACTCCAGGAGCCTTGAAACATTATATATATATAATGTTTACGTATTTTATACATAATTTATATATATATGTATATATGTTATATATGTGTGTTTATATATGTTTTATGTATTATGTATTACATGTTTTATGTTTTACATGTATATATAATATATATTATACATGTTTTAAAGAAGAAAGAAGGAAGTGTATTAGAGGGAAGGAAGATGGAAGGGAAGAAAGAAAAAGAGAGGGGGAAAGAAAAAAGAGGAATGTGGGAACACTGAATTCTATCAGGATACAGAATTCAAAGAAAGAAAAAATAAATTAAAATTAAATTTAAAAAGCCCAATCCCATCTTTATTTGTTTATATGGGCACATTATGTCTTAGATGTAGGATAGCACAGTGGTAACAGGATGACTTTAGAGTCAAACACACTGGCGAGAATCCTTTTCCTCAGTTTTCTCATTTATCCATGAGTCAGTACCTGAATTCAGGCAAACTCCTGTACTTGTGTCACCCCGTCCCCTACACACACACACACACACACACGTGCACACACATATGCACATACAGGCATGGGCACACATATCAATTTGACTTTAAAAGTGCTATAAAGAGATAGCATTTTTGTGGATAAGTGGATTATGAGAGACTTAAGAAACATGATAAAAACAAGGATGAGTAGACTACCATGTAGTGACTATGCATGTGTCCCCACATGTGTCCCCAAGAGGATATTCTTTATAGTCCCTGCTTCCTGTCCGTCTCCTTCACCTACTCTAGTTACCAGGGCGGCGGGTGCTAAGGCTCTCCTGGCAGGGACGCCACCCAGCCGTCTAGGACAGTGCCTACCACACGGCAAGGTGACAGCAAATGCTCGGAGCCAGTGAATGAGTCGATAAAAGCAGCGTCTACTGAAATCACATCATCTCCTTGCTCTGTTACTTGGCTTAGAATGACAATTCTATGCTGTTAAAATGTGCATGATTTTGTGTCAATGATCATAAAGGCTCCTATTTACCTTTTTACTGTAGGAAGGGAAGGAGGCATAGTCAAGGCAAGTGCTCCCTAGGTTCACTTTGAGGTGGATTATGGAGATTCCTCGTGAACCTTGATGTTCTGTTGCCCACTGACCTTCGAGTTGGCCCCTCCTCTGTTTAAGAGCTGATTAGTCACCCTTTCTTATTATTGACACAGCCTATTGTCTTCCCCGCAGCTGGGAATTCAGCAAGACAGCAGCTTGTCTAATGAATTCAAAACCCTTTTCCTTGGAATGGGCCCAGCTTTTTTATTGGGTCATGTGTCTAACAGACATGGTGCCATATGAGGCCAAAAGAAAGTCTCCCCGCTGCTTGCTGATTCATGGGAGGGGACGCTGTTCGGATGCCCATTAACTGAAGGTATTGGAGGCAGAAGAGGGGTCCAGGATCTCTCTGTGCCGTGGCACACATCTCCTCCAGCCCACCTGGACGAGGGATTAAATTAGACTTCCTCTGGAGGAATTGAGGGTCCTCTAAGACTCCCTATATGGCAGGATATTGGGACTGAGGTCTAATTTTAAACCCAATTTAGAGAACATTAGCTTGCATCCCTTGAGCCCATGTCTCCAAATGTGAAGTGAAGAATTTTCCACTAATGAAGACAAAGGCTTCAAGCAGAGGTCATTTCACATCTGCAGGCAGAGGACAGAGGGTTCCTTTTCTGGCTCCATCAGGCAGCTTTGTCTGTAATGTTGTTCCCAGGCTTGCTTGACAGCCATCTGCACGGGACACTAGGAGATCCCGTGCTAGGAAATACAGAAGGAAACAGAAATCTCGTTACTGAATGCTCTGTGCCTTGTCGAGATTTGGAAAATGTCAAGGTATTTTCCCCATATTGCTGATGTGTTCTTAATTGAGGCAGTAGATAAGAGAGAGACCAACTCACACAGAGGATTGTTGCTGGCCACACGGGTTGTTCAGGGAGTGTGCCTCCTGTTTTTATGGTCTGAAAATCACCTTTGTGATTAATTGGATGAGGAAAGGGGACTGTAGCTTAATAGAGTCAGAAGCAAATATTTGCCAGTGGCAAACATGGCAATAATAGCCCCTGCCCTAACTACTGCAGGGGTTGTCATGAGGATTGGATGATTCAATACACAAAAATGAGACCATTAAGATTCTGAGAGCTTTAAGGGGTATAAAACACTCCCATCTCTTCCCATCGTGGGGACAAATGTCCTGCAAATCTTTGGGCGAAAGCAGTCCTCTGAAGAACATTGATGAGGGAGAGAGACCGGGAAAGGGAAACATAGGGGAGGGAGAGACAGATTGAGAGGGAATTGCTACTTGATTGGACCTGCGGAGGCGTTTTGCAAGTCCTAAATTAGTAATAATGCGTATTAGGCATCAGTTTCTCTTCACCCAGCCCTGGACACCTAGAGGAGTCCTGGTATCTTATTCCCGCGTGTTTAGTGGGATGCTTGTAAATTCATTTTACCTTATTATGGATAATATGCATGCCAGGAGGCAATGGATTTTCTAACCATGGCTGGCCTTGCGTTCAAAATCGCGATGCCTTTCTGATTCTGTGGGCCATGAAATGCAGTTTCCACGGCCACCTCCTGCTTCTCTCAGCCTCACTTTCACCCCTGGTCCGCATTACCAAAAAAGTGTATTTCCACTTGCCATGGGTGTATCCTCTCTTATATCTTTAAGGAAGTACCTATGTATTTCCTAAGCTTTTATTGCATAAGCCCTGCCTCCCTGTTCTCCATATATGTAACTGGCATTTATTATTTATGAGGTCCCAGGCCGCATGCTAAAAACTTATTAAATCATCTTTTCACGTTGATACAGCCCAGGGCGGTAGTTACCCTGAGCCCTAACATGTGGAAGAAAAGTGTGGGAGAGTTTAAAGAAGAGCTAGCAAGCGCCGAGAAACTGCCTCCTCTTACAGTAAACGTCCTTCCTTCCTTCCCTTCAGAGTTCCAAACGCTAATTTCCTACCCCATATACTTTTTTTCCCTCCCCTAATTTTTGTAATTCATGGTTACCGGAACTTGAAATCTCCTCGCTTCCTAAAATAATTACCAAAATAAATTTGTGCATGAATTCATCTTCAGCCGTACAAGAGTAATTGGTAGCAAAACTTTTCCATGGAGCTGAAAACCCGTATAACCACCCATTAATTCTCATTATAATTAATGTAAAAATGCACTGTTACTATTAATGGATGTAATTACATACTGTAGATAACTGTAAACTCTATCATTATACTAATGAAATGTAAAACATTCCTGAAGGAACCAAGAAACTTTGCGGCAGCTGAACCATCAGGTTACAGCATTTCACCGGCTGGTTACTGGAGACCCAAGTGTTTTTTTAGTATATATTTGAGAACAAGTTTTGCGTGATATCCAGAGGATTTTTTTTTAATTACTGTTACTATTTTTTAATTAAACAGAGCATTGAAATGGGCAGAAAGGGGTACACCAGGCCGAGACTTACCCCCAAATGCACAGGGAAACAGTAGCATATGAGGGAATCCAGGGCCAGATGCCCCAGGACGGGCTATCAGTAGATCTCGTCCTTCAATCGGCTGACGTCAAGCGATTTTGCAGCAGCATCTTCCCCTTGCTGGGGTACCTAAGTGCTTCTGCGTAGGAAGAACGTCTCTGATCTCCCCTCTCTTGCTTTTCCCTCCATCCTCCTTTAGACCTGGCCCAGCTCGCACCTCTACTTGGGTCTGGGTGCAAATGCTGCCTCCTGAGGGAGGCCTCTCTGCGTGCTCTAAGCTGGCCTCTCTCATCCCTCTCCCTCTATTTAACCTGCTGGGTGTTTGGTTTTGTTTCTTTCTGGAAGTCATTCCCTTTATTTGTTTCTTTTTGTTTCTTTATTGTGTATGGGGGGAAGGAAAAATAATTTTACCTCTACAGTTCTATGTTCTTGGCTGAGACACTTTCTACTCCTTCTTCCCTGTCCTCGCCCCCTCAAAAAAAAAAAAAAAAAAAAGATTAAGAGGAGAAAAGCAAAACAAAGTTTCCTAATATATATATAATTATATAATACTAATATATTATATTATATTTATATTATATTATATTATATTATATTATATTATATTATATTGTATTATATTATTATATGTATTTATATGTGTCCTGTACACGTGAGAGAGACCCAGGAAAACTGAGGAACTCCTTGAAATGGCCCAGACCCCCCACCTTCAATATCATCTCTAGAAGACAAAGGAAAGAGGATTTTTGGTGGGGGGAGGTGGAGGGTAGTTATTGGAAATTTCCAGGAAAAGGACAATAAACAAGGGTATGGTTGTTCGGCAGATTTAAATCCTTGTCTTCTACAATGATAAGAGTTTCTGGAGATTTAGTCATTTTCTCTTCCTGGTACAGAGGAGACTTACTGGAGGAGATTTTCTTTATAAATGTGAATTTATAAAAGGGTAACTTCTACTCCGTTTTGGTAGCTTTCCATGTATCTGCTGTTTCTCAAAAATAATCAGCCTAAAATCATCCTTATGCCACCAAGGCACTTTTTGAGATGGGTTTTCCTTCATCTGTCTCATGCCACTGAATGAAAGCTCTATGAGGGCTGTGACCACGTTGATATTGTGAAACTCCACATGTCCAAATGTATCACAGGGGCTATAAAAGAGTAAGATTTTTCAAATTATTTTGTTTTTATTTTCTGGATGAATGAATGCATAGCTTCTCTGGATTGCAGCCTCCACCTATCTTTATTCAGCTAGCTTATCTTGAATAACATAACATAGGATCCAATGTCTTCAATATTTAAATAAACAAATATATAATTCGATATACTCAATAAGCCTTTTCCAACTATACCTGAGTTCACGTTACTGAAGTAATTTTTGGAAAGCCCTAAGAGCGGAGGATGGTTTCCAGGGGGAACTAACCATGTAATTAGAGGGAGGAGAGATGCTGGATCTTGAACCGATCATCTATGGCCAGAAATTTAACCA
Organism: Canis lupus familiaris; assembly: GCF_011100685.1. Classification (NCBI taxonomy): domain Eukaryota; kingdom Metazoa; phylum Chordata; class Mammalia; order Carnivora; family Canidae; genus Canis; species Canis lupus. Next base: position 87,391,357 of record NC_049226.1, on the reverse strand, counting down.
ATTAAATCGAAGAAATGAAGCCTTGTGGGGAAAAAAAATAATAATAATAAAAACACAAACCTAAGATACGGAGCACCTGGGTTGCTGTCAGTTAAGCCTCCGACTTGCTTGGCTTTGACTCAGGTTACAATATCAAGGTCAAGGTCATGATCTCAGGGTCATGAGATCAAGCCCTGTGTCAGGCTCTGCACTCAGTGGGAAGTCTGCTTCAGATGCTCTTCTTCTGCTTCTACCCCTTCCCTGCACACACGCACATGCTCGCTCACTCTCTCTCCCTAAAATAAATAAATAAATAAATAAATAAATAAATAAATAAATAAATAAATATTTTTAAAAATGTCCTAAAATACAGGAGTTGGGTGTCTTTGGAGAACTCTCAGTTTGCTGAACCTATGGAGGTTCTGGGAGTGTGGTTCACCTGGAAAAGGTATGGAAACCCTGTACCCTAGTCCCGAAACCTTGCCCTATGCATCCCTTCTGTTTAGCTGTTCATTTGTATCCTTTGAATATCCTTTCCTATAAATCAGCAACAGCAAGCCAACTGCTTTACTGAGTTTTGTGTGCTATTCCAACTTACGATCCAACTGGTGGAGGGGGTTGTAGGAACTGCCAGCTGAAGGCTGGTTGGTGAGAAGCACAGGTAACAAGCTGGACTTGCCGTCCACATCCAAAGTGCAGGCAGTCTGCGGGTCTCATGCTATCTTTGGGTAGATAGTACCAGAACCGACCTGGTTTGTACAGTTGGTGTCCACCTGAGACCTGAAGGGTTGCCTGGTGTGGGAAATCCCCCGCACGGTTGGAGTACAGAAGCATTCGGTGAGTGGAGAAAAGAGTTTTTCCTGCATATCTCTTGTCTGTATTTCCTAAACTTGCATCATTTCTTTCATCCACTGCATTTGGTTCATTCCACTTAGTTCAATTCCCTCTATTGCCCTGTGCACTTACAAGAGTCACCAAGGAGAAATTCAGTAGGTATTTTTAGTCCTCATCCACCGAGGCCACTCAGCTCCTTTAATCAAGTAGATGACTCTTGAAGCCTCTCTTCTCTTGTCCTCCAGGACACATCCTTCCCTTGGGCTTTCTTCCGTAGCTCTGCTTTCGCTCCCACTTTCTTCTTTCCTTTGTTAGTTCAATTCTGGGCCTTCTTTTGTACTGATACCGCTATGCAATCTCACTACTAAGTAGCACTTACATGCTGATAATGTCTAGAATTACATCTTCAAGGGAACCCTCATACACTGTTGGTGGGAATGTGAACTGGTGCAGCCACTCTGGAAAACTGTGTGGAGGTTCCTCAAAGAGTTAAAAATAGACCTGCCCTACGACCCAGCAATTGCACTGTTGGGGATTTACCCCAAAGATACAAATGCAATGAAACGCCGGGACACCTGCACCCAATGTTCAGGAGAAAACTTTGTTATGCTCCACATTTGTCTCTGCATCCACCTCTTCAATATCAGCCCTTACATTCATCCTTCCATTAAGATGTGACTTCTCATTCGACTGACAATAAAAGCATGCACCATAGTGTCCTATAAGATCCTATATGATTTGCCACCTGCCTAGCTCTCCAGCTTCACCTCTTGTTAAATTCCCCTTGTCCCAAGACAGGCTAGTTACAGTCTTCTTGCCTTTCTCCAAATTACTCAAACGCTTTCCCAATTCGGGGGCTTTCTCTCCGTGACTCTCCCTTACCCTCCCTATTTTTCTGTTGACCTAGTTAATGTCTTCTTGCCTTTGATGGTTAGCTGAAATGCCATTTTTCTTGTTTGAGGACTTTCCCAAAACCCAATTAAGTTGGGCTGTCTTATTATTTTCTTTCATGGATCCTTAAAATGTTTCTTCAGAGTACTTCAGAGCTCTCTATTTCTTAGAGTATCTCTGAATGACTTAGAAAAATGTTCCTTCTCCAGGAGATGGATTGCAAAAAGGCATCCTCTCTGGATGAACAAGTAAAAATCCTTCCCCCCAGCTGGCACAGCTCCGCACTGGGAGCATGGCATGGCTGTGCAGTCAGCCTCAGTTTCTGCCTCCACTTGTGCCCCTTTGCCTGGGCACTTTGGGCTGAACACCTCCGCTCATTACACTGCCAACCAGAAAACACTTTCAATAATATTTAAACATATTATAAAGTTAATATATAGGTATGTGTACATGTGTGTTATACATACATAGCATGTGTGTATATATATATGCATTTATGTGGACATTTAAGCTGTTGCTTCCTACCCCCCAACAGGAGCACCCAATAAACATCAGCTGAATGAGCAATAATATCACAGGTAGAATTTGTTCTTTTTTTATTCTTTTTTTGCATGGTGGACAGGTTTACAAAAGTTTTTAGTACCACATGGTTAGAGAATTATTTTGTGTATATATCTGCTATTGCCCCTTCCATGAAAGAAAATTTAATAGACTGTATCTTCTAGTATCTTGGGCCAAGTGTAGCTGTTTTCCTGTCACGTGTGTTCAGGAAACATTATCTCCTCCCAGTAGGTGAGGGGAGCATAGGTTCACGTTTTCTGGAAAGCATGATGTCACAGTTATTACCTACATCCTGAGTATTAGTAGCATGGAAACATTCTTGATTGCTGAATTGAATTTGATTAATCGGATTGAATCAGATTGAATTTTGTAGTTGCAAAGAGGACTTTCTCCAAATGCATGCACAGGAAATAAGAGTAAGCCAGAAAACATTGCTCTTAAGCAGAAGTCCCAACCAAAAGTGACAGAGTTCAATTTGTTCATAGGTCATGATTTTGCTTAGAGGTGAGAGAAAATTGCAGGCTAAGGATTCCATGAAAATGAAGGGATATGTCAATAGTATTTGAACGTAGAACTTTGCAAAACTGCAACAGTGGAGGTGATTCAAGAATTTTGCAGAAACCCGTCACTACAAATGAGCGATCATATTTCTGGGCTCCTCCCAGAAATGTCATCTGATGACAATGTACCACCACCATCCATGGGCTATGAAACGTCAGGCTATGTAATCAGGTGAAAATAAAATTTTGGTCCAGTGACTTTATATTTAGGAGTCTCAGTTTCTTAATTTGTAGAATGGTGATAAAAAAATAGCACTTATTTCTTTGACGTCTCCTACAAACACGTGAACACAATATCCCATAATGCCTAATCAATAAACAGTTCAACAGTTTTCTACTTTCTTTGTTCTTGGTTATTTCTCTCTATATCCTTATTCAATCCTCTAAAAGTGATGAGATTCTACAAAATCAAAGAGAACAACCACTTTTCTTGCCTTTTTAATTTTTTTTTCACTTGCGTGTGGTCGGCACACATTAGTTTCAGGTCTACAACATAGTGTTTAACTTCTCTATACATTATGCTATGTTCCCCGAAGTGTAGCCACCATATGTCACCAGTTAATACTATCACAATGTCATTGACTGTTATCCCTATGCTGTGCTGTTTATTTCCAGACTTATTCCACAACTGGAAACCTATATCCCCTACTCCCCTTCACTCATTTTGTTAATGCCCCTACCCCACCCCCCCTTTGGCAATTATCAATTTGTTCTCTGTATTTACATGTCTGATTCTACTTTTTTTTCTTTATTCATTTGTTTTATTTATTAGATTCCACATATGAGTGAAATCGTATGGTATCCGTCTTTTTCGTTCTGACTTATTTCACTTAACATATTACCCTTCAGGTCCATGCATGTTGTCACAAACGGCAAGAGCTCTTTTTGTACAGGTGCATAATATTATGTATCTGTTGATTGATATTGATAGACACTTAGGAACAAAGACCTCTTTGCCACAGTTCCTGTGTCCCGTTCTACAAATAAAACATCACCTCCCCAAGTTCTAATAACTTTATTCTCATTGTCTAGTCAGGACTAAGAATGTTAGGGCGTTCATTTCTGTGGTTAGCTTTGGAGTTTCCCACATTGTTGGTCACTCAATTTCAGAGTAGGGAGAAGAAAGGAATGCAATGGTCAAAGCATGATATCAGAGAAGGTTGAGCCATGAGTAGGTTAGTCACAAAGGAAATGATCAGAAAAAGTAGGAATGGGACCGTTTTAGAGTGGGATCAGAGGAAGTTGTTATTACTCTTGATTAGTTGCTTCAGTGTGGATGAGGAAAGTCTCTATTTTTTCATATGGCCATGGAGTGAACATTTGTGGTTACAAGTAAGCTGGGTGGTTAGAAGAGACAATTTTAAATTCCTTAACTCTGTACCACTTACCACATTCTCCCCCAATTGATCAGAGGGATTTAAGATGACTTGAATAAAGTGATAAGTAGGTGGGCAGTGTGGGAAATTGGTTTAATGACGGTATTTATATATCCCTTTCTACATACGGCATACCTAACTCATTTAGGAAAGAGTCTTAAAAATATCTTCATCACCGTCCCTTAAGTGCCCTTGTAAGAGTGTTTATAATTCTTCATTGAGAATCTTGGGTCTGAGCCTGTGCCATTTTTCCTGCACTATCAGCATTGGATAAAAGAAAGTGATTATTTTACAGTGTGATTATAAAACCATCATGAATTAAAAAGCTGGAAAAATTAGCTTCTACCTTCTGCAATCCCAGAATTTATGAGCCTAACTTACAGGAATGACAGATTCTAAAAGACTACTGCTCCATCTATTCAACATAGAGCTTTCAGGGACATTCCAGAAAGTAGGAAGTACAGTAACATGGACACACTTCTTCCCCCTGCAAACATCGATAGGATTGGTGATTTTCAAGTCAATGATATGGTGGCCATAACAATTTATAGCAACATCTGCATTCCTGTATATAAATGGTCTCTCTGTTGGGGCAGCCCGGGTGGCTCAGGGGTTGAGCACCTGCCTTCCTCCCAGGCCGTGATCCTAGAGTCCTGGGATTGAGTTCCAGGATTGAGTCCCACGTCGGGCTCCCTGCATGGAGCCTGCTTCTCCCTCTGCCTGTGTCTCTGCCTCTCTCTCTCTCTCTCTGTGGGTCTCTCATAAATAAATAAATAGAATCTTTAAAATGAATGAATGAATGAATGAATGGACTCCCTGAAAGTGTAGACAAAATACCACAGATCAAAAATTCTGCGTTCTTTTTACTGGGAAGTAAGTATTCTGGTGTTATCTTTACCCTATTTAGAAAACTTCAAGTGACTTTTCTACCTTTTTTTTTCATGAAGTTCTTTTCTTAAGACTTTATTTATTTATTCATGAGAGACACAGAGAGAGGCAGAGACACAGGCAGAGGGAGAAGCAGGCTCCATGCAGGGAGCCCGACGCGGGACTTGATCTTGGGACTCCAGGATCGTACCCTGGGCCGAAGGCAGGCGCTAAACCACTGAGCCACCAGGTGCCCTTGTCATGAAGTTCTATTGGTCATATTTAAATGTGCAGCTTTTTAAATGAAACACATCAACTTATAAGCCGCAAGGAGGGTGGAGGACGCCGGGCTGGCTCAGTCGGTAGAGCAGGCAACTCTATCGCAGGATCCTGAGTTTGAGCCCCACATTGGGTGTAGAGATCATTTAATATAAAATCTTTAAAAAATAAAATTCAAGAAGAGAATCTTGAAAACTGTTGAGCAAACTGTTCATGAAGTTTCTCAGGTGAAAAAAAAAAAAAAAAAAAAAAGCTTCCTTCAAGTGTAGTTTACCCGTAACCTCACCACATAAAACATTATTTGGGTGATTAAAAACAAGTGATGGCTGTAGTGATGATGGGGAGTCTACGACCCTGCTCACGTGCTTTTCTCTTCATCCCTCCATCAGCCGCAGCCAGGCAGGGCTCTGGGGAGCACTGTTTGAAAGAAAATGATGTTCCATAGTTCTCTTCATTTTACGGAGGATGACAATGAACTCAAGAAAGACAATTGAAAGGGAAAATAAGGGAAGGGAGAAGAAATGTGTGGGAAATATCAGAAAGGGAGACAGAACGTAAAGACTGCTAACTCTGGGAAACGAACTAGGGGTGGTGGAAGGGGAGAAGGGCGGGGGGTGGGAGTGAATGGGTGACGGGCACTGGGTGTTATTCTGTATGTTAGTAAATTGAACACCAATAAAAAAAATAAAAAATAAAAAATAAAAAAAAAAAAGAAAAGGGAATGCAATCTAAAAACTGTGCCCTATAAGGTTTTCTTTTAACTCAAAGTGCTCATTCATTTCTATGCTCAGTAATTATGACCAAGGACTGCCTCCCCTGAATTAGGTCACTGCTGTATTAGATGCCACCACCACCCCCGCAGTTAACTATTGTCATCTAAAGACCATGTAAAGGGCAGCCCGGGGGGCTCAGTGGTTGAGCGTCTGTCTTCGGCCCAGGGCGTGATCCTGGGGTCCCGGGGTCGAGTCCCACGTCGGGCTCCCTGCATGGAGCCTGCTTCTCCCTCTGCCTCTGTCTCTGCCTCTCTTCTCTCTCTGTGTGTCTGTCATGAATGAATAAATAAAATCTTAAAAAAAAAGACAATGTAAATATTGAACTAGTTTAAATATTTTTCATTTCCAGCATTTGAACCTTCAAGGACTTTTCTCTTTATTTACAACCTAATGCACCCTGGACCCTTTTCGCCTTTATCAGAACTTCTGCCCAAGTACTGGCTCTCTGTATCCGACCTTGTGATCACAAACCCACACTGAAAATGGAACCTGGAAGATAAATGTAATGTGTGTAGTTGAGCGGCCCCGGGTAGAGCGTCCCTGGATGTCTACAGCAAGGGAATTAAGAGGAAGAATCCAGTCCTAGAAAGCAAAGGCGGAGACTTTAAATGAGTAAGTTGAGTGGCTTTTGTGGGCATGGTGGTCAGTCTTCAATATAATGAGCCCTCATTTTTCACTATTGCCTTTTCCATAAGCCTGGAAGTTTCTTTCTCAGGGACTCTGTTTTACCAGGATGCCGTACATAATAAGCTCTGCAAGTGTGTATTGACCTCACCCCTAAAAAAATTAAAAGAAGAAAATGATTAGGGAGCCACTTAAATTAATGGTGGAAAAATGAGTAGTTAGCTGTGATATTTTAGGGAGTTTATTTGATAATAGAAATTTTTAAAGGTTGAGCAGAGAGAGGGTTAAAAGATGAAGGAACTGTCTAGTAGACCTGCAATAACCCATACGGAAGGTAATCGGTCGACAGCCCCCCTCTCCTAAATAGGGAAGGAAGCTCAACAAACAAGTTTAACTTCTTTCACATGGCCTTCTCTAGCCATCATGACCTTCTTTGTGCTTTTTCTTTCCTGAATGTCAATTGACTTGACAGCTTCCCCGCATTTTATCACTTCCTTGGATACTGTCCTATACAGTAGGTCACTTCGCCTAATTATCTCCATGTGTTGAGTTTCTCTCTTCAATTAGCTCTGTGTGAGTAAGCTCTATGATTTATTCCGCTGTTTCCTTCCTAATTACACTTATCACAGAGCCGTGTGCAGTGTAGATGTTCAATACAGAGTAGATGGTAGCCTTAATACGTCTCCATCAAGAGGAAAGGGACGAAATTAGATTTGACCGTATCCTTTTGCTTCTTAAAAAATCCTTCTTGTCTACTGATCACAAAGAAATGCTCATATTCTATTTTACCACGTAGATGTATCTGGAAAGATGCAACTGGAATTTGAGTAAAACAAAACAAAACAAAAATATAATTGCATTTGAGAAATCCTGGGATAAACAAATTAAGAAGTCGTCATTGCAGTAGGATTCCTAAGGGTCTTTGGTTTGTGACTGTGAACTGTGACCCCTAACAGGGGGATGGAGAATCTGGGCACTTCACGAATTGTGAGGTATATTTGAAACTCTGACTTTTAGTAGGAATGCTTACTAAAATCACATGGGGTCTTGTTCTATACAACAAACTGCGTGGGTGGGAGTGTCCGTGTATATCTGGGCCCCTTAGCAGCCGTAAGTCCCATCAGCAGAGCACCGCTCATCCTATCTTTATTGCTCCTTCTCCTCAACTCAGTATTAAGTCCATGACATACATTACTTACTGTTTTCCCTAAACACACTTATATTACTTGTTTAGGTTCTACTTTTATTGACGTATGCACTTACATAATGTACTCACCTATGAACCTCAAGTGAAATGGATGGGCCGTTCTTTCTTCTTACACGATGCAATAACAAATATCCTTTGTGAAATTCATATTTGTGTGACTGTGTTTTCAGTTAATACAGATGTTATTCTGCTGTAAAGTTCATTCTGTATTTGGCCTTTTCACTTGACGTTGTTTTCAAAATAGATGTAAGTTGGCTTACACGCATTTATTTTATTACTTCTAAATGTCCAATAGCCCTCAGTATTTATTAAATAGTCATAATTAATGGTCATTCTCCTTGCATAGATTAGTAGAGTGTCTCGAGCACCTTCCTTAAAAAAATAAACAAAAACCAGCATCAGGCATTGTGACTTACCTATGGTACGTCAGCGCTGGATCACAAGATAGATGCAGTAGATGAAGCTTCTCACTTTTAATATTTTCACCAACATTTAGCTGTCTCCACCTTTTTTTAGACATTGTGAATTTATGGTAATAACTTACTACTTACAGCGATAGCTGACTGTTTCTACATTTGTAATTTTTGTCCTACTAAGTGTGATTATTAGCTAGTGTACTTGAATATGCTTCTGCACCTGCAACAGGAATGCCGCAGTTTTTCTTTTTATTGCTTTTTATTTTAGTTTTCTTGTTTTACTTTTACAGAGTGGCAGCAAGTCCTCCTTATCTGGTAGTGTGAGGAATACACTAGCCTTATTTCAATTATTTTATATTAAAGAATGGAGCTCAGTAAATAGTAAAATTGAATTTGAGAAAAAAATGTTGATCACAAAATTCTGCTCTAATTTTGATTGCAATGGAAGTTATGGATTAAATTTTAGACGCAGTTGACATGTTTAACATTTTAAAGTCTTTTATTTTAGATTTGGCTATGCTGATGAATTCTCTGCTTAGTATTAATAGTTTTTTTCTGATAACTTTTCTATGTTTATGGCAATACCATCTGCAAATATTGATACTTTTTTTTTCTGTTTTCCCCATACATCTTAAATTTTTGTTTCTATTTTTGCTTTTCCTTGTCCAATGGTGGTAGCCAGGCCTTCTAGGATTATACTGAACCAAAGCAGTGAGGATAGCCATTCTTTTCTTATCTCCATATTGGGAATGTACCTTATAAATTCTCTATTAACTATTTAAATTGCTACCAAATTTGGAGAGATTATCCTTCATCAATTTAAGGAAGTTCTCATCTGTGCTTATTACATGATTGTCTGTTTTGGGGGGTTTCTATAAATATTAAGCAGGTCATGAACTCTCTCAGACTTTTTTTTAATGCATCTATTGAAATGTTCAGTGATAGTTTTATTTTTGATAGTCAATTAAATAATACTAAATTCTATTCTTAGGATGAGCCACATTTAAATAAGAGGCATTACTTATTAATATACTATTAGAAAAAATATATACTATTAGATTCCACTGATATTTCTTTTTTTTTCCACTGATATTTCTATAAGGAAAATACATGCATCTATAATTTTCAGTTTTTCGTTTACTCTGCCACATTTTAAGACGCACTCTGTCTTTTCCGGGCTCTTGCTTTTCCCATGTGGTATTATCTTTGCCTGTTTGTCCCATCTCTCACCCAGATGACTTTTTCTGTACGGCATAGTTCAATAACTATTTTTGTACCTTCTCTAAAGTCTCAACACATTAATTATTTTGACTCCATATTCTTATAGTACTTTGAAAGTGCAAAAATGTATATATCAAAACAGAATGCTGTGATTTAAAAAGAATAATATGTCATACTTCCACTGAAGACTGGAAACTCCCAGGGAGAGAGATTGAATCTTATTATCTTTCACCAACCCCCAAACATCTGGTATAGGGCTTATAATATAATAAGGGTGTAACAAGGAAGATGCATCCTTTTATTTTTTTTTAAGATTTTACTTATTTATTCATGAGAAACACAGAAAGAGAAGCAGAGACACAGGAAGAGGGAGAAGCAGGCTCCCTGTGGGGAGCCCGATGTGGGACTTGATCCCAGATCCTGGGATCACGCCCTGAACCGAAGGCAGATGCTCAACCACTAAGCCACCCAGGTGTCCCAAGATGTATCCTTTTAAATTTGTTTTTTATTATTTTTTTAGATATTTTATTTATTTATTCATCAGAGACACAGAGAGAGAGGCAGAGACACAGGCAGAGGGAGAAGCAGGCTCCCTGAGCCTGATGCAGGACTTGATCCCAGGACCCCGGGATCGCGCCCTGAGCCAAAGGCAGATGCTCAACCACTGAGCCACCCAGGTGTCCCAAATTTATTTTTTATATAAAAATTTCTTACTTTTTTGTATAAGATGTTTACCTCCAGACTGACATCACTTTAATTCTCTGTAGCCAGAACTTATTCAATGCCTGTCTCCTCAACTTCCAGACAACCAGATGAACTTTATCAGTAAGTGGCAATAAACAAAATACTTGAGTATGTTTTTTTTTCCTGCTATATATATTTTATCATAGTTAAACCACTAGAGACTAAACCACTTCTTCCCTTGAGAATTAGCTTTCAGTCCAAAGAGAAAGGACACAGCTTAGGAATGCTTTCTGAATAACATAGCATTTATCTATAATTATCTTAAAGTGGGGGAAATGGCATATGTAACTTAGTATATAAATATTTCAGACTATTATTTCTCATTTCCATTAAGAAACATAAGTGAATCCATCTTACTCCAGCCAAGAATTAACTCACTAATATGGAGCCTTTTTATTTTTCCCATTTCTAGAAAATAATAATAATAATAATAATAATAATAATAATAATGTCAGCTGGACTTTTTCTGCCTGAGATTGATCATGTCTCTTGTGATCTGTATTGATTCAGTATTGATATATAGAAGAATCATCAGTATGTAGTAACAGTTTCTAGAAGTCCTTTATACATGTCATCTGGGAAATTCTAAGTGACTCTGGTTTCTGTTATCCCTTCTATTATGGACCATTAAAGGAGTCAGGATGTCTGTTTTTGATATAGACCCTCTCCCAACCACCCCAATCCCTATAAATGACCCCACTAATTACATAGTTATTCAAGTAAAAAACTCTAGAAATCACCCTTAAATCCATCTTTCCTTCATCTTGCACATGCAGTCCAGTCGCCAGTACCTTATAAATTCTCTATTAACTATTTAAATTGCTACCAAATTTGGATAGATTATCCTTCATCAATTTAAGGATTTACTGCCAGTCTTATATCAAAATATATCTGGATTCTACTTCTTCCATCTTAATACCATCTCAGTAGTCACAACCAAAATAACCTCTCGCTTGGGCTGCTGTAGCAATCTCCTATCTAGGTTTCCTGCTTTCATCCTTGTCTCCTATAATCCATTTCCATTTGAGATCCAGAGTGATCTTTTTAAATATATAGGCCAGATCATATGATCCTTTTGCTTTTAGAACCCTTCAATCACGTCCTCTCTGAGACAAAGTCAATCCGAGCTTCTCGCCCTGGTTGCCAAGGACTTATGTGACATGGTCTCCGACTACCTCCCCACTTCATATTATGCCCCTCCTACCCTCATCCAATATGATCTATGCCTTTTCTATGCATTTTCTATGCATTTCATTTCATATAGACGTCCACTGGTTTAGTACAGCACGGCAGTGAACTACACTAACCTTCTCCAAGACCCTTGCTATGGGTTGCTCTTATCATGGCAACTTCACATGACACTGAAATATCACCCTGTAAAATATTTAATTTTCCATCCACTTTGTGTTTTGTAATATCATCTTCTCTTTTCTCTTTTCCTCATTTCCACCCATCTTTACTTCTCCCGTACCACCAGGCCTTTGAAGAAACAGACGTCCCTGTCCTGTTGACGGCTATATTCCCAGCACCTAGATTTATGGGAAATCCTAAGCAAGAATTTGTGAAATAAGTAAGAGCATCGGAAGTTTTGTCACATGGATAATTCATATGATAAAAAACACCAACAGTAAAGTCCATTGAGAGGTCTCCTAGCCCAGCAGCATAATTCATTGTCAAGTGCCAGGACTCCAGCTTGACATTACTCACATTCTACTGGTATGCTCTCCCCAAGATTCACCGTAACATAGTCTCTAGCAGGATGATGTGCCTTGGCACGGTTAGATATTACTTCTCTGTCCTTTCATTAAACTATCTGTTCATCTTTTCCATTGCACAGGCAGATCTAATATTTTTTTCATTTATTTGCTTCTATAATTTATCCAATTAGACTCTGTGTCTTGGAAAGGCAAGACAGTGTTTTACTGTCATACCACGTATTTTGTAGAAAATAAATTTAGAAAGTTTTTTTTTTCTAGTTTATTTGAAGGATGGTTATTTATAGCTCTTCGCTTGAGCCTGGGTAATCCATTCACTCCTACAACAATTAGACTTCACAAATACAGAATTGTTCTCAAAATTTAGAGGTTGAATTAAGAAAAGAAAAACATTAGGTGAAGTTGTAGTTAGGAATGCATATATTAGGAAGAGAGAATGGGGGACACTTGGGTGGTTCAGCGGTTGAGCGTCTGCCTTCAGCTGAGGACGTGATCCTGGGGTCCTGGGATCGAGTTCTTGCTTCGGGCTCCCCATGGGGAGCCTGCTTCTCCCTCTGCCTGTGTCTCTGCCTCTCTCCCTGTGTCTCTCATGAATAAAATGAATAAAATCTTATAAAAAAAAAGGAAGAGAGAATGATCCCAATGACTCCTAAATTCTTGTTTTCAATTAAAATATACTTGTTAAAATCTGGCTCATATTTATGAAGACTCATAGGATGGCCCTGGATATCTTCGCATGTTCAGAGGAGACCCGAAGGAATTAAAATTTACTTTCAGTGATCTCTCATTTTCTCTTGCTACCTGGTCTCTAGGTTCATTGAAACCTTTGTTTTCTACAGTTTTTCTCCTCAGACAGCATCCCGTGCTGTTCCTTCTAACAACCCTCCTTCTGTCATTTGTGGATAGTAATAGTGATAACCGTTACCTACTAATAAGGTTACCTGTGCGAGATAATACTTACAATCAAGATGTGTGTCACATGATGGCACGTATCTCAGGCTGGAAGTAGAGTGCCCCAGACATTGGTTCTTCCGACAAATGCCTATTAGCCTTGTGACCTAGATGAAGCTTACATAAATAAAGTGGAGGGGGTGGTGCCTATACACAAAAACACAACTTCACGATCCTGGTAATGAACTAACAGACCAGAGTTCAATTCCTATTTCTCTTCTTCCATGTGTAACTTAACCCTGAGAAATTCCTTAAGACATCTCTGAGTCTTGTTTTTCTTATCCACAAAACATACTATATTTTAGGCAAAGCTGGAGTGTCCTATGAGCATCCATTTTCTGGATCTTTCTGAAGGTCCAAAACGTTGTCGGTTAATCTGTAAATGTAACCTTTTTATAATTTCTCCCTTTTAGTTTTGGATGTTTGAAAAGCTGTGATTTCTGTTCCACCCATTCTTTCATTATAATTTTTTTAAAACTCTTGAAGACTTATTGAGTGTTCTCACGTAAAGTCACTTAGTTTTCCTCAGTCCTTCCATATCACCCTACAAAACTTGGTTTCTATTTCTTATCATTACAAGCTTTACATTATAATTATAGAGAATGTTACTTAGTTCAACGTTATGGGCTTTAATGTCAGACAAATGTAAGTTTAAACCTAGACTCAAAATACTATATACAAGACCATAGAGAAAGAGTGTTTCAACATTTAGGTTAGATGAGATTCATCATATATCAAATATATAACTTATTTCCTGAGATGGTCGTTGCTTAATACATGTAGGAAACACAATTATTTTCTTGAAGATAGTCCATAAAGCCAGGAGGATTTTAAATCCTTGATACTTGGAGTGGCCAGAAATATTAGGACTAGACTATCTTTACTATAAGGATTGTATCATGTAAACAAAAACAAGCAAAAAAAAAGTAGACCATGTAATACACAAATATGTGTTGATTAAGAAGAAAATAATAAAAAATAAACATCTGTTTTAATGATAGAATTTCTGTTTTCCACAATCCTTAAATAAACAACGCCCACAGTGACAGCAATATGTGTGCACTGTTTGGCCAACTGAGTCACTCTGCAAAGAAACTTAGTATAGTAAATAAAACCATACTGGAATTGAGGAAAATAAAAATATGCTGAAAACTATTACCTTTAAAGCACATTCTACAACTATTTTCTCCACAAAAACGCAATAATATAAAAACATCTCAGTCTAGCTTCACAATGTGATGTATTTCATTCTAATCCCAGGTATTATGAACCATTATTTTGTTCTCAAATAAAAATAATTGTTTGTAAAACTGTTTACCTTCAATCATATTTCTTCCTGATTCAAGGTTAGATTCAGAAGAACAAGGAGCCCCCTTCCAGGGTATGGAATTGTGAGATGAAAAATGACAAATATAAAATTAACCCCAATAACTTAATTAGGTATATGTGTGTACATAAAGAGGAATGTAAACACTTGTAAAACAATCAATGTGATTCATCATATCAGCAAGAGAAAAACCAAGAACCATATGATCCTCTCATTAGATGCAGAGAAAGCATTTGACAAAATACAGCATCCATTCCTGATCAAAACTCTTCAGAGTGTAGAAATAGAGGGAACATTCCTCGACATCTTAAAAGCCATCTACGAAAAGCCCACAGCAAATACCATTCTCAATGGGGAAGCACTGGGAGCCTTTCCCCTAAGATCAGGAACAAGACAGGGATGTCCACTCTCACCACTGCTATTCAACATAGTACTGGAAGTCCTGCCTCAGCAATCAGACAACAAAAAGACATTAAAGGCATTCAAATTGGCAAAGAAGAAGTCAAACTCTCCCTCTTTGCCGATGACATGATACTCTACCTAGAAAACCCAAAAGCCACCACCCCAAGATTGCTAGAACTCATACAGCAATTTGGCAGTGTGGCAGGATACAAAATCAATGCCCAGAAGTCAGTGGCATTTCTATACACTAACAATGAGACTGAAGAAAGAGAAATTAAGGAGTCAATCCCATTTACAATTGCACCCAAAAGCATAAGATACCTAGGCATAAACCTAACCAAGGAGGTAAAGGATCTATACCCTAAAAACTACAGAACACTTCTGAAAGAAATTGAGGAAGACGCAAAGAGATGGAAAAATATCCCATGCTCATGGATTGGCAGAATTAATATTGTGAAAATGTCAATGTTACCCAGGGCAATGTACACGTTTAATGCAATCCCTATCAAAATGCCATGGACTTTCTTCAGAGAGTTAGAACAAATTATTTTAAGATTTGTGTGGAATCAGAAAAGACCCCGAATAGCCAGGGGAATTTTAAAAAAGAAAACCATAGCTGGGGCATCCCAATGCCAGATTTCAGGTTGTACTACAAAGCTGTGGTCATCAAGACAGTGTGGTACTGGCACAAAAACAGACACATAGATCAATGGAACAGAATAGAGAACCCAGAAGTGGACCCTCAACTTTACGGTCAACTAATATTTGATAAAACAGTAAAGACTATCCACTGGAAGAAAGACAGTCTCTTCAATAAATGGTGCTGGGAAAATTGGACAACCACGTGCAGAAGAATGAAACTAGACCACTCTCTTACAACATACACAAAGATAAACTCAAAATGGATGAAAGATCTAAATGTGAGACAAGATTCCATCAAAATCCTAGAGGAGAACACAGGCAACACCCTTTTTGAACTCGGCCACAGTAACTTTTTGCAAGATCCATCCACGAAGGCAAAAGAAACAAAAGCAAAAATGAACTATTGGGACTTCATCAAGATAAGAAGCTTTTGCACAGCAAAGGATACAGTCAACAAAACTAAAAGACAACCTACAGAATGGGAGAAGATATTTGCAAATGACATTTCGGATAAAGGGCTGGTTTCCAAGATCTATAAAGGACTTATTAAACTCAACAGCAAAGAAACAAACAATCCCATCATGAAATGGGCAAAAAACATGAACAGAAATTTCTCCAAAGAGGACATAGACATGGCTAAGAAGCACATGAGAAAATGCTCGGCACCACTTGCCGTCAGGGAAATGCAAATCAAAACCACAATGAGATCCCACCTCACCCCAGTGAGAATGGAGAAAATTAACAAGGCAGGAAACAATAGATGTTGGAGAGGATGTGGAGCAAGGAGAACCCTCTTACACTGTTGGTGGGAATGTGACCTGGTGCAGCCACTCTGGAAAACTGTGTGGAGGTTCCTCAAAGAGTTAAAAATAGACCTGCCCTACGACCCAGCAATTGCACTGCTGGGGATTTACCCCAAAGATACAGATGCAATGAAACGCCAGGACACCTGCACCCCGATGTTTCTAGCAGCAATGTCCTCAATAGCCAAACTATGGAAGGAGCCTCGGTGTCCATCGAAAGATGGATGGATGAAGAGGTGGTCTATGTATACAATGAAATATTCCTCAGCCATTAGAGATGACAAATACCCACCATTTGCTTCGACATGGATGGAACTGGAGGGTATGATGCTGAGTGAAGTAAGTCAATCGGAGAAGGACAAACATTATATGGTCTCATTCATTTGGGGAATATAAATAATAGTGAAAGGGAATATAAGGGAAGGGAGAAGAAATGTGTGGGAAATATCAGAAAGGGAGACAGAACATAAAGACTCCTAACTCTGGGAGGGGAACTGGGGGTGGTGGAAGGGGAGGAGGGCGGGGGGTGGGGGTGAATGGGTGACGGGCACTGAGGGGGACACTTGATGGGATGAGCACTGGGGGTTATTCTGTATGTTGGTAAATTGAACACCAATAAAAAATAAATTTATTAAAAAATAAAAATAAAAAATAACTTTAAAAAATAAAGAAAAATAAAGAGGAATGTAAACGTGTATTCTCTTTCTAGGTTGATATTCGTGTTTAAGTCGTGCATTTATATGTCTTTTATAGTGATGCCCACTGTTATCTTTTTGACTGACAATGATGGGATTTCAGTCACACTCAGCCTTTCCAACAGTGCCAGTGATGGGATTTTTTGAAATCTTATTACTGGTTGCACTGTCCTGATCTCAGATGGAACTTTCAATCAAAAAGGCAATCAGAAGGTTATACATTCGTGAGATTCCCTGCAAAGCCAGTGATCGCATAACACAACTTGTTGGAAGGGCCTGCTTGCCTCCAGTCCTTATGTGGCTATAAAGAGTAATTGGCTACTTAGCTCCCAGCACCCGCTTTTCCTTCTCCAAAATACAGCACAGCCCAGAACTCTGTTGAGTCTCAGTGTGGAATTTGGCTGCTCCTAGGAGATTTCCAAATCTCACGCAGAGACTTCTCTTACTCTAAGCATCTGATTAAGGAAACTCTCCCAAAAACATGTTTGGCTCTTTCTAAGCATCCTGATTTCACTGGTGATGCCAGCGGATCTACGTTTTTCTCTTATTTTACATAAGCACAAACACTTGCCCACACATTTTCCCAAATCATTTTCACAGTCAAGTTTATATTTCAGAAACCACAATTGTGTGTGGCAAGGTTAATACTTGAGTATAATTTCTAGCATATTTCAATCATCCTCTTATAAACCATCCTTAATCTTATAACAAAAGATTAAGAATAAAATATTATTGTAAGGAGTGTCCTTTTAACACCCTTGAGTATACATACAGGGATGTTCAAGAGACATTTTTGTAATTTGATTTGCTCAGATAGTACAAGGGTTGAGGCTGAATTGGCTCCATGTGGTATCCAGTCACCCAAGGATGCATCAGTTCCCCAGACAGGAACTTGGAGTCGTGAGGTAGGCAGAGGGAGAGAATTCTCTCTCACTTGGCTCCCACTCAACAGTTCTTTTCCATTAGGCAGAGAAACCTTGCACAGGGGTAAATTTCAAGAATAGAAAATGACTAATGTTTAGGACCCAATAAAGACTTACAGTCACATTAAAATGCCTGTGGACTGAATAAGCATTTTATCTGGAAAATAACCGCACACGTATATGGAAGACATGGGTCAGTATTGCAGCAAGAGAAAACAATGCAGAGACAAAAATAGTCACTTTGATAGAACTAAAAAAAAAAAAAAATTGCCTTAAAGAGTTGAGCATCGGTCACTCAAATCCTGAAAAACGCTGGGAATCCCATCACCTTCTCTTGGTTGAGGAAGTCCTAGCAACTCTATTGCTATAATACAGGGTGCTTAAGGCAAGTTGTGTGTGTGTGTGTGTGTGTGTGTGTGTGTGTGTGTGTGTGTGTTCTTCAGATCTTTATGTAAATTCAGGGTACTCTAAATGCATCTTTGAACATGGTGTGATTCACTTGACTCCATGTTACAAAACCTTAAATGGACTTATAAACACAAACGTTAGTGTGGCAGCAAAGTAAATTGCCAAGAGAGTAACACTTTTTTTTTTCTCCCTTCCTGGGCAAAGTAAATTTTGAGCTAAGATTTAATTTTTTTTTTTATTGGAGTTCAATTTGCCAACATTTAGCATAACACCCAGTGCTCATCCCGCCAAGTGCCCCCCCTCAGTGCCCATCACCCCATCACCCCTACGCCCTGCCCACTTCCCCTTCCACTACCCCTTATTCGTTTCCCAGAGTTGGGAGTCTCTCATGTTCTGTCTCCCTCACTGATATTTTCACTCATTTTCTCTCCTTTCTTGAGGTAAGATTTAGGCAACTAATATGCGAGACATCATGTCCTGCCCACAAAAATCATCGTATAAATATTATCCTATTGATCGCCGAGACTGGAGGATATAGATTTTATATTCCTGAAAAATAATGTAATTTCTCTGTTAGGCGTGTCTGTATGTCTCATGTGTGGCGCTTCACTGTGAAGTACACAGGAGATGGGTCTGATAAGCAAGAGATAAGTAACACGGTAATGATTTCACCTTGATTTAGTCAGACTATTACTCCCGATCTCTGTCACGACTACTATTAATCATCTGTGTTCACTAAATATTTGTTTTAGACACTGCGCTAGGCCGTGGCGCGAAGTCACGTTGGACCATCGCTTTGACCTCAAAACAAGGTGTCCAGTGGCCAGAGTGATAAGCATAAAACATGAGTTATTCTCAGGCGACAGGAACTCAGTCCCTGGATCGTTGTAAATTCTAATATTCAAGTGTCATGTTTCTTTCACAGTGGAGGCGCTCTTTAGGAGTTGGCATCTTCCATAGGCTAGCCAAAGCCATGCTCCTCCCGGGCAGCCCTAAGCCAAGGGCTGAGATGGGCCTAGTTCCCCTAGACCCCAACTGCTTTATCCCCGAGGAGAGACCCCCTGGTCAGGCCATCTTCCACTCCGAACCCATGTGGCATGTTGGAGTTTAGATCTCTGCTGCTGAGTCCTGCTCACTGGTCCCTTTACTTCAACGTTTTAGACCCGTGTCCCTGCCTGAAGCCTTGCCCTGCGCATTCCTGCTGCTTCTTTCTTTAACTCTTAGCTCTGTTTCAGCTTCTGCTGCCAGGAGCACCAGCCGACACTACCAGAGTGGCCTTCCCATATACCATGCTCCTTTAGTGTCCCTGCTGGTAACTTGCCGTGTGATCATTGCTAGGTCATTTCTCTTCTCTGCTGCTTTATGATAAAGACCCTTACAAATAAAAGTGATCCTTGGGATGACTTAGTTGAACATTCCAGAATTCTGATTAGAGTTGATGTCTCTGTTAACAGATCCTCATCTGATCAGAAAAAAAAAAAAAAAAAAAAAGTGATGACAACAAAGGTATTTATAAAAATATATTTCACAAAGTAGGAAACAATACAGGAGTTTCTCTGAATACAATACATGAAGTAAATAAACAATATTGCATTAAAGCAAAGTAGAAAATTAAAATGATCTGCATGTAGTACTTGGTTTTTATCATACATTTTCTACTTCTAAATGGCAGGGTCGTGTTACAAATTGAATATGCTCACATCTTCTAGTGCTGTCCTTTTTTGGAGCCTAAGACGTTCTGTGCATCACCATGAAGGTCAGGGACAGAAGTGCTAAAAACAAAAAGCAGTAAAATTATGTACAAACCAGTTCCTGCTCTAAAACAGTGGGGGCAACTTGAAGCGTGTTTGTTGGGCAGGGTATCGTGTGGGTATCTAAAAGTCTAGCGTTTAAATATTCACATGAATCAATATACCTTCAGATGTTTGTGCTTGTAGTAAAAACACCAAATACTAGGATTATGAACAAAATAGAAAACAGTCCAAAAGTTTCTCTGGGAAAATGCCGCTCCTGCCATCACCAGCCACAATAACACTTTCTACTCTAAAGAGACTATTAGCTCCCCCTTTGATAATATTGCCTGCCATACTCATCTCATCAAAATGTACATGTATTAAACATTCATTGTGTGTATATATATATATTTATATAAAACAATCTAAAGGATTATTAATGGATATAATTTAGGATTTTCTCCGTATAGTCCCTTAATCTATAGATTACCAACCTTAATAAATAAAAGCATTAATGGACATCAATAAAATATTTATTTCGAGGATTAAACAAATAAATTCACGCGCTAGCAATAAAACCATCTGTCTCTTGTGTAGTCCACTGTGTGATCCAGGTGGTCTCTGTGTCCTAGTGGGAGAAGGTGGGGGTGGAGGGGACGAGGAATCCTGCTTCCAGAAAACAAGCCTGTTTGAAGGGGGATTTCTCTCCTCCCACCACCGGGGTGGGGTCACGCACACGTGAATATTTTAAGGCTCGACACAATGTTTAGAGATGCTATGGAGTCTCTGATGAGTGGGGCCAGCAGTCAGGTCACCGAGAGGTCACCGCGCCGTGACCCGGGAGGCCTCCCCGCACCCCAGTCCAGCGAACAGCGGACCAAGTATTGCTTTATCGTTTGTGGCGGGATCCTTATTGGAGAAGGGAAAACACCGTCTGCAGCTATAAAAACCCTCGCAGAAGACACCGCTCAGCAGCACGTTTCTTGCAGGTCCTTTTTGTTTGCTTGTTCCGTTTTTTTTCCCTAAGAAAGCACCTTGTGATCTCGATTTTTTTCCTCGTTGGAAGCCACCTCTCGGAGGGTTGGCCAGGATCCCCGTCTCTGTCTGCGGTGGTCGGTAAACGGCAACTATCCAAGGACTCGTCGACACTGCACGTACTTCCACACTCCACGACACCGTGACCTCCTAACGCACTGGGGACGTTTGTCATTGATTTCGGGTCCGACGCGGAGGAGGCGTGGCCGGGTCGGGGATGGGGGCGGGGCCGGGGAGGGGCCGGGGCCGCCGGGATGCTCGGGCCGTCGGGTGCCCGCGCCCCCAGGGCAGCTCCGGAGGTGGGCGGGGCCGGGCGGGGCCGGACGGGGGCGGGGCCGGGGGCGGGGCGGGGCCGGGATGCCTGCGCCGTCGGGTGTCCGAGCGCCCCTCGCGTACAGCTCCCCGAGGTGGGCGGGGCCGGGAGGGGGTGGGGCCAGGGCCGCCGGGATGCTCCCGCCGTCAGGTGTCGGCGCCCCCTGCTGACAGCTCCCCGAGGGGGGCGGGGCCGGGGCTGGGGGCGGGGCTGGAGAGGGGGCGGGGCCTCGGGCGGGGCGGGGCCGGGATGCTACAGCTCCCCAAGGTGGGCGGGGGCGGGGGCGGGGCCGGGGGCGGGGCCGGGGGCGGGGCGGGGCCGGGATGCTACAGCTCCCCAAGGTGGGCGGGGCCGGGGGCGGGGCCGGGGGCGGGGCCTCGGGCGGGGCGGGGCCGGGATGCCTGCGCCGCCAGGTGTCCGCGTCCCCCATCCCCGCCCGCGTACAGCTCCCCAAGGTGGGCGGGGGCGGGGCTGGGGGCGGGGCCGGGGGCGGGGCCTCGGGTGGGCGGGGCCGCGATGCTCCCGCCGTCAGGTGTCCGCGCCCCCCACCCCCGCCCGCGGACAGCTCCCGGAGGTGGGCGGGGCCGGGGGCGGGGCAGGGGCTGGGGGCGGGGCGGGGCCTCGGGCGGGGCGGGGCCGGGATGCTACAGCTCCCCAAGGTGGGCGGAGCCGGGGGCGGGGCCGGGGCCGGGGCCGGGGGCGGGGCCTCTGGTGGGGCGGGGCCGGGATGCTCCCGCCGTCAGGTGTCCGCGCCCCCCACCCCGCCCGCGTACAGCTCCCGGAGGTGGGCGGGGCGGGGGGCGGGGCCGGGGCGGGGCCTGGCGGGGCGGGGCCTGGCGGGGCGGGGCCTGGCGGGGCGGGGCGGGGCCTCGGGCGGGGCCGCGCCGGTCCTCCGTCAGGTGTCGGCGTCGGCCGCGCCCCCCGCGTACAGCTCCCCGAGCCTCTGGAAGCGGGGCCCCCAGTCGCTGAGGTAGTCGAAGCTCTGGTCCGAGTCCGAGGCGCCCGAGCCCAGCGAGCTGAGCGAGCCTGCCGCCGAGCCGCGGCCCTCGTAGCCGTACACCTGGATGGAGTCGTAGGGCGGCGCGGCGGGGTCGCTGTCGGCCTCGTGCAGCCGCACGCTGATGAACTCGTCCACGTCCACGCCGCCCGGGCCCGCGCCCGGGCCCCGCCGCGGCAGCAGCTGCAGCTCGGGCTTCACGTCCCTGCGCGGGGCCAGGCCGCTCACGCCGTCCGGGTTCTGCAGCGTGGCGATGTCGAAGGCCTCCGTGTCCTCCTCCCCGCCGCCCTCGTCGTCGTAGCGGATGATGTTCTCCCGCACGTCCTCGTCGTCCTTGATGATGAGCGGCTCGTTCTTGTGCCGCCGCAGAGTCACGAACAGCACCACGATGACTGCGGGGGAAACGGACACGAGTCGGCGAGCGGGGCCGCGGCACCGGCCGTGCAAAGGGCCAGCGGCCAGCGGGAGCCCCGCCCAGCCCCGCCCAGCCCCGCCCGGCGCCCTGCGGCACCGCGCTCACCCCCTCGGGAGGACCGGGCGCGGGGAGCTCAGCACCTCGGGGGGACCGGGCTCGGGGAGCTCAGCACCCCGGGGGGACCCGGCTGGGTGAGCTCAGCACCTCGGGAGGACCGGGCTCGGGGAGCTCAGCACCCTCGGGAGGACGGAGCACAGTTAGCTCAGCACCCTCAGAAGGACCGAGCCTGGTTAGCTCAGCACCCTCCTGCAGAACCGGGCCTGGTTAGCTCAGCACCTTCCTGGAGGACTGGGCCTGGTTTGCTCAGCACCCTCCTGGAGGACCGGGCTCGGTGAGCTCAGCACCCTCCTGGAGGACCGGGTCTGGTTAGCTCAGCACCCTCGGGAGGACCGGGCTCGGTGAGCTCAGCACCCTCGGGAGGACCGGGCTCGGTGAGCTCAGCACCCTCCGGAGGACCAGGCTCAGTGAGCTCAGCACCCTCGGGAGGGCTGGGCTTGGTGAGCTCAGCACCCTCGGGAGGATGGGGCTCCGTTAGCTCAGCACCCTCGGGAGGACTGGGCCTGGTTAGCTCAGCACCTTCTTGGAGGACCGGGCCTGGTTAGCTCAGCACCCTCGGGAGGACCAGGCTCAGTGAGCTCAGCACCCTCGGAGGACCGGGCTGGTTAGCTCAGCACCCTCTGGAGGACCGGGCTCGGTGAGCTCAGCACCCTTGGGAGGGCCGGGCTCAGTGAGCTCAGCACCCTCCGGAGGACCAGGCCTGGTTAGCTCAGCACTCTCCTGATATGGGGCTCGGTTAGCTCAGCACCCTCCAAGGACGGGACTTGGGACTGCGCGGGAGGACCCTCGTCCCAGGCCCTCCTGGGCACCAAGTAGCCACGGAGCTGGGTTAAAAAACCGAGTTTGCACCCGTCCGTGGTGAAGGCTGTGGGTGACCCAGTTCCCGGCTCCGGAACGAACAGCACCCGACAACGGAGAGCGCAGACCACACAGCTTCTTGCTGGGGAGCCTAGGGTGCCCTTTAAGGCCCCTCGACTCCATGCCCTTCTAAAACACGAAAGGAGCAGCAGAGGTGATAGCTAGCATATTCCGTGTCGTGTCAGCTCTTCCAAACCCTCCCTGATCGAGTATGTTCCTTCACAGATGAAGCGATGTACCGAGATGGATGTCAGGTCGCCGTGGAGGATTTTCTTCCCACAGAAAAGCGGGTTCCCCGGCTGCAAAGGGGAGCCTACAGGCGGGCACAGGGCAAGAAACCCATACCCCACAGGCCAAGCTAGCCACATCACACGCGGTGGGGCTCCTGGGGTGGGACATGTCTAGAAATAGCGTCAATGCGGACTCTGGGTGATCAGGACAGATGCCACGGGAGACAGGGTAACTGACATTATTTGGCTTAAGGACGCAGCAAGGTACGACTTTCTTTTTGTAGATCTTCCTATTCTCCTCTCATTTTTATAACTGGATATTTTTTCTGAACCTTTTGTAGACAACAGAGTACTTTGGACACAGGAGAGCCTCCCACTGCAGCAAATTGGTGTACGTCAGATCCGCAGGCTTTCTGATATAACAGATGCCGTTTAACCACAGAAAACGTCCACCAACTTAGTCTGTACTTGAGACTTAGCCTACCTTCGCACTGGGCTTGAAAAAGACACTGAATTTTCCTCTCTGACGGGACATTGGCTATCACAGCACTTTTCTCCCTTCCCCCCTCCATTAAGGAGCTTGGAGAAGTGCATGAAAGTTTCTTTTCCCCCAAAAGAATGCTGACACCTGACTGGGGTTCAGGTTTGCTGTCCTTATTTACAGTCATTTAAGAACCAGAAAGACGACGACTATCAAGCTATGAGGGAAATACGTACCGAGCAGCAAAATGATGCATGCTAATATGGCAATTAAGGCGCCCATACTGAGTCCAATTGGAAGGACATAAGCTTCAACGTTACAAGACTGGACAACGCCATCACTGCTGCAGCCACAGACCCGGATGGTCAGGGTGCTGGTGCTGCTCAAAGGAGGATTCCCACTGTCGCTTATTATGATTGGTAAAAGATAGACTTCTTGCTTCTGGCGGTTGAATCCATTATGCTTGGCCAAAATGCTGAGGGAATTATCTGGAAAAAGTGAAAATCACAATAGTTTGCATCACTTCAAACAACGCCTTTTTCTAGTTCAAAAGTCCTCTGCGAAACTCAAGACGATCCCAAGTCCGCTGGACCGCTCAGATTCTTTCCACCTCCCTCTCCCCCCTTTGCCAGTGGGCGTGGACCGAAACACCCACACCCTACGGGTTTAATGAATAGGCCCCACGATGAGCAAATGACGTTTTCCCATCACCTCGTAAGTGTAACAGTTTCTTTTATAAAAATAATTTTCAAGTGTCCTTTCGGAAGACAAAAACGAAGCCAAACCTCCATAAATAAGTTTAATTTTCTCTCATTTATCCTGATAATGCAAAATTCACTGGACAGAATTTCACCACCTTTGAAAGGCACGTTTGCATTAAAAGGTAGACCGTATGACAATATGGCACATGAAACAGGGCACTTGGTGGATTTCCACAGGTACCTAAAAGGAGTCCTTCATGCCCTTGAGCATGTAAACTAAGATATAACAAAAGTCCCTCCTCCATTGCAGGAGATGCGCCACACGTATTAAAATTCTGTAAAGCAGACCTGTGGTGGTTACACAAATGAGAATCAAATGAGAAGTTGTAGAAGCAGATGTTCCATATCACATGTTAATCAATTAACATGGAGAGATACGTTGGTCATCTAGAGCAACACTTTAAGGGATTTAAGAAGTACTCATGGGCACATGTCAGTTCAAGGTAAAACTTGTCAGTGAGGAATTCCTGGATCCATGCTAGCCCGACGGTTCTCACAGTTTTACCCCCAAAATAAATTTTTTGTGGTCATCCATGCCCACCTCCTGAACTGTAGTCACATCGTATATGTTAATTATTAGTATTTTCTCATTTTTCGTTAACGGAAGACCTACATCTATTCAACATGGGGACACATTATCTTACGGATATTCTAGGCAAGAGCAAGTAAACATAATATCGGTTAATGTGTGTGATGTTATTTGGGCAAAAGGATGATTTCGGTTAGGATTCTTTTCACGTACTGGCAAGTCAGTAGACCCCCGGAACGCTTGGCTACCTCACTGTTGCATATTAAGCAGGGATTCTAAACCACTGTTGTCCAATTCCTGATCATCAGTGTCCTCTGGCTTCCAGCACCCTCAAATACATGAACAGATATTCCACTCAAATGACTTTAAATAAATGTGTTACATTTCCTGTGCCATGCAGTGCTAGACTATAATTTTTTAAAAATGATAGCCATTCTCCCAAAATAGATGTATAAATTATATTTATTTTTGTTTTATTTAAGATATAAGTGGATCTGTAATGCCTTGCTAGTAAGCAAAGAAGAAAATACCAGATGGAGTTAACAGTATTTTTTTCGAAATTTCTTCTGGTTTTGCCTCATTATTTAGTAATTTAAGGAGTGAAAAGAGGTCTCTAATAGAATTAAGCAGCGATGTACCAAATGATCCAGTTATCTTTATTTCCATGACCTAGAAGGAAATACCACTAAACTAAAAGAGGAGAACATTATCTCAAAACAGATACAGAATATACAGCCATGTTATATTTTCAGAAAGTGTGTGACAAGTCTGAGTACAGTTAATTAGTGCAAGGAACATTTGTGGATGATTTCATATACCATAGTTCAAAACAGAAGATGGGAATTGTTCCTCAAGATGCAATTAATAAAATTACAGTGAGGCTTTTTGTCTTTTTGTGGTTGACATTATTTATATGGGAAGCTATTCTTGCATATTCTCTCTTTAAAACAATCTATAATGATAATTTAGAAACTGCAGCGGGAATATTGCTCATTAGTACTTAGAAAAGCTTTGGTGGGTCCACCGCTGAATTCATATTATTTTACTATTCCTGGCATATGCGTATGTTGTTACCCTCCTATCTACAGAGAATTATTGACTGAATAGAGGAAGTCTGTGAGTCATTTTTGCCAGATTTTACCTGCTACCTCAAGCAAGTCAATGCCCTATTTGCTTATTCAGCCCCCCCCTTTTTTTTTTTTACTATTTTTGATTGGTGTCCATATTTATTATTGACTTACTTGAGTTATTATGCCAAATGAAATTGCCATTATTGTATATTTTTTAAAAACAAATATCAGCAGTTTCACACAGTTCAAATCCTGTATTTGAAATACATTTTTATTTTAGTGAAAGGGAATATAAGGGAAGGGAGAAGAAATGTGTGAGAAATATCAGAAATGGAGATAGAACATGAGAGATTCTTAACTCTGGGAAACGAACTGGTGGGGGTGGAAGGGGAGGAGGGTGGGGGGTGGGGGTGACTGGGTGACGGGCACTGAGGGGGGCACTTGATGGGATGAGCACTGGGTGTTATTCTGTATGTTGGCAAATTGAACACCAATAAAAATATATTTATTATAAAAAAGATGAAATAATTTTTTTCTTACATGTTGCACACCATTTATCAAGTTGTGGTTAATTTCCTTAAAACTTAGGGTGCCTTTTAATTTCAAAAAGTTTTAATTTAATATAGTCAATTTTACCAGTCTCTTTTTGATTAGTGCTCCTAACCTTATTTTTTAAATTGTGAAATATACAAAATACTTTTATAATGTTATCTTTCACATTTGGGCGATTGTAAGGGATTTTTTTTTTCTGTACTGGTAATTGATTTTCCCAAGATTAATTGTTGAGTGCCTTACTTCTTAGCTACTGCTCTTCAACACTCAGTCTCTCACAAGTCAAATTTTTGTGCAACCTCATCTTTTAGGGGCTCTTTATTACATTCCAATGCTCTGCTTTTGTAATCTTGTAGGTAATTTTCCCCACCGTGCTCTCCTTTAAGAGTATGTTGGCTTTTCTTGTTCACTTTCTTATCTCTGGTATAGAATCAGATTATCACATCCTATGGGAATTATTATAAGAACTTCAGTAGAAATTATATTTCTTGTTTTTTTAATATTTATTTATTTATTCATGAGAGACACAGACTGAGAGAGAGAGAGGCAGAGACATAGGCAGAGGGAGAAGCAGGCTCCTTGCAGGGAGCCCGATGCCGGACTCCATCCCAGATCCCAGGATCATGACCTGGGCCGAAGGCAAACACCCAACTGTTGAGCCACCCAGGTGTCAGTAGAAATTATATTAAAATATAAGTCAATTTTGAGAAAATTGGCATCTTTATGATCTTTAGTATTCTATTTCAAGATCTTAGTTTCCTTATTTTCTTTTTTAAATTTTATTTAAATTCAATTCATTAATATATAGTGTATTACTAATTTCAGAGGTAGAGTTCAGTGATTCATATATGTCAATAAAGTATATTTTTTTAGCTACACAAGAATTTCATATCTTCTGTAGAGTTGTCATTAGTACTGTATATATTTTGTTGCCTGATAATATTACCTTTTTGAAAGTGCACTTTCAAATCATTCTTGCTAGTGTATAAAGTGAATTTGTTTTATGCATTGATTCAAAAAAAATATTTCTGAGACACACAGAGAGAGAGGCAGAGACACAGGCAGGGGGAGAAGCAGGCTCCCTGCGGGGAACCTGATGTGAGACTCGGTTCCGAGACCCCGAGATCATGCCCTGAGCCAAAGGCAGACGCTCAACCACCCAGGTGCCCCACGTTGATTTTAATTCTAACAATCTTCTAAACCTTTCCTCTTACTTATAAAATTATATCTCAACACAGAGTTCCACTTCAGCAAGACAATGTAAGGAGTGCCACAGAACTGTTTCCTAGTGAAAATGGTGAAAATCATACAAGGACAACTATTTAACATCCCTGGAAATGGTCCTGGAGGCAAGCAGCAAATGAAGGAACATTTATCCAAGAGAATCTACCAAAGGTTGGTAAGAATAATGAGACCATGGTGCGTCAAGCAGAACCTTCTCTCCTCCCTCCTCCCCGGTGAGTGAGATGGAAATTCTACTCTTAACTGGCTCAGCCAGGAACACAGGAATCCCTTTCCCCTCAGCTAGCAGGTAAAGTACTGTCTTACCAAGAGACAGGAGCTGACAACCCAACCGTTTCATCCTACTCTTAGATATCTTTTGTTGAAACTGAATTTTGGGTGAGTGATGCCAAGAGAGGGCTCTTTTCTTCTTCACAGCCCTTTCTTGTGTGACAGAGGATCTCCCTGGGCGGGGTTCCGCTGGGAATATAGGGCCTCAATTGCGCGTTGGGAGCAGCAAGCCAAAAAAGACTTGAGGCTACCATCCCCCAGCACCAAGTGCTCATCGTCTAAACCAGATGCTTCGCTAAGAGAAACACATTATAGTTTCCAACTCAGCTTTAGAGCCAGTGGCTCACAGTTTTTGCCTCAGTGGAAGCATAGAACCTGAGACAGAGATTAGGGGAGGAACATGCCTGGGAAAAACGAATCTGAAACACTGATCTAGAGAAACATTCTAGAAGGAGCCCAAACTGGATTGGATTGGTCTGTAGGCAAATCTTGGCCCCCAAAATTTAAAACAGTACAGAAATCATCTGGCAATTAGTGGAATTTAAAAACTGGGGCATGGTCAGGGAAAGAGACCAAGAGAACCCTACCACAACCACTGTCATTTAAGGGTGACTGTGAGCATTCCTAAGGCTGCGATCCCCTCAGGTAAAATATCAGTGGCTTAATAGTTCAGAAGGGAAATGGACCTAAAGAAAGCAGTCCAGCCAGTCATTAAACAAATAAATGAGTAAATAGCAATAACGAGCTCTGGGTGAGATGCTAATACCTTGATTTGTTATAATAAATTATCTAAAATGTCCAGTTTCCAACAAAAGATTACAAGACACACAAAGAAACAAGAAACCCATACGCCAGGGGAAAAAAAATAAAAGCATGCAAAAGAAACTATTCCTGAAAGCAACCAGATATCAGACGAAGTAGACTTCTAAGGGGCCATTATAAGAATGTGTTTAATAAATTAAACTTAACCACGATTAAGGGAAAAAAGGAGAAGTATGGTGATAATGTCACATCAACTAGAGAATATCAATAATAGATAGAAATTGTTTTTAAAAAGAGCACAGTGGAAATTCTGGGTTAAGCACAATAACAAATAAAATATTAATTAGAATGTCTAAACAGTAGATTTGGATTGGCAAAAGAAAGCATCCACAGACTTGAAGATAGATGGATAGAAAATATGAAAGCTAGAGAACGGTGGGAAAAAATAATGAAGAAAAATGAACAGAACCTCAGAAAAATGAGGGATACCATTGAGTGTGCCAATACATGTGGAAGAAAAATATCAGGAGGGAAAAAAGAAAAAAGTAAAGCTGGCTTAAAAAATGTTTGAAAACATTAGGCTTACACATTCAGTAATCCCGACAAACTCGAAGCAGATAAACACAAAGAGACTCACAAGTGATATATCATAGTAAAAATACTGAAAGCCAAAGACAGGGAGAACAACTTTAAAGTTAGGCAAAATTGACTCATCACTTGCAAGAGACCCCCCCCCCAATAAAATTACCAACTGAAGTTTTATAGAAATAATGGAGGCCAGAGGGACGTGGGATAAACATATTCAAAAGTGCTTAAAGCAAACACTTTGAACCCAGTATCATATATTCAACAAAGCTTTCTTACAAAACAAACAAACAAAAAGAATATGAAATAGAGACTTTGAAAGTAAACAAAAGCTGAGGGAATTTGTCATCAGCAGAAAAGCCTTATAAGAAACACTAAAGGAACTTTTTTGGAATGAAGGCTAATAACCCCAGACGGTAATTCAAATCTACATTAAAAACAAAGAGCATCAGGAAAGTAATTATGTCATTATAAAAATGAAATACATAGTTTTTCTCCCTTTTTTTCTGTTTTAAAAAGCAATTGCATAAAACAGTAGGTACATAATATATTGTTGAGCATATAATATCTAGAAATTCAAAAGCAATAGTTGGCTATGCCAGTATCCCACTTCCAATAATGGATAAAACAACTAGGCAGAAATGAACAAGGAAATAGAGGACTTGAGAAGCGGTATAAACCAACAATATCTAAGAGATACCCATGGAACACTCCGCTCAACAATAGCACAATAAATATCCTCAAGTACACATGGAACATCCTGCAGTGTAGACAATGTGCAAGACCATAAAATAAACCAGTACATTTAAAAGGATAATAACGCAAAATCTGTTTTCTGATCATAATGGAATGAAGTTAAATGTGAGTGATAGAAATTTGGGAAACTCACAAATAACGTGGAAATTAAACAACTCGTTCTTTAATAATTACTCTTGTAAAAGAAGAGTTCAAATAAAATACAGCAAATCAAAATGCAAGGGATATAGCTAAAGCAATGCTTAGAGGGAAAGTTATAGTTTTAAATGCCTATATTAATTTATTTCTTATTGAACTATTGTAACTAGACCCTCTGACACGATCCTGAACATAAGAAATTATGGCAACACCTGTACATTGTTCTTGATACTAAAAAAGAAAACAGCTTTTGACTTTCAACATTAAGATGATTGATGGTGTTTATTAGAAGGCACTTTTTGTTGTCGGTTTGCTTGCATTTTTTCTCTTTAATTTTTTTCTTTTCTTTTTCTTTCCAATGCTTCAAAGGGAAAAGACAGTCATATAAAGGACAGTTCTTCAATACCTCTAAACGTGGATTCAATTGCATTATAGTATTATTTAAAAACCTTCTTTTCAGTCCTTCATATTTTCATGCATTTCCAATTTCTGTCATCTTGCCTCTGCATTGTAACCTATTCTATCCTCCTGGCTTCTGCTTCTGATTTTTGCACTTATTGCATTTATTTTGTTTTTTCCTTTTGAGCAAACAGAAGAGCATATCCTTATAATGACTTACTGGAGAAAACACATTTTCTAAAACTGGAAAATCTATGAGGAAAAATGTATGATCACTGAGAACCCATAGACATGTATGTAATGATTTTTTTAAAATTTAAATCTCTTGAAATTGAGTATATAATAACAGGATTTGAGAACGGGAAAAAAGGTATTTTATCAAGATCTATTCAGGAAGGTGGAATGAAAGCATTTGGCGTTCTGGAGGGAGGACGGATATCCAGGTGGAGAGCAAAGTCCAGTTGCCGCCCATCTCATGCATTTGTGTTGCGCTGAGATTGCAACATATCTTAACCGTATCACCTGGTTGTCTTATAGACTTAGTAGGTGAAGTAGTCAAATATCTGTATTCCCTATGTCTCCTCCAGTTAGGGATTTTCCCATTTTCTCATCCTCCTGGAACGTTTGGGTTATGAGCATTACACCAAGGAGGATGAATGACTGTTTCCAGAATCTTGCTTCCTACTCCAAACCCATTTGTTTCTGCTTATGACTGACTATTAAGGGAAAGATCTTGGTGGGGAGTTAAAGAGGCCCAGCAGCACCAGGCACACTTCAAATGACAGTATTCCCAAAATAGTGGTATCACTGGATTCCTTACTCCTGGGCTGAGAAATACAAGGTCTACACCAAATAAACAGTAAAGTAGGGACCAGATAAACAGTAGGTATATAGGATTGCTTTATTTCAGATAGCACATTACATTATGCCATTATGTGTGAAATGATTCTTTTATTTAAGATTCTTTTATTTTTTATTTACTTATTTTTAAATTTTATTCCTTTAAGATTCTAATAACAGATTCATTGTAAATAAGTATATTCACTTATGTGCTTAGTTTCTGCCATTTTTTTCCCCTCCAGATTTACTTGTTAGAGCGTTACCGGGAGTTGTTAGAGGCTGTAACAAATACAGCCATCTTAAAATCAAAGTCTTAGAATTTTTATGTAATGTTTTTGATATTGTAGAGACACATAGATAAACTCTGTAAAA
The DNA here is from genome assembly GCF_011100685.1 of Canis lupus familiaris. Taxonomy (NCBI): domain Eukaryota; kingdom Metazoa; phylum Chordata; class Mammalia; order Carnivora; family Canidae; genus Canis; species Canis lupus. The sequence goes on along the minus strand of NC_049226.1, from coordinate 87,358,704 downwards.
TGTGTGTATTATATCACTAGAGTCTAAACCCCTCTAGGGAGACTAGCCTTAGTCAAGGCTCTATTCCCAGCCTTCAGCACAGGACCTGACATGGAGCAAAGACCCTCATACTAAATAAATCGGGTTATTTTATTCACTTTTATTTGGAATGTTTCAGTTTTAAGGAAGTGATCAAATAACCGTGCATTAGAAGCTTGCTAAATCCATTTAGAATTTCTGTTACAGATTATTTTTCTCCCCAGGTGACTTGCATGGTTAGCCCCTGCCTCATTTCCAGCGGCTGGTCCTACCGCTCCTCTACGTGCTCGCCATCCTGGCCTATTAGGAGTCAAGCATCCTCACTCCTCAGACTTTCGTAATTGCTCTTTCTTCTCCATGATAATCTCTCTACCCTTCCTCACCCCTAATTTGAATTAATATTTATGCATTCTTTATGTCTGTGCCTAAATGCCATTTTGTTGTGAATAATTTCCTTTATTAATTGTCCCAACCTTGCCAGATAGATTGGTTATGCAATCTTATAAAAAAAAACAAAAAACAAAAACAAAAACAAACTTTATATTTTCATCAGCACTTTTTACTAAGAAATAACAGTAATAGGAATGTGACAGACCTTGGGGATGCAGAAATAAACTGAGGAACTTCCAAGTATAAATAGCCATTTTAAGATGCATAATGAATACTCAGCAAATATTCGTTAAGTGAATGAAAGACTAAGTAATCATTAGCCACATTTTGTGGGTCTTGTATTTATTTCCTTTCATGTTATTTTGTCACAGGGAATTATATATGATTCAGAATAAGTCCATGAGAAGGTTTGATTTTAGGCTGTTGGAAAGGATATAGAGCCTGAGCCCATATGGAAATTTAAGACAAATATTCATGGTTTCTAGTTTTACTCTGGGCAAACCTTTTATCATGTAATACGAGCAATAGACTAAGAATGAGGTTAGATTCAAATAGAGAAGACCGAGGAGAGAATATCTGAAATACCATCTCAGGTATCTAAAATATGTGAACTATCATCATGCTAAAGAGGTGCATACCAAAATTCCCTTTTACTGAGCTGAAATTGAATGATTTAGTCTTATATTCAGAGGGCGGTGCATAGTCCGAATTAGTATCTTCTATAGTTAATTTAGGAGGAATTACAATCTTTTTTGATTGTTAATATTCAGTCTTTGAATCATTTGGAGTTGACAATCAAAGGGGCTTCCTTCATGGAACATCGATACCCTTGCAAAAAAGGTTTCCTTTTGCAAATAAGTCAGTAAGTATTTGTTATAGACTGAATGCTTGTGCTCCTATCCCCATCTGCAATTGATATGTTGAAGCCCTAACCACCCCCTCCAGCCCCACTGCCTCCCAAGGCTTATAGGACAGATTCTATAAGGAATTAAGGTTAAATGACATCATAGGGTGGGGCCTTGAATTGGTGCCCTTATAAGAAGAGACACAAGCCTGCTTCTCCTTCTTCACCCAGGGCTACACAAAGGAGGGGTCATGTGAGCACACAGCAAGATAGGGGCGCCCTACAAGCAGCCAGGAGAAGAGGCTTCAGAATGAAACGTACCTTGCATCCACTTTGATCTGAGACTTCTCAACCTCCAGAACTGTGAGAAATAAATGTCTGTGGCTTAAGCCACCAGTTTGCAGTATTTATTATAGCAGCCTGAGCAGGCTAAAATAGCATCGTAGTCCCTAATTAATTCTGTATGCATACTCCATGAAAAATACAAAGTCTATCTAAGGAGGTAGACTGTGTCTACCTGGGTAATTCTTTAACTTAATTTGTGTAATTTTCCCACAGTCGTATCGTAACTAATTTCTTTCCTTCCATTTACTTTCTCTGTATTTTTAATAGAAAAAAAAAAGGTCATTATTGTTATTTAAATATCCTATGTTCTTTCCACATTGTCCTTTTTTGTCTCCCCCACCCCAGATAAAATAAAGCAGGCAAATTAAATTCTCTATTGTTTTTACTGTAGTTCTTCTGTTATTGTTGCCCCGATGCAGAAATTTTCCTTTGCCTAAGTCCTATTTATTAGAAATCATGGAGCTATGGCTTTTGTTTATCCTCTTACATGCAAGCAAAAGCCACAAGGAGCCAGAGTTAATGAAGGCATTCGCCAGACAAATATTTATGACAAAAAGAGTAGATAAAGAGAAGATCACTAGATGTTTTGTCTTTTTGAGAAATGTCTCCTGCATTTGACTTGCAAATTTATTTCAAATTTTCTTGGGTAAGTAAAATGGAATGAAAATGGCAAGAAGGTCAAAACAAAGGGGAACTGGCACTCTGTTCAGTAGGTATGGACAAGAGATTTAATTAAGTTCCTATCATTATGTCATATCTGCTGTTTATTTCTAAAACCTAGAAAAGCAATAAAGATACCAAATCTATGGGCTTTCAGCAAATTAGTATAGATATATGTATATGCAATACCTAATATCTAAGAATATGGAGTGTAGATCATACCATCTATATTTCATGTATACATTTTTACTCTAAACACTAAATCTTGTTGAAAACAATCAGGCTGCAATGAATTAATAAAAACTAAGACTCTGTGAAGCCAATCTTTTCCAGTACCATTATAACTTCCTACATAATTCATTGAAAGTGTACTAACATACTAAATCTGCAACAAGCAACTGGATATTCTGAGCCACCTAATTAGATCATTTGTTACTTTTTCTTTTTCTTTTTTTTTTTTTATTCTCATTAGATGGTTCACAATACCACCAGATGTCAATAATTCCAATGTTTATTGAGTGTTAACTCATTATCAAATTTCCTAATACTTAATAAGTATATCTAGCCATAAAACATCAACCAAGGTTTACTTTGCTTTTAGGAGAAAAAAAAAAAAAATCATTGTGAATTCTTTTGTAAGTTCCTAGACTAACACCAAACAATGTTTAGTCAAAAAATTTGCAAGTACACATAGAATGAATTAACACTTTTTTAACAGAAAAACTTACTCCACTATAACCATGCAGCACTAGAATTCTATAAATATCTGCATGGGGATCCCTGGGTGGCGCAGCATTTAGCGCGCCTGCCTTTGTCCCAGGGCGTGATCTTGGAGACCCGGGATCGAATCCCACGTTGGGCTCCCGGTGCATGGAGCCTGCTTCTCCCTCTGCCTGTCTCTCTCTCTCTCTCTGTGACTATCATAAATAAATAAAAATTTAAAAAAAGATTTAAAAAAATATCTGCATGATTTTCATTTTGCAGAGGAACTGTAGAGAGGCTGGGCCATCCTTAGCATTCATCAAGTAGCTTATAAAAGTTAAGCATCTTCTAAAATTCTTTGAGAGGGCACATTAACTATTTTTATAAAATGACTTTTTTTTTTAGATTATATGAAGATGGTGTTGAGTATATTGGTTTGAATGGTGATCTCCAAAAAGTCCTTTTTTTTTTTTTTTTTAATCTGTGAATGTTACCTTACTTGGAAAAGAGTCTTTCCAGCTGGAATGAAATGAAGTATTTTGAGATGAGGAGTTCATCTGGGATGACCTGGTGGGCACTAAGTTCAAAACCTGTGTCCTTATAAGAGTGAGGCAGAGGTAGATTTGACACAGGGTAAAGGAAGATGTAACGTGACCACAGAGGCAGACATTAGTATGATATAACCATAAGCCTTGAAATGTGTACATCCAACAGATAAGCTGGAAGACCCAAAGAAGGAATTCTCCTCTATAATCTCTGGAGAAAGTAGGGCCTTGTCAACACATTGATTTAGGATTTCTGGCTTCCAGAACTGTGAGATAATTTATCTCTGGTTGGTTTAAGCCCCTAGTTTGTGATAATTTGTTATGGCAGCCCTAATAAACTACTATAATTAGTAAATCTGATTAAATATGATTTACAGAAACAGAGAAGGGCATACTTATACCCATTTTACATATGAGGAACAGGGTTTTTGAAAGATAAAAGTAACTTGTTCAAGGTTTCTCATCTGGCAGCTAAGAATTAACAACCAAATCCAATGCATATTCTATACTCTGCCATCTTAACAAAAGTCACCTTGGAAAACAAGGAAAATGAGCTCTAAGAAGGTTATATTAAAGCTCAAGGATAAGATAAAAAAGAGAAAGTGTGCAGAGGGAGGTTTTTTCATTCAGAGACAAGGAAAAACTAAATGGTCAATACCACTGGCAGATGAAAATCTAGTATTTTAGAAAGATCAAAAGGTATTCAATACAATATTCTATAGATCTAAATCCCATATCCTGAAAGTCCACCTAACAGAGCAGAGTACAGCACAGCATAGCATAATATAACCATGAATTAATTATTAAAAGTGATTATTTTTGGTACAAGAGAGAAACAGAAGTATTATAGGTCCAAATCCCATGCTAGATACAATCACACTGCCCAAGGTCTTCTGAGTTTGATTATTTTTTGCCTGTACTTAATTTGTGTACTTGCTCTTACACAAATGCTCCATGAAACTTATGCAGATCCCTTAATGCTTAGATGAAAAGCAGATTTATTGTTCTCTAGGCACCGGGGAACGAGGGATGAAGACTAATATGACCATTTTATTTCAGGAATACCTGTATTAACTAACCGCCAAAAGTGAAAACTATACCAACAGTCAGTTTCTAATTTGTTTGAATGGAAATGTTAAAGCCTTTATAAATATCAACAGATCTGCAAAAGAATATTTTTTATTTATTTGGATTTATGCAGATGTGAAAAAAACATTTTTTTGAGTGTGCAAGCAATTTAGGTTAAAAAATAGAAGGAGGAAGGAGGAAGAGGAGGAGGAGGAGGAGGAGGAGGAGGAAAGGAGAAGGAAAGAAAAAAGAAAAGAAAATAAGAAATACTAAGGCCCTTAGTGGAATCTCTTGACAAAATTCCAGAAAACAACCTCTTAATGATGACAAATCCAGACATCAGAAAGCTAGCATTGTCAAGAGAATGACTTGCACCACATCTCTATTGATTGAGTACATATCTCTAAATATTTAAGAAACTGAGAGTCAGAGATTAATTCATTTTGCACTAGAGTTGATTAATTCATTTTGCACGGGAGCTGATAAATTTGTGCTCATTAACATACTTGATATATATGGTAGTTGGACCAGAGAGTAAGGCTGTTTTATTTATTTATTTTTTAGATATTTAATTTATTTATTCATGAAGACACACAGAGAGAGGCAGAGACACAGACAGAGGAAGGACCAGGCTTCCTGAGTGGAGCCTGATGCGGGACTCGATCCCAGGACCCCAGGATCATGACCTGAGCCAAAGGCAGATGCTCAACCCCTGAGCCACCCAAGTGCCCTCTAAGGCTGTTTTAAAATAACAATTTAAGTGAGGTATACATCGCACATAAGATACTGAAATCATTTAATACAGTGAATGGAGAGCTGAGGCTATAAAATAAAGGAATTACCGAAAGTAGTTTATCTAGCTTACCAGCTTTGATTTGAAGGAGGTCAAATATCCCTGCACATCATCACTTTGTTAGATACCATCAGCTCCCCGAATGTTTTGAATTTGCACGTATGAAAATAAGCCATCAAGTGAAAGCCACCAAAAATGGTGCACATCCACGTTCCCTTGCCATCACCCATGCCTCCATCTTATTTCAAATCTATTCTGGTATATTCAGTCCTCAGGTTTTCAGTGCCCCTTGCCCCAAGACCTCACTGTCAGAGGAAAGTCTTCCTTGGCACACTTTCTCCCCAGCATGCTGCAATATAATCAGATACGATGGTTTTCTCTCTTACCAACGGAATGATCCTTGAATGCAGAGATATTCTCTTCTTTAGCAAATGCATCCTTTTGTTGGTCAGGTGTGTCACTACACGGAAGTCTCTATGGCAAGATGTTAACTAATCCTTGTTGAATGACCAAACGGGTGGGTGGCTAAAGTAAGTGAGAATGTGATTACTGATTTCAAGGAACTTCTGAACCAGAAGGGGAGACAAAAATAGCATATAAGTAGCCAAAATGTCAGTCAGCTGATGGTCCATTCTCTAACTGCGATCCCTGTCTTAGCTCTCATACCTGTGGTCCACTACGCCATCCCTACCTTGACCTCTACTTCTACCATCACAGATACAGATACGAGGAAGCCTTAAGGAAGGGGGCACCCCTGGACTGGGTTGAAAGACACAGCTGGTTTGTGAAAGGTGGAAATACAGAGAATGGCATTCCATCTTTTCCCTCTTTTCTACTACTTCTGTTCAGTAGCACTCTCTGCTCTCAGCCTTTTCATCTAACCTCTGTTAAAAGGAAAACCCCAGGCTCAAAATGGAGTCACTGTGTTGAAATCCCACGTCAGCAAACTGACTTGATACCTAAGCGAACTGCAATTTCAACTGCCCCCACCGCTGGCACCATCATCTTGTAGGAATGCAACCTTTAACCAACCAAGCTGGAATCCTGTGGTCAGCACTAGGAGGCAGTCCACTATTAGAACCCTTCGGTTCCCTTAGAATGCCTAACAGTGCATTCTCTGCTTATAATTTCCTTTTTTTTCTGGTTCTTCTCTGACTTTAAAAAACTTTCTTTCCTGGAGTTCAGTGGAGCTCCTTTCTGTTGGCTAGATGAGATGCTGCCCAACTCATGAATCATTGAATAAAGCCGATTAGATCTTCAGATTTCCTTAGTTGAATTTTTGTTACTCAACACCTCCTTGTGAACTGTTTGAATTTGGTTCACTTACTTGATTTCAAATACCAGACAATATTTCTTTCTAAAATTTACCCTACGTCTCTTCTACTTGCCTCTTGGGCAAGTATATGCACCTGGATGGTCAGTAGCACAAATTCAATCTTTCGATAATGGAATTAATAATATTTAATCACATTCTTCCCCATTTCCAAAAATCCCTTCTTGGTTCTATTCCTTGCATCATCTTTGTGGCTGTATGATTTTATGCATCTCTCCCTCACATCCAATAACCTCCCTTTTTTCTTTTCCATGTTTGAAAGTTCTGGCCATCCCTCAGTAACTAGCTGAAAATCTACTACTTCATTTATGAAGGAGGCAGTAGAAACCGACTTCTAATTCAGAGGTGTAATGGAGATTGAAGTATAAAGAAATTATAACTATAAAGTAAATATAATGGTTTCAATTGGTCTCTTGAATAAGTACACGATAGGCATCAGTGACTGTGAGTGAGTCACTTTGTAACAAGAGACTTAAAATGCAGAGCAGAAACTTGAGAAGTCCAAAATATGTCTAACCCTACAAAAATAGAATGCAGTGAGAGAAACATAGTCACTAGTCTTTTATTGAAAAATAAAGTTTCTGTTATCTACTAGGCTCTGAGATATCTGGTCCATCCTGACATTATAAATTTTAAGCCAATTTAATTATCAACTTGTTTCTGAAAATATTCACACAAACAGAAGCCAACTCTAAAATTCAGGCAGTAATTCAGATACAGATATCCGAGTGCATTAAAAATGCCTGTTCTTGGATTTTCCCCCAAATCAACTGAATAAGAATTTCTGGGGATAGGCCCTGGACATCTGCATTTCAAATAAATTTTGTTTGCATAAAAATCTTCTGGGATGCTTGAAAGCCGTTCTACTCTATTCCATTTCTTCCCTTAGGTGTTTGCAGTGGTTAATGGCTTGGCCCAAGCCCTTAGAGGCTCCACTGGGGAAGCTATTATGCTCTGGGTTCTGTAATCCAGCAGGGGTAGCAGCTGATAGCAATTTTCCTGCATAATTCCTTCTTTTCTGGCTTAGTGGTAAAATAGCTGCTAAAAAAGGGAGGGAAAGATGCAAGAAAATGTGGCATCCTACAGCGAGCTGAAGTCCAGTGTTTGTCCTTGAATCATTTTAAAGTTTAATATGTTATATTAAAACAGCTTGGCTAAACATATATCTTTGGGCAGAAGTCTTAATATACAGTGAAGGCAAGAGGATGGAAGGCAGTTATGTAGATAAAATTATCATTCAAGCAGTGGTCACATTATCATTCTTCCCAGGTTGCTGAGAATGGCACGTGCTTTTGAATCTTAAAATCCACATTCTTTATAGTATTGGAATAGTACTGTTTCGATCATACAAAAATGACTTTACATTAAAGGTCAAACTGATTTGCTTTTCCTCAAATTCACCCACATATTAACAGGTTAAAATACAGATGGAGAGAGCAGAAATAAAATGATCGAAGAAGAAGATACCTGTGTAGGTCACCCTTATGATTGAAATAGAAATCACATCAAACTCATTCAAACCCTTTTTATTGAAAACGTAATCTGATAAAATTCCCTATTGTTATACACTATAGAGAAATCTGAATACATTTTGAAGTCATGCATGATTTCATTTTAATACTTTCTTTTAAAATAAAAGGGATTTTTTTTATGAGTCTTTTAAAATATCCTCAAGATGATATTTGATTTTCCAAGCTTGCCATCCCCCGTTGACAATGTATGTGTGGTATTTTCTCATACTGGGCAGTGATCTAAAGATCCCTACCATCAAATACTCCCCATTTTGGAACTGTAATAGGTGTGCTTCACAAATATAAGTTTAGGGGGATTTATTCAATTTTCAATGTTCTAATTCTTGAATAACTTATCTTAGGTATAATTCCTTTAGGCTGTGTTATTTCAGAATCCTTCTGAATATCATATTAGATAATATTCGGGCTCTGGAATCATTCCTAATTGTGTTTCCATCTCAATTTCATTACTTACCTGGTTGCATTTTAAAATAATTTCCCCAAGGTCACAGCAAAAACTCTTATTGTACCCAAAGTACTAATTAAGGAACTGAGGGTCAGAAGGTCTTTGAGGAACAAATGTGATTTTCCACCGACAGTGTATTTTCAGGGTATGTCATGTATAAAGTGTTTAACAAAACTTAAAATAATAGTGGTTTTTATTAATATATGTAAGGCTATCGGTTACCTTAACTTTGAAATGAAGCAAAGATCTGTAATCTTTTAAGAATATTTGGATTTCATACTTTTATACTTTACAGTGAATTTCTACCTGAAAGCCTCAAAGTTGGAATATAAAGTAAAATATAAAGTAAAGAACTAAGAAAAATGCGTGTTAAGGAGTAAGACTCTCGAGGATGCTGAGGAAGAGTTTCCAAGATGGAATATGGTTTGATTCTTATGGAATCCAGATGCAATATTAAGTGGCATCCAAAGAAGACTTCTACTTAATTAGTATAACAAAAATCAGTCACTGGTTTTGGTAATCCAGATTTTGATTTAAAACTTTATCTTAATCACAGGCGCAAGTTAACTCACAGCTTCCTGTATCACCTAAGAAAAAGCTAAGAACCACTAGGAAATTGCTACAGTTTTGAGCTAGGTTCAGAAAATCTATTGATGACAGTTCCTAAAGAGAAGACTGTCCAATTAAAGTTTCCATCTTACATTACCAGCGTCTAGTGCACATAATAGGTGATGTTAAATTGCACAGTTTTTCTATTTTACCTTTAAGCCTTTTTAGCACAAGATCACTGGTATCACTTGAAAGATGATTGATTGATTGATTGATTGATTGACTGATTTTTGTCTTGAGTCCTCTTCTTCCTTCCTTACAGTATTTTCACATGTATGCATCTCTACTGACTGGAAACACAAATATTCCAACAATTCAGGGGAAAATTTGAGAATCCTCTTCGGAAGCTTTATTCATGTCATTTTACAGTGCATTTTATCCATCAGTAGAGAGCATTTTATCCATCACTTCCTTAAAATGGTCTAGGTTTTTTTCATTCTTTATCCAACTAAATCAAAAATTTTCCAGAAAGAATATACAACATTTTCCCCCTGTCACTTCCAAATAGAATGATATTTAAATATAGTCCTTGATGGTGCTAGCCTTACATTGTTATTTTTGTTCTTGTTGTTATTGTGTCAAACAACAACTATAGCAAGTATAACTCATTCATATACAAATTTTACTCTTTCTTATCTAGGAATATTAACCCAACTGGATCATTGTTCTTGGAAGAAATTTGGAGCATATTCTGCAACATTACGGGTGAGTTTTAATGATGAGACATCTCATTTTAATATTTAAAAAGTACTATTCAATGTAATTTGAAAGCTCTTAACTTGAGAAAAGCCCAAAGGGAGAATGATAGTCTCATTGAGCTGAAGATACAAAGATGGGTTTTGATTTGTAGTAAGTACCAAATAGGAAGAATAAATGCAAAGAGAGAGATTGAAGAAAGTAATAAAAAAGAAAAAAAAGAAAAAAATATATTGTACAAATTCTTCATATAAGAAAGCCATGTTAATATTAGCTATATTAATACAATAAGATAAGTGAAATGCAGATTAGTATCCAACAAAATGAATTTTAGAACAATGAAAACTATCAGTGATAAAGAGAGCTATTCCATAATTATGAATAAGTCAATTCAACAAGAAGGTATAATATGTGATGATCAACTACACCTTGAAAAATACATAAAACATAAAGTGACAGAATTGAAAGTAGCAATAGACAACCCCATAATACTTTGAGATTTCAACACTCCTTTCTCAGTAATTAATAGAACATTAGGAAGATAACAATAAGGTCACAGAATACCTGAACCTGAGAATTTCAGTTATAATTTGTCATCTACAGAAGATTTCTCTTAACAACAGGAGAAAGCCTATATGTTCTTTCAAATGTATAGGAACTATTCACCAAGATAGATTACATTTTGGGCCATAAAAAGTTCCAAGCCAAAGAATTGAAGTAAACAAATTATGTTCCCTGGTACGAAACAATTAAAATAGAACACAGTAACAAAAGTATATGCAGAACATCACCAAAAAAGCTGGAAATAAAGCTACATGCTTCTAAATAATCCACGAGTCAAAGAAGAAATCATAAGGAATATTAGAAAATATAATTGGAACTGAATGAAAATGTAAACACAATCCATTAAAATCTGTGGGTTGGAGCTAAAGAAATATCTAGGAAAAATTTATTTATTTATTTTTTTAATTTTTTTTAAACATTTTCTTTTCTTTTTTTTTTATTTATTTATGATAGTCACACACAGAGAGAGAGAGAGAGAGAGAGGCGGAGACACAGGCAGAGGGAGAAGCAGGCTCCATGCACCGGGAGCCCGACGTGGGATTTGATCCAGGGTCTCCCGGATCGCGCCCTGGGCCAAAGGCAGGCACCAAACCGCTGCGCCACCCAGGGATCCCTCTAGGAAAAATTTAGAAGTGTTAAATGCCTATATTAGACATAGAGTAAGTCCTAAAATCAGTGACCCAATTTCCACCTGAAGAAACTAGAAAAAGATGAGCAAGTTAAGTTCAAATATATAAATGAAAGAGTTTAACAAAGATATAAGTATCCATGAAGAGGTAAATAAACAAAAAATATAAAATAAAATATTGTTTACTTATAAAGATCAACAAAACTTATAGGAGTGCCGGAGTAGCTCAGTTGGTTAAGCATTTGACTCTATTTCAGCTCAGGTCATGATCTCAGGGTCCTGGGTTCAAGCCCAGCAAGCTCACTGCTCGGTGAGGAATCTGCTTAACCCTCTCCCTCTGCTCCTTTCCCTGCTCATGTGTGCACGTGCACTCTCTCTCCCAAATAAATTTAAAAATCAATCAATCAATCTTAAAAAGTAACTTAAAAATAAAACTTTAACTAGACTAATCAGGAAGTAAGAGAAAACATAAATTATGAGTTTGAGATATGAAGTAAGGCAGTGATATAAACAATTTCATAACAACAGATTCCATAAACGAGATGAATCGTACAAGTCTCTTGACATTAAGAAAGTGCCAAAACCACCTCAAGATGGAACAGAAGTTTTAAATAGCCTTATATCAATTAAAGAGACTATACTAACAAAAAGTTTACCGTTAAGAAAACCACAATCCCAGATGGCTTCACTGGGGAGTTCTATCACACACTTTGGGAAAATATTATACCAATTCTACACAAAGTCTTCCATGAAATAGAAAAGGGAAAAACACCTCTCAATTCGCTTTATGAGACCAGCATTACTCTGATGCCTAAACCAGGCAAAATTATTACAAACACACGCAGACACGTCACACATCAATATCCCCAGTCCTATGAAGTTAAATGTCTCACAACCTCTTCTGAGGTAGGAAAACGATACTGATCTATAGCATTTGCCAATTGTTGTGATAAAGATATTCCAGATATGGTTGATTCCAAGCTTGTAACAATCCAGTACCAACCAGCTCCCTAATTCCTGAAATCTTAAAAATCTGGTCTCATGCGCTACTTACAAAGAAGAGCAGCAGAGCACCAAATATCTTTTGTTTACCTGAATGGGAAAATTCTAAGGAAATTTTAGCAATTTAAATCCAGAAATATGTAAGAATATTGACACTGCCCAGTGGTGCTACTCCCATGAATACAGTTTTGTTTTTCTTTTAACTCTGAAAATTAGTCTCCAGATTGAGAAAGGAGAAAAACCACACGATCATTTCAGTAAGAGGAACTTGACAAAATTCAACATTTGTTCATGATAAAAATTATCAGCAAGCTGTAAGAGATCTTCCTCAACCTAATGAAGGTCATCCATAAAAACTTGCAGTTAACATCATCCATAATGTTGAAAAATATGCATAGTTCTTCCCAACCATCAGCAACAGGCAAGGTTGTACTCATTTGTTTTCAATGTTCGAAAAATTAAGGGAAGTGAAAGAAATAAAAGATGTGCAGATGATAAGAGAAAACAAAACTTGTCTTATTTATTCACTAACAACATAATACTGAACATAAAAAATGCTAATTAATATGTAGGATAGTCTCATGGTCCCACAAATGCCCTCACTGTTTGGTGCCATGTGTATGCAAGGGATAGACTGTAAAGAGAGATGAGGGTGCTTTGTGGGGTGATGAAAATATGATAATGACATGGCTGTAGGCATTTGTCAAGGTCTTTGGCCTGCGTAGTTAAAAAGAGTGTTTATTATAGGACAAAGACTTTAAAAATTTCTCAATTCATTTAAAACATCTTCCTCCTCTACAGTTCATTTTGCTTCAGGGGTGAAGATTGCCTCCCGAAAGTGGGATATTTAGTTGTCCTCTCTCTATATCCTTCTAATTCTTTATTCGGCCAGGCTTCAGCTGTACCTGACTCTGCCTCTGACTGCTCCATGATCTGCCCGGGAACACATGGGTCAAGCAAAAGGGTACGATCTTGCATCACTGATATAGCTATCAGCTGTCGCTGGTGCCCTGGAGAGGTGCCCTATGAATGTGGTACCTTTGCTTACTGGGAGTTTTCATGTGTTCCTGAGAGACTCTCCCACTGGCAACCCCTCTGAATTTCACTCATTTGATATAAATGGAGCCTTTTTCTGAAAGTTCCCAAACTGATCTTAGGCTTATTCTATTTGCATCCTTCTGCCCTTTTAGGACTGGGAGTTCTTTTAGGATGATCCCACATTCAGCTGCGACTTTATACAAATTAGAAAACGGCACCACACATCAGTGAATAAATTGCAACAACCCCCAATCCTGGAATATTAAAATGTGATTCGCTTTGCAAACATAGTTGGATGGCATTTTAGCCTCCATATCAGCACATCTGTCTATTTTTTTTTTGAGGTGATAGAACTGTTCTAAAATTAGATTGTGGTGATCATTGCATAACTGTAGATTTACTAAAAATCATTAAATTGCATCAGAAAACAGGTGGATTGACTATATGGAATGTATATTATATTTCAAAAAACTACTTAAATTTTTGAAAACAAAAAGGATTCTCTCACTTTTGTCTTAGTATTCACATAGGAGAGCCATATGCACTATCCCTTGGAAGATTGGAAGAATAAAAAAAAAAAAAAAAAAAGGAAGATTGGAAGAAGAGTTGCAAAAGCAATCATGACCCTAAGACCTATACATAGAATGTTCCTCTGAGCAACACTGTAGATGGATTGACAGCTGACAATATTTGGCTCCTAAATTTGGGAGAATCCCATATGGCAACCTAGATGATCCTACCAGTAGGTGTAATGCTTTGCAAAACTGCATTGAATCTCTGGGAAAATAATCTTCCCAAGTAAAGAAGAATAAGCTCCTAAAATATTCCATATTTTTAGAAAAATTGATATTCACAGAATTTGCTAAGTAGGTTCTACTGTTTAACTTGCCCTCCTTTAACAGAAAGGAGCTTATTCAATTTTTTTAAACTTGTTGAAAAGTGAAATCTAAGCCAATCTTCTGAAAAGAGTTATAGCATTTTCCTTTTACAAGAAGCCATTTAAGACTCAAAAGAATTTCTGTGGACATTTAATAGCTCATTAATTTTTAGTGATCAGAAGCAATGAGAGTTTATTTATTAGGCAAAAAAATAGTAACTTTATTTTATTTTTTTAATTTGAGTTGGAAAATATTTAAAAACCTAAAGATAAATGAAACTGGTTCCAAAAGACTCCCAAGAGATGTCATATGTGGATTTTCTGCTAATTGCTCCGCATTCTTACTTTTAAACATGCATTTGCCAAGGTCTCAATACCCACCACAGTATGTATAAGTGATGCTTAAATTCCTGTGTTGCTTTTGTTACCATGTTTTTACAGTTGAATATTTTTCGGGTTTTCAAAATTTCTTTTACAATATCTTCAATTAAATCCTCCATTTCATTACAATCATGATGTTTTTCCTTGATTACTCTTCTCCTTTCCCACAACCCTTATTTAAAGACAAAAGCATTGAAAGAAAAGTACAACAGATGTGTTTTTGATGTACATTTGTTTCTATGTAAATTCTTGTTCTTGTCCAAGAAGCCAACAGGACATCTGTAATGATACTACTTAATTGTTAGAATAATGATTGGCCATCCGTGTACAGGCTGAAATGGGTGGTTTGCCAGTGACAATGAAAAGTGAAAGTTAACATTTCTTAGTAATAACTAGTTCTGCATTAAGCTATTCCATCTATATGTAGCATAAAAAAGTTGGCACATTTTTAAAAAGAGCCTATATAGAATATATCAAAATGTTTTGGATGACTGCTATCATATTTGGGACTTGTTTCGAAGAAACAGAAGTGGGGAAGGTGGTAAGAAAATAAATGAAATAAGCTTGGGCATGAGGTGACAATTGTTGAAATTTAAGATGTGTGTATAGAGTTTAATAAGATGTTTTGTCTACTTTTATATATTTTTGATTTTTGATTTTTTCCATAGTGAAACACTGAAAAATAGCCGAGGTACATATTTTCTAATACATCTTTGCTTTTCATTGGCCTTGTGGACTTAGGCGAGATGTTCTACTTCTGTGAAATCTCTATTCTCTTACTTGAATGATGGAATAATGACACCCAACCAATAGGACTATTAAAACATCAGAGAGAGGGGACGCCGGGGTGGCTCAGCAGTTGAGCACTTGCCTTCGGCCCAGGGCATGATCCTGGGGTCCCAGGATTGAGTCCCACATCAGGCTCCCCTCAGGGATCCTGCTTCTCCCTCTGCCTCTCTCTCTGTGTCTCTCATGAATAAATAAATAAAATCTTAAAAAAAAAGAACATCAGAAAGAATACTAGATATGTAAAAAATAGAGCACAGCACAAAACCTGAAGTCAATCAATGGTACCCATGGTTTAATTCATGGACCTTTGGAAATCATCATTTATACTTTTAAACGAGAAGCAGATAATATAATGTATGTTTACCCCCAAATACAATGTCACTCGTAGTCACTGACATATAATTTGGACTGCTGCCTCTCTTTGGTATGCTTTAGCCACAATCAAAGAATATCTGACCAGCATCTTAAAAGACATAGGGCCCTCAGAAGATACGCTAGTTGGTTTTTTTAAAGTATTAAAGGACACTGAGGGGATCATTAAGTATTTTTTCAGAGGTGCTGACCCCAGATATTATTCATTCCATCATGCATTGTATCCATGCATATCCTTGTTGGGTTCATGGTTAAAAATTTCTAGCTGTTCTCCAATGAGGAGTCTTATAGATAGAAAGGTTTTGAAATCCACTTGACCTTCTTTCTGCACAGCTGCAATTTCTGACCAAAGACATGATCTCAACCACTCTCACCAGCTATGAAGAAGGGTAAGACCTGCAATTGGTAATTTCTGAAAAGCCAATGGAACACAGAGCAAAGTGATCTTTGAAGATACCCTCCCTCCAGGATGAGTCACCACCACACTGCTGGTGTTCAACAGAGATGGTTCCTGTCATCACAGACTTGCGTCTTCTCTATTGTCCTTCCCTCCTACTTTCCCACAAATTACATAGTAGGATTTTGTAGATTTGGCATGAATGACAGTGCTGTGAGTAAGCATTAACATGTGCTTCAGAACTTGAGATCAGTTGTTTTTTCTTGCCTTTCTGGGGTTAGAAGACCAGGTTAAACAGTGGAACCCAAAGCAGTAACAGGTTATTGCAATGTGACGATAAAGTGTGTGTAAATCGCAATGTTGCTAAAAGTCGGGTCATTCACTGTCACTTATCCATTTACCTGGTATTTGTTGTGAAGAACTCTTTGAAAGTTTCTTTCATGGACTAGACATTATAGATAGAGAAATAAAACATACTCAGATGGCTCCATGGAGTTAATAATCTAGTGGCAGACACAGCGAAACAACAATAATGGCAAATGCAGAAATCACACACATTTCTTTCATTATAATTGTGCCATGTGCTAGGTAATAAGGGAGCCAGGGGACGTGGTGGGGCTACAGCAGACGGTCTTAGAACCAGTCTGAAGCCCAACGCATCCCTCTGACTGGGACATTTATCCGACTGCTGATACTCAGGTTCGGCTCCTGTCAGTTGTGCTGCTCTGTACTGTGGGAGGTGCTGACCTGACCACTCCTGTGTCACCCAGAGCTCCTCTGGGTTCAGCTAAAGGGAGATAGTGGCTGGAGATTAGAGGGTTGGAGAAAAGAACTCCAAGTAATTCATTTCGCCTCTTCTCTATCTCAAGGTGGGCACTTCTTGCAGCAGCTGGCCCTCCTCAGTGGCCTCAGTTGTCCCTCCCTTCCCATGGCTTGTTTTGTGCCTCTAGTCTTCCTAGTAACCTCTAGACCCAGAGTTCCAGGAATTTTGCATCTTCCCTTTGTCTGTCTGCTTTGGGGTTGCAGTAACATCCTCCTGTTGCCAATCTTTAGGTTGTCTTCCTTTCCCCCATTTGGTTTCTCAGCATCTTCTCTTAGCTCTGTCATCATTGCCTTGTATTAAATTTTCCTGTTTTAAATACTTGGGAGTGGTTTCTGTTGTTTTGGTAGAGAGTCAATACAGAGTTTTGAATTGAGAACAGAGAAAATTTGAAAGCAAAGGATTTGTTTTCTCTGGGGTCCAGAAAGTGTCCTATCTGGAAAAAAAAAAACAAAAACAAAAAACAAAAAAAAAAACAAAACAAAAAGAAACAAACATAAAGAACAAGCCACAAGTCTTATCCAACTTATTTTGGAGAGCAAATCTGGGTGCCAGAGCTTGGCCCATGAGTTATCACAGAAGCAGGTTTGGAGAACTGAGGAGGAAAGTAGAGAAAAGGCACGCTCAATGAAGACAGCATGTGAGCAGACGTGAGGGAGATGAGGAGAGAGTCAATCTTTGGGATATCCAGGCCAGGAGGAGGGCAGACGACAGTGTGTCAAGAGGTGGAGTAGTAAATTCAGTGACCCTCAGGCAGGCATGCCTGTGATGAGTTCAGTGAGTACAACTGGAGGGAAGTCAGTGTGACTGGGGGGTGGCTGGAGTGAAGAGGATCACGGAGTAAAAGGAGATGAAATCAAGACATGAAGAAAGGACCTTATGTTTAATATCACATAGTTTCTATAACACTTTGTAGAACACCGAAATTTCAGTTTCCTTTTTTTTATAAAATAGGGATAATATGACTAACCTCACACTGTAATAGTGAGGATAACGTGACAGGGCATACAAAGGGCTTAACAGAGACCAGACCCATAACGAGATGTCTGTCACTATTGTCGTTGTTACTGCTTTTACTTATTTTTCCTGTGTTTTCTCTCCCCTCGGTGGAGATGATGAGTCTACCTTGCTCCACATGTACTTCCCTTGGAAGGCGATCGTTGGCTTGTAGAATCAGTGGCTTTAAACCAAAGCAGAATGTGCTCTTTTACCTGAGAAAGAAGCTAGCCTAATTAATTTCTACTGTGTTCATTGGAGTCAAATGGTGGATTCCTTTGAGGAGAGCGGTTATGTCTTAAATGATGACTTTATATCTGAAGATTCTAGCACTGGGGCAGTGAGTAAAGCTTTAATGGTTGTAGAATGGAAGATGAATGTTCTGGTCCACCCAGATTATCTAATTTGGGGAAGTTAAATGAACGTGAAGATGCCAGCCTTCATGCGTCACTGAAGCAAAGGGTCTTACTCGTGTTGGGATATTTCTGTGTCTATGAATCTGATTTCTCAAAGCGGAAGTAAAGGCACATCTACAAACACCACAGCAATCTAAATGTTTAGATAATTATTTAAATAATGATCACTATTCATGCAAGAATGCATTCATTTCTTTTTTTTAACTCCATTCTATGACGGCAAGATTTTGGGTTTTTTTTTTTTTTTGGTCTGAATTACTCATTTTACAAATGTATTAGTCACCTACTCTGTATAGGGCACTGTTCCCAGTACTGATTGCCTCATCTATCCATTTGATTTTACCTGTGAAAATAAAACCAAAGAGATACTGAAAATCTACTTTCTCATTCCAAAGTTCTTATTTAAAAAAAAAAAAAAATCAGCAGTTGGTTTGTGTTCAAGTGTTACTTTGTAAATGCCCCTCATCTGGTTCCTTTAATTCTGGTGCACTCTCTTTATTATGTTCAGATCACTAGATACTCCTGCTGTGTAACCTTCCACCTACCTACCTCGAGTCTGTCTCTGTCTTCTGCAGGCTTTTAAGCTCTCTGCAGAAAGATCAAATCATTAATGGTATTAAAGATGTCGCAGTAAAATTGTTATCTAAGCTGGAAATGTTACTTGAGTAAAGAAAAGGAGAAATTTTTAATTGGAAGTCTTACAGCTGGAAACCTCGACAGGGCTGGGGTTTTGTGTTTCTTTATATTTATTAGAGTTCATGCGTTTTAGGTTAGGCAGAGTGTGCTTGGAAATTACAAGGACATCTCTGCATATACATGTATGTCCTTTTGAGGCTTGAAAGCAGAATCTATGTTTAACCAAATAGCTTTTGCAACAAGAGGGAATATAATGTTTGTGAACCGCAGTTTTGAAGAACGCCGTGACCATGGGTTTTAGTGGGATCCTGTAGACCAGCTCCCCAGCTTTATACAGTTGGATGCAAATTACATCATTTTTTCCCCGTTACTACTGTAAACTATAAAATGGTATTGATACTTTCCTTAAATATTAGGATAGATTAAATGAAACATTTCATAGGATGGGTTGGAATGGACTCACTGGAGCCTGGCTTATTTTCTCTCTTCCAGTTGTGCCACAACGAAAAAGTGATGAAGTGTGGTTGTGAGTGAAATCTGGCAATTCTCAGTCTTCACCCCATTCCAAAGCCAAAAAAAAAAAAAAATTCTCATATTTCATAGAGTTCATGGAGGTCACTTCCTTATTTAATATGCCCTGTGCATACACAGGCTTTACCCGACCATCTTCACTATACATGAAGCTGTGGATCCTCATCTACCCATTTTATAGATCAAGACTCTGAGGCTCAGATACTCTAAGTAGCTTTCTAAGTCTTTCTGTTCTTTGGCAATAGCGCTGAGCATCCGGGATTCCTCTGGCTTTAGCGTTGTTCTCATGAATTTAAGGTGCATTTAAGAAGGCCTTGATGATTATCATGAGGAGACTATCAACCCAAACCCCTTACGAGGTGATTTTATACATACGACTCCATTAGTTCTCACTCAACCCTTCCCACCAGGAGTTACTATCATAATCTTACACTAGAAGAAACACTGATTAACACAGTGAGTGCATTTGCTTGCGTATCCTGGAGTCAGACCACTTGGGTTTGACTCTGGCTCTGCAGGCATCAACCAAGTGCCTCAGGCACATTGCTTAACCCATGCTTTAAGTTTTCTCATCTGTAAAATGGAGAAAATAACTGCCGGCGTAAGTGAATTCTAATGATTTTTATTGAGTACGTGTGATCAGTCAATACGCCAGGAACTATGGTGGGATCTTCCTAACCTTCACCTCACTTGGCCTCATCATATTTGGTTTTATCATGCAACATTTTGAGCAGTTCCCATATGTTACACCGAGGAAGACCCTCAGTCCCTTTTGGCAAATGAGGCTACTGAAGGCTCATAAAATGGGCACGGGGAGCGTTATATATACACGTCTCTCTGTCCCCAGAACGGGTGTCCCGAACACTTGGAAGTCTCTTCCGAGAAGGAACTTCCAAACTATGCTGACCCAGGAAAGGGAAAAGCAAAGAGACACGCCTATTTGTACTTACTTATGCCTTTCGTATGTCATGTGCCAGCGTCGCCTCCATCAAGCCAACCTCTCTGCCAGAGCAACTAATTTACATCTTGTTCATTCAGGTCAGATGCAAGCCAAGCATGTGATGAGTGCATATGTGCCCTTGGAAACTCTAATGCAAGAGCCCAGCTTTCTTCACCTATGAATATAGACACTCAAGACATGTAGAGCAGCAGCAATTCTCTCTGCCCCTAACCTCCTGCAGGGCTCAGACTTGCCTGCAAAGCAGTTTGTTTTCAAAGGAGTCTAAAAAGGAAGAGATTTGCTCCTTTTTCGAGTACATCTTTTTTCATGTTGTTGGTGGGTCATTGAGCAGTTGGAGGAAATGCAATGCACTTAACTGTCTGGGGTAACCCCAAACACAGCAGGCCCGAGGTCTGAAAGTAACTGTTAGTATCCCCTTGCGGTTTGGGTTTCTGCAGAATGATTCCATTGAGGTGGCAGTGGGGAGATTGAGATTTGAACAGTGTGAATTCCCTTCTCCTCTGTCCCCAGCTAAGGAAGTGCTTTGTATTGAGGGATCTTAGGGTGACTGACAGAGAAAATGCAACCCATTTTAAAAGAGCATTTTCCTTCTTTCTGCCTTTCATTGATGGGCCACCCTTAGCACCAATTCCAATGGCTCTTATCATTTTGAAAGTGAAGTTTTCAAAGGCCTAAGATGTCCCAAACCCACTGTATTCTTACTCACTTTTTTCAGTCAAAGCCCTGAGGTAGGCTTTCGGGGTTTGGTGGGTGGAAGCATCACCTTCTGTGAGCTTATGTTTACCTTTAATTCCCAATATTGCCTACCTCTTCACCCCCGAACCACACACTTCTGATGTCTCCAGTATATAATAGCCTAAAGTACACCCTCCAGGGGGTGAAAAACATAAGCAGGACAGAGCAGCTAGCCCCTTATTGACACATGGGCTGTCAGATTGCCCCAAAATGTGGGGGTGCGATCTTCCTCTTCATTTGACAGTTTAACTGGCGTCATCTCTATCATCCAAAACACAATTTCTCAATGAAATACTAAGGGCTTTAAAATCAAAGTAAATGATGATTGAATCTAGGTCTCCTGTGGACTGAGAAATGTCCCCTCACACCCCTGAAGTTTCCATAAATGTAAGGCAGAGCAAGTAATAGCCCCTTTTTAGGATCGTCGTAAGATTAAAAGGGGGTAAGATATATAAAGTATCTGGCTGATAAGAGGCACACAATTAATGTTAGCCAAGCCCTGTTTCTTCCCTCGAACTACCCGCTATGCCCAGCACACTGACATGGAATCCTACTTCCTCCAAGGAATTACCACATTTTTGCATTTTTGACTTAAGGCAATACTTAACCTCAACCTCACTGAGCCTTAGATTCTGTTGCTTTAAAATGGAGTTAATGAATGGGTGACGGGCACTGGGTGTTATTCTGTATGTTAGTAAATTGAACACCAATAAAAATAAATAAATAAATAAATAAATAAAGACACACATAATAGAATTTAAAAAAAAAATAAAATGGAGTTAATAATACCTCCTCATGGAGCTTTTTAAAAGGATCTAGATGATCAAGTTGCCTAGGTCAAGAGGGTCTCTGAAGTAGGGATCTAATTCTTGGGAGATATAAAGATATACTCTGAAGATTAATCATGCTTCTCCCTCTTAGTCTAGAATGTTGGATTCTTTATTGATCTTTGTTGCATATCTGTCATTATTGGCTTTCTGAAACCTCGGAACAGTTTGGCACAGTGGTGGCAAGTTATAAACTCCCTTGCTCAGTGAGTTTTCTCGCACTTAGATGATCTTAAAATGGTCTCTCTCATCTATCTAAGCTCTTCTATTTCATGTGAGCAAAATGAGGTTTGGAAGAACACCATTATCATCAATATGCATGATATGATCTGCAGAGTTTGGTCAGTGTTTGCAGGAATGGGAATTGTAAAATATTTATGCTCCTTCGATAAGCACACATACCTTTACAGTTGCTATCGATTAAACATTTGAAATAAATCTCTCAGCTTTTGGTCTTTCTACTTGGGTTATTTTTTTTCCTGTGCCAAGTAACATGTTCATTAATGGACCATATGTTTATTCTAAGAACACTTCAATCAGGAAAATGAAGAGATAGAGTGACTATATCTATGTCACTCATATTTGGATTCTGTGGGATTTTTAATTTTCCTAGAAGGGCTAGCTGACTATAGGTAAGTAGTCCTCCTTGAAGGCTGATTGTGGTATACAAAATCATTTAAGAATTACCTCCTTTTTTTTTTTCTTATTTTAACACCTCTACCCTATAATTCCTCAAAATGTCTCTGGCTCCCCTATTAGCCTCAATTTCAGCTGCCAATGCCTGTTTGCCCCCTCACTATATAGTTCTAGTAGTGTCAATGAGACTATGGTTCTCTTTCCTAGCCAAGCTGTTCCCTCTGTATTAGATGAGTCCCACTTTTGCTTCCTTAGGTAAGTCTTGCCCTTTGATAAATACACTTTCCTTGAAGAATCATACCAGAGCTACCTCTTTCAGAACTGAGCATCAGGGCTTCTTTTCTGTGTTCAAGTTCTCTGTGCCTAGTCATCTCATTGCCTTGCTTATCAGTTTTCTACTCTTGAGGCCTCTAATAAGGCAAAAGGCCTCGTTTATTTTAGGTATACCTGGGCCATTACTGAACTGAATTTATCTACTCACATTACTAGGCACTGTGGTCAGCACATAAATATGTTATACTGTTATTTTATCTTTTCTTTCCCAGTTTTCTTCTCTTGGATGGAAACACCATTGAGTCTTTCTCCATCTGGTAATCCATCTAAGACAAAGCTCAGGTGTCTCCTTCTTCTAGAAATCCTCATTGCCCCCCTTTCTTATTTGATATATTGGGATCCCTTTGTCTGTAATCTTGTTGTGTCCTCTGAAAACCACAGGCTTAAGACAAGCAAACCAATGAATGTAAGATTGAGTAAGAACTCCAACAGCATTGTTGAGGATATGGATCATGACACTGATCTCTGTATTTCCTATATTTGTCACAGGACCTAGTCCTGATAAGTTACAGGAACTCAGTCAACTTGTGTTAAATGTGCATGAATGGATGAATAAAAGGAAAATGTGTGAAGGATTTCTTCTGTAGTTCTTGGTCATAACACTCTTTGAAAACATACTGAATAAGAGTAAAAATGCACAACTTATATGCATTTAACCATTCAACAAACATTCCATTACCACCTTGACCACCTGCTTGACCACCTTCCCAGACATTGACAGTCATTGAATATTTTGGCCGTGCAGATAAAGATTCAGTAACGTTCAGGGGAAGCACATTGCTATCTACTTGGAAATTATTGATATGTAGTAAAACGAGTGATTTTCCATCATAGGTACAAAAATGAAGTCTAGAGGCTAGGCGACCATATAACTTATCATCCAAATACTTTGGAAACAAAAGATGCCATTATTAACAGCTATAATGCTAGAACAATATAGGCATAAACCTGGAATCAACCAGGCAAACAGTGGTGAAAGCTTACGAGGAAAAAGACAGTGTTTTTATGAATGTCATTCTGCTGACACAAATTTCAATGTCCATAGGCAAATGTGATAGCCAAATGTATGAAGATCCTCCCCATCAGAGACTTTTATCTGAGTGTCTGAAGTTGCCTATAAACCTATTAGATATTTTTCATAGTCACTCGTGCTATGCATTATTACTACGGTTTGATGGATTCCTTCCTGCAGACCTATCTGTATAAAAAATATATATACTGCGTTACTGCTCTTCTGTATTTCCCCTTTCAGAGAATCTGGAAAGAATATGCATATATCTTTTGGCTATGCTGGAATTCCTGCATTGGTGTGTGTGTGTGTGTGTGTGTGTGTGTGTGTGTGTGTGTGTATGCACACATTTGTTGGGTTGTGTCCTAATGTTGGTAGCTTAGAAGAGAAATACCTGTTCATTTTTGACTGAAGGAGACTCGGTCCTGATTTCCCTGAGATTTTGGCCATAGTCACAAGACTAAACAATTTTTTTTTTAATTTATGATAGTCACACAGAGAGAGGGAGAGGCAAAGACACAGGCAGAGGGAGAAGCAGGCTCCATGCACTGGGAGCCCGACATGGGATTCGATCCCGGGTCTCCAGGATCGTGCCCTGGGTCAAAGGCAGGCGCCAAACCACTGCGCCACCCAGGGATCCCAAGACTAAACAATTTTAACAAAAAGTTGTAGAAGCCACCACCCCAACAAAAAAAGAAAGAGAAAGAAAGAAAGAAGAAAGAAAAGAAAGAAAGAAAGAAAGAAAGAAAGAAAGAAAGAAAGAAAGAAAGAAAGAAAGAAAGAAAGTTGTATTGTTCTATAGAATGCCTTTATCTGTTTCTCTCTGGAGAAAATGGGTGCTGAATAATGAGTAGGTTGGTTACAGATTTTTTTTTTTTTTTTGCAAAAAAATCTGCAATAATTCTTCTCTCTGTAATTGTGCCTCCTGGATAATCCCCTCCCATACTGAGTCTGGAATTAATCCTGTGTCTTATTTTGTCAAATGGGGCAACAGAAAATATGGCTCAGTATTGGTGTTTGCCTTTTTTTTCTACACTTTAGTATCCTGTAACCAATACCATATGAACAAGTGTGGACTGTCCCTATGGATGATGAGATACACGTTGTTAAATCATCCCTATTGCCCACCTAACATTAAAGCAATCAACCTTTATGTTAGGAAGCCATGTTAGACCATGAGCCGCAGCTGAAGTAGCTTAGATGAGAAGAATCATCCAGGTGATATATGGAATCACAAGAAATTTTAAGTTTATTGTTTAAACTGTTAAGTTTTGAGTTAGTTCGCTACTCAAACTTAGTTTGTTAGACAAGCCAACTGATGAAGACATGGCTACTTTAATATAGGATTGTCTTAGCAAAAATGTAAAGCATGTAGCAATTGGGGATCCCTGGGTGGTTCAGCAGTTTAGTGCCTGCCTTCGGCTCAGGGCATGATCCTGGAGTCCTGGGTTTGAGTCCCACATTGGGCTCCCTGCGTGGAGCCTGCTTCTCCCTCTGCCTGTGTCTCTGCTTCTCTCTCTCTCTCTCTCATGAATAAATAAATAAAATATTAAAAATAAGCAAATAAATAAATAAACCATGTAGCAATAGCTTTGGGATAAGGTTGGTGCACAGGTGGGAGATGAGGGCAGGAAATGTTTAGTAAATGCTGGAAAATCAGCAAGGAAACTATCAGCTTCTTAGTGGAAACTATGATTAAACTTAGGGGAAGCCTGCAAAGTATTAAGACAATTTTACAACTTAACACATCTTTAGCATGAGCTAAAATTGGCTAAAACAGTTGTAGTTCAAAAAGAAGCTTCAGATACCTGGCAGATAAGACACAGCTGAAAACATGAAATATTTCTTGTAGAAAACAAAGGATTTCTCAAGGCTGACCTAGGAATCTAAAGGGCAGAGTCAAGAGCAGTAGTGGGCAATGAAGTGGGAGCCATGCCCAGAAACAGAACCTGGCTCACTCCCTACCTTTAGAGTAAGAGGATCTGTCAACAGGTAACCAGGTGGACTGCAGAATGGCTTGGCCCAGTGCCTCTCTGGATCTAGCATTCCTCCCCTATTTCAACGTGAATCTCTAGTCCAACTGTCTTTCTTGAGTTCCCCTCTATATGTTAGCTGTATATGGGGTTCAGATAATGTGCTTTTTCAGATCACAGTCTCCTGATTGGGAGAAGCTGAGACTGAGACTGCAGTCGGCACTCAGATCTGTTATGGGTCATTAAAGCTGACGCTATAACGGTAAGAGGTTTTGGGGAGCCCTGGGTTAAGGGTGAGCATGTATCAAATGTGAGAAACATGTGAAGGGTTTGTGGATAGAAGGTAGACATTGTAGACTACAGAAAATGGGCACAGAATATTTATTGCTTTTTCTGTCACGGAGCAGAGTGTCTCTTCACAACCCCAGATGTGGGTTGGCCCCATGACTTTCTTTGACTAAAGCATTTAGTGAAAGTAACAATGTGCAAGGTCCAAGTCTGAGAATCAAGAGAACCTGAAGAATCTGTTCTCGATCTGGGGAACTATCGCCTGAGTCCAAATTAACCTTCTAGAGGCGGAGAAACCATGTGGAGTGAGTTCCCAATTGTCTGAGCCAAAGCCCCAGGCAGGTGTGTGAACCAAGCTGCGACTAGCTCAGCCTAGTCAGACCAGACAAGCTATGAAGGCAAGCACAGCAGCAGACTTGCAGATGCACAGAATTGGGACAAAGTTAAAGGGCCATTGTTTTATGCCATTACTGGGTACCGTTATTAAGAGGGCTTTGATTTGGCAACACTCAACTCTACGATTCACACCGAGTTCTGGAGCAGACTGACTTAACCTGAGTCTTGGATTCACTAGTGTTTAATTGACCTTGGCTAAGGTACTTAACCACCTCCTGCTTGTACCTCTTCATCTGCAAAATGGAGACACTCCCCCCTTCCCCCAAAAAAACAGTGGTAGGCACTCTGGTCTTCTTGTTATGAGGTATGTGTAAGGTAGCTCTATTGAGTGTCGAAGCTGAGCAGTGAAATCCCAGGGGCAGCCTAGAGATCCTCTGCCATAAAGAAGGGGAAAAGGTAAATGAAGTTTGATTTAAGGATGTGAAATTAAACCATCTCCATTTTATAAATGTTTCTGGGACTTTTCTGGTTGTGCGTTCAAGCTGAATAATAACAGTAGTTCTTATATATGGGGCATCTTCTGCATGTCAGGCACTTTACACACATTATCTCTAATTCTTACAATTATACTACTAAGCAGTCGATAAATGATAGCTATTATTATGCATCACACTCTGTGTAAATGCTTTACAGCATTATCACATTTAATCCTTAAAATCACTTCTATGATAGGCATTATTAACCCAACCTCACAAATAAAGCAACAGAAGCACGCAGACCTTAGATAATGGACCCAAACACACAGAGCTGGTAAGTGGCAGAGCAAGGATTCCTATTTGGGTCTGTCATAATCTAAAACCTATGTTCTTTTAGCTAGTGCCACTCTGCATCTTGGCAGATGAAAATCCTAGGTAGTGAGAGTTCTTTGTCAGCTTCACATGAGCACGGACGGTGGGTTATTGTCTGCTTTGTTCTCAGAAGTGCTTATCTAGAAGCAAAGGGGAAGGCTGGGGGAAGCTGTCCACACTCCCTAGTGAGTGTTAACATGGGCAGTATGGACTCTCCAGGGTCCTTGCCGGGCATGACGCATTAAACCAAATGAATTGACTCCTAGAAAGTGCCTTTTGCATCACTGGTTTTCAAATTTTGTCTTGGGTTCTATCATATTAGGAGTGAGGGGGTTATGGGAAATGGACAATGTGTCTGGCCCTGTCCCCCACCTATGTTTCAGTCATGGAATCTTCACGTCTATGTGTTCTGTCATTGCAGTACATTGAAAAATATAGCTTAACAGAAGTGTTCCTCTTTTAAAACAGCAGCAGCACCAAAGTTGAGGACTTCTGTTTTATGCAAATGCCCAGAGTATAGATAAGACCCGTGGGGCCCAAAGATGGAAACTTTTATAAAGACTCTCAAAGGTAGACTTAGGATAGAGACAAGATTAGACCTCAAAAGTCTGGCTTTCTTCCCCTTGTAGAACCTTCTGTGAGGCCACTAGTAGATGACATCCCCAGTCAATTTTGATGTGCAAGGAGATTCTCTTAAGTGTCCCTTAGATCCAAAAGATTTAGCTGAATATTTAAACAATGAATTACCACGGCCTGTTTTGAGGATGGAGCAAATGGAAGAAACTAGTTCTAGCTTCATCATAATTTTATTTGGGCCACCTTTGGACTATGTTTGACCATATGTAGGCCAATTTACAGTGACCTCTGGGATCAGAGGCATTGCCAAGACATTAGACCAAATGACCTTGGGGACGCTGTCCTGTGCATCAAAGGATGTTCAGCAGCATCTCTGACCTTTGCTCACTAGAGGCCAGTAATCCCCCACCACTTGCCCAGTTAGGACAGCTCCAGACACGATCAGATGTCTCCTGGCCTTCAAAGGCACTCTCAGTTGGGAACCACTGGTCTGATCTAGGCACAAAAATAATTTGATCATCACTTTTCAGTGTCATCCAAAAGAAAACTAAACTCACAACCTAAAATGATATTTGCACTAGTCATGGAAAGCAAAAACAGAACTTGAGCCAAGACTAATGCAGCTTTTAGAACATTTGGTTTTGTTTTTTTAACTGATTTATGGTAACCGAGTTGTGCAGGCCCTGAAGTGTTTGTGGATGTTTCAAAATGACCCGCTTTTCATGAACATCAAATTTTTGATCTATCTGCGGGAAAAAAAAAAATGAATTGATAGCTGCTATCAAATTTGATAGCAGATCCTGGATATAAAAAAAAAGTTTTCTTGCTGTAAAATTTTAGCTGCTTGTCACTTACATTATATTATATCACATCTCACAATGACATATTGCAATGTGGTGCAATGTAAGTCACATAATAGACAACTGCAATTCATAACTTTCCGAACAGGGAGTCATTCTTTACTGAGAAGTTTCCCAAGGGAAGCGAAGGATTCCCGCTCCTGAGGTCATTCACGGCGCTGACGCTCCTGGCCTATGTGGGACTCTTCTCTTCTTATCCTGTCTTTACTCTTGATTCTTCCAACCTACCTCGTTTTTAAAACTGACCTTCCTGTATTTCTTCTGAGTGTGATGGAGCTGTCAATCAAGTGGCTTGCCTCTGTGGAAAGTGGGGACTCATCCAGGCCTGACCCATAGGGGTCTCCAACTGCTGCTAGCCTGAGGTTGCACTTGTATGAACTAAAGGATGGATTCACCTTTGGGCAGCTACCAAGCCTCAAAGGGTTCAAGGGCTTGGTGATGAAATGAAGCCTTTCTGAAAATGAGAGAAAGAAGACCTCGCTGGGGTCATAGCTTCTCAAGGGGAGAATGAACTGGTTTTC
Source organism: Canis lupus familiaris (assembly GCF_011100685.1). Lineage (NCBI taxonomy): Eukaryota > Metazoa > Chordata > Mammalia > Carnivora > Canidae > Canis > Canis lupus. The sequence continues at coordinate 87,329,374 of NC_049226.1, read as the reverse complement.
AGTCGCTGTTCATCCCAGGGCCAGGGGCCTTGTACAGGGAACAGCTCACAAAACTGTTCACGGCAGCCCGGAGGCTATTTCACCTCCATAAACACAGAGAATGGCTCGGTTGAGTCACTTGCTCATCTCCTAGGCCAAGCAAAAAAGGCCAACCTTTTTTCTTTTAAAACAGGAATTGATGGGAAGCCGAGGATAAAGAAGATCTCTCCTCCAAAAATACCAAGCTGTGGAATCTGCGTAGGACTGATCCTTCCACGAGCAATCTTTCTTTCTCTTTAAAGACTGTGCAGGGAGGGCAAGCTAACACAGGGAAAGAACGTAGAAGTACTAGGGAAAGACAGAGTCCTATCATATCCCTGGGCCACCTCGATCTGCTCACTAGAGAAGATAGTTAAACTCTAGACCTGTTATTTGGGCCCATTTACCTTTATAGCGCAGGTAGTTTGAGTGGGTTTTGTTTTATTTTGTTTTGTTTTGTTTTGTTTTGCAAGCAAGTAAGTCTTACTAGATACAGGCACTCTCTCCATTTACTTTTTCCTGTCTAAGACTTGGAAGATAAGCTTTTCACGAGCTCTCTTGTGTGAGTGCACATTAAATGCATTCATTCATTCACCAGCCTCTTACCTTCTTTAAACTCAGCCACCATGTATTGAACTTCCCTTTGAGCCCAGGTATGATACCCTAAGTTTGCATAATCTTTAAAAGCTCCTTGCAACGCTGTAAGTACTGCCTGGATGTAACCATTTTAAGAGGCTGAGAGAGGCAATCGCTCACCAGAGATCAGCTAGCAAGTGACGGAGCCCAGTCCGTCCTCAACCTGTGGGAGATGATGGCCTCCCCACCCTGGTGATGGTCTTTGTCATTCTCACTTTCATCACTGTTGCCACTGAGAATACTTTATATAATAGAAGCTTGAGGAAGACAAGAATTGTGTGGGATCGAGGATAATAGGATCACAGTGGTGCAAGCCCATGCTTCCCCGCCCCCATGATTTTTTTTGCATCATAATATTTTTCTTCTCCATCCTCTAGGAGAGCAGACTGGTGCATGTTGTACAGCATGAGGCTCAGGCCCCCTGCACTGTGAGTCGTCTTGCTCCTGTGAGCCTAACACTCAGGGATCTAAAAGAGTGGACTTTGTAGGGACCCAGGGATTGATTAGCACACAGTGGACTTCCTTTGCTCTTGGCCATGGTTTCCTGAATTTCACTGGATCTCCTAAAAATACTGATAACTTCCCTGCATCTCATCTTACTTTGTTCTTCTCATCTTTGCCTTTTGGCAGAGCCACGTGTCGCCGGTGTATTAAGCATCTTGGCCGGGTAGTGCTCTTAAGGAGAGTCAGAGGTAGGAGCACCTATGTCCCTAGCAGGGAGATTTTTTTTTCCCTTTTCCTTTTTTCTTTTAATGTTTTGGAATATATATACTCTCCTCACTAATTTGACTGTCCTTATTCCTCTTTACCATCAGCATATTGAAGTCTACGATACATTTCAGGGTAGGTTTCCTATAGCTAGCTTTATCCTTTAAAGTCCATCCTTACCTGATGTCAGCTTCCTTCTTTTCTCTTTAAGTCCCATGGACTTTGCTAGTAGGTCCCCTGGAATAATATGCTAAAAACCTTTGCTACTTTTCTGTTCTCGGCCGCTCTGTATTACCATCACCTTTCTGAGGACGAAGGGCCCTGATAAGAGAAATGGCTGATACTAAAACTCCATGTTCTGTATTTACAAACAAGACCCAGCACGTACCCCAATAATGCATCTCCAGGAAGATCTTGCGCAGCCAACACTTGGATTTTAGATTCTCACACTGTAGTTCCAACCTTGGAAATTGTGCTTTTGAGAGATATGAATAAGTAATTCCTTGCTAATGGCCGTTGGCTTATTTTGGAAGGCATTCTTTTAAGAGATTAAGCAAGTGAGTAATATAATAAAAACAATGACTGCCTTTGGAAATGTGCTTCTTTAAATGACCCTCACAGTGTGTCTGTACTTGACTTCAGGGGAGTGCTGGTCTAGACTACCTCCACTTTGCACCCAGCACTATTTTTATGCCTCAGTTCTTGTTTTTCCCCTGCAGTTCTCCTTCAGAGTTATTATTTGAAATACTGTATTTTATTGATTCCAACATATATATGCATATATTTATTTTTTAATGTTTGAATATCTATGAAATAAGGCCATGTCTTATAGTTGAAGGCATGTATATTGTCAGCTTTTTAATGGGACGTTATTTTTCTCAGTTGGACATAAATTAATGGTATATCTCTTTAACAATATTGTATATTTGATGATATTAAAGTTTTAAAGGCATCAGATTAGAGTTGCCAGGGTTTACCCAACTAATATTTTGATGGTCTTCTCTAAAGGCTTAGCTGATAGCTTCTAGCCTTCTATAGTTTGAGAAAGGGAATTACAAGTGTTTGAAAACTATACATGAAATATCAGCAGTTTTGCCGGACCAATATTCTAGGAGTAAAGTGCAAGGCTTTGAAAGGCAGTAGGTGCGACTGGCGCGAAGGCAGATTCAGCAGCTTGGAGCCCCGTTTTGTGCCTGGCAAGTCAATTAACATAACAGAGCTTCAGTTTCCCCATCTGCTAAATGGCAATGATAATCCTTACCCTGAGTGTATGCATTTAGAAGCAGATGGATAGACAGACACACTGTAAATGATATAGTAGGTGCTAGAAAAACAAACTATTGTTTTTTTCTTGTGATTTGACATTTCACCCAGGCAGAGTAATCAAATACAGACTTATCTTAAAATAACTGCAGGACTTCTAAATAAAATCCTCAGCAGAGATGTGAGCATACTTTCTAATTTTTATAATCTTTTTTTATATTTCTCAATTAAGGATATTTTATAAGCGATCATATTTCTAGGCAATGTTAGATTATTCCTTGAAAATAACTTCTTACAAACTTAAACATCTATTTTGGAATACATACATATTTTAGAAAGACAGGCTAAACAGGATGAATATAGGGGCATAGATTTTCTTCTTTCTCTCCTACACAATCAAGATGTGAACTTTGCATAATTTCCTGTGTATATTTTAGTCATCTTACTTTGGGGAAAAAAGATAATGAATTTTAGATAATTGTCTCCTAACCATTCTAAAACTTTCTTCATTGAACTGTAGCCTACCAACATTTATAAGAAAGGCAAGTTTCAGATCAATTTACAATATATGTATCAGAATATGGCCAAGTTATTTCTTTATTTCTAAGATTTGAATCTATGCACTGATCAAAGTTTTTCATATATATACATATATATTACCGTTATACACAGTATGTGTTTATATCAATGTACTTTCCAGTTCCATTAGTTGATCTGTGTGTGTGTGTGTGTGTGTGTGTGTGTGTGTGCTAAAACCTCCTAAATGTGTAGGACATATTTGTTATGTTATGAAAAACATCAAGGATGTGTGCAGACATACTCAAAACACTAAGAGCCACATCATTAATATCTTTTTCGAACCAAGCATAGTCTTATGATAATAGATTTTATGGATCTCCACAAAATGTCTCATTGCATTTGTCTTCAAACATATTTGTGGCCATTCCTTATCATTCCTGGAAGTCAATTCCTTGTATATCTGACCATTATTCCTTAATTGTGATAAGTACCTCTGCACATAACAGTGTTTTCATTTTTGCAAAGCTTTATTCGAGCCCTACTTTTTTGAGAGACCTTCCTGATGAAACTAATCCAGTAATTACATATCTTCATAAAACTCTTGTATTTCCTGTCTCTAACCTTAGAAGATAAGTAAGACTACCAAATTCTGAGCTATTAGAACCATATGTCATATGTTTATGGAGTTCTTTTGATGTATGGGGATGATTTAATTCTTTAATATGTCCAGAAATCTGCCCAAACATACTGAGAAAGAGAACCGGTGATACTGTAGAAGCATATCTTTTAGTAATATTATCTAGTATTTTAATATGAATGAGATTTGGTATAATAATTTCTGGTGTAAAGATGTCTTCCATATGCATTATTCCTTTTGAAGGTTGATAAAGAAGACAAAGTACCTAGACTATCTCATAAGTTCCAGGTACTGCCCTTGGCATTTATCCTATATTCTTTCATTTGTTCATCACAGCAATTTCATTTTAACATTATCAAACACAGTCTGTTACAGAAAACTAAAAGCTCCATCCAAAGTCACATCTTCATTAATTGGTGGCTGCAGAACTTGTCTGATTTCAAAGTTTATGATATTTCTCCAAATACCACATGTTTACACACGCAGTATATTAGAATAGATGAATCCTTAGGTCACCAGCACTAACCCATTCATTTTGTAGGGGAGGGAGCTGAAGTCCACGGAGAAGTAAATCACAATGTGACCTTGATGGAACTAGCAATGACAGTCTGGCCAAGTGAAAGCATGAAGCTCAGAGAAAGATGACTGTGCTCAGCATACCAGGTTCAATATCACTTTTTTATCAGACTGCCCTAAGATAAACAGTCGTCAAAAGACTGAGAATAATATACTCAAGCAATAGAAAGAGAAAATTCTAGTAAGCAATCTATTAGGATGAAAGTAGAGACAATAGGTGACCCAGAAAGGTCCAAGGACAATAATTACTATATTTCTCTATGAAGTGCATCAGTACATTCATTCTGGTGGCACGTTAGGGAAGAGATAGAAAATGAAACCAATGCCATGTCCAAAAATCCACATAATACTATCCTCTAGTTGCCTGGGGCCTTCAATAAACATTAAACATTGACAGTTAGCTAAAACCTGGTCACTGACAAGTATCTGAACCAATGATGCATAGGAACTGAAAAAGACATAAACAATATATAACAAAGCTTGCATCAGAACTATAATGGAATCTAATAAACCTGCAAAAATAGAATCATTAGCCCCAGTTCACTGGCAGTGCTGCTGTACAAATTATAGTGATGCCTATGGATCAACTCGAATTTGGAAAGAACTCACCATCATGATCTGACTGTAGCCAGAAGCACATTGAGTAGTGAGGTTCAACTTGTCTGTCACAGCCATAGAGAGGACACCAGCCTGAAACTCCCAGAGAGATTTAGCTATCTATGACTATGGATGTTATCGCCACTCTTACCAGCCCATTACTTTGTAAAGATGAAAACTCTCTTTTCTGTAGGGCCAGTTTTACAAGTTGGGTAAGGTCTAAGAGGGAACTTTGTTTATGACAGTATAGAAGTTGGAATGTGTGTGATCATTCCTCCCTAAATCACAGTATTTTGCAGGCTAACCTGTGAATTTCTCCACTATATGACAAAAATCCATGTTAAATTATAGCCTTCCTTTCTATGAATTCAAATTAGTATAAGACTGAGTTGTGAGAACAAAAATACACTGTATGGGAGGAGAAATACAGTGCCTATTTTATTCACTACTTTGTTTGCAGTTCCAGGGGAGTGACTAGCACATGGTAGGCACTTAATAAATAGGTATTGAATGAATGAGTGAATTAGGATATAATGTCTCTTACAAATAACCTCAAAGGATAATGGGGGAGATAGTCCTTGACTCGTGTGTCTGCCTTCACAGTTACCACACTGTCCTGTAGAAAAAAAGCAAAGAAAACACATTTTGTAGCAACTGTTAAACTTTCCCTTGCTCTGCTCACAGATGAGGGGAAGCTGAGTTCTTATGAATGATTGGAAATTAGCTAGATAGAAAATGGAGGGAGCAGAAGATATGTATTGCAGATAAAGGGGAAGGAGAGTCGATTTTTTAAAGTTTTTTTTTAAGATTTTATTTATTTATTTGAGAAAGAGAGAGAGCATGAGCAGGGAGGAAAGGTAGAGGGAAAGGAGAAGCAGACCCCTTGCTTAGCAGGGAGCCCCATATAGGACTGGATCCCAGGACCTGGCCTGAGCCAAAGGCAGACACTTGACTGACTGAGCCACTCAGGTGCCCAAGAGAGTGGACTTAAAAAGCATCATTGGTTTTGCATGTTCAACTCAAATAATGTATAAGGAATATAGAAGATGAGAACAAGGTAGAGGGAGAGAGGGATAGATAATAGAATTGAGGAGAGAGAGTGCCATTCATCACTGCCTTTTTTTAAAGCACACCATCATTGATTTTTAAAATACATTTAATGTTCCATAGTTAGCATTGAAGATCTTCACAATCTGGATTATTATTGTTGTTGTCTTACTAAGGTGCTCTTAGGTCAAAAATTCTATCATTGTATCAACTCTGAAATGTTTCATTTGCCTGCATATAGAGAGTTGTATGCCATCGGATCTAGAGATAGAAAACCCAGCCCTATGGAGACCTATAATTTTTAAGTCCTCTTTATTTCTATCCTTTGATTATGTATATTATGGTAATGAGGATTATATTCAAAGAACAACTTCAGTTACCCACATATTCTCCTTTACCATTTCTCTTCTCTCTTTGCTTTACTCATGGCCAACATGTTCAATCACTGGCCACTCAGGTAAGGGGCAGTTAAATAGCACAGCATTAATTATCACCCAAATGCCTTATTTTAGTTTATTAATATTTTTGTTTGTTGCATTGGGTGTGGGCATGAGTTTGTTGCACTGGGATGAGAGAGATTCAGGAAAATTGTAAGAAGAAGAGGAAAAAGGGGGGAAAGGAAACTCATATTTATTGAGTATCTTCAATTTACCAGACACTGAACTTAGCACATTTTGTTTTGTTTTGTTTTACTTAAATTAATATTTTCCTGTTCAAAACAACATATGGGTAATTATTCTTTCCATTTTATAGATAGATGTTCAAGATTATTCAGTTATTTGTGAGAGTTCTCACAGATCATAATCAAAAGAGCTAGGATTCAAAGCAAAATACTCAACCATGAAGCTTGTGCTTTCTCTATTCTACAGCACCTCTCTCCTAGTATTCATTGTAATTCATCCCAAATCAACTTTTAAGATGTTTATCTATGTGAGTGTCCCCTTTTCGGCTTCCAAATTCTTTCTCTGCTTTCTCTATCCACTTTAATAAACCAAAGGATCCAAAGCACATGATATGTGTTATTCAGGTCACATCCCTAGATAGAATGTCATGTATGCCTAATGCTGTGTCTATGAAGTGCTCAAAATTAATTCAAACTCCTGTGCTGGAAAGGAATAAAATGATTGTCAACTACATTTAACACTTTTTTAGAAAAGGAGAATTTGCATCTCCTGACAGCTCATTTTGTTTCCACATTCAATTTTAATATTTGCTTGTGCTTACCAAAAGGACAGTCATGTTTATTTGGCACCCACAAAATCCCCAGACCTATTTTTATACTTGTAAGTAGATTCTAAATCAGTAAACAGCATTATTTTTTAATGGCACAAACAAGAAAGTGGTCCAAACAAGATTTGATAAATAAGAACCATTTCTCTGAGTAATTCTTTCTACTCCTCCTGATGTTCTGTTGATCCCTTTCTTTTTTCAATTTTTTTTTCTTTTGAAGCAAAAGTCTCAGAAAGCAAATTCTCAAAGAAAAGATTCTATGTCCTAAGGCATCTTTACAATAACTGTGAAGACTTTAAGGTAACTAAGCATATGCCAGTTTATCTCTTGGTTTCTCTCTTTCAAAAATCTTCAGAATTAGAATGCTCTGTACAGACCAGAAACGATCTAACAAATTGACTGAGGAGTTCTGACTTAATTTATCACCCTGAATAGCATATGGACAACCACATATATGTCTATTCCATGTATCTAAGTTATATCCCTGGTAGTCAGTAATCTCAGCATTAAATTGTCTCCCATAATATACACTAAAAAAAAAATAATAAATGCTAAGAGCAGTTCTACATCTAAATAGAGCAATAATTTTAGGATTTTTAATATTTGTAAAGGAAATTCTTAACTTCTGAAAACACTCTCGAATTATGATTTTAAAAGGAAAGCAATCCAAAAAGATATGGAAACTATACAAAATAACAAGAGTTTTATTAAAACTATTTGAGCAAAGAAAATCTAGTTTTCTGAACCAACTCCACAATCATATGCAACTTGGAGAATGGAAGTACAGATCTGTTATCTATTTTTCTTAGCTTGCACATCATCCTTAATTACAGTTTAGACGACAAAATGAAACATAAATGGCTTTTTATCAACGGAACATTGCTGGAAGCATAAACAATAAATTATGAATTACTGAAGCAGAAGCCTTTTGGATCATGTATGCATAATGCTATTCTGCATATTTGGGATCCCAGTTGGACCTCCTGTTTCATGCAAATTGAGTTCTACCTTTTGTGATTCAACACTGCCATGCCTCATAGGGGTCAGAGCTGACACCCTATATGGAAAAGATCTCTAGTCAATGTTTCGTGCTGTGTGGTGCTGTGGAAAAGTCCTCTATGTGAGCAGAGCAGACAGGGTCACCATACTGCAAACATACATATGTAGGTATTCATTATCGCACTCATACCAGCACACGGTTTTCACTTGTTGCTTAGGTATGGTTGCCTGGGAAACCCAACAATAATGGCTGGGCTGTGACTGAGGGATAGAGGCTTTTGTGAAGGCCACTTGAGGAAAGGCGTTATTTTGGAAAGTCCTGTGCTAGCTTCAAAGCAGCCTGGTGTAATGGAAGAACTCAAGGAGCCCCGAGGAGGCCGGAAAGAGGACGATTGGCTTACAAAGTGGAACCCCTGGCGCTGTGGATCATCGGGAAGACCTGTCAAATCCAGTTCTGCCCAGCTCAGGGCACATCTGGCTTAAGGAAGATGAGAGAGGGGCTTTGTCCGCCTCAGCACCTATATCCTCAGTACAACAGAGGCGTGCATGCAGATTCAGCCTGAGGAAAGATGGAGGACAGAAGGCCAACTCTGGCTGGCCTGGGAGCAGGGGAATCCACTTCCACCTTCAGGCTGCAAATGTCAGTTTTGTGGTGAGAGCAATGAGAGCTAAGTAGACATTCTTCAAAAGAGCAAAGGAAGATTGTCTTTAATCTTCCTTGCAACACGATTCCACAGGGTATGTGTGTTAGGAGGTTGTGAGTGTTTGAAAGCACTTGACATGCCAGAATGGAAAGTAATCCCTTCAGATTGGAAGTTGGGGTCAGCTTCTGTGTGGAGAAATCCAAGTTTCATGTTGGCAAAGCAGACAGAAAAGAAATCTTTTATATCCAAAAACAGATCCAAAAATCAGGCAGCTATTTCCATGGCTAGCAAATATTTTTAGTTTTCCCCACCTTATCCTCCTCTTCCTTTATTTTTTTTTTCTTTTTCTTTTGTCTTTCTATTATAATACTCTTTAGATTGTAACACGTTACTACGCAGGTTTCTTGCAATGCATTCAAGTCAGTATGAAGGTTTTCAAAGCTACCAATGAGACCACTTTCATAATTACCTTACAACATTCAAAAATTAACAGAGTTCAAACTGCAAGGAGACCTAGTTGAGAATAGCATGGGGATTTAGGAATTAATAGATTAATAGGGATCTTGTTCCATTTACTGATGAATGTTTTCTCATGTGCCAGACATTGTGCTAAGAGCTGTCTAGCACATCGGTCACACATATCTATCACAGCACACCTGTGGGGTAAATAGGTATTGTTTCCTGATATTATTGATAAGGCAACTAGCGCTTAAGATTATTGGCCTATAGTCCATGTTCTTCTAAGGGATGCACTGAGGGGATAAAAACACATAAAACACACTGCTTGAAATTGGCCAGTCAGTTGAGATAGAAACCTCACAAAACGAAGCATGAATTATATTTTAAACAGGTAAGCATGTTATAGACATTGAGATAACCCAAGACGCATTTATTCCAAAGCTCTAGTCAGCATTAACATTATCCAAATTAACTGTCCCAATGATATCTCTAGAGTGAGGTCCTTATCAATAGGGTCTTGGTCAAAAAGGAGATACCAAGAAGAGGGGAAAAAAATATTAGTGGTATCAGGTACCCTGGTTCCCCTGCTCTCTTCTCTTAAGTCTACCAAGCTGTAATTAAGTTCAAGTTTAGCATCTACATCTTTCCTTTCCATAATATCCTCTCAGGAGCAAAGTTTTATGTTTTTCCTCATTTCTCTATACACATGATTCAAATATTTCGGCATAAAACATGAAGACTCCCATTTCACTAGACTGCTTTCTGGCAATTCCAATCAAATCTTTTAATTGCAGTCCAGGCTGGAGAAGATCAGGTTTCTGGCAGACCTGAAATGTTCTGTAAGCAAGATATTTCTGTATCTATAGAAGGTCCATTTATCTTCCCTGTCTTGTTATATGTAATTGTTGAGTATCTTACATTTTCACAGTTAGAATGGAAGCCAATATGACATATGGTCAGCAAAACTCCTCTTGCTTTTAAATTCACCCAACTGGAAGGTGGAAAAACCAATGACTGGGCCATATAATTGACCAAACTTAAGGTGCTATGGTTGGTGTATATGTATATATATATATATATATATATGTTATAAATGACTCATCATATTTTCGACCTTTGCTTTCAACTTTATCAGTATTGAAAGTTGCCTTCTTAATGTGGATGAAATGTGAATCTCATACATTCAGAAAGAGAATTATTTGTGAAATCACTCAACTGTGTAGGAGATAAGAGACAGCTAATTTCTATCTCATTTTGTCTTTGATTATAAATTAGTCAGCTGAAAATTGCAGAAGGCCCAATCTATATGAGGGAGGAGAAAGATCACAGTAACTTCAAGTTGAATGACGTGGCTACAAGTTCCTCAGAAAATGCCAAATACTAAAACCATCTCCCATAAGAATCTAATTAAATGGTGGGATCGTCCACTCATCAATTATGAATTTGGATATATTGGCTCTCTCAAAATCTTTACCTTGGTACTTGTAAATCATGACACTGCCAGTGGAGAAACATCAGCTGATGCCTATTTTAAAGTCCATCTTATGTAGAAAAAAACAATTCTAAATATGATTATACCATTTCATTCTCCCCATCTTTTTTTATTAAAATTCAATTAGCCAATATCATTAGTTTCAGATGTAGTGTTCAATAATTTATCAGTTGCATATAACAGCCAGTGCTCATCACATCACATGCCCTCCCTAATGTCCGTCACCCAATTACCCCACCCTCCCACCCACCTGCCCTCCAGCAACCCTTAGTTTGTTTCCTATAGTTAAAGGTCTCTCATGGTTTTTCTCCCTCTCTGATGACTTCCCAATTCTCTCCATCTTTCAAACACAAAATATACCATAGTTTTAAAATAAATCATGTCTAGTATTTGGACTTTTTTTGGTATTTATATTCTCTTATCATTAACAGGGAATGGGTAATAGGCTAACAAAATAGTCATTTATCTATCTACTTATCTATATATCTTTGACATTTTAAATCTGACAACTTTTTCCCATTATTTTCATTGTTTCTACATATGAAGAAGGGACCACTTTTTTTTTCCTATTTTTATAGTAACTATCCAGATGCCAAAAAGTTTGAGGTCTAAGGAGCAAAACTCATGAATTCCTGATCTAGGAAAAGGAAGATAGAATATAAATTATACATATCTATTCCAAAGACCAGTGGGCTCATGATTTACTCTATGGAGATGTTGAATATTTGGATCCTAAATCCAAAATCACAGTGAACATATGTCCTGGTTTCCACAGCAACCCATTTCACTTTAAAAAAATGTCGCAGTTGGAATAATAAATTATGTGGTCAGTCTCGGCAAAATAAACACACAACTTAAAATAAACAATTGTGGCACAGAGAGTACTCTTTCCACAAAATTTTTGCAACACCTGGCATCTTTTTTTCCCAATTATTTCACACACACACAAACCTGTGACATAAATAAAAGTGGAACTTCCATTTTCTAGTTTCAAAACAAAACAGATAACACTCAGTCTTTTAAATATTCTATTAAAGGGCTTATCGAAACATGTGATAGGCCAAAAAGAGGTTATCTAAGTGTGTAAACTGTTTACTTTCTATTGATTCCAAAATTAAGTGAAAGCATGCAAAACTCATTTACTGTCGAACTAAAATCTCCTCTTCAATAGGTTTAGGGCATTACAGATATACTACAACACCACACTTTTCCATACACCCCAAAAAACCTCTCCTTCACTCAACACATGTTTATGGAGTGCCTTTGATGGGTCATACTTATGTTACAGGCATATCTTGATATTGCATGCACGGAAAATGCCAAGAAGCTCAGAACCTTTGGGATGGGAAAACACTCCTTCATAGAGAATTTTTAAATGTAGGGCATTTCATATGCAAAAATAATGACTGATACCTATTAGCTCACAATCAAAGTGAGAATGGACCACACTTATGCACAGACTTTTAGTACAGCTTGGGATTTCTGAGTTGGCTTTCATCTTAGACATATCCATGTGACTTCCATAAAAAAAAGAATGTTGTTAGCTGAAAAACAAAGACAATGTATTTGGATTACAGTTCCTGATTAGGGGAGGCTAACAAAGGAGTACTCCATTTTGAGGAGAGAGAACAGGATTTTGTCTCCTTAACGTTTGGAATAGTGGAAGCCAGCTGAATACTATCTGTATAATGACTTTGTCATTTCATTTTTGGTGATGCATTCACACCTATCAGAGCATTCCCCAAAGAACTAAGTAGCACTCTGTTAAAAGGTAAGGTCATAATGTATTTAACAAGAGCCATAAAATGTTATTTTATTTCATGGAGGAAATGTTAGCAAAATTCACTACCTCCCTGAAACAGAACATAGCAAATAACCCAAACAAATGTCATGAACCAAATTTTATTCTTCTAATTGGCTATAGCTCTTATGGAGACCATTCAGAAATCCAAACAAGTACCTATAGTAAAGCCGAGAGACAGCTTAAGACAATGCATTTATTTTGCTAATCATTCCAAATCAGCTGAAACTAAGACTTACATATACCTGGGCCAAAATAAACAGTGAAAAATGCTTGTTGAATATACAGCAGCTTAGGAAACAAAAAAATATACAGATGAGATAGACTTTTAAAAAGAGAGAGAGAGAGATCTATGACCTTCATGTGTAATAGACAATAGTTAAGGGAAATAGTTAATCCAAACTCGGTTCTCAAGAAATAATGAAATGGATTAAATGTTCTCCACGAGTGAAAGACTTAACAATAAAATCAGTTTATATTAGCTCCAAAATAATACTGATAAGGAGTGTCCTTCAAGAAGGATTTCCTGATCTAATTGCTATTATCAAAGTTGGTACAGGCTTAAAACAAATACCTCTAATGTGTACCCACAAATCAGGCAAAATTAGGATAGGCTTTCCCTAAAGACTCGGTAAACATTCAATTAAAACTTAACGACTGCGAAGTATAAGCCAGTTCCTTCTCTATCAGATATCTCAGTATCTAAAAATTCCTGGAACTTTCCCAGGGGTTAAATCTTACTGTTCATTCTTCAGAGTAAGGTGATTGAGGTATTCCCTAGGATAAAATTAACTTTCACATTAACAATTTTCTTATCTATTGTTTCAATATTGGAAAGAGGAAGTGATGTAATTACCGAGCCGCTAGGCTGATAAGCTAAGTTTCAGTTGCTCATGGGTGAACAAAAGTTATTTTACTGATATGTTCAGTCAAATTATCAAATCACATCCTATCTTCCAATTTATGTTCAACCCTGTTTCACAGGGCTAATATATTTACCTTCATTTTTCTTGATGGTAAAATTCGGATTGTTGACCATTTCTGGAAGAAGACTGTATAAGAAATAATGTCCGTTTTTGGGATCATCTTTGTCCATGGCACTCACTGTTTGAATAACCTGTAACATAAAACTTGACATCAGCATTTCTGATGACATCAGAGGGCTTATACGGACTTTTAAGGTGAGTGACATCTCTTTAGTGGACTAATAGTGTGGTCCAATATTATTTTTTTTTTTTCAGTTTTTCTGAGTTGTTGTGGATGGTTTGTGCCAAGAACAAGGAGAAACATTTATCGCATTAAAACCTCAGCTTTGATAAATAGATAAGAATTAAAGTCATTACCTTTGTGTCCACTTGGTGTCTGTGGCTCAAAATAGCAAATTTAAGGCTATTTGAAAATTCCACTGGGTAATTACAGGTTTCTTTCCAATTTGAGTATTTACAGGCATCTAAAATGAGATTTGGAATTGTTACAGTGATTGTAATGTGGCTCTTGGGAGGATCTTGGAAGTAAAGAACTTGAATCTTGAACCCTCAAAACATCTCTTTGTACTCATTGGCTACAAATGTTTGCCAAATAGAATGTTCCTCGGCACAAACATCCCTGCAACAAACCTTTCTGAAGAATTGCATCTTTTCCCTCCCAATAATGAATACTGTTTTTAAAGTGAGTGGATAACACATGCAAACAATGCTTTGGAGTGTATCCTGAGATGAATAAATTATAGGGATTAGGAGAATTACCACTGTGCAGAGAACTGTTTGGATAGATACACATACTTGGAATTGGTGCCGGTTGAATGTGCTTATTTCATTTGCAAAGCTGCATTAACTTAGTGCTAAGTTGTTTCTTGGGATGTCAGAGAATCGGCTTAATAATTCGTATTTATGATTCTGTGATATTAATCACTTCAATATGAAACACTGGACAACAGTTAATATAGTAAAAATTATAATTTATACTACTACTGTAAATAGCTACAACATAATTTCAACAACAAAAAAAAGGCCTGTAAAACATGACAGTTAAGGTGATATCAGATATACCGTAGAAAGAATTAACAGGGAAATGCTCTCAAGTTTATGGAATTTAGAGAACATAATGACAATATCTAATATATTAGGACTGTTTGAACAACAAGGTCCCATTCAACTTTGCCAATTTCACTAAAGATAAAAAAATAGATCATTTCTTTTTGAGAAAAGGGTATCTTTGCCTTGTAACTGATCATATAAGTAGTTGTGAGAACCACAATAGCTGTGACTTTTGCATTGTATCGAGCACATACTATATGGTGAGCGGTGCATTAAGGTTAAGGCGTAAAGACATAACTTCTCTCAACTTCCATTCCTTCATTTTTAAATTGGGACATATTCTTACCTGGTAGGTGTTTTACTTTTATTAAGGACCTTGTAAAATGTCTTATCATCGTGCTTAGCTCGAGTAAAAATATAACAAAAAAGTAGTGCAAAATATAACCTATGATTAAGACAGTGAAGCAGTCATCAAAGTGATGGACTCTGAAATGGAGCAGCCCTCATAGAAGCCATAGTTTTACCGTTTATTCATTGCATGATACTGAGGGAGTTACGTTAGTCTTTCCGAAACTCAGTTTTCATGGATTCCTAAAATTGCAAATAAAAAGTACCTTTCTCATCGGGCTGACATAAATTCATGTCAATCTCTTAATATAGAATCTGGTTCCTAGTAAATGTTCAATGAATGTCAGCCATTGTCCTTATCATTATTGTCATTTTTTTATTAGAGTCACTACCATTTATTCATGACATAGTCCCATGAGAAGTGTAATGGCTTTTGTTACCCAGTTAGCTAACCTCATCAGATTAGATGGCGATATAATTATATTTACTGTATCTGAACCCTAGCACCTTTGCCTTGACATTTAAGTGCAGAGAGATACCCTGGGATTCTAGTTTTATAAAAAAAAAAAAAAAAAAAAAGAATGGAAACCCAAGGGATGAAGCTGAGAAACACAAAGAACTCTTTCATGGCTAGCCTACATGTACACATATTTAAGAGAAGGATTGGACAGGAATCTTCTTTGAGGCAGTTATAAAGAACAGAAGTGGGAAAAGTTATCTGTGAGCATATGGAGCATTCCCTTCTCTCTTTATCCAATTTTGCTTCAAAAGGACTCCAATGTCCAGGTGCATCAGTTGAAAAAGTAACTCTTGAAGTGTGTGAGCACAAGTGAAGGGCAATGCAAAGAGCACTTCTTGATATCCTGGAGTGAAAACCACTCATGGCTAAATGCATTCTTATGGTGTATTTAGTGGATAGATCTCCTCTATACCATTACTAATCCTTCTAAATAATCTGCATGAAAAAGACTCATACGTGCCAGCAAGTGGATCTATGTGAATTATTTCATTAATTAAGCTACCAGGACCAAAATAATAGATGCAATAATTTAGGTTACCTGCATCAAAGGGTATAATTACCTGTCATGCCAGGTCTCAGAAGTTTGGTCTAAGCATTATACCTGCAATGGATATTTTTTTTTTCACCATCTATTTAAACCAGGAACTCTGTTAGACATACAACTTCTTGAACCTACTGAACCAGAAAGCCTTGGGGTGGGACCCAGAAATCTGCATTGTAAACAGCCTTCTAGGTGATTCTGATGCATGCTGAAGTCTGAGAGGAACTGTTTTTCACTAAGGGAGAAGATTGGTGTTTACAGCTTCCTCATTATTATTCATTAGGAGAGTTTGTATTGTGTTGGGGAAAAAGTGATGAAATGGTGAATCTTAAAATCAACTTCCAAATAACCCATGAACAAGCTAAGAATTTGGCTTAAACCATTTTTGACACTTCATTTTATCTTAATGCAGATGCCTACTGTCTAGACATTTTATCTAAAAGTGGACACTCGGTAAATCACTTGAAGGACTTAATGCTATTAAAATGCATGAAGATACTCCTATCTAAAAGGCTGAAATTTTCACTGATGTAATAACATCTGAATACACTTAACTTTAAACAATAGGAGAAAAAGAACAGATTTATTCAAAGAAGTACACTCTACAGAGATTTTATAGGCACACTGAGTAGATGGCAAATGAAAATCACACGCATTTCCCCAGGTGAGCTGCTATGATGTCAGTTAACTTTTAGATAATTGGAATACTGTTTCAACGGAAATGACATAAAAATTTCTGGGGAGGTCATAGATTTTTAGGAGTATGTATATAACATTTAGTGTAAATATTTTTCCTTTCTACCAGTAAAAGTTAGGATGCAATTGAAAAATCTAATGTTTAATAATTTACTGTGAACTAATTTTAAGGGAAGCTGAAAGTTTATATATAGAGAGAGACACCCTGATATATATATGTGTATATATATTATATATATTTGTGACATATATAATGTGTATCTATATACATATATAAACTGGTATACATATTACATATATATATTATATATCTGGAATGTTGGGATAAGGAAATGGATTTCAGGGTCAAGCTTTGAATTCTATGGGAGCAGACTATCCTATTTCTTGAGATTACTAGTTTGAAATGAAATAACCTAAGGCATGAACTAAAAGAAGAAAAATTTTGAGCATTATGGGGCCACATCATAATTCTGACCATTTTATTAAAAATGGATTTGTTGTTTATCAACATCAAACCTTAGATTGTTTTCATTAGCAGAGATAAACTTTAGACTATTTTATGTTACTTCAAAAATATTAAATAACAGTGGGCTATCACTGTGTTAACTTTTTGAAAGGCAAACATCCAATAAACAAATACCTTTCTGATGATCCGATCTGTTTACAACCATTAAACTATCATGGGATCGGGGGTGCCCAGGGGCTCAGTGGTTGAGCATCTGCCTTCAGCTCAGGTGGTGACCCCGGGGTCCTGGGATCGAGTCCCACATCGGACTCTCTGCAGGGAGCCTGCATCTCCCTCTGCTTGTGTCTCTGCCTCTCTCTCTCTCTGTCTCATGAATAATTAAATAAAATTTTAAAAAGAACTATCATGGGATCTATTAGAAATCTCATAAGATTCTACAGATATTACTAATTGATTTATTCTTAGGTATCAGGCATAATTATATATGATTGGTTGGATCTGTATCCCCCTCACAGCTGTAAGAACAGAACATGATAACTATTTAACATGTATTGCATAAATGAATGAGTGAATAAACGATGTCAGCATATTTTATCATCATCACTAATTCTCACATAACCTTGAGAAGTAGGTATGAAGAGACGATTGGGACCCTAGTGCATAAACGATTTGATATATAACATTTGATCCCAGATGTATCTAATAACTACCTGCACCCTCCTGCCCCGATACATGAGGCTGCCTCAAAATCTTGTAGACACTCATACATTCTGCACACATATTTCAGCTAAATCGGGGCTTAGACCTTCGATATCTTGGAGAGCACATAACATTGCACTCATCCGTTATTGTTCTTGTTGCTCATGCACTTTGCTTTGCGGGGATAAAGGTCCTCTTTTGATTCTGACACATGGCACCACAGAATGAACACTTAGAAGTCAGAGTTCCCTGTGAGTGTCGACAAGGTGAGAGAGGACTTTTGCAGCTTTAGGAATGCTTTCCAAAGCTTCTGGAATATACACCTGTGCTCTAGGAACACTCCACATTGATAGCCAAGGTAGTATCTGCAACCACAGCACACTGTCACTTTCTCAGATGGAACTTAATTTCCTTGTTTCTTGGCAAGTCTTTCTGTGGAGGTGTGAAATGGAAGGTGGTGGAAAGTGGGGTGAATGAGAGGGAGCCAAAGCTGCTGCAGGAAGGACAGCATGGTCTTTGGTTTTCTATTTATTCGTCTGCCCATTACTGCCAGCTTACGCCTGATTACCAATATTAGCTTTCCTGGAGTACTAATTTTGTTTCTTAGAGCAGGAGTTTTTAACTTGGGAAAGGTTGATCTATGAATGACCATCCTATGGTGCAAACCTTTCAACTTGAAAGTGAAGTTGAATGAAAGCACACATAGGAGGGGAAGGTCCATAGCTTTTCCCAGATGATCAGTGATTTCTATAACTGAATGAAATAAAATAGGTTAAGTACCATCCCCTAAACGAGGGGTCCTTGAAGATAAGTTATGCACACAAGAGAAGTCAAGTCATAACAATGATGATAAATTAAAAAAAGGAAATACTGGAATTTCAGAAATTATATTAAATCCACACAATGACCCAATTATGTTCCATTATTTCAAAAATGTATAATATAGTTCAAATATAAGCACTGTGCATAGCTATTTAATGGATAGTTCCTGGATATTTGTTTTATAATTGCATGGTAATCCAATCTCTACCAAGACTTTTTTTTTTTCCTACCTGGAGTGTTTTTCCATTCACCTGCCCCCCCCCCTTTTTTCCCCATGAGGACATTCTTGTCTTTAAAAACCATTAGGTGGCTGTTCAAAGCATATACCATG
Organism: Canis lupus familiaris; assembly: GCF_011100685.1. Taxonomy (NCBI): domain Eukaryota; kingdom Metazoa; phylum Chordata; class Mammalia; order Carnivora; family Canidae; genus Canis; species Canis lupus. The sequence goes on along the minus strand of NC_049226.1, from coordinate 87,310,289 downwards.
GGAGCCTGACCTATGGAAAATACAACAGGAGGCTACAGCTATGATTTGATATGTCTCTTTTAAAGACTAAGTGAAATCCTTAGTCCTTTGGGCAGACATTGGGGGGCTGTGCCTGCATAAACTCATTTATAGGCCTTTTGATATTTTCTTCTGTTTCTGTTTCCTTCACTGCCCTTTCTCTTCCTAAAGCTAAGGTGAGGTGAAGAATGTGTTTATACAAAGTCTGGAGTTTCCAGTTTCTCATGCCCTTTTTTTTCTTCTGGACTCTGTATATTGCCTGTGTATTTTGTGCATCTCTGAATTAATGTTAAAGAATATTCCATCACTTGCTCTGCTTTGGAAACCTCCATAACAGGGTAAAACCCACCGTTTCTAACATAACTGAGAAGACTCAGCTTCCTTTCAATCTTTTCTCTCCATCTTCCATGATACTACTTTGCAGGAATACTTCCTGATGCCTCCTTAACATCATAAACATCACTTCCTAGGCTGAGCCTGTGTGGTGTCATTTATCCTCCTGGAGCAGGATTTTTCTGACCGAGTTCCATATACCACTATTAACAAGTTTCCTCTGAAGGAAGTTGGAAAGATTTTATAATCAGCGGCGTTTGCTAAATGCCAAAGATCACATAGCCCTTCATGACTCATATGCACCTATAAATGCAAGGGAATCTTAGAGTTAAACAAAATAAGCAGAAGGCAATGTTGTGAATGTTTTAATCAAGTGCTTTGCAACCTTACGAGGTACACCACATACACACACACCCCACACGCCGCGCCATATTACGGATGTGTTACACCCTACAAGATTTTCTCAGGCACCCCTTTGAGAAATGCTATCCTCCAAAACTCCATCTGAAACCTAAAGGCCTGGAGGATTTCCCGCTTGTGTGGAGGCATCGTGTCTGCATAGCTTGGTGGTCACTGCATCGCTTGCATGTGCATCCTTGCCCTTCCAAGAGTCCGTCAGCTCCTTTGGTACCACATCTTAACCAATATCTGTCTCTAGCACAAAGCCTAGACCTAAGGTCATGTACTATCAGGTGTTGATTTTACTTTCTTCAAAAACACGATCAACATGGCTTCTAAGAACAAATGGAAAGGAGCATACCCATGCGCCCGCCTTGCTTCCATCCCAAATTCTCGTTCAGTAACTTATAGGTTGAATATAGTACAAAGAAAATATATTTGTATGAAATAGACCAAGATTTTTAAACAAGCCCTGATACCATTGTCTCTTTGGATCATTGATCTCACTTAGGTTAGGGGCCAGAAAAAAACACATGGAATTCGGAATCCCAGAAGAGGTTCAGCCGGTATGTACATCAGCTGCAAACATGACTTCACAAAGAGATTCAGACTGTATGTGTTCCTGTAAGTTGACTCGAACATATTTGAAAAAAAAAAAGTCAACTCACAAATTCGTATGGAGAGGAATAAAGTACAAGCCTTCCCTTCAATCAATAAATAAAATAGTAGGAAATTATCAGAGGAAGAGTTATCCCAATATAAGGAACTAGATTGTCTTGTTATATTGACCCATTGAGGGACTATTTATAATGTTCTCCTCCAAATCAAACTCATGTAAATATAATAAGAGCAAAATAACAAAACAATGCTAATGAACTATATTTTGCTTTTTAGATTATGAGATTTGCTAAAATATATGCTAATAATAAGTATAATAATACAATTACTTATTAAGTACTTGATATTGCACTAGATATTTCTAAAATACGAGAGTTTAGTAGATGTTAAGGCTAAAGGTCACAAAATTAGTAAATGGCAACGCTGTGACTCACAGTTTGTTCTAGTTTCAAATCCTTCCACTGTATTTTTTACTTATGTTTTCCCTTCTGTCAAAGGTGAGCTCTAAAAGTCATACTTCTGTTAATGACTATCTTGAATACGTTTTGTTACATATAATTTTTCCCAAAAAGCATTTTATGCATTCTACTAATTTACCATCTCCTTTCTCCATCCCCCAAAAATGAAAATAGTATTTTATGCATTTTGTTGAGGCCATCAATTTCATCTGTTTTAAAATCAATCCTGTCTCCCTCTTGTGTATGCAGATAGCTCCTGAAAGATGCCTGCTGGCAGGGAAGTTAAAATTAAATCTCCTAAATTTATTGTTTCATGAGTATTATAAAATGCCATATTTTAGATTCACTGTTTCACATTTATTAGAAAAAGACCAACAGAAATTTTAAAAATAAAGTAGCGAACTCATTCATTGCTGGTGTTTATCAACGGACAATTATTTTTACTTTTCTCCCTAAGCTTTATCTATTTTCACTGGAGATTTTGTGGAATGCTTGTGGATAAAGTGTCTTTATTGGTCACAGGAGCTGGGTTTTTTCCTCTTTGAAAATTGCTCACTCTTAATCAGAATCTTACTTCTAAGAAGTGTGCCACACAGGCAATGGAATCTCGAGGTCTGCTTCCTTGGGAAGCACCGAGAGATCCTAGAAAGTGCAAGGACTTGGGAAACCTATCTGTGCAACTTTTAATGGCCTTGGGGAACCCCTCACCCTTTCTCAGCCTCAGCACCCTTATCTGTAAAATGTGGTTGCCACACACCCCCACGAAGCTATGATGTGACTGCATGTTGGACACCTGTCCATATTATGTCATTCACGTAAGCGCACAGCTTTCACAATTCCTAGTCTCCATCCCCCCTGCCACCCCCTTAGATCAGGCTACTGCCATCTTTTGCAATTACAGCCTCCTCAATGTTTTCCTGCTTAATTGCATGTGTGTGCCTTTTATTCAAAATAAGATTCTCTTTGTCCAAACCCAGTCTTGCTTATTGCACTCCTATGATTATACTTAGCACAGAGGTCTTCAATTCTTAAAAAAGAAAGCAAAAACAAACAAACAAGAAAAACCACCAAAGTCTTTCTCCCTTTGGGGTCTTTGTACAAACTTATCCTGCTAGCTAGAAGGCTCTTGCTTCCAGGTCTTAAATACCTAACCTTTACCTATTTTTTTTTTCAGTTTCAGCTTAAATGATACCCATTTAAAAAGTAACTTTCTCTGACAACACTATATAAAGCAAATCTCTGTTTTTCTTTGTTCCCCTCTGTCTAGTTGTGCTAATGTTTCATTCAATCTAGTTTTCAAAAGTGAAATTATATTACAGATTCATTCTACTTTTTTTTTTTTTTTAATAAGCCCTTTTCCTCATTAAGTTCCATTAGGGGAGAACATTTTTGTCCTTTTTACATTGTTTCCCCAGGTCATATTACAATACTTAGCATCTTGTAGATGCACAAGAAATACTGTTCAACAAGTAAATAAATAAGTGATCTTTCATTTGAAGAGGTTGGTTTGTGCACTATGTGTCTGTGAGTAAAAGAAGGGTTTCCATGGTAATATCTGAGAAACTAGTTATTGAGATATTTGCCACTGCTGAATCAAATGAATTAGAACTGTGATTCTAAAATTTTGTGAATATTCATTACATGTCAAGCATTGGCTAGATACATATCTAGAAATATAAGATGTTATTTTCTTCCTTTTTTTTTTTTTTGTTGGACCTATGGTATTCTTAGGATAAGCAAGCATCATGTTGGTCAGAGACAAAAGAGATTGATTAAAAGAGGTAAATTAGAGCCTTTTTTTTTTTAACCCAGACGTCATTAACTTGATGCCAAACAGCACACCTCAACTTCTTTAGAGAGTGATAAAGCTCCAATTATTTGCCACTGGGTTTATTTATAGTAAAAGGGGAAGCTCCTTCCTGAAGGAAAAAAAAAAAAAAAAGAGCTGAAGCAGTCTGTCATCGAACTAGTTCCCAAACAATACAATATTCTCTGTGGCTAAATAAGAGACCTTGACTCATACCTGGAAATACATTCTCGGTGTAGTCCTTGCATCAAGCAACCGTCTGGAGCAAATTATCCTAATTACATATGTATGGTAAGCAAGGGGTTAGCATCTGAAACAAAATCCTAGAAAGACTGTACTAAGGGGACAGGTTATGGAGGGCCCTCCGGCCAATACTGGTCACTAAAGTTCTCTGTTTTTTTGCATGTTTGGTTCTGAGTGAGCTCTTGTCAAGCACACTGAAGGAAGTTGCTGGTCTCTCCACAGCTGTTACCTGCTCCTCCACCCGTCCAGCCAGATTACCATTCTCTTCAGAGAGAACCCGGTTTATCCCCAGCTGACTCCTTTTCAGCTCTTGATAGATGTTTCCTGTCTCTGGTGGGACGGGTCCTATATTAAGAGGTTCTTTCAGAAAGAGAGCTCCATTTCCCTTCAGCTCTTCAGCCTCCTTTCTGCCCGGAGGATTTGGGGCATGTTCATGCAATTCTATGATTTCTAATTTTATTACGTGTTTGCCAGAGAGAAAACTCTAGAAGGGAAAAAGACTGTTGTTTAGTTGTTTAGGGTGTTGTTTGCCACTAAATCCCCAGTACCTCCCCAAGTCCTGGTACATAGCTTGAGTTTAATAAAAATGTACTGACTGACCCAAGCCTGCCAACCTATTAGACATATAAACTGTAGTTACATATTTTGAAATTTTTTCAATTTCTAATTTTGAAATTCTAATCCAAAACATCATTTCTGTCTTGGCCAGTAGGGAGGAGTCAGTGGAAAGAATCTTTTTTTTTTTTTTTCTGTTAAACTGAGGATCAAGTGGTCAGTAGATGATCAGATCATCCCATGATTGAGTTGGAGACTAAAGGTATCTTAAGACTTTGAGTTGAGATAAATTACCTATAACTACTGGGGAAAATTTTATTTTAATAGAAATAACTAGCAACAGAAAATACCATATTAATGTTGCTTATGTAATGGAGAGGTTATTTGAAATGATTCTAGTGAAAAGCGATTCACACAGATTTCTGTATAATACGGACTATGAACTATTTCTGTCATGGGTGGTTGTTACTTAAGAAAAAAACTCAAGAAAATGTCATCTTTCCCTTCACAATAATGAAAAGGTGGGAAAAGCAGCCAGGAATCCCAATTCTACTTTCAAAGTGAACCTATGACAATTCTAGCACAGATGCATCACGTACTGGAGGTCTATGAATGGAGAAGAGGAAAGTGGCGTGCTTCCTTCCGTGTTAAAATTATTATTTATTACTTGATTCTTTAAATGAGTCCAGTTCAGTGGAAAAGGCTAATCAAGCATAGTAGGATTCTCTGTGTTCACGTTGATGGTGGTTTTCATCTCGTGAGATGTTTTAAAAACCTCCTCCTAGAGGTGTTCTCAGTCCAGAAGGTTTTTACAGACTGAGTTTTTTTAGTGGCTTGCCCTTGATTATGACTAGCGATCTCCAGCTGCATCCTTTCTCAGGAAGCTGATCCTCTTTGAGTTCAGCCTTAAATCCGCACCTTCCAGGCAAACCAGACATTTTAGAGTCGCCTACATTCCCTTCCCTGAGGCTGTTTCAAAGCAGGCATTAATGGTTGAAAATGCGATAGAACTATGAATTTAGTGCTAATTCAGTTATTGACATTTGTTTCTGATGAGTGTGTGATCACCTCGTAATGAATATTCTGATTTCAAAGTGAGTAAGTGTTTTTTGTGGTGTTATGAGAGATGATTGAAAGTGCATCTATGTTGAACTTTCATAAACACTATTTAGTGTCGATAACAAGTATGAATTTTGGAAAATGTTAAATATAAAAACGAGCTACTTGAGCCATTAAAAGTGACCTAGAAATGGTGTAATGAATCACACATGAGTTCTGACTAGCACAGAAGATGCAGGGATTGCAGGAGTTGTCGGAACAGCTTTGTGTGTATCGACGAAGTTTGGACAGTCAGTCATATGTCCAAAGTTTATGTGAACAGTCAAAAATCTGTTCTTTTATGTAAATATGAACTCTGATAAACATAACTAAATAGATTCACTGGAGGATAAGGTAATGACATTGTACAGATACACAACAAACACTTCTTCACAGAATGAGTCATTTTGATGTGCAAAAATCATAAAACAAAGAATCAACTGATTTTTTTTATTTTGATCTTGCAGAGGAAAGATGATGAAACAATGCATTTTTTTTTCTGAGGATAAGAACTGCTGAGGAATCATTAAAACCTTGGAAACAGTGAAAATCCACAGGGTAAACCTCCAGATTCCTGGAGGTCCAAAGGCACGCATATGTCAATATCACAAGTGAAGCCAATGTGGGAATTTTGAAATATCAATGCCATTGACTCTCTGAACTTGTGTGATGAGTTTTGCATGAAAATGGGGCTTTATTTAAATTCTAAAGCATTTGACAGATTCTGTGTGATCAAAAACGTCTGGCTTAGAAGTCTGTGGTTGGCTACATTACCCGGGGAACAATCTGGCCCACACAACCATACCCTTGAAACTAACCTGTGTAAATCGAACTCTCTTTGCCAACTCATCCGCCAATTTAGCCAGATGATAATTACTGCCAAACACACACCCCCCACATACACATACACATACACTCTCTACCCTCAAAAGATTACAAATGAAAATGTTCAAAAGATATGATAGACGGCAATTCCACATGATGAAATCGGCAACATTTAAGTCAATGTTAGAATATTTTTAAGAGTGTATCACTGCTAAACATGAATATTTTGATTATAACAACATTTATGAGACCTAGGTATTTGAAATCAATCAGTTTTATTGCTAGAATCTTAGCTTTACTTGCTGTGTGTGCACGCACGTATTAGTGTCTTATTTTGGGAGATGAAAATGAGGCTAATCCTTCAGATCTAGGAGAGTAGTCTAAGGGAAACTGTCCACTGTTTCACAGGAGGGTAACACATTGATCTTTTGTAATAATTAAAGTATAGGGCTACAGTGCTATTCCTTTCTTTAGGTGAAAAAAAAATCTGACTCTTGTCAGGTAAGCTATTTGGCAAATAGTAAGTTTAATTCCTAACACCCACATGAGGCCCAAGAATAGTTGGATTAACAACTCCAGTGTCATGCTGTCAGCTGCTGTTTATTTAAATTAAAATGTCACCATCCAGAAATAAATTAGGAAGTTGAAAAACGATAAATTTCTTAAACATACAGTACTTTGGCACCTTGTTAAAATAAATGTATTACATTTGTGTTTTTTAGAACTTTACATAGACTATTTCCATTTTGACATTCAGAGTAGAGCAGGTTTTGTTTCTCTTTCTGTTCTTCTCTCTTCCTCCCTCCTTTGTCTTTCCTTCCTGTCTCTCTATTTCTTTATTATTTTGTTTTTTTGTCTGTTTTCCTTGTCCCTATCTATGCTAAATAAGACAGGTAAAAAAAATTCATCAATACACAATTTTCAGATGCTTTACTTGCACGTCTAAAACATGCTGTTCATCCTATGATTATCTAAATCTACATTTTTACAGGTTGCAAAAAATCACTTTCCACCACTGGTCTTCCTAAGGGTTCCACTCTTAGGTGTTGTTCTTATGGTTGGTATGAAACCAATCTGCCCTCCCCGTGAGCTTTTCTCTTGTTTCCTGTCATGTGAAGGCAAAAATCTTACGCCCCACCCCACCCCCAGACCTCCCTGTTGTAGCCGTAGCCCGAGCTATTTTAAGATAGTTACTTGGCTGTAGGGTCATGGCACAGCAGGTGGTTCGACTTCAGGAGTCAATTTGGTCCTAAGTACGTAGAATTAACATCTCAGGAAGAAAAATGCTCCTTCTCTGTTCCCATTGGGATGTTTCCTGCCTGTGACTTTGTAGACCATAAATGATGAGATGCTCTCTATAATGCAGGTTAATCAAATATGAGACAGTTGTATACAAACATATTCAGCATTAACAACATGGAGATATTTACTTGGCCGGGTTTTCCATTTTCACATAAAAATGCCTCATATTCGGATGCGAATTCAGGGGCGTTGTCATTGACATCCAGCACTTTAATAGCAACAGGCACTCGTGATATCTGACTGTGGTTCCCTATGGGAAGGAAAAAATAACATCAGCATTGAGGGTACTTCATTTTTAACGTGCAACTCAACTTTCTTCTTGAAAGCATGTGTGTCTGTTTCAACTCCCCTTTAATTAGGGTGTTTTCAACATAGTGATGATGGAATCTGACCATTCAATAGGGAAAAACAGCATGAGCTTGACTGCTCGAGGTCTAAGTTAGGATTTCAAACCCCATTTGCTGGAGCTTAACTTGACAAAGACCATCTCTGAAAAATTTAGAGGTTTCCAAGATGAAGAGAGCTTTATTTTAATGCTAAAATCCATTATAGAAAAGAAAAAAAAATGCCCTATGCAACAAAGATTTATCTCTTTGTTTATCTTGGGTAGAACTCAAGCCACTTTTGTGCTATTGCCATATTTGACCGGCCATATATTAAAGGTGAACATCAAAAACCCAGGAAAAGGCCAGAACCAAATCACTTGTTGAGCGTGTTTCCTTAATAATGATAAAGATAATATTAAAGATGGGGAATCATACCTTTTATGAATTTTATTTTTTTAATCAAAAATTGACCTTGGGATTTTTTTGTATAAGATAAGCCTAAGTCATTTTAATATTGTCATTTTCATAAAGATTTTCATCAGTGTAAACAGATAATAATAATCTTCTCATCTTTCCAGGTCAATTCCAATAGCAAGAGAATTTAATATATAATCCTTAATCCTTAAGTCCTTAAATTTTAAAAGTTACACACACGCACACACATGCCTGCACAGAAATCTGGTGCACTGATCCACTGCTGACTTTGGCCATGTGATGATTTTTCATTTGTAATATATGCAATACAGTTTGTACCATGTAATAATCTTTTGATCTCTTATGAATTACACAGAAGGCATTGGTGATGGCCAATTATTTATTTGTGTTTCTACGGCACTGAATATTTATATGTAAACCAAGAGGGGGGGAAGTGTATAGCTTTTGAATATGAAGAAACAGACTTGTTATTTGATATATCAAAGTCGTCTTTGTGGTAATTGATTAAATGCAGATCTCTAAAACCCTTCACTCATTTTTTTTTTTGGTGTGTGTGTGATATAGGAAAATATTTCTAAATTACGCACTAAAATAATCTTAGCCATATTATAAATTTATAGTTGGTTAAACCTGCTGGCAATGCTACAAGATTTGAATTTAGTTAACTAGCATGGCTACTCTCCAATATTCTAATTTGATTAACTATAGATGGGTGAATATTATTCTGTGGAATCCCTACCACCTCAGTCATGGAACATAACCTCGCTTCCTGAAAATCAAGCCAATGGCCTTAAATGTCTCACCTGATAAACCCTTTCTCTTTTACTATCCTATCTCTAATAAATGAATTTATTCTTCATTTAGAGAGGAATCGTGGACCTCTCTAGTTTTGATGGAAAGGGAAGTTTTAAAAAAATTACTTGATCACTCAAGTAAGTTCCTTGACTTACAAGTAATCAAAAAATTACTTGTAAGTCAAGGAACTTACATTTTATGTTTATTCACTTGTATAAGATGGATAAATATGGTATAAGGTTTTTAAGATAAAGTACAATTATATCCTTAAAGATTTATACTTCTTTTCTAGCCTGATCATTACCTGAATAGCAGCTGCTAGAGCATAAAAGGGAATATACTGCTTGCCCTAAACAGCAATGTTTGGGGTTCTACTTTGCCTTCTACTCCCTACATGATCCTAAACAAGTTACATAACCTCCTTTTATTCCAGAGAAAATGGAAACTGAATAACTTTATTTCCAGAATCATAAAACTTAAGAAAAAACATCAAGTGCTCAGACAGTATTAGGCACGAAGTCAAGGTGACTTCAGCCTTTACCCTTTGTGGTTGTCAACGTGATGAGCTCAAGCATACTGTTGAGTATATACAATGGGATATTTACATTAGTGGGGGATCCCTGGGTGGCGCAGCGGTTTGGCGCCTGCCTTTGGCCCAGGGCGCAATCCTGGAGACCCGGGATCGAATCCCACATCGGGCTCCTGGTGCATGGAGCCTGCTTCTACCTATGCCTGTGTCTCTGCATCTCTCTCTCGCTCTCTCTGTGACTATCATAAATAAATAAAAAAAAATTTAAAAAAAAATATATATACATTAGTGTATCATACAATCCTATGTAAATTATAGCTAGATCGAATAGAGCTATGAATCACATTCAATTCAACGTAGTTTTCATACTTCAGGTGGGGAGACTGACATTCAAAGGAATGTACGCGTTTACCAATATTATTCAGTTAAAAATTCACCCCAAGATGCAGCTTTGGCCTCCCAAACATGAGACCTTTGCACAGTATAATACTGATGAAGTTCAAAACAAAGTACAGTTGTTAAAGGTAACTAATCACTGCCACTTCTTCGAGAATACATAGTTTTCTTAAAAATACTTATGAATGGCCACTATTTGAAGTTTGGGTCTAAATATCAAATGCCAAAATGGTTATATCCTTAACATTCTCAGAACTGTACTAATAATCTGCAAGCCTCCCTGAAGAGACTGAACAATTTAAATGTCATTTTTTTAGCCCAAGTACTATACTAATTAACCCAAGCAGAGTCCCTTCAACTGGTGAATTTTATTTTGTAATTTTTTCTGTATCTCCGTTCTGTAAGTTGCTTATTTAGCCTTCATTTCTCTGTTCCACATCCTGGACCAACTCTCCATCCTTTATATATAAATGATGACAGGAGCCTTCTGTTAGGTTGTCTTCCATCTCTCTACCCTTCAATGAACAGATAGCTAATGATCAACATAGGCTTCATAAACTATATATACAGTATAGACAGTGAAAAATAAGTGCATAGTCTTTGGAAACTGTTAAGTACAAGGAAAAGCTGTCTTTAAACATGATTTTGCTCCTTGTAAAGTGAAGATGCCAACCTTGAGAAGTCAGATTCACAGGCAATGGTTGATTGGGTCAAGTCTACCAACAAATAGCCTTTGTTTTCCCTCTACGCTGCACACACACCTGACAGGCAAACACGCATACACAGATTTCGCTTTTCTCCCATTTTGTCAAGGGACGGTTAGAGTAAAGCCTGTGTTCTTTTCTCCTCTTTTCCTGGTCTCAGAGTTGCAAATAATTGCAATAGTCTCCTAGATGGCCAACAGTTGGTAAGACTCCAGCATATACGATAAACACTCCATAAGGTGCTTATTGGGCTGACTCTCAACATTAAGTGCCACACCTTTCCTCATGTGTAGTGTCAGAGATAAGGTGGTATTTAACTGTTCCGGGGCTCAGAGCCTTGGAATAACATCTTTCTGATTTTTTGGTTAGAAGTGACATGGGATGGGGATCTGTAAGTACTGTTAGAAGATCATGAATGACAGAATGTTGTGCCAGTTATGATACTTAATAGGTCCTAGCACTTCCACAAGTAAATAATGTCTTGTAATCCAATGGACGGACAATGGGCATTTTGGAAATGATTATGTATTCTTCTTTGCTTTGGCCTATGGAAAACTGAGAACTCAATGTGGAATCTACCGCTCATAACTGTAATCTCATACTATGTACTTTGTGTATTATGTTTACCGAAATTTAGTGTATTTTTACTCTTGATAATTGCCCAAATGTACTAAATTAATTGCTTATACAGTGGACTTGGATATATTTTTAGGTGTTTCCTTTTAATTTAGTAGTTTATAGTATGCCTGACTAAAACATTTAAACCTAAACTGTACATCTTGGCACTGAAAAATGATATGCTGGTGGATTATGACAAGACAGGCTTTCTGTAGCCTTAGCAGCATGATTAAAACATACTGGTCAGTTAACCCGAACTAACAATGTAACGTAATCCCTTCTCTTTATAACTGTTGAATTCCTTGTTAGCCTTTAAGACTGGGCCCAAATTACATTTCTTCTCCCAAAGCCTTTTTAACAAACAATTTAGGTTTTTAAGAAAAAAATTTTTTTGTTGTTTTCTATATTTTGACTTGTGTCATGCCAGCATGAGGAACACCACCATCCCATTTCCCAGAAAAAAATGGTTTAAAAAAAACATGTATTTTAAATTGAAGTCTTTGGAAAAGGTCCTAAGGACATATAGCAAATAAAAACATTTATTCTAGAAAATCTACAAAACGTTGGTAAGATAGGTATTATTTGAACCAATATTTGCTCATTCCCCCTACTCCTAGAGCTCAGGAAGATCAAAAATACCCTCTGGACTAAAATAATCATGAACACAGGGCTCCCTCACCCCCAGGCTGCTAGTCAAGGGCTCTATGCCCAGGAGGGGCAGGATGTTAGCATTTCTCATCCTGCTCAGATCTCTGTTGCAGAGACGGTTTTGGGCAACTGCAGGTGGGACTGGATTTCTTCTACCAAGTCTCTACTCATGGTTCTACATTGGACAAGGATGGGATAATACTATCACAAACTAGTTCCTGTCCTAAGAAAACCCCCAAAAAACAACAACAACAACAAAAAAACAAACAAAACAAAAAAACCCAAGTATATATGAAATTAATTTAGTTGTACATGGCTCCTTGAATTCATTCTTCAGCATATTATAAGGTAAAAGCTCAAGGAGGTTTAAAAAGCTCACAACTATTACTCAGCCATTAGAACCACTTGCTTCAACGTGGATGGAACTGGAGGGTCTTATGCTGAGTGAAATAAGTCAATCGGAGAAGGACAAACATTATACGGTCTCACTCATTTTGGGGAATATAAATAATAGTGAAAGGGAAGAGAGGGGAAGGGAGAAGAAATGGGTAGGACATATCAGAAAGGGAGACAGAACATGGAAGACTCCTAACTCTGGGAAACGAACTAGGGGTGGTGGAAGGGGAGGAGGGCGGGGGGTGGGGGTGACTGGGTGACGGGCACTGAGGGGGGCACTTGATGGGATGAGCACTGGGTATTATTCTGTATGTTGGCAAATTGAACACCAATAAAAAATAAATTTATTATAAATAAATAAATAAATAAATAAATAAATAAATAAATAAATAAATAAATAAAAATAAAAAGCTCACAACTCCCTTGTGAGATTTTTGATAATACCCTTTTGTCATTCATTCACTTATTCTTTCATCATTCTTCAGTTAACCAGTAAATAATTTCATTTGTATTCCCAGTTACTAAGACAAAGCTATTAGCAAGGAATCCACAGTATTCTAGGAAATACAATCATTTTTTATACCTTTATCTATCTACAGAATACTTTACAAAGTGCTGCAGAACAACACAGGAGGCGAAGTCATTGTCCAGCAGTCACAGGAAAGATTTAAAGGAAGAAATGACCTTTGAATTAACTTTAAATAATGAATAGAAGCACCCTAGGTAAAGGAAGGTGGAAAGATCTTTCAGATAGAGTTAGCCACATCTGAAAAGGCCCAGAAGCTCAGAGACGATGCCATCACCAATACATCAGTAGCCCCAATAGTGAGAGCGTCCAGAGAAGAAGTTGGTAGTGATGCCAGGACACAGAGTTGAGGCCAACTCAGGAAGAGTCTTCTGTTCTATGCTAATGAGTATAGGCTATATCATGTGATCTTGGTCAAGCCATAGAAATATTCTTGGTGAGATTTACAATTTTAAAATATTAGCTTGAAGAAGACAGGTAAGAAAAGACGTTTGGTTTTATTTTGTTTCCCTAAGTATATATCGGAAATGTACTGATTATTTCTTGAACCTGTTAAAACTGGGAGAAAAACAATAAAATAATCCAGAAAACTAGTCCCTCATGTCCCCCAAATACCCCCCAAACGTGTTAACATTATCTACATTAGATGAACACGCACGATTGAAATTACTGCGAGTGTCATATTTAAGTGCTGAAGATTCACTTTTATCTAAACTAATGAAATGATGGCAGTTCAAATTTTAAAGATATTATAGAGCAATAAAATTAATTAGATAAGCTTCTGAGGAAATTATTCATGTCCTTTGTGACTGGCCCCAAAATGTTTGCCTTTCATCTGATACACAAACATTAAATATAAAGATATTATAATTAGAAACTTGATTAGCATTCATTAAAGATTAATTTTCTAAACACAAGAGATGCGACAAAGTGGTCTGGAAGGAGAAACCCGTTTCAATTGGCCACGAAAGTCAGACCGTTTTCACATACGATGGGAGGAAAAAAATGAAATGGCACCTAGTGTAAACAACTCCTTGACTTCTACCATTTGAATCGTAGTGACTTCCTGTCACCTCTGTGTCACAGAGCCTCATGAATTGCCCATTAATTTTGCCCTTTTATAATCAAAGGTAATGGCATACTGCCAAGTCTAAGTTACTTGGGAATTTGCTTCTAACTAGTTTCCATGAGCTGTTTTTGCAGGCATCGATTGAAATAAACAGCCTCTCCTTTCAGACTGTAAGAGAGGAAAAAAAATGATTTGACAAATTTAGATATACTGGTGGGGCTCAATAAATAATTCTAGAGCCTTCTACAAGGAGAAGGGTGGAAGCCATGAGCAGTAAATTATAGTCAACAGGGGAATGCAAAATAAGAGAATTTATAATTGAATAGGGATGAGAGGAACAGTGGAGGTTTATAAAATAGGAAGATGTGAACTGAATATGTGATGGAAAAAGACAGCGAGTTTGGAAACTTAAAACTGTTGAGGATGTGAAAGTCCTGGAAAATAATTTCAGCAGCAGATGTCAGCTCCTTAGTGACTAGAGATAAAACTTTTTGAGATCTACTATGCCCACCAATGACATGATAATTTCTAAATTGTTAAACTAGATGGTTTACCAGTCTATAGATTATTAAACAGGAACAACTTAGAATGTAAATAACCAGGGATACCAGCAGGGTAGAGATGCTCCTGAGGACGTTTGGTTTTTCTCTTGACAACGTATGTTCATGTGTTACCCTTTCACTGTCGTGGCTGATGTTCAGGCTTTTGATCCCCTCCAATGCATACCAAGACATTCCTGCCTTCTAAAATGCACCCAGGGAGCAGCTGACCACCAGGATTTTCATGATTTTCTGTTGTAGTATTATGAGAATTTCAGCAAGCCAGACTATAAAGAGGAGGCATTCTATTTTACTTCTTAAAACCTGTCCTATTTACAGAGAGTACTTCAGAATTAAATTAGAACTTGAGTCAGATGGGGGCTTTAGTATCAAATAAATAAAGCTCCTAAGTCCTACTTTTCTATTACCTAAATAGTAGTGCTCTCGAGAAAGGGAGAGAAATGCTCTCTTTCCCCGAGAAACTCGTGGACTTAGACATATTTCAAAATGGTTTAGGCTCCAAGGGGAAAATGGCTCCTACGGGTGACTCTGGTTCCAGTCTTCACTGGCCCCTGTGTGGGTCTCCTAGCGGACTGCCAAAGAGCATGCTACGTGGCTAGACCTTTTTCAGATGCTCTCCAAATGGGGAGATAATGCGTCGTTCTCCTTTCGTACATTCGTCTTACGTGAACCTGGAAATTGGAGAGTCTTGCATACCCACGTGGCAAGTCCTCCACTCCACCATTTTCCTCTTCTCCACAGTAACCCTCATCCTTTTCCTCAGATCAAGAGGTGAGGTCCTTAAAACTAAGTAATTTATGGTTGTACTCTTTTGATGCCATGGGAAAAAATCTTCAAGCCACTGAGGTGTGAACTAACTTTTTGAACCTCTTGCATCCTATATTTTTATTAACCGTAAAATCTGAACAGTCACATTGTAAATAGACAGCATCTATGATGGTTTATAATGAAAAATCAATAATAATGAGAACAGAGTTAGATTTTCCACTTTTCTATTAATACCTGTTATAAAATATTACGTACTTTTAATTCTGGAGGCTTTACAAATTTGGTTTCCCTGTCCTTATACTTGTTGCCGCAGGTATGTGTGTGTGCATGTGTGGTTTTTAGTGTGTTTTGTTTGAGGTGTGCTGCTCCATTCTACAGTATTGTTTTTGCCCAATTTTTGACTCGGATAGTGACTTTTTTTTTTTTTCAAGATTTTGAGAGTGAGCGTGAGAGAGAGCATGAGAAGGGGGAGGGGTAGGAGGAGAGGGTGAAGCAGACTCCCCTCGCGTGCACATGAGACATGTGCACACATCCACACCCAAAATGGTGCCCAAGGTGTAGATGGAGTCAAGGCCTCACCTCAGAAGTGGTGTGTGTGTCCGTGAGCACACAGACCCCAGGGGAAGAAAGCTGCTTCATGCCGGCCCGAGACACTGGACACACACACACACCCTCACGGCTGTCGACCTGACCTCCCCGCGTGGCAATCCTGGTACCTTGTTTCTTCAATTTTATTTAACATCTCTGGAAGACAGCAGGTGCTGTGCTTTTTTTTTTTTTTTTTTTTTTAGATATTTATTTTTCTTGAGAGGACGCACAAATGCACAAGCAGGGGGAGAGGCAGAGGGAGAAGCAGACTCTCCACTGAGCAGAGAGCCTGATAAGGGACTTGATCCCAGGACCCTGAGATCATGACCTGAGTCGAAGGAAGACGCTTAACCAACTGAGCCACCCAGGCGCCCCTCAAATATTGACTCTCTCTTGTGCAGTCCTAAATAAGTTTCTAGCTTTGTTACATATTTCCTCTTTCTCCCAACTGTAACAGATGAGGGAATAAAATTGGGTTGAGTTTATAACTCCCATGTCCTCTTTGATAATCTAAGTAAGTCCTCTTTGCAAAAATCTCTCATTCTACTCTGCCAACAAAATTGCATTATGCCTTTATTACCAAATCCTCAGTGGTTTTTCTTTTCCCTCTAATTATTTCAAATAGGATTGATTCAAGATTATTGGAACTGAATATCTTGAAGTTACTTTGACAAGGCAATTCAGCTTAAACCCCTATATATTCAAATCTTAATTAGGGAGACTCCTACTCTTGGAGGGATTAATGCAAAGATGTTCCCAATATTCAGTTTAAGTGTTCCTTCAGTATCAGCTTATAATAACAGCTGTGCTCCCAAACGTGTACGTGCATGCACACAAGAACAAATACACTTTATTAAAAAAGGAAACTAATACCGTGAACTGCCCAGCATTTGTTGCATGATCTGCTATGTACGACCCCTTTGGGTTTTTTTTTTTTTTTTTTCCCCTTTGGGTTTTGTTGGGTTACTGTGAAGATACTTTCTCTCAAATGTAAATATGATCTCAGAGTAGGTATGGACTGAAATCAACTGATGTAAGTTAAATCATAGCACGTAGTATAGAAGTGGCCATTCTTGAACATCCAGTGAGTCTAAAAAAAACGGGTATGTTATATGGATTCCAGTCATCTTGTCCATATTTATCCAAAGCTAAGAAGTGGAAAAGCTAAAATGTGAATCCACGGCAGTGGGCAGTGTGGCCAACAAATAAGGAAACAAACAGAAACAAAACTAATTACTAAAATACGCTACATAGAAAACGTTATCTTAAAATGGAACATTTTCAATCTAAATCTCTTCCCAAACAATACAAGACCATAATAAATCAACAAACAATACTTCAAAAGGTTTGATTTTTCCATTAACATGCAATTTTCTATTAGTGAATTTATATATAGATATAGTCGCCATATTAAAAACACAATCCCGGGGGGACTCCCTTAAATTTTTTGTGTGGGGTCAACTTTTGTACTTGAAGACAGTTATGCAAACAAAGTGTATAAAGCTCAAGGTTTTATCCCCATAGAATCTTATAACACAAACAAACCCATGTAACTATCATCCAGATATATCCATTTAGCATCACTAGCTCCTCAAAAGCATCTCCTGTACCCCATGTCAAGACCCCATGTCATGTACCCAGTTGTCAAGACTTAGGGTAACATCTTCAGTAACTTAATACTACATTAATTTGCCTTCTTCAGGATATTTTAAAAATTGAATTAATAGATTGTACACTGGCTTCTTTAGCTCGATGATTCCCATGGTTGTATGTAATCAGAGTTAATTTTTCCCATTGTTTGGAAAATAATTTCATAATATAAAAATACTACAATTTATTTGTTTATTATCTTATTGGTGGACATTTGGGTACTTGAGTTTCAGGCCTGTTTGAAAAGTACAACTCTAAATATTCCATGTATATCTTTGGGTGCATAGATAAATGAATTGAGCTACATTGCATATTTAGGAATAGAGCGAAAGATTATAGGATGTGCATTGCTTCAACTTTAGTGTGTGTGTCCAAATATTTTTCTAATGAGGATGTGCACTTTATACTCTGACCAGCAATGTGTAAAAGCTCAGGCTGCTGTAAGTCTTCACCAACACCTGGTAAAGCTAGTTATTTATGATTTTTTGATTTTAGTCATCGTAGTGATGTGCAACTGTATTTCACTTAGGTCTTAATTCACAGTATCTTGATGGTTTGATGCTAAGAAACTTTGTTGGTAATAAGTCTACTTGGATATCCTCTTTGGTGCAGTCCGTGTTCAGATTCTTGCATTTTGTAATGCGGTTGGTTTATGTTTATGTGTCAAGCACATTGTACGTTATGAATAGGAGTCCTGCGCTAGATGTACTATCATTGTCCCTTCCCCCACTGTGTGGCTTAATTTTCTCCACTTTAGTAGACACAAATTATTGAATTTCTCTCACTGTCTTGTGGTTTTCTGTTTAGAGGTCTCACACATCATTCTTTAGGTTCTATTACTATTTAATAGAAGTCCTTTAACTATTAGAGCAGTACTGTTGTTTTCTCTATTACTAGAAAATGAAATCTGATTACTTTATAACTAATAATCATGTAAACTTATAATAGTTTCACTGTAGTTTTTTTTCATTTTTACGCATCCAACTCAACCATGTGGTCTATGAAGAGTGACAACTTTATTTCATCTTCCCAGTATTTTCACTGTAATTCCTTACTTTTATCTTATTGTACTGGCTAAAACCTACAGCATAATTGAATAAAGTAGCAATAGTAGACAACCTTGTGTCATTTCCAATTTCAGGGAGAAAGCTTTCACTCTTTTATACCATGAGGTCTCATATTTGCAATTTTTTTTTTGGAAGTTACCCTTGATCAGATTAAATTCCTTGATATTTCTAGGGTCCAAAGAGCTTTTTTTCATGAACAAGAAAATCATATGTATACTTTTCTGCATCTATTGAGATCGATGCTAGGAATTTATAGTTTTCCTCTCAATATTTTAATTTACATTAATAGCTTTTTTCAAATGTTATAACCTGTCCTTGTAATACCTGGTTGTAGTATTATATTTTTGTATTATTGGTATTGGTTTGCCAATACATTACATAGGATTTTGTTTGAGAAGCAAATTGTTAAGTCTTCTCCTTTCTTGTAATATGCTCATCAGGTTTTACCATTAAGATTAGCCTGGCTTCATGATGTAAGGTAGAAAATGCTCCCTTTCTTCCTTCTTTCTGATAAAGTTTGTGTCTGGTTCATTTGGGCATGATGATTTTTTGTTAAAAGTTAGGAATTACGGATTTATTTTATTCAGTAGAGAAAATGATAAACCTCTTTACACTTTATTAATAATGCCAGTTTGCAAAGTTTTTACCTTATTAGCCTATTTCATATGTAGATTAAGCCTTATGGGCATAAATAAGTTGATAACGTCCAATTATTAGTATTTTAACATCTATAGAGTCTGTAGTAACGTCTCCTTCTCAATTTCTGATGTTGGTAATTTGTACCTTTTCCATTTTTCCTTGCAAGATTCGGTCAACTTTATTCATCTTTACAAATAAATAGCTCTTGATTTTGTTGAATTTCACTACTGTATCTATTTTAAGTTTTATTCTATTCTATATTTATTTATAAAGATTTATTTGAGAGATAGTGTGTTTGTGGATGTGTGTGTGTGGTGGGGGACAGAGGGAGAGGGAAAGAGAGGCTCAAGCAGCCTTTGTGCTGAGCATGAGCTTGATGTGGAACTAGAATTCAAGACCCTGAGATCACAACCTGAGTGGATGCCAAGACTCAGATACTTAAAAGACTGTGCCACAGGCATCCCCTATACTATATTTATTTCCACATTTCTACTAGTTTTTAGACTTCTGATACTTTAAGCCCCTTGGAAGCCCCTTTTATTTTATTTTATTTTAATTTTTTTTTGGAAGCCCCTTTTAGATAACTGATTTTTAGTATTTCTTTTTTTCCAATATAGACATTTTAGGCTTATTTTCCTCTAGGCACTGTGTTAGCTATCTCACAAACTATGTCATGATTTTGTTATCTTTCATTTTTAAATTGTTCTAATTTTCATTGTGATTTTATTATGTTTCCCGTGGATTAATTAGAAGTGTATGGCTTAATTTGCAATACTTGGGGATACTTCTGGTTTAGTGTGTGTGTGTGTGTGTGTGTGTGTGTGTGTGTGTGTGTAGGGGGTTGTTTGTTTTCTGATTGAATTCTATTGTGTTAGAAAAGCATTCTCTGCATGTATTGAGACACGTTCTTGTCAATTTTTTTACTTCACAAATACATTATTAAAAACGAATAAACTTAAGATTTTTATATATTCCTGCTGAATTTAATCATTGACAATTAAAATTTTCTCTTTAGTTTTGGTAATATTTCTTTCTCCTTACTCCATAGCTGAACTATTTTGCTTTGGTTTTAATTGGCATGATGGAGCTTCTTTTAATCCTCGGATGCCTTTGGTGTCCTTGATTGATTCGATTTCACTCATAGGTGGAATTTAAGAAAGAAAACAGATGAACATATGAGAAGAAAAAAAAAGTGGGGTTGGGTAACAAACCATAAGAAACTCTTAAATATTGAGATGAAACTGAGGGTTTCTGGAGGGGAGGTGGGCTGGGGATGGCCTAAATGGGGTAATAGGTATTAATGAGGGTACTTACTGTGATGAGCACTGCGTATTATATTTAAGTGATGAATCACTGAATTCTGGTCCTGAAACCAATCATACACTATATACTAAATAACTAGAAATTTTTTTTAAATGTAAAAAAAAAAAAGTTATCAGAATAGATAAATGTGATTTTAAAAAGTTGCTTTTTATTGTCTAAAAATTAAAGACTATTAACTGAAATATGTAGCTTACTGACATTTAGTGTGATTGGCTGTGTATCTGGGTTTTAATTTCTTATACTTCATCAGTTTTTTACTATTTTTTCTTTCTATATTTTTTTAGATTGATAAGCCTTAATTTTTTCCATTTCCCCATTGGCCAATTAGTTACATAGACTTATATTATTATTTCAGTTGTAATTTTAAATACCGTATTTATTTTTTATATTAATATTAGTTAAGTTAACATAGTTTTTGTTTGTTTTATTTAGAATATAACGATTCCACAATTTTATGTATTACTCAGTGTCCATCAAGATAAATGTACTCTTAATCCCCTTCATCTATTTCATCCACCTCCTACCCCCAACTCGCCTCTGGTAACTAACTACCTCTTCTCCATAGTTAAGAATCTGGTTTTTGGTTTGTCTCTTTCTCTTTTCCCCTTTGATTGTTTTGTTTAAATCTCACATATGAGTGAAATCATATGGTATTTGCCTTTCTCTGACTTATTTTGCTCAGCATTATACTCTCTAGATCCATCTATGTTGTTACAACTGACAAGATTTCATTATTATATATTATGTACAATGTATATTACATATAAATATAAAAATGAATTATATATATAATATAAATGCATGCAAATAAGCACACACACACACACACACACACACAAACACACACCACTCTTTATCCACTCATCTATCAGTGGGCACCTGGATTGCTCCCAAAATCTGGCTACTGTAAACAATGCTGCAGTAAACATAAGGATGCATACATCTGTACAAATTAGTGTTTTTGTATTCTTTAGGCAAATACCCAGTAGTGTGATTGATGAGTCATAGGGTAGTTTCATTTTTAATTTTTTGAGGAACCTCCATATTCTTTTCCACAGTAGCTGCACCTGTTTGCCTTCCCACCAACAGCGCACAAAGGTTCATTTTTCATTTTCTCATCCTCAACAAAACTTGTTTGTTTTCCATTTTAACCATTCTGACAGGCTTGATGTGATATCTCACGTTAGTTTTGATTTGCTTTTCCCTGATGATGAGTGATATTGAGCAACTTTTCATGTGCCTCTTGGCCATCTGCATTTCGTACTTTGGAGAAATGTCTGTTCATGTCTTCTGCCCATTTTTTTTTTAATTGGAGCATTTGTTTTTGGGTGTTGACTTATTTTTATATTTGGGATACTTACCCTGTATCGGCTATGTTATTTACCTCTCAGTGGGCTTTTAGTTTTGTTGATAGTTTCCTTTGCTATGCAGAAGGTTTTCTTTTTGACATAGTCTAAACAATTTATTTTTGCTTTTATTCCTCTTGCTTTAGGAGATCTATCCAGGAAAATATAACTAGAGAAATTACTACCTATGCTCTCTTCTAGGATTTTTAGTTTCACGTACGACATATGGGTCCTTTAACCCATTTTGATATTTTTGTGATGAAAGACATTGTCCATTTTCATTGTTTTATATGTGGCTATCCAGGTTTCTCAGCACCGTTTGTTAAACTTTTTCCCATTGTATATTCTTGCCACCTTTGTTAAAGATTAATTGACCATATAATTGTGGGTTTAATTCTGGGTTTTCTATTCTGTTTCATTGATCTTTTTGTCCATTACTGTGTGTGTGTGTGTGTGCCAGTGGCACACTGTTTTGATCACTACAGCTTTGTAGTATAACTTGAAGTCCAGAATTGTAATACCTCCAGTTATGCTTTTTCTTTTTCAGGATTGCTTCAGCTATGAGGATCCTGGATGGCTCAGTAGCTTAAGTGTCTAACTTTTGATTTCAGCTCAGGTCATGATCTCAGGGTTATATTAGGCTCCGCAGGGATGGAACCTGCTTAAGATTCTCCTCTGCCTTCCCCTGACCTTGCCTCCCACTCTCTCTCTCTAAAAAGAAAAAAAAATAGATTACTTTGGCTATTTGGGGTCTTTCATGGTTCCATACAAACTTTAGAATTACTTGTTGCAGTTCTATGAAAAATGCTAGCAATATTTTGATGGGGATTATATTAAATCTAAGGATTGCTTTGGGTAGTATGGACATTTTAACATTGGTCTTCCAGTCCATGAGGATTTAAATGTCTTCCCATTTACTGGTGTCATCTTCAGTTCTTTCAACAATATTTTATAGTTTTCAGAGTACAAGTCTGTTGCCTCCTTGAGGAAGTTTATTCCTAGGCATTTTATTATTTTGGGTGCAATTATAAGTGGGACTGTTTTCTTAATTTCTCTATCTACTCTTTCATTATCAGTTTATAAAAATGCAATTGATTTCTGTATATTGATTTTTTTTGTATCCTGTGACCTTACTGAATTCATTTCTCAATTCTAGCAGTATTTTGGTGGAATCTTTAGGGTTTTCTTTATTACGGTATCAAGTCAACTGCAAATAGTGAACATTTTACGTGGTCCTTGGATGCTTTTTCTTTTTATTATCTGATTGCTGTGGCTAGGACATTCCATACTATGCTAAATAAAAGTAGTGAGAGTGAACATCCTTGTCTTGTTCCTGACCTCAGGGGGAAAAAAAAAAATCTCTTCATTTTTCCTCATGGGAATGATGTGCACTGTGGGTTTTTCAGAGATGGCCTTTATTATGTTCGGGTCTATTCCCTTTAAACTTATGTGGTTGACAGTTTTTATCATGAATGGATGCTGTACTTTGTCAACTGCTTTTTCTGCCATCTACAGAAATGATCCTATGGGTTTTATCCTCTTTATGATTTCATGTATGATGTGGCAAATTATTCAAATGTTGAAAAATATTCAATTAATCCCTGTTGATTGTGGTGAATTTTAATGTATTGCTGGGTTCACTTTGAGAGTATTTTACTTGAGGATATTTGTATCTATGTTCATCAGAGATACCAGCCTCTTTTCTAGTAGTGTTACCTAGTTTTCGTATCAGGGTAATGCTGGCCTCATAGAATGAATTTGGAACTTTTTATTTCTCCTCTGTTTTTCTCAGTTTGAAAAGAAGTAGTTATTAGCTCTTTAAGTGTTTGGTAGAAATTACTGGTCCTGGACTTTGGTTTGGTGGGACTTTTTTCGATTACTGATTCAGTTTCATTGTTGGTAACTGGTCTGTTCAAAACTTCTATTCCTTCCCACTTCAGCTCTGGTAGGTCTTACGTTTCTAGGAATCTGTTTCTTCCAGGTTGTTGAATTTGTTGGCATATAATTTTTTCATATTTTCTTAGAATCTTTTGTGTATCTGTGGTGTTGGTTGTTATGTCTCCTCGTTCATTTTTGAATTTGAGTTCTCTCTCTCTGTGTGTCTCTCTCTTTGAATGACTCTGGGTAAAAGTTAATTAATGGTTCTTTGAGAAGGTCATTTCATTGACCTATTCTAATGTCCTTTTAGTTTCTACTTGTTTCTGCTCTACTCTATTATTTCCTCCTTTAACCTGGTTTGAGGTTTTGCTTTTTCTTTTTTCTAGATGCTTATGTGTAAGGTTAGGTTGCTTGAGGTTTTTCTTGCTTCTTGAGGTAGGCCTGTATTGCTGTAAAGGTCTGAGAAACACTTTTGCTACATCCCACAGATTCTGGACTGTTATGTTTTCATTTTCATTTGTTTCCACGTAATCTTTTATTTATTCTTTGGTTTCTAAGATGATCCATTCATTGTTTAGCAGCATGTTATTTAACCTCCATGTACTAGTACTCTTTCCAGACTTTTTTCTTGTGGTTGATTTCCAGTTTCATAGCACTGTAGTCGGAAAAGATGCACAGTATGACTTGGATATTTTTGAATTTGTTTTGACATCTTTAGTGGCCTAATAATGTGATATGTTCTGGAAAATACTCCAGTGCACTTGAAAAGAATGTATATTCTGCTACCTAGGATGGAAAGTTCTGAATAAATCATTAGCTCTATTTGGTCCAAGGTGTCTTTCAAAGTCAGTGTTTCCTTGTTTGCAAGGATGATTTATCCACTGATGAAGGATGGGGTGTTAGAGCCCCTTACTAGTATTGCTACCAATCACTCCTTTTATGTTTGTTATTAATTCCATTATGTATTTGGGTGCTCCCGTGTTGGGTGAATAAATATTTTCAACTGCAATATCATCTTTTGCTTTTAAAGGATTTTATTTATTTATTCATGAGAGACACAGAGAGAGAAGCAGAGATATATATAGGCAGAGGGAGAAGCAGGCTCTCTGCAGGGAGCCCGACGTGGGACTTGATCCTAGGACCCCGGGATCACACCCTGGGGTGAAGGCAGGCGCCAAACCGCTGAGCCACCCAGGAGTCCCGTCATCTTGCTGGATTGTCCCCTTTATGATAACAAAGTGTCCTTCTTTCTCTCGTGATAGTCGTTGTTTAATATCTCTTTTGTTGGATGTCAGTAGTGCTATCCTGGCTTTTTTCACATCTATTTGCATAATACATGCTTTCCATCTCTTCACTTTCAATCTGCATGTCTTTAGATCTGAACTGAGTCTCCTGTAGACAGCAGAGACATGGATCTTGCTTTTTTATCTAGTCTGTCACCAATGTCCTTTTTTTTGGAGCATTGAGTCCATTTACATTCAAAGTAATTATTAAAAGATACGTACTGCTATTTTGTCCCTTGATCTCCACTTGTTTTTGTAGTTCTCTGATCCTTCCTTCTCTTGCTGTCTTCTCTCACAATTAGTTGGCTTTCTTTAGTGATACACTTTGATTCCTTTCTCTTCATTTCTTGCTCTTACTGGTTTGATTTCTGGTCACCATTAGGATTACACAGGACATCTTCTGCACACTGTCGTCTGTATTAGGTAGATGGTTGCTGAAGTTCGAACCCGTACTTCACTCGTCTGCCCCCGACATGGGCGTTTTGGATTACTGCACCACACTTACACTCTCCTACTTTGTGACGCCCTTGACTGATTTTTAAAGATAAACTTACCTTCACTGCTTTTTTTGCTTCCTACTTTTCTTATTCAGGAAAGGTCTTTCCTTTCCACTCCAAGAGTCCTCTTTAAGATGGCACATAGGGCTGGTTTAGTGGTCAGGAACTCTGTCAGCTGTGGGGTTTTGTTTGTTTGTTTGTTTGGAAAACTCTTTATCTCTCTTTCTATTCTAAATGATATCTGTGTTGGATCAAGTGTTTTTGGCTGCCAATATTTCCCTTTTCATCACTTTGAAGGTATTTTGCTACTGCCTTCTAGCCTGCGAAGTTGCTCCTGAAAAAGCAGCTGATAGCCTTAGGGGGTTTCCCTTGTATGTAAGTTTTTCTTGTTGGTTTTAAAATCCTCACTTTATCACTACTTTCTGCTATTTCATGTCTTGGTGTGGACCTCACTGGGTTAAATTTGTTGGGGATTCTCCGTGCCTCCCGCTTCTGGATATTTGTTTCTTTACCCAGATTAGGGAAGTTTCAGCTGCTATTTCTTCAAATGAATTTTCTGCTCTTTTTTTTTTCTCTCTTCTTCCAAGATCCCTATAATGAGGATGTTCTTATGCTTGAAGGAGTCACTGAATTTCCTATGGTTATTCTCATTTTACATGATTTTGTTCTCTCACCTGTTCAGCTTGATGACTTCCCATTGCTCTGTCCTCTGTCCTCCTGTGCTTCCTCTACTTTGCTATTTATTACACCAAGTATGTTTTTTTTTTTTAAATTATTTTTATTTATTTATGATAGTCACAGAGAGAGAGAGAGAGGCAGAGACACAGGCAGAGGGAGAAGCAGGCTCCATACACCGGGAGCCCGACGTGGGATTCGATTCCGGGTCTCCAGGATCGCGCCCGGGGCCAAAGGCAGCCGCTAAACCGCTGCGCCACCCATGAATCCCACCAAGTATGTTTTTAATTTCATTTATCAGGATCTAGCACTTCAAGGGTATCTCCCATGTAGGGTTCGTGCACCATTGTGTTGTGGATGAGGGGCTTCTCTTCAGTCTGGTTGTTCACAGTGGTTCTTTGCCGGTTATGGACAGGATTTTTCCCTGTGGCTGTTGTGGGCTAGTCTGAGACTGCCTTGGGCTCTGGCTGAATGAGCTCAGGTATTAGTCAGAGATGCAGTAGCCCCGTACTGCAGGGTGCTTTTCCTGTGTTGTCCTCTGAGGAACTCTGGTTGGTGGACACAGCCTGTAGTCAGACCAGCAGGTCGCTGGGGTCATAGTTGGTCTGGTCTGTGTGGTGATCTTTCTCTCATCCCAGGGCAGGAGTCACTCTGGATTGGTGCCGGCCCCTGTAGGGAGCTTTGCACATTCCCAAGCTTGTGGCACCACACTGGGCAGGCTCCAGCCACAAGCATATTGGTGGTGGCGGTCGGTCGGTCGGTCGTGCATCCACAATGTGTGTGGGGGTGGGGCATGTAGCAGTAGTATTGTTTGCATGCCAGCCCTCTGTGAGAGGGGACCTACTGTTGCCCTGGCCTAGGCCAGCTGTTCATAGAGGCAGATCTGCAAAATTTCGGGGTGGCAGGTGGAGGTAGAGCAGGAGGCATGACATTGTCAAGATTGGCGCTGGTCTTCTGCAGAAGGGGCCTGTAGCACCAGGACCAAGGCGCACCTGGCTGGAGGGGGAACGCCCCCAGAGGGGGCTGGGCAGCGGCAGTGCGGGTGTTAGCGAGTTAGGAGCAGATATCTGCTCTGGGCTGGTTATTCCAGGTGGTCCTGTGTGGGAAATGGTGCTTGGCAGCCCCTCTGTTCCTGGAGAAGTCCTGAAAGAATCCCTGCCCCACTACCATATGCTAGGATTAGTGAACTACTTCCACATCCCTATGCCCCAGGCGTTTTTCAAACGTCTGTTTCTATGCTGCATCTTAGGGATGCAGGCTTTGTGTCGTGCTATCTCTTTAAGGTCAGGGACTCAGTCTCCTCAGGCCACCCTGCCTTTCCCAGAGCTGAGCCTGATTGATTTTTTTTTTTTTTTTTAAGTTTTGAGTTTAATTTCAGTGTAGCTGACATACAGTGCTCCGTTAGTTCCAGGGGTACAGCAGTTACTCAGTAATCCTACAGCTCGCCCGGAGCTCATCACCTACTTCAGCCATCTGCCCACCTATTCCTCTTCTGGTAACCATCAGTTTGTACTACGTGCTTAAGAGTGTTTCTTGGTTTAGTGTGTGGGTTTCTCTCATTTTTAATTTTTGCTTTGCTCATTTGTTTTGATTCCTAAATAACATGATTGAAGTCATATGGTATTTGTATTTCTGACTGACTGATTAGCTTAGCTTTATACTGTCTAGCGTCAAGTCATTGCGGATGGCAAGATATCCTTTTTATGGCTGAATAGTAGTCCATCGTGCACGCGTGCGTGTGTGTGTGTGTGTGTGTGTGTGTTGAGAGCACGAGAGTGCAAGCAGGTTGGGAAGGGGACAGAGAGAGAGAAAGAATCTTAAACAGGCTCCACACTGAGTGTGGAGTTGGACTCAAGGCTCAATCTCATGACCTGAGCTGAAATCAAGAGTCGGATGCTTAACCAACTGAGCTGCCCAGGTGCCCTTGTATTTTTTTGTTGTTGTTGTTGTTATTGTTTAAGTAAACATTCAATAGTATGATGACTAGATCATAAGAGTAGTTCTATTTTTAATTTTTGGAGGAATTTTCACAGTGTTTTCCACAGTGGCTGCACCAGTTTTGCACTCCCACCAACGGTGCACAAGGGTTCCTTTTCCTCCACATCCTTGCCAAAACTTATTTCTTGTGTTGTTGATTTTAGCCACTCTGACAGGTGTAAGGTGATGTCTCATTGTGACTTTGATTTGTATTTTCCTAATGATCAGTGATACTGAGCATCTTTTCATGTGTCTGTTGTCCATTTGCATGTCTTCTTTGGCGAGATATCTATTCATGCCCAATTTTAATTAGATTGTTTGGGTTTGGGGTGTTGAGTTGTAGAAGTTCTTTATATATTTTGGATACTAACTCTTTATCTGATAGGTCATTTGCAAATATCTTTTCCCACTCCGTAGGTTGCCTTTTGGCTTAGTTGTTTCCTTTGCTGTGCAGAAGCTTTTTTTATTTTGATGTAGTCCCAATAGTTAAACTTTGCTTTTACTTCCCTTGCCTTAGGAGACAAATCTAGAAAACTGTTGCTAGAGCCAAAATCAGAGAAGTCACTGCCTATGTTCCCTTCAAGCTTTTTAATGCTTTCAAGTCTCACATATAGATCCCAAATGCATTTTGAATTTATTTTTGTGTACGGAGTAAATGGTCCAGGTTAATTCTTTTGCATGTAGCTGTCCAGTTTCTCAGCATCATTTGTAACATAAACTTTTTTTCCATTGCATATTCTTGCCCCCTTTGTCAAATATTAATTGACTATATAGTTGAGGGTTTATTTTTAGGTTTTCTGTTCTGTTCCATTGGTTTATGTATCCTTTTTGTGTGCCAGTACAATACTGTTTTGATTACTAAAATTCTGTAGTATGACTTAAAGTCCAAAATTGTGATGCTTCCAGTTTTGATTTTCTTTTTCAAGATTGCTTCAGCTATTTGGGATCTTTTCTGGTTTCATACCAACTTTAGGATTATTTCTTCCAGTTCTGTGAAAAATACTGGTGGTATTTTGATAGGGATTGCATTAAATCTGTAGGTTGTTTTGGTAGTATGTATATTTTAACAATATTTGTTCTTGGAATCCATGAGCATGGAATATGGCTCCATTTATTTGTGTTGTCTTCAATTTCTTTCATCACTGTTTAACAGTTTTCAGACTACAGGCCTTTCACCTCTTTGGGTAAGTTTATAACTCAGCATTTTTTATATTTCTAGTGCAATTAAATGATTTTTTAAAAAATTATTAGTATACAGACATGCAACATTTCTATACAGTGGCTTTGTATCCTGCAAATTTACTGCATTTATCTGTTGAAATAGTTTTTTTTGGAGGAGTCTTTAGGGTTTTCTCTATATAATACCATGTCATCTGCAAATAGTGAAAGTTTTATTTCCTTATAGATTTGGATACTTTCTATATATTTTCGTTGTTGTTGTCTGGTTGCTGGGGCTAGGACTTCTATGTTGAGAAAAAGTGATGAGAGTGGACATCCCTATCTTGTTCCTGGCCTCAGAGGAAAAGCTGTTTTTCTCAAACATGAGTATGATGTTCACTGTGGATTTTTCATAGATGGCCTTTGTTGTGTTGAGGTCAGTTCTCTCTAAACCTACTTTTTGTTAAGAGTGTTTTTATCATGAGTGGCTATTGTACTCTGTCAAGTGCTTTTTTTCTGCATCTATGGAAATAATCATATAGGTTTTGTTTCTCTTGTTGATGTGATGATCACAATGATTTATTGGGGAATATTGAGTCCTGTTTGCTTCCTGGGAATAAATCCTACTTGATCGTGTTTA
Organism: Canis lupus familiaris; assembly: GCF_011100685.1. Lineage (NCBI taxonomy): Eukaryota > Metazoa > Chordata > Mammalia > Carnivora > Canidae > Canis > Canis lupus. The sequence goes on along the minus strand of NC_049226.1, from coordinate 87,280,142 downwards.
ATTTTTTTAAAATGTGTTGTTGATTTTACTTTGGTAGATGAAAAAATCATCAACAAAATGCTGCATTCATAAGAGATACTGGCCTGTAGTTTTTTTTTGTTGTTGTTGTTTTTGTTTTTTTTTGTTTTTTGTTTTTTTTTTTTGTAGTGTCTTTATCTGGTTTTGGTATCAGGATAATGTTGACCTCATAAAATGAATTTGGAAATTTTCCTTCCATATTTTTTGGAATAGTTGGATAAGAGATACTAATTCTTTAAATGTCTGGAAGAAGTTAGCTGTGAAGTTGTCTATACCTAGATTTTTATTTTTATTTTTTTTGGGGGGGGGGACTTTTAACTTCTTTTCTTTTATTTTTTTTTTAATTTATTCATGAGAGACACAGGGAGAATGCTAGACATAGACAGAGGGAAAAGTAGGCTACCTCCAGGGAGCCCATGAGGGACTCGATCCCAGGACCCTGAGATCATGACCTGAGCCAAAGGCAGATGCTCAACCACTGAGCCACATAGGTGTCCCTTTTCTGGGTGTTTTTTGAGTAGTGATTGAGTTTCATTGCTGGTAACTACTGTGTTCAAAATTTTTATTTCTTCCTTTCTCAGCTTTGGTAAGTGTTATATTTTTTAGGATTTACTTATTCCAGGTTGTTGAATTTGTTGGCATATAAGTTTTCATAATATGCTCTTAAAACCCTTTATATTTCTCTGGTGTTAGCTATCAAGTCTCCGATTTCAGTCTTTTTTTTTTTTTTTTTTTTTTTAATGAGTCTGGCTAGAGGTTTGTCAGTTGTTTTTTGTTTTTTTCTTTCCCCAAAGAACTAGCTCCTGGTTTCATTGATCTGTTCTTTGTTTCTTCTGAGAAGTTGGGTACTCTCCTGTTGGGTGCATAAATACATAAAATTGTTAGGTCTTGTGGTTGGATTGTCCTTTATAATTATATAGTACCCTTCTCTGTCTCTTGTTACAGTCAGTTTTAAATTCTATTTTGTGTGATGTATGCATTGCTACTCTGGTTTTCTTTTGATGTTCATTCAAATTGTAAATGTTTCTCCATCCCCTCACTTTGAATCTGCAGGGGGCTTTAGGTCTGAAATTGTCTTTTATAGGCAGTATATGTTTTGTTTTGTTTTGTTTTGTTTTAAATTCAGTCTGTCACCTATGTGACTCGGTAACTTATTTTTAGCATTTCTCTTTTTCCAGTATAGACATTTCAGACTTATTTTCCTCTGGGCACTGTGTTAGCGATATCTCACAAGGTTAGGTATGTCATGATTTTGTCATCTTTCATTTTTAAAATGTGCTAATTTCCATTGTTATTTTAGTCCATTTTTATTAGAGGTTATTATTGAAAGATCTATATTTATTGCCAATTGGTTACAGTCTTTCTCTGATGCTTGGTTCTGTTGTTGTCTTCTTACAATTGACTTTGTTCAGTTATATACTTGGATTCTTTTCTCTTCTTCTTTTTTTTTTTTTTTTGCATATCATCTTCTGCATATAGCACTCTATATCAAGTGGATGGTCACTTAAGTTTGAGCCCATTCTATACCCCACCATGTTCTACCTCATATGTTGTCATATTTTACACACTACATAGATAAACTGTCCTACTCTCATGTATATTCATTCCTTTCCTTTCAAAGAGTCCCCTTTAATATTTCTTGAAGGGCAAACTGAAGGTACCCCTTATCTCTCTTTCTATTCTGAACGATAGCCTTGCTGTATATGGCACTCTTGGCTGCAGATTTTTCCCTTTTAGCACTTTGAATGTATCAGGCCTCCCTTCTGGGCTGCAGAGTTTGTGCTAAAAAATCAGCTTATGGGGTTTCCCTTGTGTGTAACTGTTGTTTCTCGTTGTCTTTAAAATTCTGTTTATCACTATTTGCCATGTAAATGACTCTCTTAGTGTGGCCCTCATTGAATTTGTTGGTGTAGCTCTGCCTTCTGGATTTGGATATCTTCCCCAGATTAGAGTTTTCAGCTATTATTCAAATATTTTTTTCTGTCCCCTTTTCTCTTTCTCCTTCTGGGATTCCCTGTGATGTAAATGTTACTATGCTTAACGGAGTGACTGAGTTTGCTAAATCTAATATTGTTTTCTTTGATTAACTGAGCTGAACACTAGAGAAAAAAAATTCCATTTCTCTATTAGGCCATTAATTCACCCCTCTATCTTCTAGCCTGTTTACTATCAAGTGTATTTTTTTGTTTTGTTAACTGTGTTTTTCACCTCTGGACTTTTATTTTCCATCTTCTTGTTTGTTGTCTCATTGATATCGTCCACTCTTTAGTCATGTGAGTATCTACAAACATTACTTTAAATTCTGTCACTTACATCCATTTCACCTAGGTCTCTTCTTGTTTTGTCCTGTTCTTTCATTCAGGACATAGTTCTCTGCCCATTTTCTCTGTGTCTGTTTCTGTGTTAGGAAAGGCAGCTATAACTCCTGTGCTGGAAAGTAGTAGACTTATGAGGCTCTGTAGTGTCCTGCTGGGTAGTGCCCCCTGTTCACCAGAACATGGCGCTTCACGAGGATCTACTGTGTGTGATGCATGTGCCCTATGTTGAATGAGCTACTTTGTCCTTCAGTCCTCTGCAATGGATCCCTTATGCCTGGTGTGGGAAGTATTTGGTCTCTGTATTAGTGGACTTCTGGGGATGCTTTCGGCTTGAGTTGAGTCATACCATGTGTTCACCTGAGATGCACTAGCCCCATACTGCAGGGTCCTTTCCTTGTGTTGTTTCCCGAGAAAACTTGGTTGGTGGGCCAGATGAGTTGTCTGCCTCCAGCCCATGGCTGTGGCCTGTGAGTGGTGAATGTGGTTATCTTTTCCTCTGGATGGTACAGGAGTCACTTTGGAGCCGTGCGTGCTGGCCATTGTAAGGACTGCTTGCCAGGCCTGCGGCACCACCCTATATGGGCTGTGGCCAAGAGCATATTGAGGAGGTCCAACATCCCAAGACACAGCATGAAGGTAGTGTCAGGGCATTGCTACTAGCCAGCTTTGTGTGCCACTGGAGGAGCCTTGCTGCACCAGGACTTGAGTAGCATGTTGATGTTTAAATCTCCAGGTTTTATGTCCCATTGCTTGTAAGAACTCACAATTTGCCCCCTCTGGTTATCAAAGCCAAACATTATGTGGATTAGTCTTTCCCACAGGGTCTCCCTTGAGTGAGGGGCCTGTTTCTTTCTGTGTCCATGTCTTCCTCCTATACGTGTACCATCCCCCAGGCCAGTTTAGCTCTCTATCATGTCTCTGCCCTGCCTGCCCTCTTCACTGTGGCTTCTTTTCTACATTTATTTGTAGTTTGTTCCATCAGTCCTTGGGTCATTTTCTTTGTTGAATATCCTGATGTGAGGCTTATCTTATTGTACCCATGGGACAGGATGCACTTATGGTGCTCCTACTCTGCCATCTTCCTGAAAGAAAAATTTTATGTAGAATGTGAGGACTTTTTCAATGTGTTGTTTCTGGGTCTTTTTTTTTTAAGATTCTATTTATTTATTCATGACAGATACAGAGACAGAGACAGAGACACATGCAGAGGAAGAAGCAGGCTCCCTGCACAGAGCCCAATGTGGGACTCGATCCCGGGTCCCAGGATCACACCCTGAGATGAAGGCAGACACTCAACTGCTGAGCCACCTGGGCATCCCTTTTTTTAAAGATTCTAAATCTCCATCTAATTTACACAAACAAGACATTAAATGGTAAACATTATGTTTTCTCTACCTACATTTCAACATTACTACATTCTACAGTGCCAGTTAGGCTGATTTTCTTTTTGTCTGAAGAACATTTTTTTTCACTACTTCTAGAAGAAGAAAGAAAGAAAGAAAGAAAGAAAGAAAGAAAGAAAGAAAGAAAAAAAGAAAAAGAAAGAAAGAAGAAAGAAAGGAAAGAAAAGAAAAGAGGATAAATTATACCAAGTACTTAACAAAATTATTTTTATTTGAACTTCTTTTTCCTAAAAATCTAGTTTTGATACTTATTTTTCTTGGGCTTTTAATGTCAATTTTTCCCCCTCTGACATTCACAATTTCTGCCATGAAATCAGCTGTTTTTGATATCCAAATACTTTACTTCAGAGGAGGTGTATGTGTGTGTGTGTGTGTGTGTGTGCTGATTTTTAGATACTCGTTGTCTGTTTTTTAGCAGTGTTACTATTACATGTCTAGGTGATAGTTGGCTAACTTTTTGCATTCATGGTTTGAGGTCTTATACTCAAAAGATTTGTGACCCTTTCTCAAAATATTACTTCCCTATTCTTCTGATTCTTTCTAGAACATTAGTTACTTATGACAGACTTCTATATTTAGTGGATACTTATTTTTCATTATTTTGTGATTTTTTTCCCCTAACTTTAATTTACCATTCTAAATCTGGATCTATATCCATACTTTTGCTAGCCTCATGCTCAAATTATAATTATTAACTTTACTGATTTTGTTTAGCTTTATGGTTTTCCCTTACTTATTTTTATAGATTCTAGCTCCTTGGTCAAAGTATCGATCTCATTTGTTTTGTTTTGTTTTTTAATAACTTTATTCTTGGGTCCTCATCTGGTAATTCCAATACAGCTCACATATTTTTCTATAGCTATTTTCTGAGTTTTGGTGGTTTAATTTTCTTTTATGCCATGCTTGCTGATTTAATTTAATTTTGGAAATTTTACGATGTGAATTGAAAATGAAAATTGCAATTTGAAAATTAAAAATAGGAAGATATGAAAAGGTGTTATCTTCCCTCAGAGTAAGTTTGATTTTTTTTTCTCACAGGGAAATAAGTATAGATCTTCAAACTGTCAAGATTAGATTACAGAATTTGTGGGGGATGATCTAAGTTCTGGTTTTCTCTTACTTTTAGAGCCCATCCTTTCTGTTGAGTTACTTAAAGTATTTATTTAGATCTTCCTCCTAGTGCATGCTCTCTGATAGGCTGCAAATCATCTTACTCCTCTACATTTTAAGATTTGGTCAATGCATTGTAGGAAATAGTCATCCATACTGCTCAGATGCTTCTCTTCAATTACCCTCTCAGTAGAGTTGGCCTCTTGCTTTCTAGACACCTCGCTAACCTTGAACTCTAACTTTTACCTCCACAGTCCTATGAAACCACCGTAAACTACAGGTCACTGATTGCTGCTTAATTTTTATACCCCATGAGTTGAATCAGTTAAAGCCCTTAAGGGAATAAGTAGAGATAAATTTAGGAGTCTTTTCAATCCCCCCACACCACCGCCTCCCCACCCCAGTATCTTGGCTTAAGTACTGGCTGTCTTCAAATCGTGTTTCTTCTAACTTTATAGTTCTTCTCCCTGAGAGAGTTAGTCAAACATAAGCTACTATCATAGACACAAGAAAAACATGTTTTCCCCCATCACATAGGAGTATATACTAGGTCAGTTATTTCCTCCTAAAAATTAAACTGTAAGTCATGCTCAACTTGTTGAACAAAGGGCAAAATAATACTATAAAATGACTCTAATCTTCTATAAGCTAGTGCCCAGCAGAGTTTATAGTGTAATTAAGATTGGGTTATCTTTAATGAATATGGACTATAAATGCAGACTGATCTAGAGACTGCCTTTGCTCAATATATGTGTTGGCCAACAAAATTCTGCATCTATCCTATGATACTAAGTTAAAAAAATTCAAGATAAATGATCAGCAGAGGTGACTGAGATGATAGCAGTATAACCCACCACCAGTGTGATGTAAATAATAAAATGGATGATGCTGATTTATTCTCAGATGTTAACATTAAATGGCTTGAGTGTGAGTATAAATCTAGATATACATACATGTAGATATCATTACTTTGTCCAATTGTGTTTGCATCCACAAAACCATCTATCAAGGTGCGTCAGAAAGGTAACTAGACACAGAAAGCTAGGTAGTGTTTTATTAAATCTTAAAATGATATATTGGATGAAATATGCAAATCTATAATAGACATTTTGGTTTTTTTTTAATGTATTTGCAGAGGCAGCGTAAAGCACTGCTATAGATTGCCATTGTGCAGCTCAAGATGTCTTTTTTTGGTTATAGGTAAAAATTAGGAGCTAGTAGGACAAACTCAATTTCAGAATACTTATCCTGTTAAAGGAATATTAATAAACTCTTTATGGGCCCAATAAATCTATCATGCAAACTTGCAATATAGAGCACAGAGATACTGACAGGGACACAAATTGTCAAGCTTATTTCAACACATTAGGACAAAGTGAGAGGACAAAGGCCAATATTAAAGTCTTCAAAGTTATTCGCAAAATAATTACAAACAATAGTGCAAAGGAAAACTGCCAGAGGTTTATTTTACTTAATTTATGGAGAATGACAATAAGCCTTAAGATGCTACAGAAATGCTTCCATTTTTAATATATGAGGTTAAAGACAAAAAAGAAAAGTGTTTGTTTTTTGTTTTTTTGCTTAACATACCAGCCCAAGAAACAAAGATGCAATAGAACTGCGCTGCCAGCAAAATGCTAACTTCTACTGTTGGCATCTACATTTTGGCTGCTGCAAATAAACCACTTGGTTGTGGTGGTCTCCTTCCAGGTATGGTCTGGCATGAACAAAGATGTGTGGGTAAAAAGTAGCCTCATTTATCATTATATATTGGAATATCCCTCTTAGAACATGAGTTTGATGTAGATTTTCTCCATCAAAGTACTTGAATCAATCAGAAGACCACATTAGTGTAGTTTTCAACTCCAATACTATTATCTTAGAAAAAAGTATGCACTTGAAGTCTAAGCTCTGAGTATTCTTCACACAAGCCTGACCTGTTACCCTCAGACAGGGAAATCCTACTTGAATCCCTACTCCACTGATAATCCATGCTTGCCACATTGGAATGTCATCATCACTATCACCATCATCTTAAAACAATGTGGTGTTTAGGGTACACTTACTCTCCAGGTAACATGCTTTCATTCTTATGAAATCCAAGAGAGAAAATAAAATATTCTCAAATATTTAAAATGGTAATTTTGAAAGTAACTCTTACAACTTTCATTCATTCAACAAACATTGATTGTGTACCTTGGAGGTGTCAGGTCCTCTTCTAGGCACAGGAAATAGAAAACAAACATATTCTATTGATACGTAAAAGAGGATGTGCTCTCCCATAGAGATGGAAGCTTAAGAACAAAAATAAAGCCAGGTAAAGTAAAAGAGAAAAAAAAAATGTTAGAAGTATGTAGCACTTGTAAGTGTCATTTTACCATCCAAGTCCTTTTCCTCTGTGCTTACAATAGAGGATTGCAGAATCAAGTTATAGGTGTGTTGATCTTATTTCTCAGTTTTCTTATCTCAATTCTCTGCCTACAAATACAACAATTAGAACACTAGAATTCATCCCCCATATGGAAATAAGACTGGCTCTTTCTCCTTGATTATAGCTAGAAATCTGTCTACTCACAGACCTGTTAGTAACCAGTGATGACCAGAATAATGGCTTTCAGAGGTCAGAGACACCCTCGTGTACTTCTGCCAACTGATGCTATGACTAGGACATAGTCAACTTTGTGGGAAACATGTCATTTTCCTTCTATTTCCAACTGACACAAATCAGTGTAGAGCAGTACATTCACTTCACTTGAAACATCTACAATAAAAATGTAGGAAGTTTTTCTTGAATTCTGTATCAGAAATTTTGTTAAAATTTGACTCAGTCTAATTTCGAGCCTGGAAGCTTTTATTAGAAAAAAAAAATCAAGAATCCAGAGCTTTGCTCAGACTTAATATGATCAAAGTTATAGTGAGAAAATCCTTCTTTAAGAATCTTCCTTGTCTATACCATGGATCTCATGAAGGTTTGGAAAACTGCATTCATGCCTGCCATATCCTACACATTTTCTTTGAAGCTTTCATGCTAGGAAGAAAGAATCTGTCCACCTCCCCCCTCTGTTGTTAGCAATTGATACTCTAAGCCAACCAGTAAGCATGTATTATGGTTTGGCAAGCTCGTAAATTCCACCTGGGTAGGAATTTTAGGTCCTTTTTGTTGACTGTTGTAACTTGCCTAGAGAACGGTACCTGCTTCATAGCAAGTCACCCCAAAGTCAAGAAAATATCTATCTGAGGAAGTTATTGAGAGTATAGGATGAAACCATACATCAAAACCTGAAGCAAACTGTAGGATTTTAAAAGAATTTTGCTTCACTCTTTCAAGTTCCCTCCTTCCTGACTCAACTTCTGCTGAGGTCCTGGTTCTTCAGTACCTAATTCGACCAGTTTTTTCCAGGGAACTGAAAGCATGTCACATAGACTTTTTTTTTTTTGAACAAACTTTGTGTTCTAATAGGCAAAAGGGGAGTGATTAAGACTTGTTTATACGTGGAGGCACATTTTGGCTCATTGTAAGCGAGTGCTTTCTGACACAGCTACTCAGAAGAAAAAAAAAAAGTCTCCAAAAAGTCATGTGCTTCTGACCACTGCCAGTATGCAATCACAAGATAGGGCAGTGGTAGAAGCAAGTGGGGTACCCAATGGTAGCAGTGCAGGTGGGTTTTAAGATCTGTTCTGTTTGTTAAAATACACATTGCTATTTATTCTGACTTATGTTTTTCCACATAAATCCTGTAAAGTTATATCTAGATTTGACTCAGTGAACTAAATTAGGAATTGTTAAAATAATTTTAGGGATCCCTGGGTGGCGCAGCGGTTTAGCGCCTGCCTTTGGCCCAGGGCGCGATCCTGGAGACCCGGGATCGAATCCCACGTCGGGCTCCAGGTGCATGGAGCCTGCTTCTCCCTCTGCCTGTGTCTCTGCCTCTTTCTCTCTCTGTGACTATTATAAATAAATAAAAATTAAAAAAAAATAAAATAAAATAATTTTATGTCTCGTCTTGCTGCTACATTGAAATTCCAGATCATGCATTCACAGTACTACAAATACCTGTTTTTCCCATAAGCACATTGACTCTGATTTATTACACATCCTTTCAGGACTTTCCCCCACTAAATCCTTAGACTGGTGAGGATGTTGCTCCCAGAATTCCATACTGGAAAGAAAGAAACCAATTAAGAACTCTACTAATATGTTCCACAGTGTAGTTTCTCATCCCATCCATCCATATTTATTTCTAATTAAATGCGTAAGAGCAATTCAGAATTTTGCAATTTCAAATAATGCCTACCCAGGTGATTTTTTTTATGGCTGTGAGAACAAAAAGATCCTATAACTTTTCATTTCTTGCACATAAACCTTCATTATAATTTCTTCTCAGGAAATTGTTGGAATTTGCTCAACACTAAAAAGAATTAATTGCCTAATGTATTAAGGCAGTTAAACAAATCATTTCATCATATGAATAACAATGAGTATAGTTTCAAAGTAACATGGAAAAATGAAGGCTAAGAAAGGAAAGAAAGGAAGCTTATGATGGTGGATGCTGAGTTAGTGTCAGCATCCATTATACGGATGGCAACCCAAAGGTATTGAGAAAACCTGATATAACACAGGGTTTAAAATTCATGTATGCTTCATTCCAAAGTGCTTATCTCTTACAGTTCTACAATAGTTGCTCTAAGTATTAGCTTGAGAGACACCATTAGAAATGGAGTTCAGTCCTATACTAGCTGAAAAGGATTTTCCTTTACTACCTGGCGCAAAATAATTCGCCACAAATACACTACCTTCTCTCAGTTTAAAAACTCTGAGAGATAAAAGATAATCCAGTTTCCTTTAAGCCAATGGTTTTATTTTAGGAGTCTCCTATCACATTTGCACTCAAAAGGTACAAATGGGCACAGGGTATTAACATAGTGAATAAGAAGAGTCAAAAGTTGATGTATAGGGTAGCTGCATAAAGAGCGTAATGACAAGAACTCTGGACAAGAAAGGAGGAAATATGATAATATGTTAACTGTATGTAGCGGGCCACACTTCTTTCTGTGCTTGATTCACACCACATTTTATAAAATTGCAAGGTTTACCACAGCTCATTGTAATCTAAATATTTGAAGATGCCCACGAAGACTAAGCTTGTTATTATACCACCAGTTAATCATCTAATGGAATTAGGTGTCAGGCAATCTTCTTTAAGCCAAGTGACAAACGTTGATAGTCTAGTCCTGGTGTATATGTTCTCTTCATTTATTCAGTCAAGTCTTCCTTTAGCCAATAAATATTTACTAAAGGTTTAGTATTATCAGACATTTTTGTGCTATTGGGGAGTTAATAATTTACAGCAGAGGGCCTAACTCCAGGGAAAGAATTCATGAATAACAGACATGAAAAGTAAATTCTATGGTAGGTAAGGAAGGATGAAACGCTGATAACACAAATCCCGTAGAGTAAGCAACAGGTGGCACTGGTAAGGGGTAACAAAGACTTGAAGTTAATCATGACAGCAGCAAGAAGATGCATATTCCAGGCAGAGGAAACAGTTATTGTAATGATTCCAAAGGGAGTCTAGAAGTATTCAGTCACAGATTTCTGGATGGTTAGCAAACAAAATTATTTTCTTAGGGGTAGTAATAGACTCGCACATAATAGTGGCAGACTGCGAAGAGAATTAAGCAACCTCCTTTTCTTGATGACTGAATTGAGATAACGTAAGGCAAAACTACTCTGGGTTTTAATAAAGAATTAGGCGTGGGTTATTAACTTTAAAATATACAACCAACTGCTGTGTTTTGGGAAGGATATTTTATTAGCTTAGGAAACCTTTCTTGTCTTCTATCCCCACCTCAGAAAATAGGAATCCTATGCCCCTTTTCTTTCCTTCATCTTGAATTTTTCTCTTTCTGAATGGTATTTAGCATGTTCTGAGCATGTGGTTAAAACCTTGTCACTGCATCCAACGAGTATTTCATTTAATAAATAGTTGCCACTCATTTATAATGTGATACTTGATATGCTACGAGGATTACAGAAAAGCCTAAGAAGATAAAGATAGTTTCTGCCCTTGATGATTTTAGTTTGGGAGGAAATGGAAGGCACATACACAGAGAAGTATATTTATAAATGAGATCATTCCTGCCTTCTCTGATCTCCCATGTAGTTGGAGTAACATCTATAGCTTCCAAAAAGAGGTAATGTTTGATCTGAACCGTGAAGGGAGAGTACTACTTGGAATTGCAGAGAAAAGACAGGATATTCAAGGCAAGAAAAAAAAAAAATAACATGAGGAAATGGCCCAAAGTAGGCCACTGCCTTCTGTGTCTGATGGACGTGTGATGAGCAACAAGCATCGATGTGGTTTTGGGGTGGAGGAAAAGTTAATCTCAAAACACTTCCTTCATTTTAAAACCACAGCCACATATTTAGTGATATTTCTAAAGGAATTATTCTTCACTTAAACTGTTTTATTCATAAAGAGGCCTTTAGAGGATATGTTGTAAGAAACTCCAAGTTTAGTTTTCATAACCTAAGTCTTTTTGATCTTCACATTATGATCAGTAAATACTACACTTTATGGTTTCATATTCAGCTCATGGAGCCAGAAGTAAACAATAGGATACAAATGGGCAATATCAGAGTATGTAAGGTACTTATATCTGTAGGATAAGAAAATACTGTAATGTTAAAAACAGCTTTCATGTCTTTATCATCGATGTGGTGTCACATTAGATATTAGAATATACTACCTCTTACATTTTATGTATTTACACAGCAAAAGTTACAGCGGTACAATTGTACTTAAGATGTAGAAATGACACATAGGACTTGTGAAAAATAAAGGCAGGACTCCCCCCCACACACACATTTCTGGATCTTGGATGTGTGGCCTGAAACTTAGTTCTCTCCAAGTATAAAATCCCTCTGCGCTCCTCAAGTAGAAAATTTTATCTTTGAGAAACAAACTACTGATTTCCTTCATACCTCGCACAAAACATGGCCCTGTGTTTTACATATAATGGTCAATAAATGGTTATTAAATCAATAGTAAATAAAAATGTAAATGATAGAGGAGTAAACAGTTGAAGGAGCAGACAGGTAAGTCTAAAGAATTTTACAAGGAGCAGAATATTTCCTTACAGTAAAATAAAGTCATTCAGAAGCTCAAGTTAAGGTGAGAGATAAAGCAAATAACAACTCTTCTCAGAAATAAAGCTTCATGTTGGGCTCAGTTCCTAAGAATTAAGATGTGGTTTGTAGATAAGCTCAAGCCTAGTGAAGAGTGCAAATTATAGGTGGAAGACCAAATATAGTCAGTGGGTGAGGACTGGTCTTAAAATTATCATGAAGATTCACAATTAAAATATTCAGAACAATCAGAAAACAATTAGGTGATCCATGTGATTCTGATTATTAGTACTTATTTGTATTCATGGTGAAGGTATGTTTTTGTTCTACTTAAACATTTCAAAATCAGAGGATGTAAGTTTCACATATTTAAAAGTTATTAATAAAATATATGTAAAGATTTTTTCTGGCATAGTAGGGAGAATATAAACATGTAGGCATGTAGGAAGAGTTAAAATTTTGGAAAAAAATCAATCATAGGATTTTAATGATTTTTCTTTCCTTTATATTATCTGTTATCCATACATATTTTTAAATCTACAAAAATAAGTCAGGTTATTTCCACTCTCTCAAAAACAATGACATTTAGTACGAGTCAATAAAACCTAAGATTTTTCTTATTTTTTAATCACATGTTGCCTCTTCCTCTTACTTTCCATAACCACTGAAAATCTTGTCCAGAAATTCCTAGTATTAAAACATTGCATAGAAAATTATTAGAAAAGAGAAATTCCAAGGATAATTTCTTTTCTAGACTTTAGGAGGCAATAGCAACACACACACTACAATGTATAATCATCCGATGCCACATTATTGCAATTGTGCATTACATATGTAATATCGAGATCAACATTCTCATCTAAAGATAGCGATTATATGGTAGTGTCATATTTAACATAATGTGCTATATCGGTTAAATGGAGAACATATTTTTTTGGAATCTCTAGTTTCTCTTCATCCTTCCCTGTCTACAACGTTTCCCAAAGTGTGCTGTATAAGTCATTCATATTGAAATTATTTGAGGTGTTTGTAAAAAGCATATAAAATTGAATCCAAAAATATCCCAGTGAGTAAGAATCTATGGTATGGGCTGAGGATTCTTAGTTTCTTGGAAGTTTGACAAACATAGCTCCAGCTTGTTGTCTGCCTAAATTCATCTCTTCCCGAAAAAATCTTCACTTAACCATATTTCCAGTAATTGGGCCTCTGCAGACCCCTGTACTTCAGTATTTTAGACTTCCTTATTAGCTACTCGGAGTTCTAAATTAAAATGTCATTCCTATAAGGAAACATATACCTTGCATTAGTGTCTACGTTCTGTTTTTTTTTTTTTTTCATTTCCAATACATCGGCTCTACTGCCTGTCATGTTCCCTCTGATTTAAGTAGGACAAATGTTATTAATATTCTTCATTTACAGAAAAATAAAAAGAGCTTCAGTGGATAGAAAACAATCCCAAGTTCACATAGCTGGTTAGATTGCAAAGGCCAGCCTTAAAACAGGACTTATTTTATCCAGAGATAAAACAGAAAATGTATCTAAGGGGTTTATGAAGGAACACGAAAACTATGTGAATGCTTAACTTTTAGAATGCTCAAGATTTTGGACTTCAACTACCGAAAGTACTTAAGTATTTCATATGAAGATTTAAAATGTACTTTGAGACTACTGTAGCTGTCTTCTGCAACATAATATTTTTGGGTGGGCCAAATCAATGTGGTGATTTGGAAACATGGCCTCAAATTTGACTTGTCTCCCACTGCAAAGTGGGCGTATATGTTCCCTTCCCTTGAAATTATAATCTGTTACTAATAGTACAGGAAAAGTTTCTAGACTCAAGTCTTAAAAAGCTGGCAGCTTCCACTTCCTATCTTTTGGGATATTCACTGATGGAACGTAAACTCCAGGCCATGAAGAAGTCCACACTGCCTCTTGGAGAGGCAGGTGAGGACAACTACCAGTTGGCCAGCCAGGTGAGTGAGCCATTTTGGAATTGATGGTCAGCTATGTTCCAGCTATCCCAGCTAGTACCACATTCTGCAGAGATCAGCTGACCCCGACAAGCCTTGCTGAATTTCAGAATTCTGAGCAAAATAAATGTTGCTTGTTCTAGGTCATTAGGGTGTAGAGTAGTTTTTTGTTTGTTTGTTTGTTTGTTTAATGTAAAAGTAGATAATCAGGACAGATTTTATAAGGTGCTACCATCATGAAAACTTAACATGTGGCATCGGTCTTGGGACCAAGTGGCAAAAAAGAGGTAGGTGGACATAGCAGATTAGTAAAAGCCTACAGGGGCCCAGGGCAAGTGTTGAAAGAATAAAGAATGTGAGGAGGCTGTTGCTAAGGTCTTATAGTAAAAAAAAACAATCCATGTATTACCGGAAGTCAGAAAAAAGGAGCCCACGAATGCAGGAGCTCCAATTTTCATTATGTCACCTGGAGGTCATGTAGGGAAAAGGAAATGTACTTAGCACGTTCTATCTAATTAAGGGCTTCCTGGGAGAGGCATTTTTTTTTCTATGTGTCACATGGCTTCTATACCAAAATAAAATGCAAATGGAGAGAAATTATCTAAAAGAACTCTTCCACCAAGTTGGTTGCACTTGAAAACAAAACGTTTTCATTTGTGCCTTCTCCACAGGAAAGTTTTTAAATTAAAGAGATGCTTAAAAAGAGAGAGAGAGAGAGAGAGATGCTTCACTCCATAGAGTAAATACAGAATGGGACAATGTGATCCTTTGTTGTTAATATCTCAGAAATATCTACAGTTCTTCCTCATGGGAACTTTCAGAGAGATGAAAGTCCCTGTCAGGTTTTAAAAACAGAGCATGTTTCAAAGATTTTCTTTGTGAAGATGATTAAGAGCCCTGACCATAGCAGCCTACCTACCTAGGTTGCCAAGGTCAATAAGGGCTCAACCTGAAGAGATTCCTGAGTGTAACTAAAGAAGTGGACTTTAAATGGTTTTAAAAATAAATTTATGAAGTCTTTAAAAGAGATGAGTTTACTAGAGTCTCAAACACTTATAAGCAGGAAGGAGATGAGGAAATCTTAGCTACAAATGCACAGTTAATGAAAAAAGGAATGATTTTCTGAAGTTCTGGTTCTAAAGACAGAACCAAGAGCTCTGTAGGGTAAGAGTCCAGAGTCTGGAAGAGTCAGGTCCTTAAGACAAGTACTGGATAAATGAACCCAAGATAAGTGTCCGACTGAACTGAAGAATTGCTGTTGACTAGTAATCGCTATATAACTTCCATCTGAATAACGGCATATGTAGAAATTATCCTTAAGGTCCACATACCCACAACAAAATGGTCTAAGGTATCTATTCTTTATTTCTCAGGTTTTTAATGTATCTATTCTTCTCTCTCTCTCAGGTCTTCCAACAGAGAAGAACTCCTGTAGGAATTTGACTGAACAGAAGCACACCTGTTTGTAAGCCTGAGGCTGATACTGTTTAATAGGAATTAAATAGACACAAGTACAGCTTTGTCAGTATTAGAGGTGTGCAGGGCATTAAAGAAAAATAAAAACTGGCAGATTTTATTCTCCATCACTCCAGGGATGGTTGCTCTTGGAATCCAGACACAGTGGATCCCAGGCCTCAATCTACTCTCTGATAAAAACAGAGGTTTCCCAGCTATTTGAGGGAGCCATACGGATATTCCAGCCCCAGTCAAGCCACTACCTCTACTGATAATGCACATCAGAAATAAGCTTTCCTCACTTAGATTTGTGAGCAAATTCATGTTTGCTAATATTTAAAGCTACTAAGTTTGAGGATATTTATAGTGCAGTAACATTTTTAAACAGTTTTAACAATTCCTTCTGAATTTAAAACTTACTAAAATAGACATCCTACCTCAATATTTTTATAAGTAACACTATTTGCCATATTAGTCATGAATAATGTAAACATGATTACCTGAGGGAACACAGTAACTATCAAAGCACCTTATACATTTAATATTAAGTGTAGGTTAGTATCAATTTGAAAACATGGAAAAGATAAACCTTTAAAATGTGAGTTCTAAGTAGAGACAGGAATGGAGAAAAAGAAAACTTTCTAGTAAAAGTCTCACATTGCAAATTTATAACTTACCCATGCTTCTTTTCCTAAATAAAACCAATGTTAAGACAATTGTGAATACTTATGCAACCAATATGGGAACACCCAAATATATAAAGCAGCTGAGTAATCAATAGTAATGGAATAATAGTAAGGAATTTTCATTTCACCCCACTTAATGGACAGATCAAATAGAAAAACAAGGAAACAGTGGCTCTGAATGGCACATTAGACCTGATAGATCTAACTGATGTATTCAGAACTTTCCATCCTCACAGCAGAATCCACATTCTTTCCAAGTGCACCTGCAACATTCTCCAGAATAGATCACATATTAGGCCACAAAACAAGCCTCTAAGTCATACCATGTTAACTTTTCAAATCACAAATTTTTTAGCCACCAGAAAATCTGTAAATGCACACATACAGCAGTGAATGGGTCAACCAAGAAATAAAATAGGAACTACAGAGATATATGAAAATAAATGAAAACACAATGATCCAAAATCTTTGGGATGCAGCAAAAGCTATTTTAAAAGGGACATTTATAACAAAACAGGCCGATCTCAAGAAACAATCCCAACCATAACCTTACCCCTAAAAGAGCTGGAAAAAATAGAAGGAATGAAATAATAAAGATTAGAGCGGAAATAAAATAGAATCCAAAAAACTATTTAACAGATTAATGAAACCGGGAGCTGATTCTTTGAAAAGACCAATAAAACTCAATTTTTAGCCTGATTCATTAAAAAAGAAAAAAAAGAGGACTAACAAAATCAGAAATAAGCTGACATCACAAAAATAAAAAGGTTAAAATATTATGAAAAACTATGTAACAACAAATCAGATAATCTAAAAGCAATGTACACATTCCTGGAAATATATGAACTACCAAAACTGTTCAAATTTTCTGTTACCTCCTGCTTCAAAGTGCCAGCAATGAAATTGCATCATTAATCAAAAACTCTCAACCACACAAAGTCCAGGACCAGATGGCTTCCCAGGGTATTTCTACTAAACATTTAAAGAAGAGTTAATACCTTCCAAAAACTAGAAGAAGGAGGAACACTTCCAAATTCATTCTAGGCCAGCATCACCTGATACCAAAATCAGATAAAGACACTCCCCCCCCAAAAAAACCCACACACAAAAAAATAAAAACCCTACAGGCCAATGTCTCTGACATACACAGTATTTTGTTGAGGATTTTTGCATCAAAGTGAACCCCATTTTACATTAAATAAATCCTTCACCACGTTCAAGTAGGATTTATTCCCAGGATGCAAGAGTGGCTCGATATTTGCGAATCAATTCACCAATAAGAGGGTAAAACTCATATAATCACTTCTACAGATGCAGAAAAAGCATTTGACAAAGTAAACCATCCATTTGTGATAAAAACCCTCAGCAAAGTAGGTTTAGAGGCAATAGACTTCAACATAATAAAGGCCACATATGAAAAACCCACAACTAACATCATCCAGAATGTGGAAAAAAATTGAAGATGACACAAACAAATGGAAAGATATCCACGTTCGCGGACTGGAACAACAAATATTGTTAAACTATCCACAATACCCAAAGCAATCTACCGATTTAACCCATTTTCTCTCAAATTTCCACAGCATTTATCACAGAATGAGAAAAATCCCGAAGTTTGTGTGGAACCACACGAGACCCCGAAGAGTCAAAGCCATCTTGAAAAGAACAAAACCGGGGGTATCACAGGCCCCAGTCTCAAGATCTACAACAAAGCTGTAGTAATCAAAACCCTATGGCCCTGGCACAAAACCAGGCACATAGATGAATGGAACGGAACAGTGAGCCCGGAATCAAACCCACGATTTTATGGTCAATTCATCTTCGACAAAGGAAGCAAGAGGATGCAACGGGCAACGGGCAGTCTCTTCAACGAATGATGTTGAAAAACCTGGACTGCAACATGCAGATGAGTGGAACCAGACCACTTTCTTACACCTTACATAAGAAGAAACTCAAAATGGATTAAGGACCTGAATGTAAGACTTGAAACTAGAAAAATCCCAGAGGAGAGAGAGCACAGGCAGTAATTGCTCTGACATCGGTGGTAGCAACATTTTTCTAGATATGTCACCCAAAGTAAGGGAAACAAACACAAAAATATACTCTTGGGACAACATCAAAATAAAAAGCGTCTGCACAGCGAAGGAAACAACCAAACTAAAAGGCAACCGACGGAGGAATGGGAGAAGTTACTTGCAAATGACATACTCAGTAAAATATATAAATATGTATTTTAATAGCTCCAAAACATAGAACTTAAACAATTTAACACAACCCACAAATGATGATCCAACTACAAAATAGACAGAAGACAGAAACAGGTATTTTCCTCCCAAAGAAAACATACAAGTGATCCGTAGTTGTATGATGAGGTACTCAACACCCCTCATCATCAGGAAAATGTAAACCGAAACCTCAGGGAAGTCGCCTCCTATCCGTCAGAATGGCTAAAATAAAAAAAAAAAAACACAAGAAACCGTAAGTGCTGGCAAGGATGTGGAGGAAAAGGAAGCCCTTTCACTATTGGTGGGAATGCAAACCTGTGCAGCTGCTGTGGAAAAGCGTAGGGAGGTGCCTCAAAAAAATTAAAAATAGAACTACCCTACAATCCAGCAACTGCACTACGGGGTATTTATACAAACAGCCCCAAAAACACTGATTCAAAGGGATCCACACACCCTTCTATTTACGGCGGCATTATTTACCACGGCCAAATTATGGAAGCGGCCCAAGTGCCCACAGATGATTGTCATAACAAATGGAAGGTCTAAGGAATGATGAAAATGCATCCCAAGAAGATTTCTGATTTTAAATGGTTTCAATATTAAACACTTCAGCCACAGGTTTGTCTTTGGCCACTCAGAAGGGGGCTAGAGCTGTTGGAGCGCTCAGCTGTAAACAATCCCTAAAATTAAAGACCTTCTTTATTGGGAGAGGGAAATTGTAAACTCTGAATATTGGGTTCACTTGGAAAGCTTCAGAAAATACAGATAAAGGACATCGAGGTGCCTCAGCGGTGGAGCGTCTGCCTTCAGCTCAGGGTGTGACCCCGGGGTCCCAGGATCGAGTTCCCATCGGGCTCCCTGCATGGAGCCTGCTTCTCCCTCTGCCTGGGTCTCTACCTCTCTCTCTGTGTCTCTCATGAATAAATAAATTAATTAAAAATCTTAAAAAAAAACCAGATAAATGGGTCTTGTGCTGTAATGGTGAGCACTTACAAGCCTTATAAACTTCCTGTTGGTCAGATGCTGTGTGATTCAAATTACATACAATTCTTGAAATGATAGAACTGGACGGCAGATTCCCAAATGCCAGGAGCTGGGGATGGAGAGTGTGGCTTGGGAGGGAAGTGGTTTTGTTACAAAAGTGTAGTAAGAGAAATCCTTGCAGGACATCATGAAACTTCCATATCTTGACTGTGGTGTACACACAAACGTTAAAAATGTACAAGACCACAGACACACACAGGCATGCAGTACCAGTAAAACTGGGGGCACCTAAGTTGGGCACGTCGTACCAATAGGACCTGTCCTGGCTGTGAGGTCGCACTATATTTCTGTAAGATGTCACCATTAGAAGACACTGGATAGAGTGTTCTTAGGAACACTTCATTTTTTTTTTTTTTGCTACAACTGGATGCAAATATATAATCATCTACAATAAAAATTCAAACAGATCTAACCTCCTGACTGTCATCATCTAAGATCAAACAAACAAACAAACAAAATTGACGGATTTCCAAAGCTGTTAACAGAAGTCTTCACTTAGGGAACAAACTGCTATAGGTCAGGGGTTTTCCGCTTATGGTCTGCACTGTAGTGGGAGGAGCACTTGGATACTTGGGAAAATACAAAGTCTAAGCCTCCCGTTCACACCCAACAGATCAGAGGCTCTGAGCGTGAGGCCCAGCAGCCTGGCGTCCGTTCCACCAGCTCTCCGGGGCCTGCAATGCAAGCTGACCTTTGAGAAACCCCCACCGTACGGTTTCGTGAGGACCGGTAAATGCGTGAATAGAGCCTTGCTGCTCAAAGTGGGTCCACTGACCCCAGCAGGAGTGTCGCCTGCCAGCTCCGAAGCAATGCAGTCTGTCCTATCGACGCAGCTCGTCCAAATCTGCATCTGGACAAGATCTCCACGTACCTCAGAGACACGTTAAAGCGTGCAAAGCACTTCGAAGAGGATTTGGGCGCCCCCTCCTCTGGGGCAGGGGCGTTAAGCCAGTGGTCCCCGCTCCGCATCTCCTGAGCCCCACCCGGGGCTGCGCCGCCCAGGACCTATAGGACACCAGGAGAGGTCCCTCTGGTGTGGGTCCCTCCGGCCTGTGTCCGCAGGTGCGGGGCTCCTGCCCAGTCTGTCCTGGCCTGGGCCGCCCCCGAGGGCCAGCTCTGATTCCAGCCACTTATGGCCGCGAAGGTGGGCACTGCAGGTGCGCAGCCAGGTCAGCCCGGCCCGAGCCTCACCAGGCGGCTCCGACGGTGCAGCCAGGGGACCTAAGCTCCCCCGGGCCCCTTGGCTTCAGGAAGGGACAGGCTCTGCAGGTGCTCCTCCTCCTCCCCCCCGAGCCTCCCACGCAGCCCCCCAGCTGCAAAGTAACACTGCCGGGGGCTGCAGGTGAGGGGGATCTCTGCCTATTTACCTTCCAGACTTCAGTTCTGTGGAAGGACGCAGTGCTATCCGAATGCACAACTGACAGCGGAAAAAATCATTTACCATTTTTATGTCTAGGGCTTAACTACGAAAAAAAAAAAAAAGCCAAATTCACATTGACTGAATGTTTTGGGGGTTTCCAGGGGAGGGGGAGCTGCTTTTAAGCCCTTTGCTGACTCAGTGGGGATGCAGGGCTGGGGGCAAAGCTGTGAGAGCCCAGACTGGGATTCTGTGTATTTGGAGGGATCCGCAGAAGTGAAATAAAAAGAGGTTTATATCCGTGACAGCAACACAAACAGCTACTGGAAGGAGGTGAACCTGGGCCGATAGCCGTCCTTGGCACCGCAGGCCCTGAGCAGCGGCTGCCCCCGCTCTGGGCCTCAAGGACCCACGATGACCAGGTGATGCTGGTCTACCTCCCGGTGGCTCCAGCGGCCAGGCCTGGGGCTCCAGGGGACACCGGGGACATGGGGGGGGGGGGGCACGGGGGGACGCGGGCACGGCCACACAGCAGGGGCCTGAAGCCCAGGGCCTGAGGAAGCCCGCGGGCGACCTCTGCCCGGCCCCCGGCAGGGAGGGGCAGGGAGGTGGCTGGACAGATGGCCCTCGACTGGCACCCCCT
This sequence comes from Canis lupus familiaris, assembly GCF_011100685.1. Classification (NCBI taxonomy): domain Eukaryota; kingdom Metazoa; phylum Chordata; class Mammalia; order Carnivora; family Canidae; genus Canis; species Canis lupus. Next base: position 87,258,784 of record NC_049226.1, on the reverse strand, counting down.
CCTCTGCTGCCCGACGGAGGCGGGGAGGCCGCGGCACTGGGCCCAGCGAGCCGGCCAGTGTTGGGCTTCCCACGGGGCCATGGACTCTGCACGCACCAGGCCCCCAGCCCCAGCCCTCCAGCCCCCAGCTCCAGCCCCCCAGCCCCAAGTCCTCCAGCCCCCCAGCCACTCAGCCCTCCAGCCCCAGCCTCCGAGCCCCCCAGCTGCAGCTCCCCAGCCCCCAGCCCCCCAGCTCCAGCCCCCCAACCCCCAGCCCCTCAGCCCTCCAGCCCCCCAGCCACTCAGCCCTCCAGCCCCCAGCTCCAGCCCCCCAGCCCCCCGGCTCCAGCCCCCCGCCCCCAGCCCCCCAGCTCCAGCCCTTCAGCCCCTCAGCCCTCCAGCCCCCAGCTCCAGCCTCCCAGCCCCCAGCCCTCCAGCCCCCCAGCCCCTCAGCCCTCCAGCCCCCAGCTCCAGCCTCCCAGCCCTCAGCCCTCCAGCCCCCCAGCCCCTCAGCCCTCCAGCCCCCAGCTCCAGCCCCCCAGCCCCCCAGCTCCAGCCTCCCAGCCCCCAGCCCTCCTGCCCTCCAGCCCTCCAGCCCCCAGATCCAACCCCCCAGCCCCAGCCCTCCAGCCCCCAGCTCCAGCCTCCCAGCCCCCAGCCCTCCAGCCCCCCAGCTCCATCCCCCCAGCCCCAGCCCCCAGCCCTCCAGCCCCCCAGCTCCAGCCTCCTGCCCTCCAGCCCCCCAGCTCCAGCCCCCTGCCCTCCAGCCCCCCAGCTCCAGCCCTCCAGACCCAGCCCCCCAGTCCCTCAGCTCCAGCCCCCAGCCCTCCAGCCCCAGAGCCCTCAGCCCTCCAGCCCCAGAGCCCCCCAGTCCTCCAGCCCCCCCAGCTCCAGCCCCCAAACCCTCCAGCCCCCAAGCCCTCCAGTCCTCCAGCCCCCCAGCTCTAGCCCCCGAACCCTCCAGCCTCCAAGCCCCCCAGCCCCCAGCTCCAGCCCCCAGCCCCCCAGCTCCAGCCCAGGCCACCGGGCAACAACCGCGATGCGCCTTCGGGCGAGGTGCTGCCCCGCACTTCGTTTGCATCCCACGCCGGAGGACACCTGAGAGCCTCAGTCCTCTGCCTGGGGGTTCACGGACTTCGGGGTGGAGGAAAGCGACCCATACAGGGTGAACATAACAGGTGGCATGATGTGGGCAGCGATGGGCGACACTCATCCTGGCTTCTCCTGTGCTCCTCTTGATGCAAGAAACCACCCCCCTCCCCCTTCAGCCTCGGTCCTGGAGCACAAGCACAGATCCAAGGAGGAAACCACAGAAACACGCAACATGAGTATTTTAACAGGGGCCTCGGGCAGCTCAGTGGTTTAGCCCAGGGCGTGACCCCAGGGTCCTGGGATAGAGTCCCCCATCGGGCTCCTGCATGGAGCCTGCTTCTCCCTCTGCCTGTGTCTCCGCCTCTCTTTCTGTGTCTCATGAATAAATAAAATCTTAAAAAAAAATTTACAAGTGAATTAATTAGCTAGTATTTGTAATATTTTCAAAACAACAAAGCAATGACAAACATGGAGTAGTCTGGGCAAGGCTCTTGCTGCTGTCTTGGGAAAATTATTTTCTATGTCATTTGTTTTCTACACTTGAAAAATGGGTCTCATAATACTTGCCCTTTTCATACCTCAGAGAAAAAACTGCAAGGATTAATGAAACATTTGTTAAGATTTGTAAGCTGGATAAATTAAGAGAGCATCACCACTATCCTATTAGATTCTTCTAATAAAATTTCCAGTAGAACCATAACCCTTCAACCTCTGTGAATAAGGCAGACGTGAGAATGTGGCAATAATGTAACTTTTAAAGAAGTCTGTCTTTGTTGTTTAAGTCAAGTGCTGCAATCAAATTTCTAAATCTCAAAATTATTTGAGTAACTGATTTTTTTTCCTCAAAAAAAAAAAAAAAAAAGACTGAACACATCTGAGAATAGAGAAATTGAGAAGGGTATGACCTTCCAATGCTTCAGGCTGACACTTGGTTTGGCATCTAAATCTCAGATGAGATTGCGGTCATTAGATCCGTGATTCTAGTGACTTACTTAATGGATAATTAGGGCATATTTCTCCTCGAATTCATGAATTAGTTGAGATACTCATGCAGCCTTTCCCCTACATCTGTTGCTTGCTACATGTGGGTAAAATGCCAGTTGATTGGATTGTTCACTTTTCCTTCCAGATGTTTTGGCATCCCATAGTTACAGGTGTATGATTGTTAAAATATGCAGGATTAATGCAAAAGCGTTCTACTGTTTTCTGCTTTCTAGGCTTTAACCATAATGATAAATAGAATAACTTTATTGCTTTAAAATATGAACTGTGATCTGAACTTCATAGCTCTCTTGATCTAAGATTTCAACAATGGATGTGAATATTTTTTTTAAATTAGTTACATTTCCTTGAGAAACTGCAGGTTGATTCCACACCATGAGGGAAAGGAGTTGGAGACAAAAGAGAAAGTCCAGATCCAGAATATATCCAGAATAAATCATGAAATCCACAAGTAGCCCATGTGATATTGACTTGGGAATAGTCTTTTAATATAGACAGACTTGGTGAACGTTTTATATCCATACGTTGCCAACTCAGTGATCTTGAAGGAACCACCTCTCTACAGCTCCATTTTATAAATTGAGGATAATGTAACCTGTTTACTTCACAGTCTCTTATCTCGATATCTCGTTATTATATGTAAAGAAATTGTACTAAAAAAGTCAAATGGTTATTTGTCTGTGCACATCACTCATGAATAGGAGCCCCCTGCCAAGTGTATCTTGCCACTTTTCGGTACAGGACCATCCCTTTGAACCGCAAAGCATATACAACTCCAGAAATGCATTTGTGCACTTAGGAGAAGACAATCTGCAGAGAGAGGAGAGGATGGGTACTCTGTAAGGAGCAAGCCAGCCCGCATCTGCTTCCCTTGTAGAGAACAGAGACCTGCACATTCTCAATTCTGTCTCTTCTGAAATGTTGACAGTCATCAACATAGTCACCAAGACGATCACTGCATCATTCGTCAAGTGGCTAGGACACTAGTCACACACTTCCCAGGTAAAACTGCTACTGCACAAAATTGATGGTAATACACGTTGTGATCAACAGATGCTATTATTGTCACCACTGTCACAGTTTGTGTTACTAGAACCAATCTGGTGAATATCTGTTCTCGCAAAATGAGTATTAGTGAAGCACTCTCCAATTATGAATTCATGAAAAGTCTTAGGAGGGCAAAATGACTTCACACTGTCTAGCTGCATGATCTTGAGGAAACAACCTAAGCTTTCTGACCTTCAGCTGCATCACCTAAAATGCAGGATAATATTACCAGCCCTGGCCTATTTTCATTTATTTATTTTGAGTTTTCAATGTAGTGAAGCATAAAGAATCCGTTTATGAAATATATAATAGTAAAGCAAGGAATTCCAATTACTAGCAGAAATGATGTCTAGAGGCCACAGTTATCTTTATCTGGCAAGGGCTTCAATTTTTTGACTCAAGTTTTCCAAAAGTTCATTCACCTTGCTAGGTTCACTGAGATTTAGGATTTTGTCCTCAGCTCTGCAGAAACAAACTTCAGTCTATCAGCACATCCCTGGAGTGCATGTTGCTCACACACACACACACACACACCACACACACGTATTATTCAAACTATTAGAAGACATTTGCCTAGGAGAGCTAATATGTTCATTTATAATGAAAAGCCTTAAATATTAATATAAAGTCCTGAAAGCCCAGAAACATATAATACCTGGCTGCTTTCTCTCATTCACACGATGTTGATAAGATGACTCATGACCACACAGAGAAGTTTTGTAAGGTACATGGGCAATTCTAGCCAAATACTTGAGTTAAGCACTGAGTAAATCTCATGAAGTGATGAGATGGCAGTGATTGATGATGATGATGATGATGATGATGATGATGATGATGATGATCTGGGTCAGCATATTTTATTGCAGCTATTGGTAAAGTTGAACAAAATAATCACAAAGAAGGTAGCTTAAAAAGCATGAAGAGCACCGTGGTAGGTGTATAATTTAAATCTTGGTGGCCGAATGCTCTGACATTGTGTCTGTTTCCATAGACACGGCTGGTCCCTGAAAGAGCACTTCAGTCTTGGGGCTTGGTCTCTCTGGCAGAACCAGGATGAGTACCCACAGGCTCTATGTCTGTGGCCATCGTAATTCTCTACGCCTGCTCATAGAAGCTCCCTGAAACGGTAATAGCAAGGATTCAGCCGCAGTCAAGTTTCGATCTGCCCTGAAACAATTTTGCTCTTGAGAAGGCATCCTTATTTGATGAGAACTTAGAAATATAAATTATAACGTTAACCTACTTTCATCAGAACTACCTTGATTTTCATTCTCCTCTTAACAATGACTAGCATCTATTGAGTTCTTACTATATAATCTATACCAAGAATTCTACTAAATGCATTACTTCTTTCAATATCCAACCTGCATTTTACAGGTGATAAATTACTGTATCAACCTGATATCAAACAGATAGTAACAATAAAGATTGTTACTACATCTCAGAACAATTGAGAAAATAAAGGTCTTCCTTAAGTTATAGCTCTCCAACAATTTGGTCTCAGGGCCTCCTTCATTCCTTCATACTAAAAAAAAAAAAAAAAAAAGAAAAAAAAAATTGAAGAAACCAAAAAAGCTTTTATTTTTAAAAATGTATGTTACAGGGTTATCATCCTCAATACCTACCAATTAGAAGTCACAACTAATGTTTTCTTTAAGACACAGCAATACACAAATACATTTTATTGGCCATGGAATAATGATATCAACATATGTTACACAGCCACTAGAAAACTCTACTGTCCACTCAGGCAAATAGTGTCATAGTATCAGACAAATTTTGACCTTGTGGATACCTTAAAAATGTCTAAAAGACTTTAAGTCCCTCTGGACTACACTTTGACTATGCTATCCTAATCTCCCCCCATATATATATATATATATATATAAAATACTTTATATATATATATATAATATATATTATATATATAATACTTTATATATAAAGTATTTTATATATATACATATATATAATACTTTATATATATATATATATATATATAACACTTTTTGCTGCCCTCATCCTCCTCCCCCATATATTTCAACCACTCTTTTTAAGACTAGGCACTATTGTGTGTCACACAACTATATAGAAAGACACTATTATCCACACCTTACAAGTGATGAAACTGAGGCTTAGGAAAGATGAGTGGCTTTAGTTATGGCTAAACAGCACATAACTTATAAGTTTTGTAATTAGCTTACTATCTCCTTTCTGTCCCCAAACCTATACTATTCATTATCATGCTATACCACAGCCACCAAAAATATATCGACCAGAGATGAATGAGAACTTAATAACTGTCTGGTTTCACCCACATACTACAGAGAACTCTGAAGTTCAGTGTTATAGTTACACTGGGCCCAATAATTGAACCTAAGTTCCCTATCATGCCTCTTAAAAGTTGATATTCCTACTGCAGATGGAGTTATTCTAGTATGTGTATATATTATAAAGACCAAGTAAGATGATAGGGAGCTGTATTTCGTGGTAGAACTACACTGAATGAAATAAATGTACTACCTTATGATTATTTATTTTTATGCTTTTTATCCCACATCAACTGTAGGCAGTTCCATTCTCCTGACTTTTGTTCCGCTCCGTATAATATCTAGTACAAGGCCTGCCATCATTCACATATTTGAAAATTTGTGCTGAGATTAATGTTTTTCAAAGGATGTTTACTCATAGGCCACATCCTTAGTAGCATGGAGAGCCCAGTCTTCGACATCAAACCTGGTGGGTGACCTTATATACATTCCCTGACTTCCCTATATCTTGCTTCACCCGCTTCTGAAACAATGTTGGAGAGACAGCCATCTCAACACTGTGAGAAAGAGTAAATGAAACAAAGATTTACACACGGTGAGTAGCATTCTGCCCGAGATCCTGTGGCATCTCAAATGCTAGTTTATTTCCTTGTCACACTGAGATATCATTCAATGCTCTATCTGGAAGACGGAGTCGATAGAGATCATGAGAGAGTTGGTGCACTACCTACAGCTTGCTTTGCATCTATGCAAATTTCCTAAATCCTAATTCTTACAAAGTCTAAAACACTGTAAGCATCTCCAGCCCTTCTGCAGCCAAAAATATGTACCTTGGGCATTCATTTATATTTTCCCGTTGGCCCTCTATGCATTCCTTAAGTACAACAGAAAGGTCAGGTGGAAATATGATGCTCCTACAGTGGATTAGGCCACCAAAACAAGGACTGAAACAGGCCAAGATCAACAATCCTTCCGTGGTATCCCCAAGTTCCCAAGACATCACGAGTGGATTCATGCCCATTCCTTTGGCTGTGACACCCTTGCTTTTCTTCTTCACTTGTCCCATAGTAGCTTGGTTGGAAGGGAATTGGGGAAGGCATCATATAGAACTCATTTCTTCTTCATCTGTGTTGTTTGAATGCTTTCTGTTTCCATTAGAAGACTTGGCTGTAATCCAGGAGTTGTCTCCCAACTAAAGGAGGCCCAGCTCTAGACCGGGAACTCAGGCTTCAACAACTGGACCACAGTACCTAGCAGTGTCATGCAGAAATGTGCTTGACTCATTAATGTTTTATGTGTTCAATCAGCAACTATTCGGTACACTGATTATATTCTACACCTTAAACCTCTTTATGCTGGACACTCTGAGGAACAACAACAACAACAAAATCAGAAGAAAAAAATAAAATAAACATCTAATTCATCACTTCCCATTTTCACTAAGGTCTCCTATTTATATGCCGAAAGCCATCTGTAGAATATCTAACAGCCTTTTAAAACCCATGTCTAACCAATTACTTCTGATAAATATCCAGATATGTTCAGATTTATTTTAGGTATGAGTTTCCCTGAGAAGTCACCCAACACATCAGTTTCTGTCTTGAATGCTTTTTATATCTTTTCTTAAATAAACAAGTGTGGGTTTCTATGGTATTCTTTGGAGTTCAGTTTTTGTTTCTTTGTAACTGCTACATAATTATATTGGAAATGTGAAAAACAGTTCAGCAGGAAATCAAATGCTGGCTCAGTATGGGTATTTTTATATCCACAGATACTCAAATATGAACCGGCAAAAAGATTTGGATACTGTGCCTAACATGCAATCTAATGACAAACCTTATTTAAAAGCCAAGAAAAAAAAGCTCAAATAGAACATTTTCCCCAAAACACATTTTCTTTTTTTTTTTTTTTTTTTTTTAAAGATTTTATTTATTTATTCATAGAGACACAGCTAGAGAGAGAGACAGAGACACAGGCAGAGGGAGAAGCAGGCTCCATGCAGGGAGCCCGATGTGGGACTCGATCCCGGGGTCTCCAGGATCACACCCCGGGCTGCAGGCGGCGCTAAACCGCTGCGCCACTGGGGCTGCCCAAAACACATTTTCTTAATAGTGCATTAGAGTTGTTCCTTTTTGTTTTTGCTAAACAAGTAAATAAAGCTGAGAGAAAAGGTTCTAAGAAAAAAAAAAATCAGTGGTTCTTAAACATCATGCTCAAAACAGTGTGCCTCAAAGAACAAATGATGAGGCTTCTATTATTATTATTACCATTGTTAAAAACAGATATAGAGAATATACTGTTTAACTGTGTATCATACGTCATAATATTATATGTAATAAAATGTAACAATTTTATGTTGATATAATTATAGTAAATATAATAATGTAATATATATATTTCTATATCATCTGAGATTTAGCTCCCTATTGAGTATTACAGTCTCCTTTTAATCAGTAAGAAAAGACATTAGATTGGTCAAGGAAACTGTTTATGTTCAAGTAGATAGTTGTTAACGGAACCTACACTGAAATCATGTTTATTTTACTGTAAAGTCAATGCTTTTTCACTCACTTGTCATCCCTGGTTTTACTTCACATTTTTTTTTCTTCAGTCTATTATTAAGCATTAATTTTCAAATTACAATAGCGGGTATGCAGCAGATCTCATCATTCCTAGCTTATCTCAGTGGGTTTGTAGGAACATTCAAACTTTAATGTTAGCCTTTCATTTAGACTTCATTTTTTTTCTTGAAGTAAGGAGCTGGAAGTTCCTAAAAATACAAATTCCCTTTATAATAGATACTTCACAAGTGTAAATTTTAAATTTATCACCCTCATCTGTACTTGCCCACACTCATCTCATTCAGTTACTTTAGTGGGGATAAAAGCCTACCAATGATATGCTGTTGTGTTTCAACCACTTTTATAAAAAGCTGGTTAAAGGAAAGCTGTGGATTCTTCAACACTGGAAGCAATAGGCCATCTTTTCTTTCTCTGGCTTGTTAATGTGCATCATGGTAGGTCTCAATAACATCTAGGTTATCAGGAGAGGTTAGAGGCTAACTGTTCAGAGATTGGGGGTACAGAGACAGAAAAGCCTAGGATCAAATCCAAACTCAGCCACCTAAATCCAGGGAGTTTGAACTTTGAATACTTTATTATTTATTACAGTAGATAATTGATGGTTCCAACCTGAGGAGTTATTGTGCAAATTAAATGTGATAAAGGGCAGAGAAAGAGCTAGAACACAGTCTAGCATATAGCAAGCACAATACTTTTAATTATATCCTTACTTTCTTACTCATCACCAAGGTTTGCAACCACCAAGAGTATTTGCTTCTCCTTTCTGCTCATTAGTTTTAATCAGATGCCAATTTCTGTTCTTTCAAACTCCATATCTAATGCAGCTTTAGTTTTACTCTGAATTAGGACTGCACGGATTATAGCAATGGTTGTTAAAGTGCGGTCCCTGGATTAGTAGCATCTTTCACATGGCAACTTGTTACGAATTTAAGTTCTTAGCCCAGAAATCTGTTTTAACAAACTCTGATACACCATAAAGTTTCAGAAACATCTTCACAGTGGACTCCTAAGGAAGATGGCATGCTAGTAGGATCCTAAACTCACTTCATCCCACAGATAAAACAATGTAACACTCACATCAGTGTAGATAACCCAGAAAATGAGCCAAAGACTGGTAGAACAGACTCTCCACAGCTAATTATAGAGAAAAGACCACATCAAAGAGTGTAGAAAGGGCAGAGACATAGTTGAGAGCTAGACAGAAGAACCGTCCATGGAAAGGAAGGACACCACTAGCACAGAAAGCGGAAAAACACAGACCCTCGCACCAAGCTCCCCAGGTACAGGGAACCCACATAGGGAAGATGAATCTCCATAACTTTTGGCCTTGAAAACCAGAGGGTCCAAATATTAAGAGTTTTTATAATCAGCAGGGGTTAAAACCTAGAACTTTGAAAATCAGTAGGTATAGCTCTGAGAAAGCCCAGAGCAATTGGAAACTGAATACCTGCCCTTAAAGAGAGAGTACAACAAAGAGCTCCGTGGGGACATAGCATAGAAGCAGCAGTTTGAAAAACACTTAAGATACATGAGAAGAAGAGTTATATACTCATATTAAAGTGTACAAGAGGGGCAGGGATCACTGGGAGACTTCTCCAGGAACAAAAGGGCTTTCAGGTACCATTTCCTTCCCCTACTGCCAGCCTAGACACAGGGACACATGTGGGAACCAGCCAACACCAACACTCACTTCATAACTTGCTAACAGCCTGCCCTGCTTGTCATGTTTTCCTGCACACCTGCTTCCACCAATACATCCTTGGCCTGAACCCACCCAAAGCAGTGCCACAAGCCCAGCAGTGTGCAGGCAGCCCTGATAGGTTCCAGCACTACTCCACAGTGACTCGTGCCCCAAGGAGAAAAGAAGATAACCACAGATAGCAGTCTGACTGCTAAACTAGCTGTGGGCTGGGGGCAGACATTGGATCTGACCACAGGGCCTACCCACCAAACAAAGTTTCATAGGGGATAACACAGAGAAAACGCCCTGCAATTTGATGCTACTGCATCTCTGGTAAACATCTGGTTTGACTCAATGTAAGCCAATGGTAGCCTCAAATTGGCCCACTACCACCACAGGGACCAACCCATATCTATAATAGGCAAATAGTCCACTGTAGACAACTAGACTGAAGGCAAAGAGTAGTGCAGCAACTAGGCTGCATTTAACACACACTGGGAGATACCCCTAAAGGCCAGGTTCCAATGAACACAGGACACTGCACAATAGGACACTATAGAACCTCTTTTACATAAGGTCATTACATTCAAAAGCAGGAGACATAGGTGACTTTCCTAATACACAGAAACACAGAATTAGAAAAAAAAAAAAATGAAAGAAAGGACTATGTCCCAAATGAATGATCAGCCCTAAATCATTGTGAGAGACAAATGAAATGGAGATAAGTTAATATGACAGCTAGAGAATTTAAAGTAATGATCATAAAGTTATTCATTGGGCTTGAGAAAACAATGGAGGACATCAATGAGACCCTTAACAAAGAGACAGAATAGAGAAAAGAACCAATCAGAGATTAAGAACTCAATAACTGATATTAAAAATACAGATGACAGAATAAATAAAGTAGACTAGAGGAAGCAGAATATATCAACAACCTGGAGGACAGAGTAATGCAAAGTAATCAAGCTTAACAGGAGACAGGGGGGGAAAATAATAAAAATGAAAATAGACTTAGGGAACTCAGTGGCATCATCAAGCATAATAACATTTGCATTATAGGGATCCCAGAAGGACAAGAGAGGAAAATAAAAAAAAAAAAGGACACCAAACTTATTTGAAAATATAGTATTTTAAAAACTCCCTAATCTGAATAAAACAAATTCAGAGCCAGTAGTCACAGAGAACCCTCAACAAAAATCAACCAAAGGAGGTACACACTAAGACATATAGTAATTAAAATGGCAAAAAGTAGAGATAAAGAGAATTTTTAAAGCACTAAGAGAAAAACAAAACAAATGAACAATTACATACAAAGGAAACCGTATAAAGCAAACAGCTGATATTTTTAGCAGAAACTATGTAGCAAACTATGCATTTGAATGATATATTCAAAGTGCCAAAAGAAAAAACCTGCAGTCAAGAATACTCTCCATACAGCAAGACTATCATTCAGAAAAGGAGGACAGGGGGATCCCTGGGTGGCGCAGCGGTTTGGCGCCTGGCTTTGACCCTGGGCGCGATCCTGGAGACCCGGGATCGAGTCCCACGTCGGGCTCCCGATGCGTGGAGCCTGCTTCTCCCTCTCCCTCTGCCTGTGTCTCTGCCTCTCTCTCTCTCTGTGTGACTATCATAAATAAATAAAAATTAAAAAAAAAAAAAAAGAAAAGGAGGACAGATAAAGAGTTTCCCAAACACAAGTTAAGGGAGTTTGAGCACTAAACTAGCCCTACAAGAATGTTAAAGGGGACATATTGAGCTGGGGAAAAAGACCATAAGCAGGAATAAAAAGTAGGAACACAGAAACACTAAAAATAAGTGTATCTATGAAAATCACTAAAGGAATTCACAAAATAATATAGAATATGCCACCATATTCCTAAAACATAATGGGGAGAGGAGTAAACAGTGGGTTCAAACTCAAGTGATCATCAACTTAATACAGACTGTTAGATGTGTAAGATGTTATGTATAAACCTAATGGTAACGACAAATCAAAAACCCATAATAGCTAGCAAAAAATGAAGAGAAAGGAATCCAAACAGCCATAAAACAACATAAAACAAACAAAATGGCAATAAATACATACCTACCAATAACTTGAATGTAAATGAACTAAATGCTCCAAGAGAAACAGGGTGATGGAATGGATAAAAATATCAAACTCATGGATGCTGCCTACAAAAGACTCATTTCACACCTAAAGACATACATGTAGTGAAAGTGAAAGCATGATAAGCATTCATTATGCAATGGAAATGATTGGAAATCCAGGTGAATAACACTTACATTGGACAAAACAGACTTTACAACAAAGGCTTCTCTTTTTTCCATTAAAGTTTTGTTTTAATGGGTCTCAAAATTAAACAAAGGCTTTAATAAAAGACAAAGAAAAACATTATAATCATAAGCGGAAAGTCCAACAAGAAGATTTAACAATTGTAAATGTTTTCGCTCCAATACAGGAGTACCAATTATATATAGCGGCTAATAACAAACATAAATGTAGTAATTAATAGTGATACAAAAATAGTAGGGGACTTGAACACCCCACTTACACCAATGGACACATCATCCAAGCAGAAAACTCAACAAGGAAACAGTGGCTTTGAATGACATTGTACCAGATGAATTTAAGAGATATATTCAGAACTTTCCATCCTCAAACAGCAGAATACATATTCTTTTCAAGTGTCCATTGAACCTTCACCAAAAGAGATCACATATCAGGCTACCAAATAGTCTCAACAAATTAAAAAAAGACTAAAGTCATAGTCATACCATACATCTTATACCTGAAGGCACTAGAAAAGAACAAATTCAAAACCAGTAGAACAAAGGAAAGAAAGATTAGAGTAGAAATATCCAAATATAAACTTACAGAAAAAACAAACATGAATCTGGCAACTAATTCTTTGAAAAGATCAACAAAATTGATAAATCCTTAGACTAATTAAAAAAAAAAAAAAAAAGCGGTGATGGGGGACTCCAAAAGAAATCTCAAAAGAAAAGAGCAGAAATAACCTATATCTATCACATCCCAAAACTGAATCAAGAAGAAATAGTGAATTTAAGTTGACCAATTACCAGCAATGAAATTTAATCAGTAAACAAAATCTCCAGACAAAGGTTCATGGCCAGATGGTATCACAGGTGAATTCTATCAAACATTTAAAGAAGTGATACTACCTAATTCTTCTTAAACTATTCCAAGGAACAGAAGAGAAAGCAAGGCTTCCAAATTCATTCTATGAGGCCAACATTGCCCTGATGTCAAAAACAGAGAGACAGTACAAAAAAAAAAAAAAAAAAACAAACAAAAAACAAACTGAAAGCCACTATCTCTGATTGACATGTTTGCAAAACCCTCCACAAGATATTAGCAAACTGTATCCAACAATACTTAAAAAAAAAATCATTCACCACAATCAAGTGAGATTTATCCCTGGGATGCAAGGGTGGGTAAATATTTGCAAGTAAATCAACATGGTACAACACATCACCAAGAGAAAAAAAATAAAACATGATCATTTCAATAGATGCAGAAAAAGCACCTGACAAAGTACAACATCCATTCACAATGAAAACTCTTAACATAGTGGGTTTAGAGGGAACATATCTCAACATGATAAGGACGATATATGAAAACTCATCATTGAGTCTAACATCATACTCAATGGTAAAATAACAAAACAAAACAAAACAAAACAAAACAAAAACCCCAAAAAACCCAAACACCTAAACAAGAAAACAACGGACTTGGGGATCCCTGGGTGGCTCAGTGGTTTAGTGCCTGCCTTTGGCCCAGGGCACAATCCTGGAGTCCTGGGATCAAGTCCCACGTCAGACTCCTGGCATGGAGCCTGCTTCTCCCTCCTCCTGTGTCTCTGCCTCTCTCTCTCTCTCTACGTCTATCATAAATATAAATAAATAAATAAATAAATAAATAAATAAATAAATAAATAAATATTAAAAAAAAGAAAACAACAGACTTTTCCCCTAATGTCATGAGCAATGCAAAGATGTCTTCTTGTATCTCAACATAGTACTAGAAGTTCTAGCCACAGTAATCAGACAACAAAAATCAGGAATCCAAATTGGTAAGGAAGAAGTAAAACTTCTACTCTTTGAAGTAGAGATCATACTATATTTGGGAAAGCCTTATAGATTCTAACCAAAACCACCAGAATTGATAAATGAATTCACTAAGGTCACAGAATAGAAGAATCAATATACAGAAGTCTATTGCCTTTCTATACACTAGTAAAGAAGCAGTAGGCAGAAAGACAGTAAAACAATCCCATTTAAGAAGAAACTCAACTAAGGAGGTAAAAGACCTGATCTTCAAAAACTAGAAAACACTAAAGAAAGAAACTGACACAAATGGACAGATATCCATGTTCATGGATCGAAACAACAAATATCTTTAAAATAGCCATACTACCCAAAGCAATCTGCAGATTTAATTCATTCCCTCTCAAAATACCACAGCATTTTTCACAGAACTGGAACAAGTAATCCTAAAGTTTATATGGAACCACACGAGACCCCACATAGCCAAAGCAACCTTGAATAAGAACAAAACTAGAGGTATTACAATCCCCAATTTATTATTATTTTTTGACAATCCCCAATTTCAAGACATCCTACAAAGCTGCAGTAATCAAAGCATTACAGTACTGGCACTAAAACAAACATGTAGGTCAATGAAACAGAATAGTGAGCTCAGAAATAAATGCATGATCTTATCAATTTATGCTCGACAAGGGAGGCAAGAGCACACAATGGGGAATTAAGCCTCTTCAACAAATGATGTTGAAAAACCTGGACAGCAACACGCAGAAGAATGGAACCAGACCACGTTCTTACACCTTACACACACACACACACACACACACACACACTAAAGAAACTCAACATGGATTAAATACCTAAATGTGAGACCTGAAACCATAAAAATCCCAGAGGAGAGAGAGCACAGGCCGTAATTGCTCTGACATCGGCTGTAGCAACATTTTTCTAGATATGTCACCCGAGGCAAAGGAAACAAAAGTAAAAATAAACTACTGGAACTATATCAAAATGAAAAAGCTTCTGCACAGTGAAGGAAACAACCAAGAAAACTAAAAGGTAGCCTATGGAATGGGAGAAGGTATTTACAAATGATATAACTGATAAAGGCTTAGTATCCAAAATATATAAAGAATGGATACTAATCAACACACACACACAAAAAAAAAAAAAAGAAAGAAAAAAGAAAAATAAGTAATCCATTTTTAAAAAGGGCAGAAAACATGAATGGATATTTCTCCAATAAGATATACAAATGCTCTACAGACACGTGGGAAGATGCTCAGCATCACTCATCAAAGAAATGCAAATCAAAAGCACAGTATCATCTCACACCTGTCAGAATGGCAAAAAAAAAAAAAAAAAAGAAAGAAAAGAAAAAAAAAAGAAAAGAAAAGAAAGAAAAAAAGAAAAAGAAAAAGAAAAAGAAGAAAGAAAAAAAAAAGAAAAAAAAAAAAGCCCACAAGAAACAACAAGTGTTCATGAGAACAATGAAGAAAAATAATACCTGTCTATTGCCGGTGGCAATGCAAGCTGGTGCAGCCGCTGTGGAAAACAGTATAAAAGTCCCTCTAAAATCAAAACTAGAATCACCAGATGACCCAGCAATTCCACTACCTGGTATTTACCCCATGACTACAAAAACACTGATTCAAAAAGATACATGCAGCCCTATGTGTATTGCAGCATTTTTTTTTACAACGGCCCAATTATGGAAGCAGCCCAAGGGTCTGTCCTTTTTTATTTCCTTCATTTATTTTTTTTTAATTTTTAAAGATTTTATTTATTTATTCATGAGAGACAGAGAGTGAGGCAGAGACACAGGCCGAGGGAGAAGCAGGCTCCATGCAGGGAGCCCAACGTGGGACTCAATCCCGGGCCCCGGGGTCATGCCCTGGGCCGAAGGCAGGTGCTAAACCGCTGAGCCGCCCGGGCTGCCCGGGTCTGTCCTTCAATAGATGAGTAGATAAGGAGGTGTGGTACGTGGGTCCGATGCAGTATTAACTGGTCATAAGGAAGCATGGAAGCGTGCCCCTTGCAACTACACGTCGGGATCCAGAGAGTGTAACGCTAAGTGAAATAGGTCAGAGAGAGACAAATACTCGGTGATTTCACTCATATGTGGAATTTAAGAAACCAATGAACCAAGGGGGAAAAGAGAAAAACAGACTCTTAATTGCAGGGAGCCAGCTGGTGGTTGCGGGGGGCGGGGGTATGGGGGGAGCTGGGTGAAACAGGAGAACGGATCAAGGAGCTCGCACAGCCCGCCGGGCACGGGGTAGCGCCTGGAGCGAGCCAGCACGCCGTGCACCTGAACCTGGCCTAGCTCTGTGCCTCGACTGTACTGGAATGAAAAGCACCACCCCTGCCTCCCCCTGCCTCCCCCTCACTCTCCTATGCAGACTGTCCGCTCAACAGCCTCTTCTCCTAAATCTGGATCCGAATGTTTGTGTCCTAGATTCCCCTTACTTTAATATTTTTTAGGTGTACGAGGGGCCCCTGTGACACAGAGTAAGAGAATGTCCTCGACCTGTCACCAGAAGGCGACCACGCTTTGCCTCTAATTTTCCAACCGTATGTCCTCCTCCCTCTCGGTCCCCCTCAGCACCGCGGGACACACTTGAAGCTCTTCCCCTCTTGCTCGAGATGTGTGTCTGTAAGATCCCTGACCGAAAGCCTGCGGTCACTCGCGATCCTGAACAGGGCCTTTCCCGTGCAGTGGGAGCCGCACCCGCTCCTGGGCGCCCGCTTGCCAGCAGCGCTGTGCTGGCATCTCTCGCAAGCCTGGGGCAAAGGCCTCCCCCCTACCCCGTCGGGGCGCCAGGAGAAGGGAGTCCTGACTTGCTGACTCCCGAGGCCCCCACGTGGGGGGGCCCGCGGAGCACCTGCTGACAGCAGCTGCACCCTGGGGCGCTGGGTGTCTCTTCATTTTGGAGACTTTAGAAAAGCGGCACTGGTACGAGAACATGCAAGCGTTGTGTCCTGGCAAGACCTCCTCCCTGGACTCGGGCTCTGCAGGCCGGGAACGCTCACGACACGTCTCGGGGACTTGCCTGCACCCTCCCGGGGCTCCCGGAGGCCCCACATGAGTGCTGGTGAAGCACGCGCTCGGGCCCGGGGGCGCAGGAGGGGGTCCCTGCTTCTTGCTGATCTGAGGTCGCAGGGAGACAGAGGACGGCGTCAAAGGAACAGGCACAACGAATTTGGGGGGAAAACTCACCACCTCTGACCTTGGGGAACACGGCAGGTGCATCCGTGACCACAGGGCCCGCGGGAGCCGGGGAGGGCCTGCCACCCCAATGGCGTGGAAGCCAGGGGGCCCAGTCTGAGCGTCGCCTACCGCTTGGCTCAAGGGTCCCCTGAGCCGGCACTGAAACCCCAGGTGAGGGGGACACAACCGGTGCCTATTTTCAGGCCCAGTTTCCAAGCTCTGGACGGGGGAGTCCTGCCATCAGGAAACACACCGCCGCCTTTTCATTCTTGGCTTCGCTGCTGAGTAACCTGCGTCCGGTTGCTCAATACGGATCCGATGGATCAGGTCGGATTAAGTGAGAAAGGGGCCTGCGGGGGATGCAGCTGGGCTGGGCCATTCAGGGCTCCTTGGGGCAGGAGACCGGACGGGCCGCGAGGCTCCTCTCTGCCAGCACCTTTCTCACTGGTGCCGGCTCCGAAGATTGACTGATCTTCTGTGGGATCCCCTCCCTGCGAGCACAGTCAACGGCCCAGCACCTTCATGCAAGGCGAGCACAGCTCTTCCTGCCCTGCGTGTCTCGGCTTCAGTCACCGACGAGAGCGACTTCTGGAAACCCACGAGCCACAGCGCGCGGGTCAGCCTGCCTGTGACTTTTTATTTTTTATTTTTTATTTTTTTTAATTTTTATTTATTTATGATAGTCACACACAGAGAGAGAGAGAGAGAGAGAGAGAGGCAGAGACACAGGCAGAGGGAGAAGCAGGCTCCATGCACTGGGAGCCCGACGTGGGATTCGATCCCGGGTCTCCAGGATCGCGCCCTGGGCCAAAGGCAGGCGCCAAACCGCTGTGCCACCCAGGGATCCCTGCCTGTAACTTTTTAAAATTATTTTTATATTATTTTATTTATTTATTTATTTGCTTGCTTATTATTTATTTATTTAATTTATCTATTTATTTATCTATTTATCTATTTATTTATTTTCTGCCTGCGACTTCTAACAAAGAGCGGAGGGGGGTGTGTTGAGGCAGAGATCCCTCCCCTTCAGCAGTGAATAGTGTCCATTCGGAGCCGGAGCTCATCGGGCACTCTAGAGTGGGGTGACACATTGCTTCCTTTACTCCCTCACTGACCTAGCAGGTGTTTGCTGGGCGCGCCAGGAACGCGCTGGCGGCCTCCCCGGATGGAAAGCTGGCCCGCACTCAGGCGGTGATAAGACCTTTCATGGGAGCAGGAGCTCCACTGGCTTCTTCCTTGCAAAATGTATCCTCAGAACCGTAAGCAAATAAGGTCATCGGCGCCTCCTGGGCCCGCGAGGACCGACTGGAGGCCCCCCGGGGGCCAGCCCGCCCCTTCCCCAGGCGCCGCAGCTTCTCCTTGGCCTGCACGCACCCTGTCGCCCACAACCTCTTCTCACCCCTGCTCTTAGCAGCCCTGCTGAGCTCGTTCCCCGTGGAGCCTAGTGCTCGGGTGTCCACATGGCCTCGGGCCCCCGATCCCTGGAAGCCCCTGACGCACCCTGCACCTGGGTGCCACGGCCCCCTCTGCTTCCCAGCACCCCTTCCCCCTGTCCGAGTCGTCTAGCTGGACAACTGAACAACCACGACCGTCCATGTGCTTCCATCCCTCGGGCACTGGGGAGTGGCACTGAGCGCCATGGAACTCTAGCCTCGGGCAACAGCAAGACAGATTCAATACTTTGAACGGGGTCCAGACGTAATTTGAAGTGTCTGGGGTCCAAGCAGGACCAACGAACATCCGCGCGCTTCATCGTGAGGGCCTTTCCTTCGCCACTGGGCATCTAAGCACAAGGAAGAAACAGCCGCTCGCAGGGACACACGGCCCCTGAGTGCCAGCCTCGCTGTCGTGGCAGGAGATAGAGGGACACACGGTATAAACCAAATAAACCATTTTAAATTGAGCAGTGGCTCCAAGCCCAGGACTAGGGCTGCCGTAACAGCAACAGTCTATCAACTTCTAGAGGTTTCAGATGGATTCTGAGCTAGGCGGTTCGCGACTCTCAGTTTTCATTCAATTCTCACTACACCCAATCGTTTTTACGGAACGATTATGATTCCCATTTTGGAGATGAGAAAACTGAGAGCGACTGAGGAGACCTAAGATGCCAGAGTTGTATGGCCATCGAACAAGGCCAGCGCCACGACTCAAGGTTTCTCTGAAGCACAAGCTACAAAGGTAGATTTCTCCTCGGTATCCTGGGTCGGACACAGTGATTATCCTGGCAACCGGGCCCCACGCCAGGAGGAACGCTTCTCGAGTGCCACCGAGCTAGCGTTTTCCCCGGGACAGTCGGCCGTCCTTAGTGAAAAGCCTCGTCTGCAATATCGTGTGCAGCCCACCGTCGCGGGCCAGAGCGATGCATCATCACTAACCCAGGAGCAACTGCACGTTCCTGCTTTAACATGCTTTCAGGTAAGCAACGGGGGTGCTTCCTGTACGTGCCAAGTGCCAGCTCCCTCGCACTGTGCCCTCACATCACCAGTCTCCCCGCCCTAAGACCGGCACTCGGTGCCTCCGAAAAAAGCCCCCGCGGAGACCCTTCTAAGCAAGTGGATTCCCCTCCTGTTCCCCAGTGTTCCTGATGTCCCCTCCTGTGAAGCACACCGCTCTGCTAGGTAGGCCTCGGCACCCCGTTCAACCTAGAAGAAACCTATGCTCGGTCTGTCCGACGGGCGCCAGGCCCACCGCAGCTCACCGAGATATAACCTCATCACTGCAGCAATAACGACAAACAGATACAAAAACCTACAAAAGAACACCTGGGCTTTCTCCATCTTCCTCCGAGGCACTGTAGGGCGCCGAGACACCACTGACTGGGGGGAGAGAAGATGCGGTTTTGTTCAGAAAAGTGGGCTCCTGAGCTGTCACCTGAGCGTGTGACTCGGCAGGCGATGGCCTCACACAAAGGCTTCCAGTGTAGGGGACTCAGGGCCTGCTGCAAGAGCTGCCTTTCTCTGCGGTGGTCACCGAGGATCGCTGTGCCCTAATGCGCACTACTGTGCACCGTCCTCGGTTCTCTGTTCCTCTGTTCCCCGGATTTCTGAAACAGCTGAAGAACGGCAGTGTGAGCAACCCCAGGGCCCTGCTGTGCGCCCGAGGCAGTACGCCCAGCCCCGGCCACACGGGCTGGAGTCGAGGGGCTGCTGCTGCCCAGTGTGAGCTCCTCCACCGCAGCCCGTCCAGGCCGCGGCCTTCGGCTTCACACCCAGGACCTGCTCCTTCACTGCTTCAGCAAACTTCGTGGCCGTCCTGGAAGCTCCATTAGAGCATGAGTTGGAAAGGAAAGAAGATCTGAGAGAGGTGTCTTCCGTGAGGGCGTCCAAGAACGTGCCGTCTGCAGCTCAGTGGCATGGGTGCCGGTCTTGCCCCTTCACCCAACACCCGCTTGCGATGAAACCTGGGGCACGTTATTTAACTGTGTTGAGTTTCCTCGTCTGAAAAATGCATATGGTCGATTTGTCAGCAGTGTGGGGGTTACGGGGTCCCAGCAACACCCCCGATCCTGCAGAGCTGAAAATCCAGATATTCGAAAAGCTCGACTTTTGATAATCTACTGTTGACCAGAAGTCTTATGATGACATCAACAGCTTTTAACACGCGTCCTGTAGGTTATGTGTATCGTATTCCATAGTCGTATGATAAAGTAAGCTAGAGAAAAGAACCTGTTATTAAGGAGCTCAGAAGGAAGAGAAAACACACTTTCAGTATTATATTTGCTGGAAAAAGTCTGCATACGAGCGGACCTGCGCGGCATAAGCCGTGTTGTTGAGGGACACCTAAGTTCTCCGAGTGTTGTGAGAATTTAATGCGTCGTAGGACTTCCATAATCCTTTTCCCAGTGTTTAGTTACTCAGCTACGTTTGCCTTCAACCTCCCCCACCATGGCCAACGGCAGCCACGCACCACAGTCGCAGAGCACGGGGTTGCTAGCAGCAGAGACACGCCGCGCAGGCCCGATCTCCCGTTAGCCCAAGGACGTCTCCCTGCTGGCTCACGCGGGGAGCTGTGCCCGTCGACTGATGGCAAGCTGGGCCTGTTAGCACTGAGGGGCTTGTGGAGGGCCACGGCGAAGCATCTCAGCCTTGGTTAAGTGCATCTGACACAAGAGGATAAAGCACGACATCTCCATTCTCATTAAGAGATAACAGATGGACTTCCCTAGGATCCTTTTTTTTTTCTTTTTAAGCTTAATTTCACTTGCTTAAATCTTTGTCTGATGAGATGGCATCCTGAGAATGATTTAAATTGTTCTCCTGGGAATGATTATTTCTTTTTCTTTATTAGGACCTCCTCCCTATAGATTCTGTTGTCCTCGGTGATTTTAATCTCTGACTTGTCCAAATACAATAAATCTCCCTTTAATTTTTTTTTTTTTTTTTTTTTTTTTTTTACCCCAAGACCTGGTCTGCGGCTTTGGAAGATAAACATTACATGATGGGCTAAACACTAAAAACCAAATCAAACAAGTTTCTAAGCCATTTTCATGTGACTCCAATTTGTCCTAAAGTTCTCTGTGATCTTATTTCTATTTTCTTTTATGATTTAGAGGGAAAAAATGGCTTAATTGTGCTTTTAAAGTTCCTTGATTTATGATCACCTCAGCTTATATATTACAGCTAATAATTAAAGGTTTTTTTCTTCTTTCTTTCTTTCTTTCTTATTTTATTTTTTTTATTATTATTTTTTTTGGGGGGGTATGTTCTTGCTTGCTGGTGCTAAAGAGGTTACAGGCAAACATTCCAAGGAAAGCAGACTGATATCTAAGTTCACAGACCCACATTTCTTGAGATATTTGACCTCCTGAGTTAAACTTCCTTATTGGCCAAAATATGCCTATGTGGTTTGTTTAGTTTTCAGTCTCTGGGTAAAAATTAATTAGGTCATGAATTAAGAGTTGGCGATGACTCTCATTGTTTCAACAGAGTCTGATATATTTTAAACCCGGTGAGGTTCACAGACAAGCCGAGGGTCTTTACGTGGGCAGGGCCATTCTGTATTTGCTGCTTACGTGAAACCACCTGTAAAACTGAATCTGGGACATATTTGAGTGATTTATCTCAAGTCACGAAGAAAATTAACCGGTCTACACTTGATAGATTTTGTAATCTGATTATTATAGTGCATTTATTAATGACAAAAATCATTTCTACTTTAAAAATGACCTTGCCTAATTATCTTACTGGTACACATGGAGGCTTGTTTTTCCTTTTTCATGTTTATCATGATCCATTTTTAAGTGTGATCATACGTTCATGGAAGGCGTTCCATCATCGTACGTTTCCACACGGAACTGCTTGTGGTCCCGACACGCGTCATCTTCCTCACCCCTCTGTCTTTCTTTACGGATATCTCAGCAGATTTCCACTTACCCTTTCATGTGCAGGTGCTTCCAGGAGCTACAAGAAGGAAAACTCCAAGAGGAACAGGGATTTTGTCTCTTTTGCTCGCTGCTATATCCCCAGTCACTGGAAGAGTGCTTGGCAAGTAGTACAGACTCAATAGATAATTATGGAGTGAACGAGCCAGCGGATGTCTTCTCAGACTTGGGTTGGTGCCCTGTCACCCTGGAGTTAACAGCTCATTCCCTGGGAGCATCTGCGTTTGTGTCTGTCCTCTTACTGGTCTATGATTCCTTGCAAATGAGTCTTTAGTTTCCTGATTGTCCCTGAGATGTGTCTTACCCACCTGCTCTGCATATTCATTTACTTTTACTCCTCAGGATGGACTGCTATAGATCCTTATAATTACGACCTCCTCGATGAATATTAAGTAAAAGCATCCATCTCATTAAAAAAAAAAAAAAGTGTCGCGGATTAAGGCTAACTCACCTAGGTTGTATTCAATACGAGGAGGTTCTTTAAAAAGTAATTACTGCCTACATATTTTAAGGAAAAAGTGATCCTTTAGAGCATTTGTATAAAGCTCTAAAGTAATCTAAATGTATACCGTTTTTCCCAGAGGCATAAGGCAATAATATGTCTTCAACATTGTAAATTACAAAAATTTCATGTCTGTCCCTCTCCAGATGGGGTTAACATTTCTAATAAACAGGTTGTTCTATCCCTTAATCTTATCAAGAGGAACCTGCAACCAGAATAGCACGCCAGGGAAGAGAATACTACTTCTAAACCAGGAAAGATACCAGTTTCCAAAGAGCATCCTCTCTCTACAACCCTCTACTTGGTAGAGTTGAAGTTACCAATCAACCTGACTGCATGTTCTCTGCTTGCATGCAAGGTTCTTATAAAAAAGATATATTTTTAACTCTTAAATCTTTACTTTTTTGCACAGTGTTTCTATTTGTTTGTTTTTTAATAAGGCTCCCTGGAGGACACTTCCCTCATATCCAAGAACAAGGAAAAGCTGTGCTCTTCCTCAAAGCATGGATTACTCTTGTATGTCCAGCAAAATTAACTGGGTGTCTCAGAGATGTGTGCCCTGATTTCACATTACCTATGAAAACAGAGCAGGTTTTAGAGAGAATAAACAGCAGATTTTAGGTCCCACATTTTACATTTGTCATCTTTACACTCTATATTATATGTATGCCCATGAATTTTTCTTAATGTTGATTTTTATTTCCTTATTCATATCTCCAACTCCTTTAAGAATGTATTGTCTCCCTTGAATCGGTGTCGACTGTAAAGGTCTTATCAGGTCCTTTATGGAAAGAACATCAGATAATATGCAAAATGTATTTTGTTTGGAAATAAAATGAATACTATGTTCCTTTTGCATGTTTGGTATAATAAAATATTGGTGAGGCAGACAGAGTGCAGATTCCCAGAGATGGTTTAGCCCTAAATTCCACCATATAGCTATTGTTTAGAGACTCAACAGAAACGCCATTACCGGGCAAAGAAGGTGTGTTCACTGAAAATTGACTGAAAGGCTAACATGTTATTTTAACAACCCTAGAACATCCTTCTAAAAAATAATAGAAAAAGTCACAGTTTCACATGTAATTTACGAAAGCAATTATATTGAAGTCACAGTTTTAATAGTCCATGGTTATTGTGTATTAAGCCCTAAAAACAAAACAAAAAATCATCTATAATTTCATCTCTTCAAAATAATATGTATCAATAGTACAAAGTTTCCTTCTGGGTTTTCTGTCTGCCTAGGCACATATGCAGGCATGTGGTCTAAATACGTGAACCAAAATAAATAAATAAATAAATAAATAAATAAATAAATAAATAAATAAATAAAT
Organism: Canis lupus familiaris; assembly: GCF_011100685.1. Classification (NCBI taxonomy): domain Eukaryota; kingdom Metazoa; phylum Chordata; class Mammalia; order Carnivora; family Canidae; genus Canis; species Canis lupus. Next base: position 87,234,636 of record NC_049226.1, on the reverse strand, counting down.
AAACAAACAATAGTTTCTATACTGTATATAACATTTATGTTTGGTACATTTGTTTAAATTGTGGTGTACAGTTTTTAAGTTCTATTTTTTTTTTTACCTACCCTGTCATACGAAATCTTTCCCCGTATTTCAATACCCAAAACATTACTTGTAATGGCTGAATAATAGATACATGATATAAGACTATTTGGATATAAGAATGTTTCCTTCCCACATACATTGCGACCTTTGGTAATTGACCACTGGGCAAGTTATTTCTTATTGAGATATTTCATTCAAAGTCTCCGTGGGAACAATAAAATAGGTTCCAATGTCAAAATATCTGATGGAAACAGGGATCACATTAACCATGTGATCAGGAGGCAAAAATTGAACCCGATCACACAAGGAAGAAATTAAATCCAGGCACTTACTAATTTCAGTAGCAATGATTGTTATGTTGTGCCATACACTTAATTCTCTGTCAAGTGGTGTTGCCAGCGTTATCTTTCCATCATCTGCATTAATGTTGAACTGTCTCTCCAGGTCAGTGTGCCGGTCGATGGAAAACCTACAAAACAGATACATCTGTAATCTACTTCAATGTTTATATGATCCATATATTCCACAGCAGACCTTTAGTAATCCTTGGAGAGTCATAGTTGTGAAGTCAAATGGATTGGGAAACTCGGTGGCATCATAATTTGTGAAATAAAATGACTGAATGAGGCACAAGAAACTTAATAATTATCGTCCAAGGAGTAATTAGCCACATATGCCACGTGGAGGTCATAAACTGCCATCAGTTTCAATAGGTAGCATCTTCAAAAACGGATGCTGATGAAGAGTTAATTGGACAATCCATCACATTTATTGGACAGCTTATGATAATTAGCAGTTGCCACAAACTATCACAGAAAACAATAAACTCAAGCCCAAAGCAGGATGATGCTGGGCAGCATTTTATTTATGGCAGTTCAAAGGAAATGTGTGTTTATGTTAAACACATATTTGACTAGACAACATGTATGTGTTGTTCTTGTGGCTGCTGGTTTGTTTTGTTTTCACGTTAAGTACATATTTAGAATTTCTACTAGTTTCTGTCCATAGACATAAGAGGGTGGCTGATTCTCTAGTAAGAATTTTTGAAGTTTGGAATACATATTTGAGCATCTTTGTTACACTACAGTCTATGAAATTAACAGTTTTTAAGTGCACAGGTTAGTTGTTCCCCTTTTGAGGAAACTCTTTCAGATAAGACACCATTAAGGTATTTTGTGTCTAGAACCAATGGCTTCTCATGAACACTAGGCATCAAGATAACACAGGAATTATTTTTTCCCCAACATTTATAGCTATCCTCTTTATACATCAAGATCTGTGTTTTGGTTATGCAATGCTGAATCCAGTAAGCTAAGCGTCTTGAGGAACACAAGACATATTTAGAAAAAAACGGCCCATATATAAGCAGTGAAATAAACTAACACAGGATAGAATGGAAACAGGGACCACTTATCACGGGCCAAGCACAGGGCTAGATGCCTCTTCCTTCTTCTGTCCTGCTCTCTTTGCTTTCTCATAGAATGAAGGAAGGGTGTTGTGGACTGAAGGTTTGTGTCGCCACAAAATTCATAGGTTAAATTCCTAATGCGCAGTATGATAGTATTTGGGAATGAGGCCTTTGGGAGGTAATCAGGGTAACATGAGGTCATGAGGGTAGGCCCCATGATAGGATTAATGCCTTTATGAAAAAAAGGAGGAGGCACAGGATGTCTCTGCTCTCCACCAATGAGGATACAATGAGAAGACAGTCATTCTATCTCTATCACTTATGTATTGCTGTTTGGGGGATAATTAATAGATTCACTGAACCTCAACTTTTTCACTGATCCAATATGGCTACAGACTAAAAATAAGCATAAATAAATCTCTAAGATACGTTCTAAAAGGACCAGAGATGTGTTTATCATTACCATCATCACACTCACTGGAATCACCATGTCAGATTACATGAAACTTTAACAAACTTTCCTACTTGGGAGGGGGTAGAGAAGGCCCCTTTCTTAACAGCTTGTAAATAGCATAAAACTGGAAAAACATCTGGGTGTCGTTTAAGTCTCATAACTCTAACAGGTGCAGATATTTTTTCCATTTTCTAAAGTTCCAGTTCATGACTGATTTTATGGGGTGAGTCATGAGAATTTATAAAATAGGCTATAAATACAGCCCTTTAGTAAGATCACAGGTAAGAATGTCATAATATTATGAGATTACACAATGGGAAGAACTTGATGGGGGAAAAATGGCTTTGTTGAGATTCAGTTTAAAATCTACCTCAACTATTTCAAGAAGCCAGCCCCTTGCTGCCTGTGTAGACATTTCAGACATTTTATTGCCTAGTAGACTTTATGATAAAGGTTCCTAAGAATTGCCAAATGTTCCCAGAATCCTGACTCAATAGAATCAACAAGAATGCATTCAACACCAAGTGTAGACCAGGCACAGGCTAGATGCCTCTTCCTTCTTCTGTCCTCCTCTCTCTGGTTTCTTATAGAATGAAGAAAAGAAAAATGAAACCCTTAGAGGACATTTCAAGTAACCTAACTAGTAAATACCAGAACCAGAATGAATATTCATGTTTGATTCCCTCTGAAGTCCATGTATACGTCAGCTAGTACAGGAAGGGCCGACCTTATTCACATATAACAGGGGTGATGGGGTATCTGGGTGGTTAGTTTAAGCATCTGGCATCGGCTCAGGTCAGGATTTCAGGGTGCCAGGATCAAGCCCTGCATTGGGCTCCCTCCCAGTGGGGAGTATACTTGTCCCTCTGCCCCTCCTTCCCCTCATCCTCTCTTTCTCTCAAATAAATAAATAATATCTTTAAAAAAATAGGGATGATATTAGTACTAGATAATAGGATTGCTGTGAAGACTGGGAAGAGATGGTTAGTGTGGCATGCTTTGTCAACACTTGTGTGTGTGGACCTCTAAATATCAGGGATCAAGGGCTCTCACACCCTTTGTGTAACAGTGACATCATCGAATGTCACCTGTGTACTCAATTTTCCGAACCCAAAATTGTGATTATTTTTATTTTAGAATGCAACCAGTTTGAACATCTTACAGATGTCTACATTATATATATGCATATATATAGAATTCTTTAGTATAGCATATATTATATATGTATTACAATATATATGATTTCATATACTGAAATATATCTAAGGAAATATGATTTATTAAATAAGATGATAAAGAATTAGATCTCTCCAGGAAGCTAGGGAATAAGAAGCCTCCATTTCCCATCTGTTTTTTTTTTTTTTTAATTTATTTGTCAGAGAGAGAGAGAGAGTACAAGTAGGGGGAGCGGCAGGCAAAGGGAGAAGCAGGCTCCCTATTAAGCTAGGAGCCTGATGCAGAACTCGATCCCAGAACCCCGGGATCCTGACCTCAGCCAAAGGCAGATCCTTAACCAGCTGAGCCACCCAGATGCCCCAAAACCTCCTGATAAGTGTTCAACCCACTTTATTTTCTAGAAAACTCTGCTCTGCCGCTTAAGGGCATGCCCTGAGTTTCTAGCTGTTTATTCTTAGGCTACCAAGACGGTCCAAGGTGGTAAAGTCCACACCCATTCATCATCTCATCATAAAGAACATGGGCCCTCGTCTCACTACCTGAGTTCATGTTCTGATCTCATCACTTGCATAGGTGGAAGTTAGTCACGCCATTCATCTGCCTGTGTCTTTGCTACTTAATCTGTAAAATGGGAATTACAATAGGTTTTAATGAGGTAATGCATACCAAGCACTTACTATTACAGGACCTGACACATAGTAATTGCCCAATAAATCTGTATTTAAACATCTGTAATGTTTCACTACTTATTTGGACATGATAATAAGTTTCTCCTGATGGTTCCCTATCCCCCCTCTGGTCCAAAGTAGCACCCCTTTCACTTCTTGGCTCTCCTGTCCCTCAACAAGTTCATCCGGGTTCTCATGTCAGTAGAAGCAAACACATAAAAGATGTCAGCTTCAGGGATGAAAAATAGAGTCGAGAAGGGAGAGCAAGTGGGGGCATCATACCTGCACCTCTGGCACCTTTCGTTTAGGTGTTTATTTTTTTACCAACTTTTCTCTGTCTCATGAATTCACCATTGCAGATTCAAAGACTTCCTGGACACATTCAATTTTGTATTAATATCAAACAACATATGATCTTTTTTTAATGGCAGTTAAGATTAACTACATTTTTGACATTTTTATAATTTTGTTACATAGCTAACGATCACACTAAAAAGAAACCGAAAGCACACCACGTTCAGGAATGTTCTCAGGAGGTGCTTGCTCCACCCTACGTCCCCACCACACGTACACATTCCAGGGCCACCCACTGCATCTCTGGCTGCAAAGAACCAGCTTGCTTGCCTCTGGTCCTCTGAGCTCCCAGCATCCACATCATCGCCTCTCCTCCCACCCACTCACTCCACCATACGATATGGTCACATCAGCAGCAATAAAGGTCAACACTCACATCAGAAACTAATACAGGCTCTTTCCTTAGGTCGATTAATGGAAAATCATTCCAAAAAGTCCAGAGTGAATTAAGAAAGCAAACTTGGGGTAACAACTGAAACTTGAGGATCCAGTGTACTCTGTAAAGTCTCAAAATGCCACAGTTTTGGCTAGACACCTGGGAAGTAGACCCATAAGCCACTCTGTTTCCTGGGATTCCCTGTGAGTATCTGAGCAGCAGCACATAAGTGGAAGAAGCAAAATCAGAGAAATGAGAACCTCTAGCAGAATCTCACTCAAATTATGTAACTATTCATAATCTCACAGACTCCTCTGTAAATAGGAGGGAATATCTTCCTCACAGAGTGGTGCTTTGCAGTAAATGAGTTGATATATGACTCACATTAGGCAAATAAATAAATGAGCAATAAAATAAATGATGAACCAATTCTTCAATCTGTAAGAGATGCCTTCAAGCCCAGACTTAACTGTAGACATAAATTTCTGGAAGTGGAAATATATAAATAAGGACGATCATTCACATCCCTCGGGAAAGGGAGAATTTCACACGTGACACTAGAGAGCTATCCTAGAACCCTTTGCGATGTCCATCGCTACCAGTCCTCACCTCTGCACGATACCTGCTACTCCTCTGAGTACCTCCATGGAGCACAGGCTCTCGACTGATGGAATGAAGGGCTATTCTGGGTTTCACAGCTCACAGCTCACCCACATGTGAGCTTCTGCATGTGACCTGAGCCACTGTCTCCTCAAGGATGTCCTTTCTATTTTCTACAGTTAAACATCTGCCGGACTTTCACTCTCCTTGGGACAAGGAGAAATTTTTGATTCATGTATTGTAGTATCACGTTGGTTGGATCTTGCACTGCAGTTACTCAATGACTCATTGTGGAAAGGATGTACAATACAAATATCTATCAAGCACGGATTGTTACTATGTGTGAAATATGGCGCTAAGGAAATGTAAGGAAAAAGAATCCATGGGTTAGGGAAAGAATGAAAAATGAGAAAGAACTATTTTGTTCATGTTATATCTACTGAAAAATTCAATGCTTCCTAATTCATGTCTTCAAAGTCACAGGATCTGTATCTCTGGTACTGAAGTCTCCATTCTAATTTCTCAAAAATATGCATGTTTTGGATTTGCTGTTCCTTTGCAGAATTACTTAAAATGTGTTAGACAAAATATCTCGTTTTTTGAGAATAGAATACACTTTGGAGAGTCATCTTCCTGCCAGAGTAAGAAGGAACTTCTTATTAACACAGTGGGAAGTGGCATGTGAGAAAATGGGCTCCTTGGGTCATGTTAACATCAATTCTAATGATGGAAGTTTTGGAAATAGACATTCTCCGTCTAGTACAATGAATATGTTTTAGAAGCCCTATTTAAACTTTCTCATTTTATTCCAACAAATTCCCTGGTTTGCTTCCACAGCACTGTTTCACTAACCTACAGTACTATGTCTTGCAAGTAAATGGCAAGAACTTCTATCATCTTACTCTGTGAAATTAAGGCTACAGATGCAAGAAAAGACTTACCTAGATGCATAGCATCTTGTGTGGAGATTCATTCAACCTACAGTATTCTGACCATGAGCACAAACTGTGTCACCAGTTTATCCAACTAAAGGGATCTTGTAGGGTTCAGAAGTAAATATAAGGAGATACCAATGGTGAAGGGGCTGAGAATAGATCAAAGTGGACAACGGATAGCCTTGTGTGGGAAACAGCATCCTATTCTGCATGCTGCTCCCGTTTTATATTGAATGGCCATTAAATCACCTGAGTAATATGTTTCCTCCATTAACACAGTTCAACTATTTATACTCCATACCAACATTAGGCACCAAAATCCAACTTGTGTGTTTTGTTGTCCATATCCAAATATTTTACCTACATGCTCATCTAAAGCATCTTCAACCTCCTCTTACCAATCGCACCACCAACACTATGTACAGAGGCCCTCTATCCCCTGTTCAACTGTGGATCCGTGGTCTGTAACAATGGCAAGAACATTTTAAGCATTTTTATAACTAAGGTCCCAAAGCCAGGGAGTATTCCGTTTCTCTGCCAGTGACTTCGGTGCAACATGAGCAAACTGTGCAAGGTAAACTGTGGAGTGTACACAAGGAGCTCCACCGATTACCTTGACAATCAGATAAAGTGATAACAGTTTTCCTTAAAAAAATTAGCCCAGACTGTATTCTTTCCACTATAATATTTGTGAAACGCCTGCTGATTTTCCCAGGAAATGGCGCTTCCATTCCTAACTTCTCTGTGAAGCCACGTGATATAGCCAACCCTCAGTTTCTTCATCTAAAAATGAGAACAACGGGATCCCTGGGTGGCGCAGCGGTTTGGCGCCTGCCTTTGGCCCAGGGCGCGATCCTGGAGACCCAGGATCGAATCCCACATCGGGCTCCCAGTGCATGGAGCCTGCTTCTCCCTCGGCCTGTGTCTCTGCCTCTCTCTCTCTCTCTCTCTCTCTCTGTGACTATCATAAATAAATAAAAATTGAAAAAAAAATAAAAAAAAATAAAAATGAGAACAACACGATTGTCTTTTTTTAAAGGTTAAGGTGAGTCCCAAATTAGGTAACGTGTTCTAAATTTACTCACACCTTTTAAAAGTGGTTTTACACTGAGCCTTTATCATTATTTCCAGAAGGGACTCTGCCAAATCTCTAGGTATTTTTAAACAATAGCGACATATTTGAAAGATTCTGGTGTTTGGTGTTGGTATGGAGAAAGACACAATGTTGTCATATTTCGACTTGCTTGTTTTCACCTAAAGAGTGAAGCAGATGCACCCAACACAATCATCCTCTGGTACCTTTTACTTAATTTAGGGTCAAATATAGAAATCTCAGATTCCAAATCTGTCAGTTCATAGGAGATCCTGTTTTCTGTGTGTGTGTTTTGTTTTGTAGTTCCATTTTTATCTTGGAAAAATAGAGACCAAAAGCCAGAGTCTTGTGTACAACTTTCTTTAGTCACAGAACCAAAAAGAACAACAACAACAACAAAAGAATTCTTTAGAGTAAATCCCAGGCAAAATTTGATGCATGGTTAATACTTCAATATTTATATAATCTCTTTGGAGAAATTCTAATTGTCTGAGTCATCAAAATAATCATTCATAACTGAAAACTCTAAACATGATATGATTGTAAAAATATGGGGGAAAAGTAGAATGCAGCTTTACACAATGTGAAGGGATTAAAGGCAACATTTTTATTCCTTTTTAAAATTTCAATAAAGATTTAGTGGCTGCTTCATGGAGCCAAGTGAGATGCTAAATGTTTGAATAAAAACTCTCTTCTTGGACACATCGGTGTGACCTTATTGCTTACAATGAAAAGTGGCAAGCTGTGTAATGAAGTAATGTTCACACTGCAGTGAGCTAAGTGAGTTAAGCCAGCCTGGGACCGAGTGAGGTGTAGTTAGAGGTGACACTAGGAGGGTGCAGCACCTGTCTGGGGACACAAGAATGAGCAGGACTCTTCTAGGTAGGATATGCAGGCACAGCATCCTCAGCAGAAGAAATGCAAGCAGAAAATCTTGAGTTTAAGTCTGTCTAGGAATCTATGAAATTAAAGGACAAGTGTGGGAAGAGCTCATGTCCGACAGGTGAGTGTTCTATCATTTCATTCCCATCCTTTCCTTCCATCTCAGCTCTTCCTTTCTTCCTTCCTTCCTTTACTTCCTTATTGAGTATCGCATGTACAAGGAAGGCAGCATTGTATTAGGTGCAAAGACAGGTATGGCCTCATGCTCATGTCACTGAGTCTATAGATGAAGAAAGACAATGAAAGTAAGTCTTTTCAAAGCTTACAGTGACTATTCATGAAGACAACAAAGAAAAAGGCTGAGATGCATAAAATATTAAAATATTCATATCAAAAGCAGCAGCAAATGTGAAAAGTCTGAGTTAGGAATATGTTCACTGTGCTCAAAGACCTTAACAAAGCATGGTGTAGCTGAAGTTCAAGATTCAACAGGGGAAGGACATCAAGAGACCCATCATGAAGGGGGTATGTGGGCGGCTCAATGGTTGGGCGTGACCCCGGGGTCCCAGGATTGAGTCCTGCATCGGGCTCCCTGCATGGAGCCTGCTTCTTCCTCTGCCTGTGTCTCTACCTCTCTCTCTGTGTCTCTCATGAATAAATAAATAAAAACTTAAAAAAAAAAAAAGAATCAATCATGAAGGATGTTAGAAAGTCCTTTTGTGTGGGGGGGGGGGATTTTTTTTTTTTTTTTTTTTTTTTGTACCTGTAGGGATGGTCAACCATTTGAAGAAATATAGCAGGAAACTGGTAGGATCTAAGCCACAGCTGAATTTCATAGATCTTTCTGTGATGTAGAAATATGCTCTGAGCTGACCAACATGGTAACCACTTGTTACATGTGGCTGCTTAGCCCCTGAAACCTAGCTAGCATAATTGAGCAACTGAAATTTGTATTTTGTTTAATTTAAATTAATTTTATTCTAATTCAAAGAGCCACATGTGACTAGTGACTAATCTGTCAGACAACACAGATCTACACTGACTTAGAGATTAGTTTGGCAGCTGTGTGGATATCAAGGGGTCGGAGGCAGGCAAATGGGATGTTTGTAAGTGCTGACATTAGAGATGATGGTGTTGGGAGTTTAGAAAGTAAAATAAACAAAACGTGGTGATTATTTGGATGTGGAAAGTAAAGGAGATGGAGAAATGCTGAAGAAATGCCCTTATGGAAGGCTCACAGCCTCTTCCTCTTCTCAGGGGGAATCCAGAGTGAAGAACATCTGTTGAATTCTCTTCTATACCTTTCTGGGGCTGCCCATCATGCCAATAATGACTTTTCTCTATATGAAAGGATATTCAAAGTTGATGAAGCTACATTAACAATAAAACAGAGATAGTGTGGGGAAAAAAAAAGCACCTCCTCTAGCACTTTTGACTTCCTAATTTTCAGCTTCTCTGCTAAACCCCATATATTAATTTCTTATTTGATCCTCCATATAAATGACTCGAGTAGCCCATACAAATTGTCCTGACTCTCAATGTCTGTGGTTGTAAAATGCAGATAATACCCATTTTTTCCTCAGTCATAAAGTTAGATACTAAGTATCATATCCTGACCATAGTATCTAACACTGAGCATTAGACAGCTATAAGGATAGTGGTATTTGATTATATATTTGTCCAATTTTGGGCAAAATCATCAGTGTAAAAAACAAAAGTAGTGTTTATGGGAAATATGCATGCCCAAGGAGTAATAAGAGTGGTACATAATTATATTAAAGTAAGTATTTTTTTAATGTCATAAAGTTACATATGCATTGAAAATTTCATTGGACATTTAGTACATTTAGGCTCCTTCAGGAAATGCTAAGGACTTAGGGTAAATGCTGGGAGTTAACAAGCAGATAAGATGCAGCCTTTAACTCTTACGGGCTGAAAATACATTTATACTGAAAGAGCTTGTTTACCTAACTGTCATACAATAGTACTAACACAAGCACACCATCCCACTGCTCAAGCTGATGTAATTCTCTCTAGGGAAACAAAAGTCTTTTCCACCAAAAAGACTCATCCCTAGACACAATGCCTGCCTTGCGCATCTAAGCAAGTGTAAAGTCTAATATCAAACACTTGGTGTTTAATAGAGGTGATCCAGACAGGCTTCCTCTTTTTCCAGTGAGCACATCTCCCACACGTCAGGACTCTCCAGGTCCTGCTCCCTTTCCATACCTGCTATGTCTAATTTCAGGCCTTTGGCTTTGGAACGACAATTAGGTTTTTTACTCATTTGCACTATTAAACATATTTTCCATTACTTTGACCCTCATTAAGGACTTTCCTAAATCTTATTCTCATTTTCTGTGAAGCTACTCACCTCAGCAGACCATCCCAAAACTTGATTTGAACCCTAAGGCCCATTTGGAAGGCACTTCAACTTGAACTATTTCACTCCCCAGCCAAGTGGCTCCACACATAGACTAAAGCTAATAAACTTCTGATAGCTGGATGGAAATGGCATTTCTCCATTTTTAAGATGTTCTCTTCTAAAATATGCGATGTAATGTTTTCCTCTATAACACTAAGTCAAATCTGATTGTCCTTTATCAAAAGCAAGGTTGTATAATACCCGGTGTCAAATCAGAGTGTAGAAATATAAGAAAAAATAATGGCTCGGTTGAAAGGACTCCCATAAATATTTGAACATCAGATAAGGATGTCAATCTCCCCTTGTTGGGATGCAAAATAGAAGGTTTATTTTGCTTTATAACAATGTTAGATAATACTGCTATCTTTGTCTCTCTTGGAATATAAACATTATTATCAAATTTTGTTCCCTAGAGGAGACAAAGACTTCACCAATCAGAAAACGAAAACAAACAAAAAAATCAGAGAAACTTGTAAACCCAAGATCAGCACTTTCCAATGATTCTTTCTAGATTATTACGCTATTTTTACCACTTGTTTTACAATATTTGATGACATTTTATGAATACATGCAGCTCCATGGTGTTGGATACCTACTGCCCTACCACAGCGATAGCATTTCAGCTGAGCCATCTGTGCCTCAAGGTTTGCATCCCAAAATGCAGAGCAGAGATATATTTGCCTAAAGGAAGATGCCGTAGTGTGGTGGGAACATGGGTTTGGGAGCTACATGGCTAGCAGTATGAATCCAGTCAAATCACCTCACTAATAAGGAGGCCTCGTGCTCTTCTCCACGACTGACATGGCAATACGCCGTGCAGCTCTTCCTTCAAGGAAGGGTCCCTGAGTGGTGTGGAGAGGAGTCAGTAGGCCGCCTTCAGCTATCCACTCCTTAGTCTGGGAGCCTAAGCTCAGAGTTTATCTGGAGATGAAGCAAGACAGGGATAAAGGCCCTTCTGGCATGATGCAGCACTCCTCTGGTGACTAACATCCATTCCAGAGAGACCCAGTGCTTTGGGCTACGGTTTTTTGCTGGGTCTGTGATGCAGTCTGATTTCTCCCCCCCGCTCATCCTGCTCTTTGTCTCCTTCCATCCACAGGTGCTGATGCCTACCAAACCTCCTGTACTTCAGACCCCATCTACTTCCAGGGAAAACCATCTATAACAATTTGTTTCATGCAAACAGAATACGTGAAGATTCAAAGAGTTAATGAAGTAGAAATGAGATACGTATGAAGGGCACTATACTAAACTCCTAAATAGGCAAGGATAAAGATCCACAGATGACTTCCAGAGTCACTCACTGAGTATCTGCTCTGGCATTGGAGCCTGCATGTTAGAGTTTGTTGAGCGGACCACAGCCAGTCTAGTCCAAGTGAATTTCTACTTCATGCCGTCTTACACTTTTAAATAGAGAAACATTGCTACTCAGAGAATTTTCCAAGACACTGCTATGCAGAGACCAGGGTTTGGCTAAGGCAGTCACCAACCTCATTTCTGAAAACCCCTGTATTGTAGTCAATACTGAGGTCTGTGGAATGGAGAAAAAATGGGGTTTTATAATAAACTCATGCAAGAAACAAGTAAATGCCCCACTCCAAGCATCACAGCACTTTTCAGGATACCTTTTGTAGCCTGTAAGGGTAGTTATGAGGATGGGCCCCAAAGCTGCACTAAACAAAACCTGAGTTTTCTGGCAGATTCAACATGAGTATACAGCACTGGGGGTCCCATGAGGACCGTTGTCCCAAGTGCCCTCAGGAAAGTGTGGGAGATGCCAATTCCCGTCACATATAGCTGGATTCTCATACAAAGAATTTCTTTGACTTCTACAGGTTAAAAAAAAAAAAAAAAAAAACTCTTTTTATCTTTAGGGAGTTTCTGAGATAGAATAAGACCCCAGAATGATATGGGAACCAATTATTTAAATTCCTGATGGGAATCCAAACCCTTATTTGTCTAGTGTAGGGGTTGGCAAACTTCTTTGTAGAGTAAGTATTTTAGGCTCTGCAGGCCATTCTGTCTCTCCCACAGCTACTCAACCATGCAGTTGTCGGGCATAGAAGAATGAGGATGGTTGTATTCCAATAAGATTTCATGTAAAAAAAAGAAAAAATGTAGTAGATCAGCTTAGGCACACGGGGTATACAGTTTGCTGACTCCTGGCCTAAGGGGATAGAGTCAAAGTATTCACTAAAGTCATGTCCTACAGAAGGAAAACAAAGGGGGGTGGGGGGAGGAAGCCTCATATAGTAACAAAAAAGATACATATCTTGCTACACGTGGAGGAATAAGTCTTGTGATCCGTGCAAAGCTCACTGCATTAACATCTAGGGCAAGGACCAGCGCCGGAGCCTGAGTGTCCCTCCCTCACACCGTATGCTCCAGATGCTCTGGAAAACCACACAGACTTCGAAGACTGAATGTGCTGCTTTCATTTTTTTTCTTTCTTAAAAAGTGCAATGCACTTAGGCAAATTAATGTACCTATGAAGTCCTAGTGTAAAGAAACTTGAGTTCAAAGTGATCTGGCCACAGTGTCTTTAATCCCAATAGTGTCCCTTAGAACACAGTTAGGGAGATGCTGCTCTTGGAGAAAGGCAGTGTATATCTACTTTTCAAATTTAACAGGCATAAATGCACTTTTACGTAACAAAAAATATTTTGCTAAACATTGGTTTGCAGCCTCTATATGGAAAATTTATAGGAAGATGCAATTTTGAGCCAACTGCAAGTGAAGATGCTATTTAGAGCCACTTATAATGAAATAAACCCCTTAGTTATGAATCAGTTATTATATTTCACTGAACTCCAACTGTTTCTTTCTCACTGCTTAATTTCATTCTAGCTTTTGTTATTATGCCTAAAGAAACCATTTTAACATTTTCTCACATGCACTTTTAGTATCAAAAATTCAATCTACAAGTTTTCAGCTTTTTGCCTCTAATTGCTCCACTGGTTGCTCTAACTGCTTTAATAAATAATATTATCTGGTTCTGCTAGTCCCAGGATTCTAAGGTCCCTGCATCACATGTTATTTATTATTCCTCAAGGAGAAAAAGGAGCCCGTTTCAACCCAAAGCATTTCTTTAGAGAAATAGAGAGAGGAAGAAGGGATGAGAGTAAAGAAATATATATATAGATATATATAGATATATATCTATACACACACACACACACACACACACACACACACATAGTCCACTATCCAAATTAATATGAGGTTCTCTATAGTGTGAGATAGTTCCACTTTAGCATCACTAGATATCTACAGTTGTTTCTATTCAAATCCATTATGAAACTGGAAATTTCTTCCTACATGTGACCTTAAAGTTCCATCGTCTATCTTTATTTATCATTTTTAGATAGCATGCATCTAATTAGAGAAATGTGAAGAGCTTGGGTTTTCCATAGCTATTCACCAGCCTCCCTAATATAGAATAAGGTCCATGAGGGCAGAGGCTTTGTCTTCACAGAAATTCCCTAGATAAGTGTGAGTTACAATGATATTAGTTGTACAAAATAAATAAACCCTATATAACACATGGCACAAAATAAAAAAATGTCTTGCTAAACATTGGTTTGCAGGCTTTATATGGAAAATATATAGAAAGATGCAATTTTGAGCCAACTGCAAGTGCCTCAACATATATATGTGTGTGAATGACTGAATAGCTATCTGACTAAATAAATGTATGACTTAATTTATGCATTAATCACTGATAGTTGAATTAGCAAGTACAGTCAGTTTTTTGGAACAATGATTTGAAGAGTTGGTACTTCCAAATTGGGAACCAGTCAAACTGTTATCTGGCTAAGGGTGTGCAGGAACTAAATGATCAAGTTTTAATTATTTTAAAAAGACTCAGTCCTTGCACCAGATCCTTTCATACCATTGGTGAGAATGCAAAGACATGCAGCCTCTATGGAAAACTGTATGGGAGTTCCTAAAAAGTAATTTATAATAGAATTACCATATGATCCAGCAATCTCACTTCTGGGTATTTATCCGAAACAACTGAAACCAGGATCTCAAAGAGAGATTAGCATTTCTATGTTCACCGCAGCTCTCTTTACAAGAGCCAAGATGTGGAGACAAACTAAATGACCATCAACAGATGAATCAAGAAAGGAAATGCAGTATATACATAGAATGGAACGCTTTTCAGCCTTAAAAGGAAGGAATTTCTATACTGTGTCACAACACAGGTGAATCTGGAGAACAATATGCTAAGTGAAATAAGCCAGTTGCAGAAGGATAAGTACCACATGCCTCTACTTACAGGAGACAATCTAAAATCATCAAATTCAAAATAAATAAATAAATACATACATACATAAAAGAGCCAAATTCATAAAAGTATGGAATGGTGGTTGCCAGGGGCTGGGGGGAAGGAGAAATGGAGAGTCACTAATCACTGGGTATAAAGTCTTAGTTACACACGATGGGTAAGTTCTAGAAAGGTGCTGTACACCACCGTGCCTAGAGTTAACAGTACTATATCATGCACTTAAAAATCTGTTAAAGGGTAGCATTTATGTAGTCTTTTTATCACCAAAAAAAATTCTAATATTAAATTAAAACAGACAAAAAACCTAGGTCCTTACCAAAAATGGGAGTTAGTACAAGACTGAGAAGAAAGTCAGTCAATACACAGTCTACCCTGGTGCCAGGCTCTCCACTGTGTGAAATACTCCCACATTTGCATCATTGGACATGGGGTTGTAAAGAGAGTGTTTTCAGGAAAAGAGCTCATTAACAGCAAGCCAGAGAACTACAGTGAATCATAAAAGTGCCCGAGTACAAGTAGGAAGAAAACAATGCACTCTCTTATGCTAAGTGGGCACTTCCATTCAGAAGAGGAGTTAGGACAACAGAGCACTGTGGCTGCCATGGTCATGTGTCACTCTACTGTGCCTGCTGAATGGCCACCATCCCCACTTTTATTTTAAGCAGCTCATGTAGTCTTACTTAAGGTGAATGCTATGAAAGAAACAGGAAGCAACTACCAAAAAAAAAAAAAGCCCAGTCACATGTCATCTCAACACCATGGTAACACCAAAAACACACTTGAAATAAATTTATTTAAAGGACAAAATGAACCATAGAAGACTGACATGAAGGCACTGAATTATATTTTAACACTTACTCTGTGCTGAGGATTTTTACCTTACAGATAAACAGTTAACCGCTTAGAACAGCATTTCAAAGTGTCTGTCACAAAGTATGGGCTCAGGAAACCTGAGCTGTCATCATCCCACTCCACATGGAAACGCCAGAGCACAGCGAAGCATGCACAGGCATGGCAGCGAACGGTTAGAAGAAATTTAGGTTTAAATCCTGGGCCTGCACCTCCTATGGTAAAATCATACACAGGGAATCCATCCTTTTAGAACCTCAGCTTCCTTCTCCCTAAAACTAAAATCATACTATTTCACAGCATTTTTTTGTGTGTGTGAAAAATAAGTGAAATGATGCACAGCAGGAACTTAGCACAATGTCTAATTTATGCTATTGTTAGAGCATTGTTTCTTCTTTTACCTCCTAACCACAACTGGGTTTACAGCCAGTAGGAACAAAACCCATACAAAGGCGCTAGACTGATGAGCAAGGAGCACTCCATCCATATTCTGGTTAATGCCACAGACCTGGGATATTCTCCTTCCTTGTTGATGGAATGGAATGAGGCCATTTAGAGAATGAGAAGTTTACGGTTTCAATTAAAATCGGTCCTGCTAAGCTGTTCCAACAAGTGGAGATACGGTCACTGAGATCAGAGGGGACGAGCGCATGTGGCAGAGGGACAGAGGGCAGGCATTGTGTTGTCAGAAAAACCCAGGCATGCAGCAAAGTTCCACTCTTGATTATTTGTGAGATACTCAGCAATTGGGCTTTTTATCCATAGTTTCATCATCTGTTAGGTTAATGAGTATATATGTTACTGTACAGAGGTGTTAGGGGATGCGATGAGTACATCTGGCACACCCTTGACACGGGCTGGGCACTCCCTGGTAACAACAGCACGGTAGCAGCAGCAGCAAATTACAGTAACTGAGGTTAAGTAGCCTCTTTAGCCAGTAACTGTTATAGGAAAACAGATAATGCTGCACAGTCAGCAACCCTAGGAGAAGAATCTCTGTCCAAATAAGCACTGGATTTTCCATTTACATTTGTGATATATATCGACCGTGGCTTTATTAGCCGGCAACGCTGATAGCTGCTACATTTTTAAATCCAGTAACTTCATTTATTTCAGGAACCATGTGAGGGACACAATATTATCCCAAAATACAGATGAAGAGACTGAGTCTCAGAGAAGTCCAGAGAACGGCTGTTGGAGGAAGTTGCAATGATAGGATTTGAGCTTTAATCTACACAAGTTCAAAACATATCATCTTTTAAATAATTTACCCGTCATTATTTGATATTACTGAGAGATATATGATATTGAAAAAAGTAGCAAATGTTTAATAAATGTTACTGGGGGGGGGGGGGGGTGAGGCTCTCTATGTCACTGTTCTCTCCCGAAAGGGAATATACAGATACAGGTACAGACACAGATACAGATGAGAGAGGGAGAGGGAGGGGGAGGGGGAGAGGGAGAGGGAAGAGATAGAAATAGAGGGAGAGATAGAGTGAGAGGGAGAGGGAGAGATAGAGGGGGAGGGAGAGAGAGAGGAAGAGGGAGGGAGAGGGAGAGATAGAGGTAGAGATAGAGGTAGAGGGAGAGATGGAGAGATAGAGGGAGAGGAAGAGGGAGAGGGAGAGGGAGAGGGAGGGACAGGGAGACATAGAAGGAGAGGGAGAGATAGAGGGAGAGGAAGAGGGAGAGATAAGGATAGAAGGAGAGATAGAGGTAGAGATAGAGGGAGAGGAAGAGGGAGAGATAAAGGGAGAGACAGAGATAGAGGTAGAGGGAGAGATACAGGGAGATACAGAGATAGAGGGAGAGATAGAGGGAGAGAGAGGGAGAGGGAGAGATAGAGATAGAGGGAGAGATAGAGGGAGAGGGAGAGTCAGAGATAGAGGGAAAGATAGAGGGAGAGATAGAAGGAGAGATAGAGGTAGAGGGAGAGGCAGACGGAGAGGGAGAGGGAGAGATAAAGAGAGAGATAGAGGAAGAGGGAGAGATAGAGGTGGAGGGAGAGGGAGAGACAGAGGGCGAAGGAGAGGGAGAGGTCTAAGTGTAAGAATTTTAAAGCACACGATGTTTCCAGCTTGACAAGGTGCTCTAGAAAGAAGTTGAGTCGTCTGGGAAGTGGGCGAGCCCATATGGGACTGGCCGTGTAAGGGGGCGAATGCCACAGTAAATGCCTGTCTCCGGCTGGATGGCAGGTAAACATTCCCCTACGAGATGGGTGAAATACAAGAGTTGTGAAGAGGCCATGAGGCCTAGCTATTTGTTACTCAGTAATTCCCTGAATATCTGTGTCCTCTAGTTCTGTTTAAAAAAGGTTAAACGGCTCTAAATCTGTCTGCTAGGCTCCTAAGGAACCGTGCATTGCTCTGGCTACTCAGGAAATTTAATTTTCTACTGAAATTAAGCAGTTGTGTAAAGAGAGAGGAAGCTGCTCTCCAAAACCCAATGAGCTGGGGTTGTGGGGGGGAGCGGGGGGCAACAACCACAGGCCAGCAGACCGGTGCTGGCGGCTCAGCTGATGACTGCGGCATCCTCCCCTGCATTCCGGCCTGGGTGGGGCCTGCCTTCCGAACCCCACACAGCAGGGCCCTGTGGTAGCCCTGACACCGTGTCCACCGCCCGCTGGGTGGGGCCCCGGGTGCCCCGGAGCACTCGCTCGCCCGCCTGCAGACTAGCAGAGGCACAGACACGTGCGTGTCACTGGAGGCGCTTTATCTGCCCGTGTCTCCTGGGGGCAGCCGCAGTCCCCGCTAGGCTGCCTGTAAGAGGGCAGCTGGTGCTCAGCAGCTTCAGACCCCCCACCTCCACCTGCTTCTGAAAGCCGGGGCGCCTGGTGGCTCTGTGGGCTCAGCATCCGAGTCTCCAGGTCGCTCAGGCCGTGCTCTGGGGTCGCCATCAAGCCCCGCGTGTGGCTGCGCTCCCCCCCTGCTGCTTGGGACTCCCCACTTTGGCTCCTCCCCACCTCCCTTTCTAAAAACCTAAAATAAAATGAATGCAAAGCACTGGTCATAATACAAATACAAACAGCAGTAACAGCAGGAGCTGCTCCAATGACTGTCATCGCCCGATTGCCCGGGCACTGGAATCAGTGTCCAGAGACCTCCAGGCTGTGCCAGTAAGTGGACAGGTGACAATGGATGTAGGGTACGTGGCCAGTCGCCTGCCTCGGCCCCGCAGCTCTGCCGTGTTGGGGTCCCGGGGGCAGGGCTTGGGTCGCTGCCGCTGCCACACTTGGCCCTCGTGGGACATGGCCCCGCGGACTGACCCCAGTCCCCAGGGCCCTGGCACAGCCCCACTGGGACATCGCGTGTCCCCTGCTGGAGGAGCAGAAATCCTTCCCCCCGGGCCGGCCGGGCCCCTCCCTGCTGCCTCACTGAGCCCCCTGCTTTCGACAGCATCCTGTCCTGTCCTGTCCCGGGCCCTGTCACACAAGGTGCAGCAGCTGTGACTTCGGGGGACCCCGCCTGTACTCACATGTCGGCATCTCCCTGCAGAGCCACTTCTCAACCTCCGCAGATGGGCGGGCAATGGGGAGCTGTGCACCCGTGGTCTCCTGGGCATCGAGCACACCTGCACCCACCCAGGGCCCTGAGCCCAGGGAGTCCCCTCGCAGGCATGGGCACCCTGCGGGCCGCAGCTTGTCGGACTGCTGAGAACCCACAACGGACAACCGGCCGTCTTCGAAACCCGTAGGCCAGATTTTACCTTCTCAGAGGCTGGGTTCTTTTGAGGGAAATGATCTTTGTATCCTTTTGGGTCACACTCAACGTTAGCCTGAGTTCTGAAGTGGCTGGTATGAACACCAGCTTTTCTGCATCTCAAAATAATTATTTTTTGTCCGAACTAAAGTTATTTAGGACACTCTCTGTTCTGTGGGTTTCGATTCTGGACTCGCAACAGGGATTTAGTACACAAAAAAGAAGTGAATAAATAAAACTTCCAGAAAACTCACTTGTCCAGAGTTTCCTTGATGAAAATAGTTGGAAATGCCTCCATTCAATAGGTTGGGATGAACTGACATTTGGTTCACAGATTAAATGGACAACCCTTTAAAACTATATTCCATCATCTCTCTGTCTCTCTCCTGACAAACATTTCTAAGACGGCATTTGAAATCCACACTCAGGCACCTCATTAGCCAACACTTCACCCTTGGAGACCAGGGTACAAGGTATAGATTTTCAGTGATCTTTCAGAAGAAAGCTGTTGAGCTCAAGCACCTACACTGTCATGTGGATGACTGGCAAAAGAGAAAAGATGTACACAGCTCAACAGAAAAAAAAAAAAAAAAAGAATTGAGCCTCATTTATAAAAAAAGGCAGAAAAGTCTTAATAAAGGACTATTTCATCTTGGAAAAAAATTCTGAGCAAGGGAAGCATAAACAGAAGGTTTTTTTTTTTTTTTTGTTTAAAGGCAGAAAAAGTCACCAACCCAGATATGTTGACCTATCAGAAATGCCCATAAATTGATAAGAAAATAATTTTAAAACCAAACACCAAACAGAGAAATAATATAGGGGTGCGCTCGCAGTGAGTCTGAGAGCTGCAGGAGCTTTGCTCCCCTGGCACCGTGGCCCTGGGGCTGCACACGGCCTGTGGAAGGCGAGCATGACCACGTGGCCCGTGCACACCCGCACACGCCCTTGCACGCCCTTGCACACCCGTGCACACCCGCGCCCTGCTCCCCACGGCGCCCAGGCTGCCACGCAGCATGCACACACGAGCACGTCCTGTAGGGATGTGCTGGGCATCGGCGGCGGCCCGCCTGCCTCTAAGAGGAAGGAGTACCTGATGGGACTGGAGGTGATGTCGGGGTCCCGGGCCGTCACCTGGCCGATCACGGAGTTGAGAGCAGCGTTCTCGTGGACCTCGAGGAGGTACGTCGGGGAGGAGAAGACCGGGGGCTCGTCAGCATCCTCCACGACGATCTTGACCGTCGCCGTGTCTTTGAAGGGCCCCCTGCTGCTGAAACGTGGGTCAACGTGGACGTTGGCGGCCTCTACCTTCAGCGTATAGGACTTTTTGGTCTCAAAGTCCAGAGGCTGTTAGGAAATGAC
Source organism: Canis lupus familiaris (assembly GCF_011100685.1). Lineage (NCBI taxonomy): Eukaryota > Metazoa > Chordata > Mammalia > Carnivora > Canidae > Canis > Canis lupus. Next base: position 87,213,987 of record NC_049226.1, on the reverse strand, counting down.
AGAGATGAATGCCCCTCGCTAATGACCACAGCAGCAAGAACAAATGAGTCTAACGCTGATGGATGATAGTTGTGTGCATTTAAGGCCATTTGTGAGCCTTAATGGGATCACTCTGCATTCCCTCAGATTCGACCTGTAAATTTTACAGGCATTTATTGATATCTGTTTATTATACAAGCTCAGTGAATCTAATCTCCTATTGTTTTGTTTTGTTTTGCTCATTTCACTTGGAATTCACAAAATATTCACAGTCATGAATTGTGCCATCAAAATTTCACTTCAGAGTCATAATAAAATTTTACTAGTGGCGGCATGACCTGCATACCAATCAGCCAGTTAATCGGGCCTCTGCTGGTGGGAGATAAGGCGGCATCGAACACAATCTCTATCTGAGAAGAATATTTTATCATTTCCGCAACCATGTGTGAAATGTAAGGAACTAGAAATAATCATTGTTTAGTCCGAGGAGACATTATAAAGCATCATTTAGCACTAATCCCGACAAAGAGGGTTTTCTGATTCCGCGTCGAAAAGCACCGCGGCTCCACTGATCATGTGGCTAAAATGAGGCTTCTTATTTTTTAGGGCGTTCTTCGAAGGTCTCTATTACACGTTCTGGGCTATGAAGTAGGTGGGCATCTAAAGAAATATGTATACAGATGCAGGGTTATCTGTGTGTATATTTAGAAGACGGGGCGGTGGGAGCGCTGCACGTATAGACTACCGGGGCGGGCCTTGCCTCCACCAGCCACTTAAGAGCAATTTGAAATGACCTCATTGCACCATTACTGACAACATTTCTGACATATTAATACCTCATCCCTTAAAAGCCCCCGAGACTTCAGCTAACGACCTACGTAAACAGACGCAGGTGGAAGCAAAGAGTTCCCCTCAAGACTCAGAAGCCCCCCCCCGCCCCATAGCAGAACCCTTAAGGTGCAATTCTTGGCAACCCGTAAAACACCACTTTTCAAGAATCAACGTCTGTCAAGGTTCGGAGAGACCCTTTAGGCGGGCGCTGCAATTCCTCCTAAGAAACGGGACTTTCAATCTGCAATGCAGATTTTTAAAAACTAAATCGCAAGACAACCTGGCATCAGTGAACTCTTTCAGAGCCCCTGTACAAGCTTAAATATGTCTTCTTATTTCAAAATTGGGGGTTGATTTTTCTACTTGAATTCCGTTCTAATGGGACTTGGCTTTCTGGGGAAATATTTTCTAGTAAACAAGGCAGATACTCACCTCCCCGTCTATTCTGAAATTACTAGGCACATGTACCCATGAATAGAGGATTCAACATCAGCATTTTCATAATTTGCCAATCACCCCTACTGTAACAATCCTGCAATTTCGAATTCTTCACAAACACTGTTAAGTATAGCAGATTATGTTCTGTTTATTTCTTAGCTCCGCATAATGACAATGTATCCAAACACATCCCCGGGTCCTCAGGATTTTATCAGACGAGAAAGAAGACCCACGGGTCGTAGAAATAGGACTCCCTACACATTGTTCTCTACAGTAAAACACATGGGTTTCTTGGTGTCAAAACATGTAGTATATAGTTCCATATTTATGAATAACAGTGAATCGAACTACAACACACGGCTAATTGCTTCAGTTTATAAAAGCACCTTATGGTAGCAAAGGATGGCAGTTAATAATAACAATAAAAATGACATTAGGAATCATTAACCAAGGAAAATGTGGCTCTGGGTTATTCAATAATTGACTCACGTATAATTATACTGTACTCTATTTTAAACATGAGTTTTTAAATGCTTTGCAACTCTTAACCTAAACTCAAGCCGGGCAGGAAGCTGGTGTTCCTGTGCGCAGAGTCAAAGTAAAGGCGGCCATCTTCCCCCCTCAAAATCCACTTAAAACAGTTGATTTTGCACACAAAAGTACACCCAGAAAACTCAAGGTTCCCATTGTCACTATGTCTCCGATGGGGGATTTAAAGAGCATGAGCACTGGGAGCACATTCCTGTGCGACATGACAGAGAGGACTAGACAGGAAGCTTGGAATCATGTGACTGCAATGCTGAGCCAAAGAGACCGAAGAATTGTTGGCTCCCGGGAGCGTGCTGTGCCATCTATCTTCTTATTCACGAACCAACAATTTAATTGAAATTAACTGGTAGTATTTCATGGAAAAGATATGAAGAGCAATATCGAAAAAGATACTCATGATGAGGATACAAGGGCATTTTCTTTTCTTTTTAAAGGACATTTTCCTTGCAAATGCCAGTGCCCATAAAATAATGAAACGCGTTCTACACATTTTTTAGGAATGTGTATGTCATGATGATAGATAAATATGGAAAATGCTGTGCAGAATTTTTCACATCTATCACAAAAGAAATGGCTGCTGGCAAAAGTAGATGCAAATCGCTGTACATTATCTGTTCTATTCATGGAGATAGTTCTTTCTCCGACGGAAGCCCCACACCCAGGAGCACGGCAAAGAGGAGCCGCATTTACCATAACTTAGCTCAGACTTTTGACGTGTGGTTCGGAGCATGCGATGGAAGCAGGGTTGGCCCTGCCCTTCCCGCGCTAGAGCTGGCCAGAGCAGCCGAGGCAGACTGCGTCCTCTATCCTTGAGTTTACCGGGAAGCAGGGCCTGCACGAAAAACTCCGGGATCTTCGGTGTGGAGCTATTCTAGGAAGCAGGCGTGCAGGAAGGGGGAGAGTTATAGGAGAAGGATTAAAAGCCATTGGACTTGCCACCTCTGTGGGCAACTGAGTCCTCCTCCTACTGGCCTCTTAAGAACCTTAGAAAATATGCCTCTGAATAATGTCTTCGAAGAATACAAATTCCCTATCTATGCCCCTCGTTGCTTGAAGTTCCCCTTCTGAGTGTTGACTTCCCTTTGTGCCTGGAGCACTCTGGCAAGGAACGGAGCAAATTCCGTTGGCTTAGGGAAGAACACTAGGACCAGATGAGGAGAGAGAAATAATGGGTGAGACGGGAAGCTGCCAACAGCCTGGTAACAGGCTGGCACAGCTTCAGCTGAAATAGGAAGTGGGGCCAAGGGTATGAGGTGCAGAAAAGACTCGACTTTTTCACAGTTAAGGAAATTGAACGTCGGTCAGCCCTAAGATCATGTCAGGAAGGCTACCCAGCTCCTGCAAACTTCATAACTCAAGTTTCATAAAGGTATTCGGGGGATGGACACACCCTTCCTCAGCTTACCTTTCTTAGCCTTATAATGCCATCCTGAGCCTGGGCGTCAGAAGTGATTTCAAAGAGTGCTGTGCCATCTCCGTCGATGATGTCGTAGGATGACTGTGCATTTTCACCAATGTCCTGGTCGTTGGCTTTTACCCTCCCTATGGCAGTGCCAAGAACCACGTCTTCGGGTACTGAGAAGTGATATAGACCTTAGGAAAGGAAAGAAGCACTGAGCAACGCATACATTCCATTCAACCACTAATCCATTTAAGCAAATACTTATCGGGCCCTTTCTTTGCTCTGAGCAAGCCTATCGATATCAAGAATACAGGGACGGAAAAGACAAAAGAATCCCTTTTGCTGCAAAATGTACAGTCCTTTACATGAATCAGAGACAAAGAGTTCCCAGAAGAAGAAGTGACCTCCCTTTGAGATTCTTCTGAGATATGAAGCTTATTCAATCATATGTTTACCAAACATACATTTGGAGCAGAGTTATATCAGGATATTAGAAAGTCTACGTGGAATGTTCTGTCCCATTTGCTGTATAATCACATTGGCTGCCTGTGGGGATATTCATTGTTGCCCAACATAAAATATTAAGCTAATTTCAGCACAGAGAGATGCAATGTGCACCACACTGAAAGTCACTTTTGAAGTTACCTTTATATTTACAGACTTGTAGACCATTTTTGATAAAATCCAATTACTAAACTTCTGCTGTGCCCTGCAGCAAGCTGTTCAGACACATGAAACAGCCCTCCTGTTACTAAAGTCCTCATCGCTCTGAAGACCAGAAATCCTACCTCCAAAACTCTCTAGGCAAAACACAATTACAGTATACGCTTATTCTCCCATGGGTCCAGTGAAACGTGTCTAATTAGTGGTATTAGTCCCATTTTTACTCAAACGGCTTTAGTTGGAGCATTGGTGTCACTCATTTCACGGGGGGAGGGAGGCAACCATAACCCCTGGCCATCACCCCTTCAGTACACACCTGCCCTACATCTAACTGCCAAATCCCGCATTGCTTTGCCTGAGGCTTTTTTTCTGGACTTCAGAACCCATTTCACCCACCGCCTGTCAGGCCAGAACTACCAGAAAATGAATGTCCCCACAGAAGCAGCCCTCAATGACTCACACAACTTAGGAGGTAAAAATCCCAGGCTCCTTCCCTCTCTGATAGGGTAACATGGAGCTATTCCTTCTCTTTTGCTTACTCACAGGGTTTCAGAGTTTCCCCAACAGGATAAAGCTCCAGTTCCCCACCGTCCTGGCTGCCTTGATAATGCACATTATTGGCTCTCTGTCCTTCCGCCTCACACAGCTCACCTCGCTACTGGCAAGTCTTGGGATCATCTCCAAGATAACCTACTTAATAATCAAATTCTTGTCTCAGTGCCTGTTTCTGGGGAACCCAAACTCCAGACAACCAGGAAGTTTCAGTCCCATGGCAACCAAAACAAGGGGAAAAAAAGATAAATATTCGATGAGCTATAAACCAAAAGGAAAAATTAAGTCTGGAGAACATTACCTAATTGTAGTTGGAACTCAATCACTGAGTCCCTTGGACAAACTAAGGCTCATTTTACCCGATCTAACAAGATTATTTCAGATGATGGGTGAGATTTTCTTGTAGCACTAACAGACTTTTATTTAATGATGAAATAAAAATGTCTCAGAATCATGAAATTATGGGACTGGGGAACAAACATGTTTTCCAAATAGTTTCACCGTAAGGTAGACACTGAAAATCCTCATGTCAAACACAAGTCTCCCAATTCTCTCATAATTGGCATAATGATTCTATTTCCTTCAAACTTTATATCCCAGGTAAGGTCTGAGACGATCCCTCTAGGTATGCTTATTAAGTAAATAAGCCAGCAAGGGGCTTCACCTTACTGCTAGTCCTACATCAGGGAGCCTTGGGAAGCCAAGCAAATGGAACGTTTATCCATTCCTATTCTGCTCACTCATCATCTCTATCAGTGTGATCATAGTTAATAGTTATTATCCCTAAGAAAAGGGAACATTTTTGGAACTCACCTGCCACTGCTGAATTGAAACAATCATTCTCTGAGAAAGAAGAGTTGCATACTAGAGCCTGAACTGTAATGGCCACTGAAAAGCAAATAAAAGAACCGAGGAAGGGACAGGAGAAATAGTGCTCCCCGTTAACAATAATTTGGTTAAAAAGGGTGGCCTTGTTACCTGATTTATGCATGGCCAGAAGTGAAAATTCTAAAATTACTAATGAAAATGAATCCTTCCTGTTCTTTCTACCCTGGAATTTCTTTCTGTAGATAAATCCTCAAAGATACCTCAAATGTGCCATTTTCAAGTCCTGCATATGTCTCCCCTTCCCCCTCCCTCCGTCTCCTTCCCTCTCCCTCTCTTCTCTCTTCAAAAACAGCTCCTCCTATGGCTTCCTTATCCCAGCAAAGAGCATCAGCCTGTATGTAACCTCTTAAGGCAGAAGTGTGATAACTCACTTCCTCAATTGAAAGATGCAAGGTATCCTTGAATTTTTGGTAATCATTAACTCTTAAGTGTCTGTCACACCCATATACTTTCTCCAGGTCCACTGAGCCCACCCTTGCTCGCTAGCTCTGATTTCACTTTTTACACGAATGCTTATGAACATCCTTTAAGCGGCTGCAGTGTGGGGAACACGTTGGAATAAGGGCGCCCAATTTCATTTTCTCCGATTGCCCTGGAATCCAACGTTATTACTTCCCCTACAATGTAAAACCACTATGGCTTCCCAGTGACCTTCGGAAAAAGATCATGGTACTTAAAAGGGCCTACAAATCCAAGCCTAGCTAACCCCTGCCTAACCTGACTCTCTAGACTCCAATTATAGTAAGATTCTCTTAATTCTCATCTAGGGCCATGCATCCTTCTTCCACAGGGCTTTTCAACATCCTCTTCCTCCAGTTGCAGGGTCCACCCCCACGCCCCTGGTTTCACCTAGTTCCAGCCAATTCATATTCATTCGTTCATATCTCAACTAAAGAGTCTCCGGGCCGGAAAGGTCCTCCCAAATCATCTAAGTCAGATTATTTGGATAAGTGTTCACAAGAAAGGGAACATGTACTGTGAGAGCACAAAATAAGTTGGAAAATACTTGTTTCCCTGATTCATGGATGGTGGATGCCTACAATTCTGTTGAGCTGCTTCTGAGGTAGAGCATGGCTTTCATAGGGATGAGTAAGGTCAGTGACTCCTGATGGCTGAAGGAGGAGTCCCAGGAAGTCCCAGGAAGGAGAACTGCTTGTTTTTGCAGCAAGTATACTGCGTATCTGCTTCCCCCACCTCCAGCACTACAGATTTTGGTTTCCTTTATACGATGTATAGTAAATAGTTCCATTATTTACACATTTACTATCTGGAAATTTTCCCGACTTCTTTGGAGTCTGTAAAGTGGGGATACATCTAATACCAAAAGGACAGGAGAGTGGATTGTTTCATATCTACATATAAATTGGCATACCTTGCATATAGTAAGCATTCAATGACTGCTATCCATTTTTTTTGGATGTGGCTGAAAATTAGAACGTAAGTTCAAATGAAAACATCAGACTTAGAGATTTGCACCCAGTGCAGGGAACTCACTTACTTTGGGCAAATTTTGGAGGATTATCGTTAACGTCCGTAAGGGTCACTGTGAGTGTCGTGGTCCCAGACAGGCCCCCGGAGTGTCCACCCATATCCTTGGCTTGGATAACAACCAGGTACTCCTCCTTGGCTTCTCTGTCCATGTTGGGAAGGGCAGTTTTTATAATCGCTGAGGGCGAAAAATGGGAGAAGGACTTTCAGACAGACGGCTCTTTCGACATGAATGTGTGACTCTCTCTCACACATACATACACGTGCACACGTCAAGTCCCCACTGGGATAATTTTATTTTCTTTTGCCTGTTAGCTGGTGTGCATCTGTGATGCCAACACCGAGAAAGATGTTAGTCACAGACATTAGTGGCTAACTTGCAAAAATACATTTTATAGTGTATAAAAAAAGAGAACTTGCAAAAATATACATTAGAAAGTAAACTGAATGGCATACTCTTGCCTACCAAATTAAAGTATAAATCATAACATAGCCTCATCTACCCAGGAAAACCCTGGAAGTGAAAGAATCTTACAATTTATCACAGACTCCAACTCCCCTACAAGAGGAGTAAATACATAAATAGCTTGAAGGCTCTGAGGTCAAAGATAAATTATTCTGAAGCTCACAAATACATCAGAGAGATGGAAGAAATAGATGCATTATTAGGATCAACTCAGATGAATAAAACACCGATCAGAATTAATACAGGCAAATGTCTATATACTAAGGTGCTGTTCAGTCACACTTACATTTTAATTGTTATATTTTCTATATTGTAAAAGTAATAATTTAGGAGAAAAATGAAAAGACGGAGAGAAGAAAAAGGAGGTAAAACATAAAATCATACAAAATAACATAATATTATCAGCACAAAAATGTTCGTGTTTTTTTTTTCTTTTGCAGTATTTTCAGGGTTTCATCCATCTGCTGCTTTATGTGTTTCACCAGCAATTTATTATTCTTGTTAAAGACTCAAAATTTGGATACATACTTTTGAAGTTATTTTTTTAAAAAAATTCTATTTAGCCCTCTCCCTACTCTCACATCTCTTTATGGATAAATTTTGCTAACATTTGGATGGGTACATTTCCAAAGCCATTATGGGAACATGCACACAAAGGTACATATGAACATTTAACCACAGACGTGGCCATGATATAGGCACTGCTCTACGACTCTCTTTTATCACAGAATGGAAATCTTTGAGATTTTTTTTTTTTTTTTTTTTTTTTTTTTTTTTTTTTTTTTTTTGGTCAGCATGTAGACATCCAACCCGTGACTTCACACGGCTGTAGAATGTTCATTTGTGAATACGCTATCAGTAACTTAAGCTTTCCCATAACAATGGATATTGCAGTTATTTCAGTTTTCCCATTTCAAAGAACAACGTGATATTTTACAGCGATTATTTTTTCTGTGTCCTGCAGTTTTACTTAACTCTTTCTCATAACACGCACCTCCCACCACCGTATTGCCCATAACAAGAAGTACTGTGACCAGCCAAAAAAATTCCTGTTAAATGAATGTGTGTTACATCTCTGGCCCAAATTAAAGAAAACTGTCTGGGTTGAAGATAATTCCCCCCTCACTGATAACCTCAGGGACATCAGAGTTGTTCATTTCAAATTGTAGATGAGCCACTCCCTTGGCCATTTCTGAAGCAATGCTGGTATCCCGGTTGGGGTTTCTTTTGTTCTGGTTTTGTTTTACTCTGATGCTCTAATTAAATCATCTGTCTGTAAAAGGTTTGCAAGGAGTTCAAGTCCCTGAATCACTTGAGTAGCAGGCGGGGCACAAGGGTTCCCGGAGAAATCTAATCCACCCAGACAGTGGGCAGGCTCCAGGAAGAGCTGAGTTCCGATGTCCTTTATTACACCTTGACACCACTTTTACATCTGAGATTCTCATTCTGGGAGCAATAACCATATAACCCTGCTTGTTAGGAAATATCGATGGTAACATAATATCTTTCAGTCAAATGGCTTGTTTCAGTACTTGATCATATCAAAATATGACTCAACAGACCATACTTATAGGACTCTAAACAAAAACAGAGTTAAGAGAAAACAAAAAATATAATAATCATCCAGACTTAAAGTCCTGTGAGGGAAAACAAACATGAGCAAAAACCAACAATAACAACAAAACCTCGTCATTAGCACGATGAGATGCCAATAGGGCTACTCTGCTATGGATATGTATTGCATAACTCAGAGCATCCTCATTATGGGCCCAATTCAACGAGGATTTGAAAATTGTTTTACTCCTGTGATATTTACAGGAGTGTTTGTAAAGTTTAGGCACCATCACATTCCAAGGTCATCATGAATTAAAGCCATCCATTGGACCTTGGAATTTGGCACATAACATCTAATAATCAGAGGAAACTGATATAATCCCCCAAGGAGTGTAGCAGTTTTGTTTTGTTTTGTTTTCAAATAAGCAGATGGGTTGAAGTCTACACATGAGTCCTTTCAGGTTATTTCAGAGGAAGAATTTTTACAATTTCCTCAGACCCAAGAAAGTGTGATATGCATTATTCTCATCATTAAAAAAAAAATGTACTGTGAGAGGATTAGGTTAAAAAAAAAAGCAAAAAACAAAAACCTGTGATGTCTCTCAGACAACTTGGAATTAAAACAGCTCTGAGGCTCAGTTACAATAGCATATCAGGGTTTAATGACTATGACTTATATCAAAATATGAGAGCAGCATTATGATGGACTTGATTAAATGGGACAAGAACAGCTCCACAGGTCTCATTACAGAAATGTTTATGCTTTGCATCATCGAGGTCTACAGCTTCCTACTACCTAATATGCAAATCTATTGACAGACTTGAGTCCACTTATAATGCTGCTTCATATTGAAGTCAAGCAAGTTTGGTTTCTCATGTTATTCTCACACTGACTAGCTTTGTGACCACGAACAAGTTATTAAACTCATCATGACTCAACATCTTGCCCTGCCAAATGGAAACAGTAACCAGGCTTCCACTATGGATATGCTAAGAGTGTGTGAGATAACTCACGCAAAGTCCTTGGCATACACTAGTTACTCAACGATGCTATTTTCCTTCCCAACCAGAATTCATTTAATGTTTACCTGAATGATAGAGTGCTAAGAATTCTCCAATTTCCCCTGCAGATGCACTTTCCAGCCTTTTCCACCTACTCTTGACATGGAAGAGTGACCTTTTAGGGACTGCCTTAATGAATTCTTTCTCTCTCTTTCTTTCTTTCTTTCTTTCTTTCTTTCTTTCTTTCTTTCTTTCTTTCTTTCTTTCTTTCTTTCTTTCTTTCTTTCTTCGTATACTTATTCATTAGAGAGAGAGAGAGAGAGAGCAGGAATAGGGGAAGGGGCAAAGGCAGAGGGAGGGAGAGAATACCAAGCAGACTCCCCCCACCTGAGCAGGGAGCCTGACAAGGAGTTCAATCTCAAGACTCCCAGACCTTGAGCTGAGATGAAATCAAGAGTCGGACACTCAACTGACTGAGCCACCCAAGCACCCGTGAACTCCCTTACTTTCTGTCTCTACATTAGACTCAACCAACATACATTACCCTAGAAGACTGTGAGGATGCAGCAGACTGAGGTTCTGGACTCCCCACAGACCCCAGTCATATGTTAGGCCACCTTATGGTTAGGACCTTCAGATGTTGCTAGAGCAAAACTCTAGTGTCCACTAGCTACCCCAATCCCTTGTTCTCAAGCTTAGGGGTGATGATGGCACTTCTGCTGCTGCTAGCCCTGGGATGCATCTCTATCCATTGATGGTCTCTCTTAATCTGGCCAAGATTTGTCAATGTTTCCTTCATTAAACTCTCCTCAATGATCCTTTTCCTGCCAAGAACCTAAAAAATATAATTAGGATACTGGCTCATTATCCAAAGGCCAAACATGTTTCCAGCCTGTCATTCCTACATAGACATCCACAGTTCAAAGTCTTGAGTGCAATAACACATTCTTGCCCAGAGGACTTCCCTTGGACATGGCAGGGCAGGTATGTGCTTCCCCATCGGTAAAAAGAGAACAGGTATCCAGTTAAGTGAAGTTGCTCATGATGACCCAGCTGGAAAGTTGCACATGGAACTCTTCACACTTTCTCTTTTCTTACACAACACTGGGCGTGGGTTTTCTGATTTCTAAGGGAAGCAAGGAGTCTCTCCAAGTTGTCTTTAGGGCACGTGGCGCACTTCATTGGCTTCAGCGCAAACTGTATAATGAACAGCTCTTGCTTCCTGAGCTGCCTCTAGTCTCAACCTTACAACTAGCAATGACTCATTAGAAAATTCAAGTAAGAATTTCTGGAACATTTCCCAGCTACCTTATAGCCATAAAAGCAGGCTAGAAAAAACCTCAAGTGCCCTTGGCCCTCCCATTTTTCTCCTCATGTTAGGGCATATGTATACATGCCACTAAAGTATTTTTTAAAATTCCTGTTCAAAGGCAGATCATTTCACCTGCGTAGATGGTCCAATACGATGATAAACTCCTGATACTGAAACTTAAAATTTCCTTAAAAGTTGCCTCTATTTCTTCCCTGAATTATTTGCTTTGGCTCACATGTTCTCCCATGCTTTAGGCTGTTTACTTTATAGAAAAAAAGAAAGAACTTCCTTACTTTAAAAGTATTGTTTGCTATCAAATACCACCTCGCACAGAGCAGAGCAGAAGATACTGTGTTATTCTTCCTCTCGGATTCGAGAAGTCAAAAATTTTGACCTATGTAAAAAGTTACTGAAATCCTCAGTTAAATAGCATTTTTTATCCATTTCCAACTTTCATTTTAAAACAGCAGACAGGAGATGCCTACACCCTTTCTGCTAAAATGAACCAAGTTAAAACACCTTCGATGGTGCGGATTTTAAACAACTTCCCACTCCTCAAGACAAGAATTGTCTCCGTCTTTTTTCACCAAAGTGGTGAAGCAAAATTAACACTCATGTCTTCCCACATGATCATAGTTACACATTTTCAATGCCCAGTAATGTTCTTGGAAGCTTAAATATTATGTTTAAACTTCCATTATATCAGCTTGGCAACAAATTAGAGTTTTCAATTTTATGGCAAGCAGTATGACAAAATGCTTTCTTCTGGGGCAGTCAGTGAAACTCTCTGATGTAGGCATTTGATAAATAGCCTCACAAAAAAAGAAAATCAGCTTAGCTGATTAAACATGGTAATAATGTCAGGATTGACTTGGAGTTGATACAATTAAAAAATATTACATCTTTTGTCTTTGACGTTTATAAATTTCCAACTCAGTAACGGTCCTAGTATTTATACTTAGATCCTCTCCGAGTTACCCTTGGATAAATCATGGGGCATCCTTGGGACAAGGTTTTTTTCCTTGAAAATAGGAGCCCCTAAAGTGTAAAAGAGAATCAAAGGCAAAGCAAAACAAAAACATAGTTGGTGTTTAGGAGGATGAGCCTATTCTGCTGGCTTCTCAATACCGTTAACGGTAAATTCAGAAAGGGGAACATAAGCAGTCATATTTTAGAAGAGTTTCCCTGGAACTTCATTTTGAAAATCTAATCTAATCAGAAATTTCATGAGAATGAATGAAAACAAATCATTCTCCATGAATTTAATTCAATGGGGGATTTTGAACTTGTCCGTGGAGAGTGGGGTGGGAGTGTGTAAGTTGGGAGGTGAACCCCAGTAGGATAACTAAGGAGGGAAAGAGGGAATTGACTGGTCCTGTAAATGGCATTCATTAACCTACTGTGAGTAGACTCTCCTGTATTTAAAAGACATGCTTTTACCTTAACTTTATTCAATCAAATGGAGATTTCCCTGTTGCAGTAGTTTAAAATTTTAAGTCCTAGGCTGGCCTTAAGGTCTTCCTACGTGCTAAACAGCTGTTCCTTCTGTCTCATTATCCAGGGAGTACTTCTGATTAGAATCCAGTTTCAGTCGTCTCAAAAATTTAAAACTTGTAGGTGTGTGTGTGTGTGTGTGTGTGTGTGTTTACCATTGTCTTTGGTGTTATCATTTGAGAAGCATTTTGTATCCGTCATGAAGACTTCTTTTTATAATTTCTGTGATATCACCAGATTGAGAGGCTTCACGAGAAAGGCAAGGAGCTGCTGATTAACTCCTTTGTCATTTTGAAGGCTGATTACTGTAATTCACTCTTTGCGGGTCTCCCAGATTGTGCTGTTCAAAGATTGCAGTTGATATAAAGTGCTGTGCTAGACTCCGCTTTTGAATAAGACTTGTTGAACACATTATCCTAGTTATGAAACCACTAGCTTTGTCATTCCCCAAAACTCTTGCCAATTCAATGTGCAATTATCATTTTACTATCTGCGGAAAAAAAAAAAGCCTCTCATTTATGAGATTAAATGATACAAATTCACCCAGGATAAATTCCTTTTCGGCACCATATATTGTACCCACAATTTCTGCTAACCATGAGATTGGTACTATATGCTACCATGAATGAGGGGTAAAGAATATATTACCAGAAATGCCCAACTTATCCCTAAATAATAGCTTCAGTAGAGTAACTGCAATAATGTCCAACTTGCACAGATATATCACAAAGGAGAAAGCAAATCGTCAGAAAACTCTTTAGACTCTCTAGGGTTCAAAAATGTGCATCTCCCTTCCTTTGTGACTATAGCTTATGAGAGGTGATGATAGATAGATGGATGACAGATAGGTAAATAGAAAGACAGACATACAAACAATGGTCTGGATTTGGAAAAACGAGATTTCTCATATATCTCTCATGCTTTTGTAAAATATTACAATGTGATTATAAAGCTGGTGAGTTAAATGTACCAGGAACCAATCAGCTTATTTATACACCTTGATTTAGTATTTTTGAAACTAAGAACTTATTCTAAGGAAATTATAAATTTTCCTTTCTCCAGATACCTCAGATTTTTAGAGTAAGATGTTCCCTTTTTTGTATGATATTTTGAAAAAGCCAAGCAATTTAAACATGCAACAGTTGGGAAATATTAAATTAGTGTGAAGGTTACACAGATCAAAGGCATACAATGTTAAGCAGATGTTAAAAACTGTGCTATATAAATTCTGTAGCAACATAAAATGTTTATAACAATCCTTAAATTTGAAAAATAACATGAAATTATCATTCTATATTGTAATGTGCTTATAAAAATTTGGCAAAGAATATAAACAAAGATGACATGACATGTTTTTGTAAAGGAGTTGAAGGTTGCCCCCTCCCTCATATTTTTCAGCACTTTGTTATGGAAAGCATAGGACTGTATGTTTTAGAACATGAACTCTGAGGTTATGCAGATGAGAATTTATTTTGATCTGAGATTATCAGTCACGAGATCTTGGGTAAATCACTGAAACTTTCTGAGGCTTACCAACATTATATGTAAAATGTTATTAACTGCCAAACAACAGTTTAAAGTCAATATTATTATGTGAAAAGTAAAAAGCCAGATGTCTTTCTTTATATTTATATATATATAGCTATAAATACAGATGATACTCTCACAGAGATATATGTAAATATATATTTTATATTTATTTTACATATATTTACAAATATGTATACTTACAGATGTATATATGTAATTTTGCATTTATATTTTATAAGTATATACATATAAACAGGTATGTAAGTAAAATTTAGTTGTTAATTTAGTGGTAATAATTAAAAGAAACTCACCTTATTTTAAAAATTAGAAACACAATGATATTCAGCGATGCTACAAAGTACGAACATCCCTCATCAACTTCAAAATAATAGTAGCCCCACAGTGATTTCCAGGTGATAGACGAAATTTAGTTTTTGTATTCAAATCTCTGTACGATTTGTACACAAATTCATTCTTTTACTACAACATTCTGCATAGCATATGCCCTTGAATCCCTGGATACTTACCTTTCTTCAGATTCTTCCACAGACTGTAGCGCCTTCCCTACTCTGTGTGGATCATGCAACCTAGACCACCCTTGCCTTTTCCTGGACCTCTTAAAATCCCACCCATCCCTTCAGGCCCAGCTCTGATGTTTTAGAGGCTAATAAGCCTTCCCAGGTAGAACTAATTACTCTCTCCCTTTTGAGCTTTTCACCTTTGCTAGCCACTTTCGCACAGCATTTACTTTCATGTTTCTTCATTTCATCACTTCCCCCATGATTTCAACCTGTTCTGACGGCAAATCACTGTAGACAGGAACCATGCCTCATTCTTTCTCACATGCGCAGAACCAATCTTCGCACATAGTATGAACAAAAGTAGTACAGAAGAAAACAATACAAAGGGGAAAAGAGAAGGTAGATGGGAGTGAAGAGGGAGGAAGAAAGACAAATTAAAATGGTAATTGGGGGCTTTTCTAGTTGTTTTGGGGGCTTAGCACCGGACTATGGAAGAACTCAGTGTTAATAATCGTCATGTCTCGGGGACCAGAAGCATTTAGGTATATTAAAAAGGTAGTAGAGGAAAGAAAGGTATCCAGATCAGCAAGAAAGAAGTCAAACTTTCACTGTTTGCAGACAACATGATACTGTATGCAGAAAATCCAAAAGACCAAAAAATTGTTAAACCCAATTCATGAATTCAGCAAAGTTGCAGGATATAAAATCAATATGCAGAAATTTGTTGCATTTCCATACACAACAATGAAGCAGCAGAAAAAGAAATCAAGGAATTGATCCCATTCGCAACTGCACCAAAACCAGTAAGATACCTAGGAGTAAACCTAACCAAAGAGGTAAAAGTTCTGTACTCTGAAAACCATAAAACACTTATGAAAGAAATTGAAGAGGACATAGAGAAGTGGTAAGCATTCCATGCTCATGGGTTGCAAGACCAAATACTATTAAAATGTCTATATTATCTAAAGCAATATGTACTTTTAATGCAATCCCTATCAAAATACCACCAGCATTTTGCAGAGCTAAAAGACCCCAAATAGCCAAAGCAATTCTGAAGAAGAAAAACAAAACTAGAGATTTCAAGCCTATATTACAAAGCATAGTCATCAAGACATTATGGTACTGGCACAAAAACAGACACTGATCAATGGAACAGAATAGAGAACTGAGAATTGGACCCACAACTGTTTAGTCAACTAATCTTCAACAAAGCAGGAAAGAATATCCAATGGAAAATGACAGTCTCTTCAACAATTGGTGTTGGGAAAACTAGACCAGTTTGTTACATATGCATTAAAATAAATTAAAAATGGGTAAAAGACCTAAATATGAGACAGGAATCCATCAAAATCCTAGAGGAGAACACAGGCAGAAACCTCTTTGACCTCAGCCACAGCAACTTCTTACTAGACATATCACTGTAGGGTAGGAAAACAAAAGCAAAAATGAACTATTGGGACTTCATCAAATAAAAAGCTTCTGCACAGTGAAGGAAACAGCAGAACTAAAATTGAGAGAAGATATTTGCAAATGACATATCTGATAAAGAGTTAGTATCCAAAATCTATAAAGAACTTATCAAATATCAAACTTAATACTCAAAAATCAAATAATTCAATTAAGAAATGGGAAGAAGACACGAACAGATACTTTTCCAAAGAAGACAATCCAGATGGCCAACAGACACATGAAAAGATGCTCAACATCATTCACTATCAAGGAAATACAAACCAAAACCACAATGAGATACCACCTCACACCTGTCAGAATGGCTAAAATTAACACACAAGAAACAAGTGTTGGCAAAGATGTGGAGAAAGGGGAACCCTCTTGCACTGCTGGTGGGAATGCGAACTGGTGCAGCCACTCTGGAGGCTTCTCAAAAAGTTAAAAATAGAACTGCCCTCTGATCCAGCAATTCCACTACTACGCATTTACCCAAAAGATACAAAAAAAAAAAAAAAAAAAACCAGATTCAAAGGGGCACATACACCTCGAAGTATATAGCAGCATTATCAACAATAGCCAAACTATGGAGAGAGCCCAAAAGTCCATCAACTGATGAATGGATAAAGAGGACGTGGAATGGAAGAATGTTCCTTTACCCACCAAAAATAATGAAATCTTGCCATTTGCACTGACGTAGATGGAGCTAGAGTGTATTATGGTAAGTGAAATAAATAAGTCAGAGAAAGAAAAATGCATATGATCTCACTTATATGTGGAATTGAAGAAAGAAAAGAGATGAATTTATGGGAATAGGGAAAAGAAAAAAAAGAGAGAGAGAGAGAGGGAAACAAACTATAAGAGACTCTTAAAGATAGAGAACAAACTGAGGGTTGATGAAGAAAGGTAGGTGGGGATGGGTTAGGTGAGTCATGCGTATTAAGGAGGGCACTTGTGATGAGCACTGGGTGTTGTATGTTAAGTAATGAATCCCTGAATTCTACCCCAGAAACCACTATTGCACTGTATGTTAAAATTTTAATTTTAATTTAATTTTGAATTTGAATTAAAAAAATTACCAAATATTAACATTTAAATTTAAATTTTAAATTAAAAAAAAAGGCCAAATATAAGGTAGCAGAGCCACTAAGTGGGGAAAAGGTGTCAAGATTCGAACTTAAGTCTTGCTGCCTACAAAGCTCAGGGGCTACTCCATACCATCTCAAGGGTCATGATCAGTGTGCCAAGAGCATGGGCACAACACTTGAGTGAAGGCCGGTGAGGAGAGTGTGTTCTTCAGATTAAAGAACGTAGGGGTTCTCACTGTTTCTCTAGATGTTTTATCCATTTCATAATTGACATTTATATCTATGAAATGTCTCGGTATATGTTTGTGGTGCAGTGTTCTACTACTTCAGAAATTCCCAGGATTACTCAGAAAAAGGGGTGATACTTATGAACTATGTATCCTAGTAACATTTCATGAATCGAGGGTGAATTCACGAGACAATTGCTTGGATCTACATGCTTCTAGCAATGATGTTCTAGTCATACTTGTTATTTCTGAAACTGCATTATTATTTATTTCTCTTGGCATACACACACATATGTGTCTGCCTATCTATCTATCTATCTATCTATCTATCTATCTATCTATCTATCATCTATGGGGGGGGGGAGAGAAATGACATCTGATTTTTCCTAAAATAATTCAAAGGAAAACAGCTGAAAATCTATTGTCACATGAATATTGGGGATTCCGAATGTAGTTCAGCAATGAAAATGGATTTACGCCAGGTCACACAGACTGTGGCTGAACAGAGACCCACATCTCGGCCTCTAGAATCTTAGTTATGATGTGTTAATAAAGTCATATACCATCCTTCTGCCAAAAAAAAATCTCTACAAAGTACTTAGTGAGACATTTGTCTAATAATCTTCTCCTATGCTATTACAGCATCTTAACATGAATCTGTTTGACAGACATGACTTCTTCACATAGATTTTATATATTAACCTCTGGTTGACCTTCCCCATTTGTGTTTGAAAACTATTTCTAGAGAACAGCAAGCTTGAAAGCTTTAAATCAGAACACGGAGGATTATTCAAGTGTCTCGATGTGTACAAATTGTGTCCTTATATGTGAATTTCCTGTCTTGTAGAGCAGTATGTTCTTTGACTAAATAACTATCACTTAATTACCCCACTGTGTGGATCGCGGTCACATCTATACCCATTTCCTTATGGAAGAGCATATAAAATAGCTGTGAGTGAATTAGCACTGCTATCCTGTCTCTATATTTTACATGCACTGTGCAGAGTGACTGGAGGGTATGGACTGTCCCTTCTGTTGCTCCTGGATCCTCCTATTAAATAACTCTGCACAGGCCACCACTTACAGCATCAACACATGGCTAGCCAATAAATGATGCTACTCGAATTGCCAATTCTGAGTTACACTGAAATGCATGCAATTATTCCTATTCAGAATTAAGGTGAAATTTCTTTTCCCCTAAACGAAAACACTTCCAGGGATTCCTCAATCAAGTGGAATTATTTCTGTGAAGAGCATGATGGCACTATTCTTTCCTTAAGCCATAATTCCAATAACTAATTATACGCATAATAAGTATGGGTGGTTTTAAAAAGCAAAGTAAAAGTCGCTAAAAAAAAAAAATGGATGCTTTCTCCTAGCAATTGAGAACTTAAGCAGATGAGAATGACAGGACAGGGTTGTGGGGCGAATGAAGCACAGGCTTTACAGTTGCCTCCTAGGAAATGGAGCGAGGACTGAGACCTGAGTCTAAATAAAGTGATGCAACTCTTCAACCCAGAACCTCTATCTCTTCATCTGTAAAACAGAAAGAGTAACCCCTGGGGGGCTCCCGGGGGGCTCAGCGGTTCAGTCCTCTGCCTCTGGCTCAGAGTGTGACCCCAGGGTCCTCGTAGGAGTCCCCATCGGGCTCCCTGCGGGGAACTTGCTTCTCCCTCCGCCTGTGTCTCCTCCTCCCTCTGTGTCTCTCATGAATAAGTGCACTAGAAATAGTAACGCCTAACAGACATTATACGTAATAACATCTAACACTGTTCACAGACACTCAAAACAAAATTTAATTGAGTTGATATGATCCTCAAGGTCCTGATTCGGCTCATGCTCCATTGGAACTTGTGACCTCAGACCTCAGTCAGATCCAGCTGTCACATGGAACAAGGCCTGGCAATGGAGACCCGCAGGACCGGGCATTGTTAGAGCTCAGGATTTGATCTCAGACCATGGGGTTGATTTCTGGCCACTTCACTTCCAAGCACGGCAAGTAACCGGAGCGACTTCTTAACATCTTTGAGCTCCTTAACATCCAGAGAGCTCAAATGTGATGATGTATTACATCATCACATATGAGATGTAATATCTCCTCTGTTACATCTATTATATGTAAATAAATGCTTACCCCATGGTTTTTTGTTGGTGGTGTTTTATTTCCTTAAGATGATTATTGCTGATGGCAAATATTTGGCCAATAATAAAACAGTAATTAGCTGATCACTACCGCTACCCCTACTAGAACTACCAGTAATACCACACTGTGGCTGGATGATTATGAGGATCACTCATAATAAAAATGGCAATGCTTCATATCCCAGTGAGCCCTCTCTGCGCCGGACCCTCCACAGGCACACCGGTGAGGCACAGACACGGGCCTAGTGCAGTGCCTGGCAAAGCAGGCGCACCCGCCGGCACAGCGATCACATCACCATCATCACTTCATCTTAACGCTTCGCGACCGTCCTGTTAGGTGACTTACAGTCGCCACTAAAACATGAAGAAACACGAACTTTTGCGGTCTTGGTTAAATTATGTATATTCTGTGAGTTTCAACATGGTTGAGACGGTGATAGACCTCCTGCTGCTCTCAGCACTCCCCGGTATGCCAACCTGTCTCCCCCGCACTTTGGAGGTTCTAGACCACTGAGAGTCATCTGCTTGGTAAGCCTGCCTGTTGGCTTCAGGTGATACTTAGGGTTGTTCCTCTTTTCATGATCGCTAACTCAGAGATGCTAAACCAACTCCGTGATCCCCCTCAGGGGATTTCCAGTGACCCGTTAACCCTGATTTGAGGGATCTATACAATTACAGACAGTAAGACTGGCCTGTCGCGAATACTTCCCAATTAACTAAATCCTCACACGCACATTCTTAGACAAATTTCTCATTCATAAACCATGCCTTTGCCCCGCGAGGTCACTGCATGTTCACAACAAATGGACGATTTCTAGGTAGGACTAAGGTTCCTACACATAAAATCAGAACCCAAGACTTCAGGAACATGGGCCAACAATTTGCTTCCATTGCTTTAACACAGGTCAGAGGAGCACAGCAACTTCACCTTTGATCACAAAGGGTGGGTCTTCCTTTAATCATGGTGGCTGCCACAATGGGCAAAAAATGTGCTGAGAACTTGCCTCAGTTCCCTTTAAAGTAAGAATCAGGAACCAGATTGGGCTTCAAAGAAATATTCTAGGGCTTCCTACCACTGTCGCGCGTCTGCTACATTTCCCTTGTCAGCCAAAGGCTCCTTTGAAACACTGAGATGTACAGAGTGAAAAGTGTTCAAGTACCTAGAGGAGTCACATCTGAGAATCACTGAAAATTCTGACAACTGGATTTGTTTAAAATCATTGGAGGGGCACAGATCTCACAACTAACCCTGGATAATCTTCCCACCATTCCTTCTGTGCCTTTCAATCCGAGATTCTCTTTGACCTCTTTGTTGCATTCTGCAAGGTCTGCTTTTGAAATCCTCCCACATCCTTCTTTGGGGATGCGAGCTCTTTCTTCCCAGCGGAGTGACTTCTCTCTCTGCCTTCACATTCTCTCTCAAAATAGAATTCTCCTCCTCCTCCTCCCCTCCAGCGTCTTCTCGAAAAACACTGCTGTGTGATTCTCTCTTAATCAGATCAGCGTCTGTGCAAGAAGCACCATCAGCTCCCTTCCATGGGCATAATACCTTTTCACCCTTGTTTATTATAAGGGGCTTTGTTATTTTTATTTTGAAATTTTCCCCACCCCCCAAAAAAATTTTTCCCCACCCAAAATGATTTGTACTCATGCAGTCAACACCTTTCGGCTCCCATTCATGGACCTAAGAAGGCAGGTGGCACAAAATGCCCTGGGCTCTATTCTGCACAGAAAAGGGAGAAGAAGTCATAGGACAAAATAACAGACAAGGAATAAATCTGTCATTGCACAAATGTTTCTCCAGGACCTAATATATATCAAATACTGTTTCAGGTACTATGGATACCGCGGAGAAGACAGATAAGCAGGCTGACTTCACAATTCTTGCATTCCAAGTATAAAGGCTGGGGAACGTATTGCAATGTGCAGAGCTGCGCAAGGCAGGGCAACCAGGCTCACAACCCCATGGCTTTCGGGGCCCCAGTCTTTTAATTTGTAAAGCTGGGACAATAAAATTTGTCTTATAGGAAAGAAACCGAAGCCGACAGATGTCACCCGCAGGAGCTATTACCAGTGGTCCTCATATACATAGGCCGTATTTTAACTACGATTACCCAGAACATTTGTTGAGTATTGAAATCCACGTATGATTATCGCCTATCACAGAAAGGCAAGCGCAGGGGAACGGATCTCTGCGTCCCTCCAGGACAGACATAATTAGACTTGCATTAACAGGAGGCTGTCTGACCTCCCCAGGAGGCAAGCCAGAGGCAAAACCAGTCAGAACAGCAAGTGAGGTAGATGTTCTAGTTAGCAGAGTTACCACACGGAGGGTTAGTAAGAGCAGGTTTTTATGGATCTATTGTTCCCTTCATGACAGTTGTCACAATACATCAGAACTGTTTCTCCAAATACATTAAGTGGCTCATGATTTTTATTCTCTATATTAAAATTAAAAAAAAAAAGCTAACAAATAAGTATGTTTTCTTTTTCCTGCTCTAGTCTTAACTGTTACATGACACTCCCTCTCCTTCCCTTCCTGGTTATCAATCACTTCTTGTTCTCCATTTCTTCCTCCTTGTGGCTGTATGTATTCCCTTTAATGACTTTGCTCCAACAAATCTAAGTGAAGATACATAGCATGGGAACACATATTTGGTATGAATGCATAAATGAATGGTGAAGTTCCACCTTCTCAACAGCTCCATTTCCCACAGTTCGATTCCATTGGCACCCAGTGATGACCTCCTATGTGCCAAGCAGAAGGCTTGGTGAAAGGGCCTGCGCTGAGATTCTCTAAAGATGTACCCACAGTAGGTGAAAGGTGGCTTCTTTCAAACTCTCAATCTGTTGCTTATGGTAAGTTAAGTAGGAAACACATTTATATGTTTATGTTTTTAATCTTCCAAAAATACAAAGAACGCAAGCCACCGATTCTGAGAAATTTGCCATCGCAACTTGCATGGTGCCATTTTATGCAGTGTTATACTGAATGAAATACCACCTCTAGAAGTAACCTCTGAGTGTGCATCAGTGCAATGTATTTAAGAGAAACCACATGATTCAAAAAAGCTTTTTGGACTAGGACACAGGAATAAATTTGTCTTCAAATCTGACATTTATGTTTAGGTGATTTTGAATAATATTTCACAAGCTTCACTAGATTCACATATGCAAATGATATGTTATTAGGAAGAAATTCTAGGGGTCCATTTCTGGTGTGGGTGATATTAATATCCAAAGAAGCCTCATGTGGGAAAATCAGGAAGATGATAAATAAAGTCAACCTTTCATTTTTCCTGAATGGTCTTCCATACTTACGCTAACTCTGAAAAAAAAAAAAAAATCCAAATTTAACTCTAATTTCTTCGCATGCCCACAGTAGGGCAAGAGTAAAGAAGCCATGCCACCAAACTCCCAGGCCCTTAATTCCTCATCTTTGCAAAACCTTGGATAATGTCATTCAAATCAATGGCCATTGAGAGAGCACCTCTGGGACGCCCGGGTTGCTCAGTGGTTAAGCGCCTGCCTTCAGCTCAGGGTGTGATCCCAGGGACCCAGGATCGAGTCCCATATGGGGCTCCCGGCATGGAGCCTGCTTCTCCCTCTGCCTGTGTCTCTGCCTCTTTCTCTCGGTTTCTCATGAATAAATAAATAAAATCTTTTTAAAAACAGAGAGAGAGAGAGAGAGAGAGAGAGAGAGAGAATCTCTAAGGAAATAGGAACTGTCCTAAGGTTTGGAGACACAAAGATAAAGGAGAGGTACAGTTCTCTGCACTGGAATAGTTCCTAATCCAAAAGATGAGGCCGGCGTAAGCAAATGGCTATAAAATGCAAATTCATCCTCTCCCATTCTAAACCCTGCTATCCTTTTATGAATTCCTCTATCATAACACTCATCGCACCAAATTTTTTTCAATGTGTTTTTTGTTCTTATTTGAACATCTAACTAGCCTGTCCCTCTGTCAATTTTTACTGAGGCTTTAAGAATCTTCTTTTGTGTAAAAGTATTCCTGCTCTAATCTTTTTTCATTCCAAAATATATTCAATGAATTCCTTGTTTAATCCCCTGAACACTTTGATAAATACCATAAGACCAGATGGAAGTCATTTCCAGCACAATGTTATGTCCCAGGTACACGTGATATGTAGCATGACCATGGGGAAGTCACTTCCTCTCTTTGACCCCCTCTTATAGAAGCGTTTTTGTGATATCTCCATTCAAACGTCACATTATCAGCGAGGCTTCCCTGTCCAGCTTTACAAAATAATCACCATGCTTGGCTGGCATGCCCCTTCTTCCTTATCTGGCTATCAAAGTCTCTGCCCACATGCCAGCCAGTGGGAGCAGACGATAAACAAATGGTCTTGTCTTGTCCACTGATGTCCACCCAGCCCTACAACGGTACCTGACAAGTAGAAGTCTCTCAATACACTTTAATATTTTTCAATAAGTCAATGCATGAATGATTTTTTCCCCATGTGAACTTGTGAGGAATCCTATTTAAAAGTAAATACATACAAGTAAATGACTATCTGAAGACCTTTTTCTGAAGATGTACGGGGGCCTAGTTAGAGCTGATTTTCTCCACTTCTTCCTTTCTGTGGTGGAAAATTCTGCCCACAGAATGCTCAAAAGCCAGAGCAGTACAGTTCTACTTAACAGGGAGCTGCACGGTGTAATTAATTTATGCCTATGAAACATTCTGAATACCTTAGGATCAAATTACTGTTGTGCTTATGCTCCCTCTTACATAAATATTTGCACACGTAAAAATTCAGCACCCTGACATTTATTGTAATGGTTGCAGAGAAGAGTGAGACAAATTGACTCAGAGACAGGTGTTGACAGTCAGCACGAAGGAAGACAGTCCTTTGTCAATGCAGCAACCATGAGCGATGGAAAAAACATGCAGAAACCAGGATGTCACATAAGTGGAGTGGAAACTGGCTCAGAAGATGCCATTTCTCCATCAGTTTCTCGGGGATTTGAACATACACCTGGGCCTCTTGGCCCTGCATTCTAGGGCTGCTCCGCCAAGATAATAGGGAGGGGCTGTGTGTGTGTGTGTGTGTGTGTGTATTAAACACAAACAGACCTCACTTTACCACCCAAATTCATTCTCAAATCAATGGCCTACATTACCAAAAAACTTTAGTTGGTGTGACACGATATTGATAAATTCAAGATCCAAGAGGGCGGTAGTTGGGTTAATGCACTTTAAGAAAAAATCTAGCTATGTCAGGTAAGACAACTCAACGAGTTCAATGGAAATTGTATTCTGTGCACGCTACAGATGTTGTCTCCATCTGAATCTTGTAAGAGCTCTAAACGTAGCTACACTCATCCATCCTCCTTGAGACATAAAGAATAGGGTCTCAAGGATATGAAATATCTGTGTGATGATTATAAAGCAGTAAATGTTGGAGATGGGAGTCGAACCTAACTCTGACTCCAAAGTTCACACGCAGGACTTCATACACCATGCTGTCTCCCCTGAAACTCTAAGCCAGACTGTCACCATCTCGAATCTCTTTTTCTCAGAAACACAGTGACCTTTGAGAGGCTTAGCTCTGTTATAAATAAATGTTTATACGTAACACAGCCTTTGTTTGTCTCTTGGCTTTCTTTCAGCATATTTTTCAGTTACTTTAGATGACAGCCTTCAATAGCTATCTTCCAGAGTGTAGGAGGCACGTTACTTTAGAGTTCATATGAAATGTAAATAAGACAAATGCTGTTTTTAAATGTGTTTTCCCCCATTATCTATTTTTAAATGTGATAGAAAGTGATGTCATCTCAGAATAGATTCCGTTGTGACAATTCTAATGTTTTATTACTGCAGTTTGGCGTACCTCGTGGACAGAAAATAGAACACGGTGGTGAGTGAGGTTGCTTCCCTCTGTCTACCACAGACTAACTATAGATATGTACACACAGTGAGAAAAGCACACAACCAGTACCACACTTCTAAATATCTTCTTGATACCCGATTATTAACAAATCCTTGTTACCTCAAAAGGGAAAAACATTTTCAAAATAGGACTTTGTGAAGTTATTAGAAGGTGGTTACTAAGATTGCTACTTTGATTGGAGTTATCTAAACACAAATGATTTAACTAAAGTTTTAGAGAGAGTTCCTTGAAGAACTTGCAAGTTCCTGTAAGTTCCTATTAGAACACTATGGGGCTACTTGTTTGTTTGAGCCCATCTTTGTAAAAATGAGGAACTGAGGGCCAGTGAGGTCTGATCCCAACTCTTTCACTGCTAAACATCCTACCTCTATTATCCAAGGTCTAGTACATAGTGTTTTCTATTATTACTATTTGTGTCTGGGGTTGCTGATTTATACTCTGCTGAGAATGAGAGCAAGGGAATCTAATTTGCATTTTTGCTTCATCATGTAAATATAGTCATTATTATTATTTCCATTTATAGCCCTTGAATGTATTTGTTATTAAATAGCACAATTAGGCAACCTCAATTCCTGTCTTTAAGAGATCCACAGGTGTCAGAGTGCAAAGGTAGCTGTTAAAGTAGATAATACCACAGCAACGTTATTAAAGTTAATGGGATGGAAAATAAAGTGCCAATAGTACTCTGTCACACACAATAAAATTTTACCGCTCATGGAAGCTACTTTTAAAGAAACCTTCCAGACGTTAAATAAATAAATAAATAAATAAATAAATAAATAAATAATCTAATTATGGCTACACTTACATTTACCAACCAGTTCAACCCTGTTAACCTTATGAACACTAAAATCACTAATTTACTGGATTCCATATTGCTGCTCCTTGTGGTCATATAAAACAGCCTGGCTTATAATAAAAGAATCACATGTAAGATTTTGAATGGGAAATTATACATAATCACAAATTATGAAGTGACTCTAGTATAACTCCTAAACCATTAAAAAAGTTTTATCTTTGCTTTATTTATGTAGCCACATGCTCCTTAGCCGCTGCCTATGAGAACTCAAAACTTGTGTCTTTTTCACTTGATCTAAGCACAGTTAAATTAGGGACATACGAATTTGAAAAATCCATTTGCTCTATAAATATCGACTAAACCTGAAGTAGAAATATCCATTTATTTCCTACTTATAGCCACAAATTTTTTCTGACTGCAAGGGAATAAAGGCCACCACTTATAATCAAAGCTCCTTCTGAATCAGGGCTTTGCCCCAAGTGGAAAGTCCCCCTGATTTTAAAGACTGATTCTCTTGAGACTATTTTTTGCAAGCAACTCTATTTAAGACTCCCTTATCCAATAGTCTAGAACCACCCATAATCATATTCATCTGAACCAATTATTCTCATGATTCAAGAATATTATTTTTTCTACTTTCCTTTCATGAAATTCAGCCCAATCTTTCAAACAACAATAATAAATCAACTATCTCATTCCCTTACATGTTTTTTTCATGACACTTTGGACAATAAATAAGAAAATATCCAATTGATGTATTTATAACATAATTATTTATGTTGACATCTCTCTAGTTGTTCCATAAGCTCCATGAAATCAGGGGCATGTCTACCTCATACATCATTTTGTCCCCGAGAGTGGAGGTGATCAATAAATATTTATTTACTGAATTTAAAATAAATGATAATTTAAAAGGGGCATTAAATTGTTTGTAGTCTCTCTCTCTTATTTTTCCTTCTTTCTTTTTTTTTTCCTGAACACAATGACTTTTCATCATTCCTCACCCCACCTACCAACCTTAACTCTATTAGGAGATAGATAGCTTAATGTAGCAGAGCTGAGATCAGGCAGATGAGGTCAGGAAATCAGCTCTGACTTTTACAATCTGGGTATCTTCCAGAAATTAATTTGCCTAGAGCTCTCATTTCCTTTATGTAAAGTAAGGATCCTATCACCCACTTCACATGGTTGGTTACTGAGACAACTATGAGAAATGGCATATACTAGATGATCAATAAATGGTACTTACCTTCTGTTTGATTTTCTGAACAGGCTATAATGTCCAGAGTTATGTGCCACTATAATGAGTTAAAGATCACTGTTTCTGGAAGGGGAGACACAAATTATCTAAAAAAGGTACACTGGTGTTGTGGTATATGCTTAGGTAGGACCCATGGGCACACCTTTTGTCCCTGGTCTGTTATCAGCAATGCCATACTGACTTACTTACTGCTATCCTTCCATAAAACACCAGATTGTATATGTGTATATATACTAATATATATACACACTTCTGATATAAGGGCTGTCAAAATGTACTCTTCTTGGATGTTGATTAATCTCTGATATTCTTAGATAAACCATCCTCTACCATAAGATCCATGCAAATGCAGTTTTGTCTTTCTTCACCAAGTTATTATGAACTAGTCCAAATAAAACTCAAAGCTCTATTTCAAAGGACAGAAAGGATATCACCATAGAGATAGAGATTACAACTTAATTCTTTAGGGACATGATACATAGTAAGCTGGGGAAATCCTTGATCCTAGTAGATCTGCTGAGGTTGAATGGATGCCACTGAGAATAAGCATTTGCTTCCGCTTCCACTTAAACCCATCCCAAAGCACCCAGTGTGACAGTAGATGTTACATGTTGTGGAGTCTGTGTGGTTCATAGTCTTTCTGTTCACTACGCACATTCAAAGACCTCGCTTTCTCTAAAAATGCATCCCTCAACCTCCGTTACGGTCAGCACTGGACAGCTCTCTCTGGACTTAAACCGTCCAAAAGTGTAAGTAACATGACATAGCACTACTTTTAATTATCCAAATATATTTAATTGTTCTATGCCATTGAGGTAGAGAGATTATTTTTAGTAATCATAAAACAATTAATCTGACCACAACGCTTACTCAACCTACTTTATCTCCCACAGGAGATTCCAAGCAGGAAAAATAAATGATTGTTAGGTTAGTATATGCAAGCAGCCAGCTGTCATGCTCACCGGGATATTAGGATTTAATCATCAGTGAAACTGGGGAGGGATATGATTTTGTTGGGAATACTATCTATACATATTGAGTAGATTAGAATAATGATCTATTAGATATTTAAAATTAAATTTTGTCATAATTATCAACACAGTGAGGTTTATTTTTTTTAAGATTTTATTTATTTATTCATGAGAGATACGCAGAGAAAGGCAGAGACACAGGCAGAGGGAGAAGCAGGCTCCCTGTGGGAGCCCGATGTGGGACTCGATCCTGGGACTCTGGGATCACAACCTGAGCTGAAGGTAGATGCTCAAACCCTGAGCCACCCAGGAATCTCAACACTGTGAGATTTAAAGTTAAGTACAGGGGCAGCCCGGGTGGCTCAGCGGTTTAGCGTTGCTTCAGCCAGGGCGTGATCCTGGAGACCCGGGATTGAGTCCCACGTTGGGCTCCCTGCATGGGGCCTGCTTCTCCTCTGCCTGTGTCTCTGCCTCTTTCTCTCTCTGTTTCTTATGAATATATAAATAAAATCTTTTAAAAAAATAAAAAAAATAAAGTTAGGTATAGGTGGAATTACACACTTTAATTTATTCATCCATTCATTTGTTCCACAAATATTTATTGTGAGCTATATGTACCAAACACTTTACCTGTCTGATTTTGCCATATCATCAAACCTCAAAAATCCCCATAATCCTCATCTTTAATAATTTATCTTAGAATAGCCACATTACATGATATAGGAATTAAATAAGACAATAAAGACAGCGGGACAAAGTCTGCTGTTGCCTAGAAAATCTATGTATCCACTAGTGGCTCTTCTACCTGAAATGTAAGAAATATAAGAAAGGCAACTAACTGTTTTTCTCCATCCTCTCTTTTGGCCTAAAACAAGCAGATTCACACACTGATATGTTCCTCCCCTCTTTAGTTGCTCCGAATGTGTGTGCATGTGTGCATGTGTGCGTGCATTATGTTTGAAAAGAGATGTCTGTCTGCGTGTATCCTTTCCTCCAAAATTATAGAAATCTATGCACTTCACTGTCAAAGAAAGCATAAACTGAAGAAGAGTGCAACAGGAGGTGGATATCCCCCCAGGTGAGAGAATCACTCTGTGGCTCCTGTCCAAATCCTCCTGTCTTCTGGCTTCAGGCCTGACTTCTCCAGGGAGAGCCTGCGTCCTTCCAGGAGACTTAGAAGAGACTCCACGTGTTACGTAAGAAGCCATCCTTACCCACTGCTCCTTCCCCACTACTGGCCACCCACATCACGGGGAAGCCTGATCTAGGGTGCTCTGGAATTTTATTTTTTTTAATAATAAATTTATTTTTTATTGGTGTTCAACTTACCAACATACAGAATAACACCCAGTGCTCATCCCGTCAGAAAGCAAGTCAATTGTGTGATGGGTGGAGCTGCCTCAGCCCTTGGCCAGCACTTAAGAAGAGGTCTTTATCCTCTATGATGTAACTTGCCTAGGTAATTGGTCACATCAGCATTCCTCCTCTCCATAGCACTCCGACCTTGAAGTCAAACATTCAACTACAAATCCAGCAGGGCTTTTAAAATTTTATGTATACTTTTTTTTTAAATTTAAATTCAGTTAATTAACATGTATTGTATTATCACTTTCAGAAATCCAACAGTTTTAATAGAAATGTGACTTGTATTTAATATTGCTGACCTACTTTTCTATCTACCTGCCATTAATGCAAACAAACACTTTGGGTTATTCTAAGTGAAAATGTCCTATCAAAAAAGAAATCAGGGATCCCTGGGTGGCGCAGCGGTTTGGCGCCTGCCTTTGGCCCAGGGCACGATCCTGGAGACCCGGGATCGAATCCCACATCGGGCTCCCGGTGCATGGAGCCCGCTTCTCCCACTGCCTATGTCTCTGCCTCTCTCTCTCTCTGTGACTATCAAAAATAAATAAAGAAATAAAAATTAAAAAAAAAAGAAATCATACTTTGCCTGATTCCATAAAAATAAAAAATAATAATTATTAAAGATATTCTTTTGCAAAGATCAAAAGCAAAGTATGGAATATATGCTTCTTGTGTCCCCCCAGTATTATGAATGGCTGGAAAAAGCATTTATATCAGTGTTTTTTAGGACTGAATACTTCGTCCCAAGAGGTGATAGTACCCAACCAAATTCACACAGAATATTAGTGGGGGCTTCCATTTTTAAATTCTAGTCTAAATTTATTTTATACAAAATAACCTCTTAAAAGGAAAACAAAAATAAAACTTCTCATATCACTGAGTAAATGGAAACTATTTCTCAATATGACCCCAATGTCCTTTTTTTTTTTTTTTTTCCTGTGACCACTATCCTTTTGATTGTCTCTTGCTGTAAGGCTTTATTTAACTGTTTCCCCCACCTCACACTGATCACTCGTTAAAGTGCCCATTTAAACATGGCCTTTGGGGGGAATCCCTGGGTGGCGCAGTGGTTTGGCGCCTGCCTTTGGCCCAGGGCGAGATCCTGGAGACCCGGGATCGAATCCCACGTTGGGCTCCCGGTGCATGGAGCCTGCTTCTCCCTCTGCCTGTGTCTCTGCCTCACTCTCTCTCTCTCTCTGTGACTATCATAAATAAATAAAAAAAAAAAAATTAAAAAAAATAAATATGGCCTTTGGTGTCATGACCTTTAAAAAGGCTCCCTTGTTCTTCTCTTTCTACATGTTTGCTTTGCTGGCATTTCACTCCATCCCTTAAAAATTCTGGCATGTGTTCTATGTCACCACATCATGTAAGTTGCCCATATGTATCTCCTTTTAGGATCTATCATATACAACAGTGTGCCCCTGATGCCAAGAACATGACTTGTCAGTGTTGACACTGACTAAATATAATTTTTTATAAGTTTAGCAACTTTTTAAATTTAATTCAATTTCAATTAATTAACATATAGTATATTATTAGTTTCAGAGGTAGAGGTCAGTAGATTCATCAGTTGTATATAATGCCTAGTGCTCATTACATCACCCAGTTACCCCATTCCCTCACCCTCCTCCCCTCCAGAAACCCTATTTGTTTTTTACAATTTAGAGTCTCTTATGGTTTGTCTCTCTCTGATTTCATCTTACTTTATTTATCCCTCCCTTCCTCTGTTATCTGGTTTTGTTTCTTAAATTCCACAGATGAACAAAATCCTATGGCAATTTTCTTCCTCTGACTGACTTATTTCATATTTGGAACCCTCTAGTTCCATCCAGGTCATTTCATATGGTAAGATTTCATTTTTGATGCCTGAGTAATATTCCATTGATTGATGTGAATTACAAAGACATTCTCACTTATCAATGCATATCATAGCATTGTTGGTCTGCCTGAATTTATCTGAATATTTCTTCTCAAAGATCTTCACTAATAATATTCTTTAGCCAGACCCCTTGGCAGTGAAAATGGTAATCCATGCAATACTGATAAAAACAAAACAAAACAAAAAAAAAAAAAACAAAAAAAAAACCACAAGATCCTGTGTGTTTGCAATTTATCACTTTGACTCAGAATACATAAAAATGACTCAATTCCATGAAGGCATTCCATGAAGACCCCCATGTATTACTGTGATTTTTCTAAAAGGGAACAATTCATTACATGGATTTTTTTTTCCCAAGGAGTATTTTTTCCTTAGATCAATTTACAGGGTCTACTGAGACAAATGCTATTTGCATCCAGTGAAGAATGATGTTCTGAGTTTCAAAAAAAAGGTCAATGAATTAAGTTAGTTTATTTTCAAGCAGGTCATTTTTCATACTCTTTCTTGCTTGGAGCAAAGTTTAGACTGTCCTGCAACTTTATCCTGGTTTCTGTAGATAATTAAGCATTTATTATTCACTTGCCTTGTGTTTCATTTAGACTTTCCATCTTCAATCACTTGGGATGGAAGGCAACTGTTTCCTCACGGCTGTCCTCAAATTAGTGCTTTTAAAATAAATGCCACATCTCTCCCTGTCTGTGCCCAAGATGACACAAGCAAACATATGGTATTGGGGTGGCATGAAGGGGAAAATAACAACCAAAAATGTATTTATAGAATACAAATAAGTCTCTTTTTTAGTCTTTTAAAGCTATACATAAAAAATGAAAATTCATTTTACCGTTACTAAGGCATACATCTTCTCTCACACCAAACCGCCTCCTATGTCTAGTATAAAGTATACGTGGACCTACTTCAAAGTTTTAAAAGTCCCCTTCTAAACCAATGATAGCCAAGGGATCAGCTACACTACTGGGAAGTCAAGTTGGGGTATAGGAGACTGTTGAAAAATTGAAACTTGATATTAGACAGATTCACTTTGAATCTTGCTTCAGGCACTTCATGTAAGAAATATATCAATTCTGACCCTCTGTTCTCTCATAAGTAAAACTGAGACGACGTGAGAAACTAACTCAAAATATTGTGTGCAGTAAATTAAAAGAAATTTGATAATGCACACAAACCCAGTCAATGCCAAGAACATAATAAGTATTCAATAAATAAGGGGTGTTTTTTTGTTTATATTTTTGGTGTTATAATTTGACAAGGAGTTTTATTTATAGATGGAGAAAGCATTTTGCCTTACACTCTCTCTGGAACAGAGTTCTGTCATTTGCAGCGTGGGGACAGAAATTCTTCCCTCTACAATTTGGTTTAGTGTTTTGTCAAACCTAGAAAACTGTAGAAACACAAAAATATTTTCCTTTTGCTGCTGCTATTATTATTATTATTATCATCATCACACTGACCTCTGGAACAAGAAGATATGTTAATAACCATTCCTTCCTTGTGCAGTGGCCCATTAACTTTTCTATCTCAACATATGATCTAGAACTAAATCTGAGCAAGAGTTTGTCACAGTCTCAAGGCTCATTTTTGCAAGTACAAGAATAGCATTGTGTTGGCTAGACACTTAAGACATAGCATGAGACTTGGAAATGGCATGAATTTTAGCTCTAAGTGAATCTCACCAACAACCACCACAAAACTCCATCTAAGGTTACAGCAGGGTTATTCTCACCACAGGAACAAACAGAAGAAATACAGAGTGGAAACTAAGCTGTATTCCCTACCTGGTTCATCATACATCTCTATGAGTTATGGCAAGCTTTTGCTTTCCCTCTACTAATCCATTCCTCCCTTCCCCCTTCCCTTGCTTTTCTTTTCCTTCTTGTCTTCACATTTAAAAGACTTATTGAAGGACTGCTAGGTGCCAAAAATTCTGCGATGCATAGGGTTGTAAAAGGAACAAACCTGACAAGCTCCATTCCATGGACTATCCGTTCTAGCATTAGAACATAAAAATATAAACAAGTCAATATGCAAGGTAATTGCTGACTATGATAAGCTCAAAGGAGATAATAAGCAGAACAAATGGCAAATCTCTCTGTAATCTTAAATTTATATTTGAAACAAGAGAAGGAACTCTCCCTGAGGTAGAGAGATTGATGTGTTATGGCAACAGAAAATAATTCTATTAAGTTGAAATGTAACAAGTAAGAGGATGGAAGAACTTATCTGTTCCAAAGTCCAGAGCTGTTCTTAGCATTCTTGTGAGGATAAAATAAGACACATATGGGATTTTTTTTTTTGTCTCCTATGCTCTGGTTTCTTTTTATTAAAAATATTCTAGTATCAAGAACTTGATGACAGTTGCCAATGGGCAATCTTCTTTATAAATATCATAAATATGTTCAAGTTCCATAGCCTGCTGAGAGAATGTTTACTGTCACAATATTGATCATTATAGCTACAAGTCTGGCTCTTACTGTTAAGGCCAAAATCCTGATATAAAATGGAACTGAGGACAGCCCCAGATGGGTTCGCTGATAAATTCTACCAAACACTTAATAAATAAATTATACCAATTCTCTACAATCTCTTGTAGAGGACAAAGGTCAAGGAAATGCTGCCTAGATCATTTTATGAGGCCACCATAACTCTAAAACCAAAATCAGATGACATTCCAAGAAACAGTAACTAGAGACACGGATGCAAAATCTTCAAAACGATATTAGTCATTGAATCCAAAAAAAGAGTATAAGAAGAGTTAGATGTCATGATCAAGTGAGATTTATCCCAGATATGCCAAGCTAGTTCAATATCCAAAAACCGATTAATGAAATTCATCACCCTGACAGATTAAAAAAGAGAAGTCAGATGATCGTATCAACAGATGAAGAAACAGCATTTAACAAAATCTAACCACGCATTCATGATTTAAAACTCATAATAAATAGAAATAGAAGAAGAGTACTTGATGGCTCAGTTAGTTAGTGTCGGACTCTTGGTCTCTTCTCAGGTGATCTCGGGATCATGAGATCTAGCCCCCCATTGGGTCCTGCACTTAGCATGGAGTCTACTTTGTACACTCTCTCCCTCTCCCTTTGCCCTTTCCCTCTGCTTGCTCTCTCTCTCTCTCTCTCTCTAAAGTAAATAAATAAATCTTTAAAAAATAGAATTAGAAGAGAACTTCTCCAATTCCATAAAGAATATACTAAAACCCAACAACTGATATTATATATAAAGGTGATAAATGTGAAGCTTTCTTACTGAGATCAGATCCAAAACATGATCTTCACTGTCCTTGTTTCTACTCACCATTTCTTTTCAAAATCATATTGGAAGTCCTTACTAATACAAGGAAAGGAAATAAAAGGTTCGATATTGGGAAGGAAGACATAAAACTCTTTGTTCACAGAAGGCATGATCATCTATGTGGAAAGTCCAAACGAATTCACAGAAATAACAACAACAGCAACACCTTCTAGAACTTATAAGCAAATGAAGCAAGATTGTAGGATACAAAGTCAATGCTTTCCTACATAACAATGATATATTTGAAATGAAAAATGCTTTCCCTTTAAATTAGTAACCCCAAAACTGAAATACTTAAATATAAATCTAACAAATATGTACAAGATCTACATGAGAAAAACTGCAAACTTCTGATGAATGAAATAAAAGAATAACCAGGATGCCTGGGTGGTTCAGTGGTTGAGCATCTGCCATTGGTTCAAGTTGTGATCTCAGGGTCCTGGGATTGAGTCCTACATTGGGATTCCCACGAGGAGCCTGCTTCTCCCTCTGCCTATGTCTCTGCCTCTCTCTGTGTCTCTCATGAATGAATAAATAAAATCTTTAAAAAAAGAAGAAAGAAGAAATAAAAGAATAACTAAATAAATGGAGGGATATTCCATGTTCATGGATAGGAAGATTCAATAACATCTGGATGTCAGTTCTCCCCAGATTGATCCATAGACTCAATGCAATCCCAATCAAAACACTGGCAAATTATTTTATGGATATCAACAAACTGATTCCAAAGTTTTATAGAGACATAAGAGATCCAGAATAGCCAACACAATACTGAAGGAGAACAAATTAGAAAGATTTATGCTTCCTGACTTCAAGACTTACCACAGAGCTACAGTAATCATGACAGCATGATATTGGTGAAAAAAAAAAAAAAAGAGAGAGAGAGAGAGAGAGACAAAAAGACCAGTGAAACTGAATAGAGAGCCCATAATGGAATCACATAAATCAGATCAACTGACTTTTGACAAAGGAGCAAAGAAAGGCAAGGCGGTGGAGCAAAGATAATGTCTTCAACAAAGGATGCTAAATATCCATATGCAAAAACAAAACAGAACAAAATGGAATCTAAACATGGAAATTACATCCTTCACAAATATTAACTCAAAATGGATCACAGACCTAAATGTAAAACAAGGAACTATAGAACTCCTAGGACATAGGAAAAAATCTGCATGACCTTGCATTTGGCAATGACTTTTTAGATTAATGGCAGAGGCACAATCCATGAACAGGCTGATAAGTGAGACTTGATTAAACCTTAAAATTCTGCTGGGTAAAAGGTACTACATTTCAGTGAATGAAAAGATAAACCACATAATTGGAGAAAATGTTTGCAAAAGACATATCTGGTAAAGGTCTGTTATCTAAAATACTGAGGAGCTCTAAAAACTACACAATAAGAAAACAAAGGAACTAATTAAAAAACAAAAAAAAAAAGTGTCAAAGACCTGAACAGACACCTCAGCAAAGAAGACATAGAGACAACAAATAAGCTTATAACAAGATTCATTACATCATATGCCAACAGGGAAATGCAAATTAAAACAATGAGGTACAACTACACACTTATTAGGATGGCCAGAATCTGGACAAATTCAGGTGAGGAATTTCCATTCACCGTTGACTGCAATGCAAAATGCTCCAGACACTTTGAGAGAGAGTGTGGCAGTTTCTTATAAAACTAAATATACTCTCACCATACAATACAACAATTGCACTCCTTGGTGTTTATAAAAACTTCTGTCCTCACCAAAACCTGCACATGGAATTTTATAGCAGCTTTATTCATAATTTCCAAAACTTGGAAGTGACTACGATGTCCTAGAATAGGTGAATGGATGAATAAACTGTGATATATCCAGACAAGGGATAAGGTTTAACCCTTAAAAGAAGTAAGTGATCAAGTCATGAAAAGACATGGTGGACCCTTAAATATATATCATTAAGTGAAAGAAAGGAATCAAAGAAAACTACATATTTTATGAAGCCAACTAAATGATGTTATGAAGCAAAACTGTGGATGCAATAAAAAGATCAGTAGTTACCAGGGGTTGTTGGGGTATAGGAGAAATGAACCAAAAGAGCCCAGAGGATTTTTAGAGCAGTAAAAATACCACATATGATATTATAATGACATATATCCTTACACATGTCTAAACCTGTATAACGTACAATGACATCAAGAATGAACTCTAAGGCAAACTGTGGATTTGGAGTGATTCCTATATGCCCATGTAGGTTCATTCTTGGTAAATAGTGTACCAAGCTGGCGAAGGCCGCTGGTAATGGGGGAAGGCTCTGCATTTGTGGGGCAAGACATCTATGAGAAATCTCTGTAGTCCCCTCTTATATTCTAAACCAAATACTGCTCTAAAAAATTCAAGTCATAAAAGAAATTTGAGAACTTAAAGAGAAACAATCTTTCAAAATTATTACCAAAATATAAGTTCCACTATCCTGGTTCTTTTAATGATAATAATAACAACCAAAACAAGGAACTGAGGAATGATCCCACCTCACTAGAAATGCGTATTGGTATTTAAGCCAACATTTTCTGACTGAGTTACTTTACGTCACTTGCTCAACACACGGACATACCAACCACAAAGAGGAGCACTTGCAGGCACTCTCTTAGAGGTAGACAGGTCTTCGTAATGACTCTGTGCTCATTCCTGAAATTTGCTTTATTTTGCTAGAATTTAAGTTCCTAGGTCAAAATTAGTGGACATTCTTAGTGGTTCTGACATATAGCCTTCAAATTCTTTCAATAAATGTACTTACTAATACTCTTAACTACCAGATTTTGACAAAGTAATTTGCCAACACCTACTAATCCTACATGCTAGTGTCTCAAACATCACATTTGCTGACTTGATAGGGCAAAAATGTATTTACTCTTTTGTGTTTGCCACATGTTGTGACAGCCACAGAGACCCACTGTGCTTGGGGTTTCAAAGAATTTGCCTAGGAGCGCAGTTAGTTAACATCTCCCAGCTGAATCATCTTTAGGATTAGTTTTACTGTTCAAGTAAAGGACCACTCTTCCCAGGCACATTGGAGCCAATGACGAGCATGGCATGACAGCAATAAAACCTGGCTATGTACGTAACATACGGGACATCTTTTAAGAGAAATCTTTGCTCCAGGGATCCCCATAAGTTTGGCCAAGATGTCGTCATACGTGCATTGCCTTATCCTGCTTCCTCTCCTCTAAACTTGCATGGGTATCAGATCTGCATTGCAGTGTGGTGCTTCATGCCTCTTATGGACGGGTTATGTCCCTCCCAAAATTCATATGTTGAAATACAATCCCCAACGTGATGGTAGTTGGGGGAAGTGGCTTTAACAGGCAATGTGATCATGAGAGTAAATCTCTTAAAAACAGTATTAGTGCTCACATGCAAAGAAGCCAGTGAGCTAGCTCAGTCTCTTTCCACGCGAACCAAGAAGTCAGCCCTCTGCACCCTGGAGTCAGGCCGTCACTGGAATTCTACAACACAGGCACCCTGATCTCAGACTTCCAGCCTCAAGAACTGGGAGAAACGAATTGCTGTTTCTTGTAAGCCACCCAGTTTAAGGTATTTTGTTATAAATACCTTAGTTCTGCAGCCAGAACTAAGACAGTGCCTCTTTTATCCTTTATAGTCCTTAAATGCTAAGCCACCTGTTCTCCTAACCCTGTCTCAATGTCTTCCAGAGGACACAGTAACTGATACACATCTTTTGGCCACCAGAAAATATATTTACTTTCCACTTGCTTACAAAATAAAAAACCCAAATGCTCAATGGTCTTTGCACTTTTTTTTCTCCTGTACTTTCTTAATGTAAAAATCTTATTTTATTTTATTTTTTTAATGTAAAAATTTTAGAAAGTGCTCTTAATCTGTTTCTGCATAACACTTATGCAGAACACTTAAACACACACACACACACACACATTCATACCAGTCTTGAAAAAAAAAAGTTAAAAAGAGAGGCCTCACAGATAGAGTCAAATTTAGATTCTATAGGAACGACTTATACTCTGCTTTCATCTGAACACACTCAAGTGTAACTGTGTAGGCATTCACACACAAATATTTATATTTCCCTTGTACATATTTATATTGCAACAAAAGAATTTAGGGTGACTACTGATTACTAAATTTTCCTCTAATTCCTTCAGCATTGTGTCTGCTTTAATTAAAAATCTCAACTTCACTCACCCAATATTTATTAAACAATAACTACATATATTCTTCGAGTATCATTTCTCCCCATTACATTTCCTACAGTAGTATCAGAATAAACCTTCTAAAATATAAACCAGATAATTTTGTAACTTTCAAATCAGAAATGATAAAGCTAAAATAAATGTATGTTGAGACAGACACTTATTATGCTGGGCAAAAATGCAAATATTAAATGTTGCTGACATTTGATTAAGCAAATGGCAATAGATGTCAATGAGACTTAAAAGTAGCCAAATCCTCTGGCTTAGTGGGGGTTTTTATTATCTATACCTCATGGTAATATATTCTCGATATATAAATTATTTAAATGGTATCACCATGCTTCCTTGTGCTTATGTTGAAAGCAAAACTCTGTCTTCCAAAATGGCTTGTGAGATACTTGCAGGCTGACATTAGCCTTTGTGAATTTTTCCCCCTTATATTTAATTCAATGTCTGGCACACAGTGAATGATGAGTGAATTTTTGCTGGATTACAGTGGGCCTGGTGAACAAAAAGATCCAAGTGAACAAATAGGCAAGGAGCAAAGGAGAAAATGATTTAAGTCCACTTAAGCAATCAACAATTTCTGTTT
The DNA here is from genome assembly GCF_011100685.1 of Canis lupus familiaris. Lineage (NCBI taxonomy): Eukaryota > Metazoa > Chordata > Mammalia > Carnivora > Canidae > Canis > Canis lupus. The sequence goes on along the minus strand of NC_049226.1, from coordinate 87,174,098 downwards.
TTTTTTCTTTTTTTTTTTTAATTTTTATTTATTTATGATAGTCACAGAGAGAGAGAGAGAGGCAGAGACACAGGCAGAGGGAGAAGCAGGCTCGATGCACCGGGAGCCCGACGTGGGATTCGATCCCGGGTCTCCAGGATCGCGCCCTGGGCCAAAGGCAGGCGCCAAACCGCTGCGCCACCCAGGGATCCCAACAATTTCTGTTTAACAGGAGCCCCTATGCCATAGTTATTACCTAGGGAAAGTGAAGTACAAGATGGCTTTGAAATTAAGGACCTGGGTATGAGTCCCAGTTCTGTTTCCAACTCTGTCTCTGTGACGTTGGCCAAAAGAACATCAGAACATCTCCAGGCTTTCTTTCTGTTTGTTTGCTTTCTTTCTTTCTTTCTTTCTTTCTTTCTTTCTTTCTTTCTTTCTTCTTTCTTTCTTTTTCTTTCTTTCTTTCTTTCTTTCTTTCTTTCTTTCTTTCTTTCTTTCTTCTTTCTTTCTTTCCTTTCCTTCTTTCTTTCTTCTCTTTCTTTCTTTCTTCTCTTTCTCTTTCCCTCTCTTTTTCTCTCCCTCCCTCCTTTTCTCCCTCCCTCCCTTTCAGCTGACTACCTTCTCTGCCACTTCCCCTAGGGTCATCAAGGAGCCCAAATGAGATGAAGTTTATGACAGATTTCCTTCTTCACTGAAGACGAATATGTAATTATGCCCCTAATTAATGTGTTTTTGAAGAGTTCTTTCCTGTTCCTAAATCTAAATTCAATTTTAAGCCATGACCTATTTATATATAAATGCACTTTTTCTCACTTTTAAATGCATGAGAATTTTACTCTTTGAATTAAAAAAAAAAAAAAAAAGCAAAGAGAGGCTTTAAATTTTTAATTTAGTTAATAATTGACTTAATGGTAAGGCATGGAAATTTATCTGAATAATACTGGAAACTCATGAATTGAAGAAATTACACGTATATATAGCTGTATACTGAATCTTTCAATTTGAAATTTTTCAGACCAAACCGAAGACACACAAAGGATAATGTTATTTGTAGTATTTTTTTATATGTGCTACAAAAAAAAAAAAATCCCATAGGATTATAAAAAGTCTGATACAGTGGACTTATTCTCTTAATGTATTGTCAAAATCAAACAATAGGGAGATATATCTTCATTTGCAAAAACTATAATTTATGGAGTTATTTTTCTAATCAGTTAAAAAAAGTTTTGTTTTTTAAAATACCTTAATGATTTCTAAAGTCTGTACCACCAGGCTCAGGATACTGTCTGGGTTTAATGTTACTTGCTACTGCTACTATCTTCATGAAGAACTCTAATGGGCAGATATCAATATCCTGATTTATAAATAAGGAATCTAATAGCACAAATAGTAATATCCACCTACTGGGTAATTACCACATGCCACGCACTATATATAGCTGATGTTTATTACTTGACTTGATCTTCATCATGACATTAGTAAGTAGATTCCATTCCCATTCCATTAAAAAAGATTTATAAGTGTTTCCTGCCAAGCATCACACAACCAATAAGCACCTGACTTTATTCTTCATTCTGATAGTTGAGTGTGCCTGATGTATAAGCACATTCCCCCCACCACCCCGGGATGAGAAATGGTGCCAGGCCATCTGTTAAATAGGTGATATTCTACAAAGGGTCTGCAATTTGTTTTAATCAGTATCAAAATGATTGTTGGACTTGCCATGTACTACATACTGCACAGAAATAACACATTCAAATATTATTGATACAGGCAGCGAAGTACTTAACCATAACATTTCATAATCCAAATCCCAAGAAAAGTGTTTCCCTGAAGCAATAACATGGTAATAGAATTCAAAATTTAGGCCACAAACCTGTCTCAGGCTCAATGGAAAAATAAGGCTGCCCTTCCAAGATACTATAAACCAACTTTGCACTGTTTCCATAAACTGGGTCGTCAGCATCTGTAGCTGTTACATTAGTGACAGACGTACCTAAAAAGGGGGGGGGGGGACAGAAAATAAAAAAAAAAAGAAAGAGGGAGAGAAAAAGATAATAATTAACACATTATTCTTTGCCAACAGCTAAATTTTGCCAAGCATATCATACAGAAATCCATGTGTGGGAATAAAGAAAAAAAGAGAAATCTCTTAAAAAATATGGAGATAAACTACTCTGTCATAACTTCAGAAATATCCAAGTCTTTTAAAATAAGAGTACTGCTAGGTTGGAGTACCATATAAAGATAACCCTTTTAGAACCTGTATTACTTAAGAATCCTGTGTAGTTTCCATTTTAAAGATACATATCAGATTCATGTGAGCTTGGAGAATAGGAAAAGGAAATATATCAGAAAAACATGAAACACCAGGTTAATAATACGATACAATATGTAGCATTTAAGTTTTGCAGAAGTACAACTGAATATACCTGGAAAAAAATGGCTGCTGAGAAAAGCTGCATGAAAATATCAGAGGAATATATCTTATCCATTTCACCTAAATTCCCAGCATATAAAATTAGATTGGAGCCACCAATTAATCATTATGTTTAAGTAATTAGGTCTTATGGATAACAGGAAAAAAAAAACACACTTTTTTCCAGATTCATTTTCTATTTGCTATTCACTCATTCATTCAGCAACTGAACACACACAGCTTGCCTGATGTGACGTACATATACTAAGATAAAATCTACATTTAAGAAATATGCAGGGGATCCCTGGGTGGCGCAGCGGTTTGGCGCCTGCCTTTGGCCCAGGGCGTGATCCTGGAGACCTGGGATCGAATCCCACGTCGGGCTCCCTGCATGGAGCCTGCTTCTCCCTCTGCCTGTGTCTCTGTCTCTCTCTCTCTCTCTCTCTCTGTGACTATCATAAAAAAAAAGAAAAGAAATATGCAGTTTTTTGGTGAAAGAGAAGAGGAGGGGACAGACACACATGCAGATAGAAATTCAGCTGAATGCAAGAGCACTACATTCCCACCTCTCACTCACTCCACCGAGAGTGGGGTCAGGGATAGCTTTCGGAGACGTGTTGCATTTGAGTTATATTATTTTTTTTAAAAGATTTTACTTATGTACTTGACAGAGAGAGAGTGAGAGAACATGGGCATGCACAAGGAGGGGGAGCCGCGGGCAGAGGGAGAGGGAGATGTGGGACCAGATGTGGGACCAGATCCCAGGATCCTGGGATGAGGGAGATGCTCAACGGACCGAGTCACCCAGGTGTCCCCCAGGTTACATTATTAAGAACGGATAGAGTTTAACCCAGAGAAGGGGAGAGAAGGGACTCCAAGCAATAAGTCAGGCATCAGTAAAGGCAAAGTCATCTGAGAGACTGTGAAATCCTGGGAACTGCTGGACCTAAGAGAAATCGAAGATGTCTTGTATGATAACAGGCTTCAAGTCCTGCGAGGGCAGGGCCAGTGTCCTTCATCCAGGAAGTGCCAGGCACATAATAACTATCAGACATACTGATAACTGAACGAGTGGGCAAATGAATAATCTGATGATTTAAAGAGAAATGGTGGGTAAGCATCACAGACGAGTTCCCTAATAAATAGACTTGGAGATAGATCTCTTGAGGAATTTGTATAGGGGAGGTCTCTTCCAGTGATGTCTGCGGGGAGTCAGGTCAATACTGGGCAGAAGGAGGCCTTGGGCTGTGATGCCTTCACAGACTCCACTGGACAATCTACAGCGGGGATGGTCACTGAGCAAACGGGGCCTGACCTTTAGACTCGGATACTGACCAGTTATTGGATGTAGGAACCCCTCTGAGAATGGAGCCTTGGCCTTTACCAGGCAGCTCTCTTCAGCTGGATGATCATCAGCCCTGAGATGTCAACAATCAACACTCAAGCAGCATGGGGGAAGAGTGTTCCCAACCTGAAGGGCATGGAGGTGGAGGCGGGTCTGGGCAGCAGAGCTCCCTGTTTACTGAAATAGAATAGAGCTTTTGCAAGATTGTGCCAATCAAGACACTTTTAAGGATATTAAATTATGGTCCCTGTACAGAGTAATAATGTTTGTTGAGAAGTGGATAGTCCTGTAAAATTGAAATTTCTACTCAGAAGGATGATTCAGAGGTTTTACAAAATCTACCGTTAAGAAAAAAAAAAAAAAAAGCAAGCAAGAAAAAAAGCACCTAATGTTGGTTATGTAATACACATTCCACGTTCCACCAGACACTGGGAACAGTATCAAGGAGAAAAAAAAAAAAGACTCATCCTCACAAATACCTCATCAACTAGCTGGTGAAGATGAACACAGGGAAGTACAATATTTGTAGCTATTGGAGTATCGTGTGGGATGGAGAAGAACTGGAAGAAAAATCTTCCAGGTAAGAGGAAGAAAGTGAAGGGAATAAATTTTAGGAGCAGGGATGATTGAAAAAAAAAATCAGTCACCGAGCTAGTTTTGAGGAGGGAAGCTGGAGCCCAGAATTCAGCAGTCATCTGAACGCCAGGATGGGGAATGTTGGCTTATCCTGTAGGAAACAGAGACGGTATTTCAGTTAGAGATCAGACCCGTGCCGAAGGGCCTCCCCTCTATTCGCGCCCCTGGATCTGATTGGAGGCAGAGACGTTGGGGGTTCGGCACTGGGCCCAGCTCTGAGGCTACAGCAGTAGGGCAGGTACGGGTGATAAACCATTAACAATCAATATGGATCTCAACGCTCACTTTCTAGTTTTTATTCTTGCACTAATTTTCCATATGGTGTTCAAATGATGGTAGACTGGCTGAGAGGTAAATGGAACTCTTCTTGCAGCATTTCCTTAAGTCTCAGATTAGTTCAGAAGAACTTAAAGAAAAAAAAAAAAAAGACTGAATCGCAAGAAACAGACTCAGGAGTTACCGAGAGCTCATAGTTCAGAGACTGAAGAGAAAGGGTGAACTCGTCCATGCAGATGACCGTGAAACAACGGCTTTGCTTTATTGACTTGCCTCGCATGTTATTTATTTATTTTTTTTAGGAGAAATATTTCCCCCTCATTATGGAATGACACATCGTCAGAAAAATAAAGTCAGCCTTCTCTTGTAGCCACCGTCTAGGTACCGGAAACAAAAAGGTGAACAAGGAGTTAGAAATTTCTATCATCACTAAAATTACCCACTAGTGGGTGACTCTGAAATTGAGAAACACCTTCACAGAGAAAAAAAAAAAAGAAATCAGATTTCTGAGCAATGATAGACTCGCTGCATGTGTGTGTGCTGCGGGCGCGTTTGGGCAGAGTGATGTGCGGGTCGCGGTTCTGCAGATGGGATGCCTCCAGCCTGTGCTGAAGGAGTTACCCGTTTAACCTGCTCTAGCCTCAAACTTTTTTTTTTTTTATGATAGTCACAGAGAGAGAGAGAGAGAGAGAGAGGCAGAGACACAGGCAGAGGGAGAAGCAGGCTCCATACACCGGGAGCCCGACGTGGGATTCAATCCCGGGTCTCCAGGATCGCGCCCTGGGCCAAAGGCAGGCGCCAAACCGCTGCGCCACCCAGGGATCCCCTAGCCTCAAACTTCTAATCTACTATATATATCGGGATTATTTTGAGGGTTACACCAAATAATATACGTAGAGGCCTAGCACACAAATGGCCACACGCTAAGCCCCTGGGTACCAACTGTGCCTACATTTTGGAATCTAGCTCGAAAAACACTCAGGTCTTTGGGGCGCCTTTCAGATCTACAGCACGGCAGCACGGGGATGGTGGCACAGAGATGTCTTCTCAGACAACTCTTAGGCAAAGCCATAGTTCAGAATGACCACATGGGTAACGCACATTTTTAAGACGTCACTTCACCCTTCTCCAAAGAAACATTCATTTCTATCATAATTACTTTGAAGATGTATTTCTATATCAAAATATATATTTTTAAATCATTCATACCACATAAACCCCATGGAGATCATTTCTCCTTAAATGGAAGCTGGAGATGCTTCCTGGGAAGTTTACTATTTAAACTACTAAGGCAGAGGATGATCCTATTATCAACGTGTACTGTAACTTGATGTTATCTTATTGTTCTATCACGTTACCAATCACTGAGGCAGGAGTAAAGGGCCAGATTTCCAACACTCCCAGGCTCTGTGATTCAGGGTTTTTTTTTACACATCCAAAGACAACTGCTTCTCCTTTGCACACCTCAAAGTTCTGTGTAAGAATTAAATGAGATGATGCTATTAACTAGAGATGAGTCGACTAAGAAGATATGCCTTGAGTCATACTATCTTAAACCAGGGAACGTGTATTATTTTTTTAAGAGTTTATTTATCTATTACTTATGGCGGGGGGCGGGGGAAGCAGAGGGAGAGGTGCAAGCAGACACCACACTGAGGGCAGAACCCAACATGGGGCTCGATCCCACCCATGACCCTGATCATGACCCGAGCCAAGATCAAGAGTCGGATGCTCAACTGACTGTGCCTCCCAGGCAAGGTCCTGGGACACTTGGCTTCCTAGCTGTCTTCAGCTTCTCTCAGTCCTGTGTCCTTGGCCAAAGCAACAAAACTTTTCTAAGCTTTGGTTTGTTTCTTAATCTGTAAAAAGGAAGCTGGCGGTAACTGCTGCCTCCCAAGGCTGACTGAGATAATTGAATGTCATAAGTCATGCAAAGAGTAATGAAGAGTTATTGACCATGGACCTTTCCGAGAGCCTACCTACTGTCGCTGTTACCCCACGGACACGTGTGTGTACACGAGGGACTGAATAACAACCAGAGTCTGATCATTTTAAGTGGAGGTGGATGGTGTAGTTTTGCCTAATTACTTTCATCGTGGTGGATTTCCTTAAATTTGAGGGGGAAACACAAAAAGATGTTCCCAAATGTAATAATACGTTCGTGTCCTTAATAAGAAAGTCAATCAGAAAACACACACACACACACACACACACACACACACACACACACAAGCTCACTTTCTCCCATCCAGGCCATCTCAACTGGATGGTACACAACGGCGGTGGGCTCGGAGAGAAAACGTGCCTCCAGGCAGCCAGCACGAGGCCAGGCTCCGAGCGCCCCATCAGCGCAAGTGTCTCGACGGCAGCTGAAGGGGCGGCATTCCGATGAAGGCCAGGTGTCTCAGCCCACGCGAGTCCCACCCTCTGGCCAAGGTGGACTGACGAACCCCGCTGGGCCACGCAGCCCGGCGAAGGGGGCTTTTACCCGCATCCTCACCCGTCGTATCTCTGCCCGATGCCCGGCTTCCTGGGAAACCCGCATCCTTCACCCTTCAGGCTTCTGGAAATGAAAAGGCAACACTCCTTCCCGTCAAGGATAATATTTCTCCTAATAGTGATTCAAGACTGTTGATGCACCTGTACGCTGGAAGAGATGCGTGGAGAGGTTTTGTGGATGCATTTGTCAAGTGATTACCCAGAGGGGGGAAAATGGATGCTTTGAGGTTAATCTTGCAGCAGAAAAGATTGCTAGGCAAGCCGCGGTGTAGGCTTCTCCGTGGAAATGCATGCAGAATGCAGACCACAGAGGCAAATTGAACAGTGTAAACCTTGCAGGATAATGTTCCTTCAAAGCGGCAAGTGTTGGTGTGTGATAAATAGGACCCTGCGTAATACCCAGGAAATATAACAACAGGATTCTCTGTTTGTGTTTTCATTTGGAACTGTTTTTGTCCCTTTGTCGAGGATACAAGAGACTCATTTAGCCAGTGACTATAAATTTGACACTGTGCCATTTCTCCAAGAAAGCCCCTATTATGATCCAACTTGATGCTGATCCTAATTATAATAATATAGCTGTTGTATTTCCAGCTGTTGTCAACAAAAATGATCCCTGTCACCACAATGCATCCTGCTAGTATCAATTCAAGTACGACGACGTCAATTCCAAGGTGAATTCTGGTTTTAATAATAAGCCCATTTTTCTGCATTTAGCTTCTTGGGTAAGTGAGACTTGCCAATGCGCGCTTGGATTTTAATTAATATAGGGCTCATGGTATCCTTTGCCTCCTGGCACACCTGAAGGTTCCCTCCCATTAACAGCAGGACCCACACATCTTCCCCCTGTAATGACAGCCAACACTACAAGCAAAATTAACCATCAAAAATTTTACACTGTCAGGTTAGAGGTTCCAGTTTGCTGACAAACTAAGATGAAAGGCCTTCGGGAAAATAAGATGTTGGGTCTGGGTAGTGCAGCTCCGTTAGCTAGACTATACTTTTTTATGAGCAAGTCAGCACACCAATTCTGCACATTATTCAGAAAGAAAAATGCTGGTGCTGACACCCTGAGCAGGAAAACAAAGGTTTGGTGCAGCGTGAAAATGTGCACACTGGAAAAGCTAAGACTCTTATGACGAGAGCAACACAAACCCCATTTGCAAAGAGTCATTTGCAATACGTTTTCGGAGAATAAGCGTTCTGTTAGCAGCTGAGAAAATAAAGCAGCAGAACCTTTGCAATAGCTGGAATTCAGAAGGCATATGTTCTTGGCCTCCTGCTATCATCTTCAAACTTCCGATCTGACCTGCCGGCTACCCTGGTCCGAGTTCGCTGTGCACCGTCTGCGGACAGAGTGTCTGGCATTATCATCTGAAGATGTCTCAGTTAAGCATTCACACATTCCAAAGACCGTCGCCCGACCAGGCCACAGCAGCGATGCAGCGGGCATTCGTTAATCTAATGAAACGAAGCCCTGGGCCCATCTTCGCTCATCCTCCTTGCTCGCTCCCCCAGTACTAGGCGATGCAGGAGGTAGTGGGGCCCAGGTGTTGCCATGGCAACCTTTTTTGGTTGTCGCTGAATAGCAGAGCAACGGTTTCTCAAGGCCTCTGGGTAACTTGTTGACGTTTAAATCATCGCTTACTAGAAGCTACGGCGTCCGGCCCCGGATGTTTTTCGCCGTGTCACACGCCAAATCCATTGGTTTTTACTTTCCATGGAAACGTGCTCTGGGATACCCCCGTCCATGACTGGCGGGCCACTTCTAGAGGGTGGTCGTTGGTTTGTTTTGTCCCCCCACCTCCACCCCCGTAACACGAGGACACAGACCTGATATGCTTATGGGAAAGCAGACGATAAATGCACTTCCCTTTGCATCCCTCCAAGTGACACCGGAGTCAGTACTTTCTCCTGGAAGGGCCTCGAGCGAATCCTCCCAGTGCAACGATGGCCTAAATCCTTACCAGTATTTTTTTTTTCCCCTCAGTTTTGCTGTTTAATTATCGAAGACACATGCCAGATAGCCAAACCTCCAAGGGACGCCTTAGAGGATCTTTGGAGGATGAGGAGGATTAAACGTGGATCAGTAAAATTCATGGCTTGCTTTTTTAACCCTACCTATGGAGTATTCTTTCTCAAGCAAGCTCTGAGGGGAAAGAGTGAAATGTTCCATCTATAAGCAGAAAGGCAGGATTTTACCTCCTTCTAAGAATTTCTGCTCTGAACAACCATCGGTTCACTAGGGAAGTTACGGTCAGGGTGATAATAGAAGATCAGACCCTTCTCCTTTTTTTGGCGATCAATCCTGCAATTCATAAAAGCCAATTAGACAGGAGGCAAAGGCAGCACGTGCCTGCCATTTCACTTCAGAAACTGGTCTTTGAGACACACACCTCACAAGGAAATCCTAAACCACCACGTCCCCCTCCATCATCTTCTGCAAAGGCCCAACCATCGCTCACTGGGTGTTCTTCTCGCGCGCCAGCTCTCAGCCTGTAGTACGACGTGGCTGCCAAACTCTACATGCTCCAAATTGAATTTATTATGGGAACCGGGACAGATTCTTAACTGCAGTCAGGCGGATGGACAGCACCGAAATGCACCCTGTCATTTCTCTGGCTCTATGAGTTGGGACATAAACCGGGGAAATAAAATCCCGTTTCCATATTTCATTCTGGAGCATTCAGAGGTATAAACAGTCTTGTGACTTAATGAAACGCCCATCCACACTTGACATCGTGTTTATAAAACGAGCCCGAAACTTTCTGGAACAATTAAAACACTTCAGAAAACGCGTTCGAGCACACAGATGTCTTCCATTCACCCATGCATCATCCCAGCGAACATCTGTAATGCGCACTGGGTGAGAGAAGTGAAAGATACTGTATGAAAATGTGTGACTGTAAAACCTCAGCCATGTTTACTATGCACCAGAGGAAAGTACCTTCTGTATTTCCCACAAACAGCGCCAGTACGGTGGCCTACCCACTGCTTTTGCAAACAGATAATGAGGACGATTGGAGGCCTGGTTGTGAAAACTAATAAGCTGTCTGTGTGATAGTTCCGTGTGCATGACTAAACCCTTTCAGAATCAGAATGATTCTTATCATACAATGGGACCCAAAAAAGTGTATTTTCTTTTCTTAGGCTGCCTATTGCCAGCAATCAAGCCTTTGCTGATCCGTTACCTATGGAATGAAATCCTATAAATACCTAAGAAGTGAACTAGCATCATTTATGCTCTAGACTGGCAGCTACTTCCATCCTGACCTTGCAAAATTATGCTACCAGTGGCTCTGCAGGTGCCTTCTACAGTGTGTCAGGATTGCAGGGGGTGGAAGCTTCCTTCACTGTATTTTATCACACGAACTCCTTCGTTCACTCACACAAAGGCCATCTGCGTCGTAGGCACTGTGTGCTGAGCTCTAAGTCAGGTGTGGAAGGTACAGGGATGTGCAGCACTCAGAGCTTCTGTACCAAGAGCGTCGGAAGTTTATTGCAGCACTGTTTTCACATGGCTTCACCGTCCTACAGGAAACTGCAAATCTCTGTTAAATTTGTTTCTAGAAGTCACCGGCATGGTGTAGTAGAAAACAGGTATGTGCTCTACCTAAGACGTCAGAGGTTTAATTCACATCCTCTTATTATTAGACTGAGATAATACTCTTCACTAATGACTCGTCACTGCTACACAGCAAGGATTTTCTTTTTTATTCTTTACATCTACGAGACTCAGTTTCCTAAGTAAGAAATGGGAATATTACCCACATCCTATTCTTACTCTGCTCCCCATGGATAAACAGTCGGTATTCCTTGGGTGCGGGGACATTGCATTGAGCTGCGCCCCTGGCTCTCTATGGCATGCGACTTTATGTATGTTTGATGAAGGATGAATTTGAGCTTGAGAGGCATGAGAATAAAATTATAACCACTCCAGTGGCTGTTCATTTTTTATTCTTTTAGAATGAGCTCAATTCCCTAGTTAAAAGCCAGGACTTTTAAAAATGGCAGGTAGTGTGACTACAACCCCTTCCTTTCCACCCCCCTCCACCTTTGCTTACATACAACTGACCAAAAAATCATAATATATACATAGAATGGCCTACAACTTGATGGTTTGATATATGGACACATTGTGAAATGATTACCGCGATCAAATTAATTAATATATTCCTCACCTCACATGGTTACTTTTTCCCCTCCCTAACTGAGAGACAAAATGAGTAAATCTCTTACCAAATTTCATACCTGGCCAAGTGAAAAACCACTGAGCCATTGAGCTAATGGGAAGTCAAAGTCTTAGACAAAAAAAAAAAAAAAAAAAAAAAAAAAAAAAAAAAAAGGCTTAATTAGGCAATCATTAGAATCATTAGAGACCTTTGATTTCAAGAAGATTTTTTTTTAAAAAAAGCATTCACTAACTCACACAAAATATGCCATCCCATATGTGCCACCATCCATGATGTCTGTAGCTAAAATAGAGGAAAGTTCGGGTATCTCCTATTTGGGCACTTAATTATTACAGTATATTTGTACTGAGCTTCTATTATGTGCCAAGCCTTCTTATTAGGCACCTATGAGAATTTACAGTTTCAAGATTCTTGCTTTTTTTTAAAGATTTTATTTATTTATTCATGAGAGACACAGAGAGAAGCAGAGACACAGGCAGAGGGAGAAGCAGGCCCCATGCCAGGAGCCTGATGTGGGACCCGATCCCGGGTCTCCAGGATCACGCCCTGAGCTGAAGGCAGACGCTCAACCGCTGAGCCCCCCCGGGTGCCCTAGATTCTTGCTTTCCTAAAGGGCAGACAAGGGGAAGGCTAGAAAATGACATGACGAATGACAAATGATGTGATAAGTGTTGGATGTAGGGGAAAGAACCGGTAGTGAGTAACCCGGGAAGGGCAGCTAAACCGAGAAAGCACGGGATCCCTGGGTGGCGCAGCGGTTTAGCGCCTGCCTTTGGCCCAGGGCGCGATCCTGGAGACCCGGGATCGAGTCCCACGTCAGGCTCCCGGTGCATGGAGCCTGCTTCTCCCTCTGCCTGTGTCTCTGCCTCTCTCTCTCTCTGTGACTATCATAAATAAATAAAAAAAATTTATAAAAAAAAAAAAATAAAAAAAAAATAAACCGAGAAAGCAAGTTTTCGGGGAGAAGAGAGCATTGATACGGAGATGACAGTTAAGAACCAGGATGATCTGGAGTCAAAGTTCAGAGGCAGGGTTGCAAATCAGGAAACCCCCAGCCCTCAGGAAGGAGGTTGGTAAGTTTGGAGCTTATCTCAGGAAAACAGAACATTAGAAAAGGGATTATACATTCTTTTACACCAAAGGTTTCTAATCTTCCTAATCTTCCCCATGACTTTTTTTCCCCCCACACACTTGCTCAAGCAAGTACATTCCTAGGATTCCCTAACACATCTGCCTAACTCGTTCACATCCAGGTTCAAGAATTAGCTGTCTCTAAGCTGAATTGTCCTCTCTTCTCAACGCTGAAAACACTTTATTTGACTGTCTCTGGGGGCTTCTTTTCCTTTCATATATAAATTGCAGAGGGTACAGATTTTTTCCCTGCAGACTGAAAGTTTCTGGAAAATAATATTTTTTTTCTTATTCCCTCAACTTTCCCATCTAATCCTCCTCTCTAGAATTAACCCATTCCTCTGTAATGTGGCCTCACCCTTTATTTATATCATAGGCAAGCCTCCGCATTATCCTAGTGGTACAAGTGCTAAGAACAGTGCCTGGTATAAAATATTTATTCTTCTAATCTTTGTAACAAGCTTTTGAACATCTGTTAAGATCATCTCCATTCAAACAGAAAGGGATAAAACTAATATCCAAAACCGGTTATACCTTCATAACTGCTATACTGCTTCTGATTTTAGATCTTCAAGTGCAGAGAACATAGCCTAATATTTTTATTTTTCTCACCAGCATCTCAGAAAGTGATATAAATATTTGTCAAATAGATAAATGACTAATTGAATGAACGGTTGTTTTCTTTAGGAAGACATATTCAAAGATTATGAGTAGGTTGATCCGTTGATATTCTGATTTGTTGTTTTCACTGTTTTATCTTATTTTCATATTTTAAATATATTAGAAAATAAACAGTAGGGATTTTTCCTCTTCTTAGGAGGCGAGTCTTGATCTTGTCTTCCTAGGACGGGCTCACTTCTGTGGCTGTAAACCAAAGCCAATATGATATCAAACCCTTATATGAGCTCATGAAAACTTCCTGTAGAAGAACTGATGGCCTTTAGACTTGACTTCAGGGGTGCAAAGGTGGAAATAGGAGGAGGTAAGATCCCTCCGAGGGACTAGGAAGAAGGGCAATGATGTTAAGTTCCATGGATGTCAAAATGAAGCCTCTTTAGGTTCAACAACCCTGCATAGAGGAAGGCTGCGGTCAGACCCATGAAGGCTAATCTGTTAGAGTCCAGGTCTGGAAATCAGACCTCACAGACTAGCTTAACCTGGAGTAAATGAGTAGCCTCAAAGCTACCTTCCAGGCAGGACAAGCGTAGTCCTAGCAGAGAACTGGACTAGGAGATTTGACTCAATCAAGCATGAATCAACGAAATCATCTGACAGTAAAGTGCAGTAGCAGTGGACAGGGATGGGTGATGGGCAAGAGGACACTATGGCATCAGATGAAAAAAAGGCTAACCTCACCTTCCCTGCTGATGGAGCTTGAAGTCTGATAAGGCCTTTCTCTCTTATAAGTAAATCTTCCTGGATTTGCCTATGATTCACAAAGAAAAACAAGGACTTTCTGCCTATCTTACCAGAATGTGTTTAAGGAAATTCTACTTAAACTAGAGAAAATGAATAAAGAAAGCATGTCTTGAACCTTAGCTACTCATCGCTTGCTGTTCCACTACCATTAAGTAGAGAAGTTCTTCAATCCTTACTGGGGTAGAAATCAGCAACAGGGCACTAGGGACTGCATCTTTGTGTTCCTCCCAAATGTCTATGTTGAAATCCTAAACCCCAGAGGCACACTATTAGGAGATGGGACTTTTGGGAGGTAATAAGGTCTTGAGGGTGGCCCTTCATAATGTGATTAGTGTCCTTACAAGAGGCAAAAGAGCTTGCTCCTCTCTCTCTCCTCTCCACTATGTGAAGACATGGCAAGAAGGCAGCCATTTGCAAACTAGGAAGCAGGTTCTCACCAGATCCTGGATCTGCTGGCAGATTTTGGACTTCCCAGACTCCAGAACTACGAGAAATAAATGCTTGCTATTACCCAGTCTGCGGATATCTGTTTTAATTGTCCCAACTGACTATAAAACACAGAATATCACCATCTCTTACTACCAGGGTTCAGGTTTAATTCAAGTCCAGTGCCATCCGACCCAAAACCAACTCTTTTTTTACTGTATTAAAAAGGGGAGGGAGGAGGGAAGCATACAGCATCTTTATTCTGGTACTCGTATATTTTAAATTAAACTTTACTTCTTATAAACATCTTGACTTTCAATCTAAAAGAGTTAGATATCACTGGTCCTATTTTCAAATTCCAGTTGGGACAGAGACAGCATGGCTATTAATTATCTTCAACTATGTGCTACATACTTACTATGCAGTGTCCTTCCCTTGCTCATTTTTAGACTCCAGATATACATATTAAGCTGATATTGCTGCCTCCGAGATACTCAAGAGTGTGAGAAATGACACTCAACAAAGCTAAATGCGTGTACTGGGGCAGACAGCAAGTGAAGAGATACTATTCTAACTTACTCTTCCTCTTTCCTCAAACCCAAAGAACTCAATTCTGAAGTTGCAGCGCCTTAGCATAAATAGTCAAGGTTAGCCATGTGGCTGAAACCTAACCATACAAGCAAGACATTCACATACATATAATCCTTACAAATAACCAGCCTTGGCGAGAAAACTTCACCTTGAGGAAAACTAATCATCAGATTTGAAATCAAGTCAACTCAGGTCAATTCCTAACCCCATCCTTTGTAGCTCTGGTGCCATCAGCTCATTCCTGGATGCAGGAATTCGTGGCTGGCACTTACGAGCCTGTTTTCTTTCCCCTAGCTCATATTAAACGATATATGAGAAAAATAAAGAGACTTTCACAGTGGAACATGAAGACATTAAATGTGATCATGTTAAATAAGCAGACTGTAGCATGGAAACAAAAATACTAGAAGAATGTACTGGGACCTCGACACCTGTAAGCCTGGAGAGAGTTGGGGGTGGGGGGAAATGTACTGAAAAGTCTACCTGCCTTAATTAAAATTTTGGCAAAAACAAAAGAATATGTGAAAGACTAGGCATTGAGTTTACAAAAAAAAAAAATGATTAAGGATCTGCCAACATCTTGAGTGTTTTTCAAATTGAGAGGATGGAAAGAGGAACAAAGAGTGAGAGAGGGTGAGACAGAAACTGATTGATTATGCTTCTAGTCCTGAAGATGTGAAGCTGATTTTGATGCGGACCATACCTTTAAATAGTTCAACAAAAAAGCAGGAGGAAACTGAATTAACTTTTCGTCTTATTCTTCTCTATCTTTTTGTTTGTATCCTTCTCTCTCTCTATTCTCCCTTCCTTAGTTCCTTCTTCTTGCTCTACAGATGTTTATCAGTTGTTGGACACCATCAAACCATGTTTGGCCCTGGGATTTCAAAAACGAATACAGGTTTTCCACAGTCTCTGAGGAGGGCTCGTAGTCTAACAGGAGGGGAGTCATAGAAAGAGACATCGCTGCACAGGCTACAATTCAGCAGTGTGTGCACAGAGGAGACTGGCTCCTAGGGAAAGGTGGAAGACGGACCGGAGGTGTGGAGATGCGACCTCCCCTGACGACATAACATGACAGGCAGGCAGCTCACCTTCAAGGGTACCCTGTGATTTCAGAATTCTAAGCTTACGGAAAGAAATCAACAAGAACATACATGTCTGTGTATAGCCACAGGATTTTTTAAATTCTATCCCCCATTTTTTGCCACTTTAAAGTAAGACCCCTCCCAAAGTTGGGTTTTATTTAAGAAATAAGAAGTCAAGACACAATCACTTATTTGTACAACGGATTTGTACAAACATCAATATTTTCTTAGGTTTGTTTAAATTTTAATCTTGATATCATGCTGAGAAATAGTAGCTTTGCTAGGTGCTCACAAAAGGTAAATGTGAACATCAGCAGATTTGAAAGAGAATTTGGAGAAACATCAAAGAAAATCCCAACTTTGTTTAAAAAAAAAACAACAAGTGAAATGATAAAGTACCTCATTCAATTCAGTTATACTTCCACTCTTCAATTCTTCCTACTTAACATAGTTAAGAATCTTAAGTGGAATGGGAGAAAAGATTGTATACGTTTTCTTACAGCTGTGCCTTTCCAACTCTATTTTACAACATCTATGACTTTTTTTTTCTTTTTAACATTTATACTACCTTTGTGTTTACCCTTTGGGCTAATTTGCAGTTGACCCCAGTAATAGAGCCCTTTTAACCAACATTTTGTGACAGACGTCATTGATTTAGCAGTCCTCCAGAATGCCTTAAAAATCAATGTGTTCAAAGAAGGAACTGGTGGGACTTTATAATATCACATCTCGTTTTTATCACAAATTTCCAATTTACCAAGTTCCTGTCTCATTATTTATACCAGACAGGGCATGCTGATGAGATACACAACCCGTTCTGTCCCTTTTGGCAATCCATTTATAACTGAAGCACAATTAATATCTTTACAGCTGTTCTCCAGGCAGAAAGAAAAATGTGGCAGCAAGGATTTTGTACATGTTTGAGTATAAATGTGTGAAATGAGGAGCACCGGGATATGTCTCAAAACAGCGGACTCTGAGCTTTTCTTGTTTTTAAATTCTCCAGAGAAACATTTTCAAAACTGTTTCATGCAGGATGTACAGCTACCTATAGTAACTCTCCAGATTCTCCAGGAAAATAATTGGGAATCTGGATGGTCATTAAATATAAACTTCACTCATGGCATTCCTTCAAAGGAAAAGCATAACGGGGAAAATCCACAAGTTTCTAGAAAATTCCACATCATTTTAACTACCATTATTTCCCATTCATTGTCAATGGCCTTTTCTTCCAAATATTTGTCTTCTCTTTTAATTAGATACTGATAATTACCTTCAAATATAGAAGAACCACTATATTTTGGCCCAAGAATTTACTTGGATTACCTCATTTAGATTTCACTTAAACCCTAAAACTTAGATTTAAATCACTTCTAGCTTCCTGAAAAAGAATAGGAATAAATAGATACCCAATAAATGTTTATTTTCAATTCATTCATCTGCTCAATTACAGATAATTGATTCATAATTATAATAGCAAGTACTCCAGTAATTAGTACAGTACAGTAAACAAAACAAATGATTGATATATAGATAGGGAGGGAGATAGAAAATTGATAAATAAATGCATAAATGTAGATAGATATATAGTCAAAATATTTGACTTAGTAATTCCACCTCTTTCAAGTTATCTTAGAGAAAGAATCCAAAATACGAGTAAGCTTTTTTTGGCTACATGTTGACAGAACAAATGAATACCTATTTATAAACATTTAGAGGAGCGCCTTGGTGGCTCAGGCAGTCGGTGCCTGACTCTTGATTTTGGCTCAGGTCATGATCTCAGGGTCATTAGATCAAGCCCCACACTGAGCTCTGCACTGGGTGTGGAGCCTGCTTGAGATTTTCTCTCCCTTTCTCTCTACCCCCCCCCCCTTGCTCTCTCACTCAAAACTACATACATACATTTAGAATATCATCAGTAATAGTTATAAGAACAAACCTTAAAATAGTCCAAAAAAAAAAAAAAAGAAAAGAAAATGAAAAGCTAAAGCTAAAGTAGGATATACAATATGAAAATAACCAAAGAAAAATATTATTGAAAGAAAAAAAAAAGCAAAAGAAGAAAGGAAAGGAGAGGAGAGGAAAGTATAGAAGAAAAGAAGATAAGAAAAGAGAAAAGAAAAGAAACTAAAGTGTTTAGGTCTCTACCATGGGTTTCCATAACCAACTACAATCAGAAGCTGACTGACTGGCAGCAAAGGGCATGTACTGTGCACTACTGTCCGGGGCTGCACACCGTGTCCTAGGCTATGCCTTACGTGCTGTGTACTGCACACTACGTAACACGTACTACATTATTCTTACAGGATCAAAAAAAAAAAAAATCACCCAGAACTTAGCAGCTGTTTGAGAATCCCAATGTGGAGACACTCACTAGACATATTTTGAAACTATCAAACCAAGCACTGTATGTCAGAAAACATAAACGTATCTAGTTTGAGAAGAGCTCTGCTCTGGGTGAATGATTCCTTCACCAGGACCAGAATCTCTAGATAAGTGGTGTTTAAAATGCAGATGGATCCCTAGGTTCTACCCCTTGGGAAACCAATTCTGAATCAGAGAATCAGAGGAGGGAGCAAGGAATTCACTCCACCACATGCTGGCCCCTGGAAAAAAAAAAAAAAAAAAAAGCTATTTGTGAGTTAGGAAGAGGAAGGGGTGCTAAAACCCTTTTAAAAGTTATATGTTATTTCAAGTTTTTAATTACAAAAGTAATACATGCTCACTGTGGGAAATACAGCTTTTTTTAGCAGGTAACTCAAAGAAACACCTGAGAAGCCACAGACACACGAAGGCTGGGCTTTTAGTACTGTGCAGAAAGTGTTAAGAAGTTAATTAGCACCTGCATTCTAAAGAGCAGTGAGTACAATGTAGGACGGATAGGGGGTCAAACCCTGTGAACAGCATCCAGGGGAGCCCAGCAAATTGCAAGAGATAACAGCTTACGCTTTACTTTGGTAAATATTTAAACCTATATATTGTAATTTTTTTTTTCCTGCAGTACGAAGGCATCAGACGGTTCTAATTCTCTCTCTATGAATATGTGTTTTTATTAACGGAAGTCAATGATGAATACAGTTGCTGATATAGAAATAATAAAAAAGAGTAGTCATTTAGACAATTGTAAGCGTCCACTAGACTCTTAATTTACACAAAGAAGCCTGAAGGAGGCTGGATTCTTCAGCCGACCTTTACTGCATATCCCCCAGGCAGGCATTGTCTCTAGAAGGAATAAAAACCTCTATAGCGGCGTCTTCCAAACCCTGTCGTGAAGTGCACTATGAACTGGTTCATGTGAAATCCTCAGGTCCCCCCCACACAGAATTTCACATGGAATAGCACACCTCGACTTGCCTATTAACTGTCATTACATAGCTGTGGGGCACACAGCAAGTTCTCAGTGCATTTACTGTAGCTGATAAAGAATATCAAATATCGTCTTGAACCAGTATGACAGGCCCAACTTAGGATATTGTCCCCCAGTGAAGTGGTTCTATCATCGTCCTTAATTTTCCTCTTGAAGCAACTGGACACAAGAGAGGTTAAAATAAAAGAAGCCTTGCTTAAGACCACACAGATCGTTGAGCCTCTTTTTTTTTTTTTTTTTTTTTGCCAGACCTGATGCCAGAACCTAAGGATACAGATTAGATAAATAGGCACAGTCCTTGCCCCATGGAACCTCTGATTTTACCGTGTTTGCGTGGACATGCTTGAAAAGCCCTGGCAAGGTAGGGAGTCAGGTTGGGTGACAGCTTTCATAGGTAGAAGCAGACAATCGCAAGCTTGGAACAACGCCGAGTTTTTGTGTTTTTCTCAGAATATGTCATGCTGTTGCTGCGCTTCATTCCCTAATATATCAACATATTTCTTTAAAATATGCAGTAGCCTTGCAAATGTTCCGGTAACACCTCAGAAAGATGTGTCACACCTCTCTACTTTGCGTTCAGAATCTCCTGGCACACTCACCATGGGCTCCAAGTAGAGACACATGCCATGATAGCCACCCACCAAGCACGCGGTTTTCAAGTGTGGTCTCCAGGCCCGCAGCATTAGCCTCCTCCAGAACCTGTTAGACGTGTACGTTTCTAGCTTTATTCGAAATCTACTGAACCACAGACTCTGAGGGTGAAGCTGTGACACTATTTTAACCAGCGCCCCAGGTCCTTCATCATGATGCACACTCAGATGATGGAACCCATATTAGAGATTAATAGCGGTCCTATTACATCAGATCAACATCGGCGTCTATGAGTCAGAAAAGAAACCCCTCATATAACGTGCTCATAATGCTTTAGCTTCTTTTGACCACCCCACTACCTTCGGAGTAAAGTAAGACAATTCTGAAGCTTCTGATTTTATAGAAAATTAGACTGAACAATCCCCCTAACGTCCTTGTGTTCGAAAGTGGTTCGGGAAGTACCGATACCGGGAATACACGTAGGTGTGCTTTTCAATCTTTTCATATGGGATACATTTTTAGTTTAGTGTCAGCAAGGATATAGTAATAAATCCTCCTGTTTTCATCTACTGCTTTCCAGGAATTATGGTATCTTACCACCAAATGGTAGGGTGTCATGATCAGAACGGCTAGATTTTTTTTTTTTAGGATGGCAAGTTAAGAAATAGAGGATGCAGTATAGTTTTCATGTTAATTATACTTTTTTCTACAAAATTAATATAATACAGCTAAGCACAGTCATTAAAATTATATATTTTGTGAAAGTTGTTGAACGAGAATTAAGTAAGAATAAATCTCCAGGCATAATTTCACAAACCCCTTAAGAAATGAAATTGCTTCTCCGAGCTCCCATAGTACATTAAAAGACTTCAGAATCTTGATGACAACTCCCTGGCCCCCATTTATTATAGAAGACACCCACATACCTCGGGGCTTTCGGGTGACTAAGAAATCTAGATATTTTGCTTAGATGACAGTTTTCAAATAGCCTTCAAACCTAGGTCTAAGCGTGCTTGAATCCATCATCAGAGAAATGGCCCCTGCTTGCTTGGGCTCAGCCCATTCCTCTGCACGTGCTTGTGCGGGCAACAAAAGAGGCAACAAGACTATGAGATGTGGACCAGAAAAAAAGAAAAAGAAGAATCCTCTTACAGTATATTCTTACAGTAAAGACGTTCCCCTCTCTCTTCATTAGATGACTACCTGGTGGCCAACCACCAAGAGCAGGTTCACCTCAACTTCCCTTCTGTGTCTGTCCTGTTGCCCCTTCTTTCTCATCCGAGCACTGTCCTAGATTTGGCGGGAAGCACATTGGCATAGATGATCTGTCTCTGGGGGGCTTATAAATAATAAGAGCTGGAACAGACAGACTTAAAGCAAACCGTAAATCTCTGAATCTCTTAGCGCCATTTCACTGTTTGCAAGAAAGATCTGGAAAATGGAGGGGAGCCCTTCGTTGAGAATAGGGTGTATATATACTTACCCGCTTCCCTCACATGACTGTGCTACCCTGGATCAATGCAATGAATCAATGCAATGCAAAGCAATGGGATCCGAAGGGCTCACAACAGCAACACCTGACATGTGAAAGTCTCACACGCACATCAAGGAATCCGCAAAGACAACTGTGACCCGGACTTACATGCACGGCGCCGGTCCCCTTACATCTGAGCCTCGATCTCCGCCACCAGCACAGTGGGCCGTTTCAGCTCCCCTTCCACTACATTGATAAAATCCGCAGAAATCAAACACAATTACTTTAAGCGCCATCATAAAGAAGTAATGTCATCATCTCAGAACAAGACTAGCCCGTACAGCATAATACGGTTGGAACTGGCAAACTCACGAAGAAGTAAAAGGGGGCAATGTGGGATTCTTAAAACAGAGGCTTCCTCAGCGTTTGCTGAAACTCAATGCTTTGGAACTCGGACTGCCTCGAATTAGAGCCCACAATATAAATAATTTCTCACCCCCATTTTTGCCAAGATAATACAAAATTAATGATCTCCCATGTTCCTATGAAGACTTTAGAATCTGCACATATTTTACTATGTGCGTATGTACGGAGAGTAGACTGCACTAGACAGCAAAGAGAATTCCCTTCAGGATAGAATTTATATTTCAGAGTAGAGAGAGACTGTGAGTCAAGCCAGCTATTTTTGTTGCTGTTCCAGACTCTACGCATTTTTCTCTTTGATTTGGAAAGAAAGCAGCCTTTTCCCTCCAACTTACACAGTATATATCACACAAATCCACACACAAACACACACGCTGGAACATATAGAGAGAGTGAAGGGTGAGGGAATGTGTGTGCCTGAGACAAAGAGAGAGAGAGACAGTGCAGGAGGGGAGGAGGGAAGGGGGAGGAAGAGAAGGTGTGCAGAAAAAGGAAAATATTAGAGATGTTAGCTTCCTTCAAGGATTAAGAGAACATTCTTTTTAGAAACTGCATTAACCTACAGTTCATAAACGGTAAGTTAAAAACTAAGAAGAAGGAGGGTTACAATGAAGTTTTTCTTCATCGCAATTAAAAAATAATAATAATAATAATAATCGCAAACAGAAACACAGATCAGTGCTTGCTGCGTACAAACCACTCATGGAAATGTCATGCCAAAGTGTGTGAGCAACGATCTGGCCTTCACGGAGCTGAGCACCTAGTCAGATGTTAGAAGAATTTGGATCTTCCTTTGAAGATCTCTTTACATGTATTAGTGAAAGATGGAGGACTGAGTATTCAGTTTCATTTTCTATTCCTAGAAAGAGCATCCCGAAAAACATGCTCAAGGAGTACCCTGAATAATTTTGCCCAAATAGAAGAAACACTTTGGGCTTCCTCACCTGGATTTAGGTATTTCAGTATAACTGCAAAGGCCTTAGTGTGGGAACGATGGGATGTGAGTGAAACCACACCTACCTTAAAAGCAGCTGTGATTTTCATAATTAAATATATATATATATTTAACATACAGCAATGTACTATATTGTACTATATACAATATATATGTACAATTGTATATATATTGTACTATATATAGTACAATAGTGTACTATATATAAATATCTATAAATATTTATAAATTTATATTTTATTTATACATTTTAATTTTTATATTTTATTCATATTTATAGTTATATTTTATCTATATATTTTAATTTTTATATTTTATTTATACTTATATTTTATTTATATATTTTAATTTTTATATTTTATTTATAAATATATTCATATATTTTTATATAAAATATATAGTATTTTATATAATATATAATATTTATAAGATATATATAAAAATATTTATAGAATATATAAATATTCAGTTATATTTATATAAATACATATTTATAAATATTTATTTATATATTTAACATACAATGTACTCCATCGGGATGCAGAGAATCATGTTTTAGTTAAAGTGTTGGTGGTACAACTGGTAAGAACACAGCCCCAGATTCACTGCATATTTGCTGAAAGACTCTTAGCCAATTGCTGTATTGTCTTGATCAAAATAAATAAATAAATAAATAAACCTCAAAGATCAGTGTGCGCATCAAATCATGGGAAACTGCCTCGTGTAGTGTTGTTCTCCGGGACTAGTAATGATAATGCTGTTGATAATGAGGATGTCAATAGCACAGATTTACTGGGCACCTACTGTGTTTAAGACACTAGCCCAGGAATTCTATGGGTGACATTTTTATTTCTTAACGCACACTTACTGAAGGTCTACCAAGTGTCATTGCAACATATATGTCAGTTTTCTAAATAACGGTAGAAGAACATCATTTTAAAAATCACAAACTGGACGTGCAGCGAAGGGAATCAATATATCCAAATGTGCGTGTTTGGCGAGTGGCCTCGAGATCCAGGATTTCCTCTCCAGAGTCCACATGTTTCCCACTGCCCCACTGGAGTCTCCATTTAGCATCTCATGTTACACATTAAATCCTACTTAATAAGAGGCTAAGTTGCCACCTGCAGTTTCCGATCCCTTACACGTGGGTAAGGTTAATGTATTCACCTCCATGTTCTGCCTAAGTTCCTAAAGCCACAGAAAACTAAAAGACGATACAGTGAATCTTATATTTCATTGTCTAAATCCTACACAAATGAGTTTCCTTGAAAGGAGACTATCACATTGTTCTTCCCCAGCTTTCCACAATACCTTTGCCTGTGATGACCAAAAATCAAAAGTAATAAAGAGGAGCGCCTGGGTGGCTCAGTCGGTTAAGCATTTAATTTCTGGTTTTGGCTCAGGTCATGACCTCAAGGTTGTGAGATTGAGCCCGACCTCAGGCTCCACACTGAGCAAGACATCTGCTTGGATTTCCTCCCTCACTCTCTGCCCCACACCCTTCCCCCACATACGTGCATCTCTATCTCCCTGTCTCTAAAATAAGTAATCTTAAAAAGAGAGAAAAAAAATAGGGAAGCCCAGGTGGCTCAGCGGTTGAGCATCTGCCTTTGGCTCAGGATGTGATCCCGGGGTCCAGGATCGAGTCCCGCATCAGGGAGCTCGCTTCTCCCTCTGCCTATGTCTCTGCCTCTCTCTCTGTGTCTCTCATGAATACATAAAGAAAATCTTTTTTAAAAAAGGAAATAAATATAAATCAGCTTTATTTATAATGAGTCATTGAAGGAAAGAATGTTACTGTTTCAGATGAGTTTCTCCTAAATAGGTGGGAGAAATGTGAATATCCAAAGAAAGGCCAACAAGGGAGGCCATGGACATCTCCTTTCTTAAGTGAAGACAGCACTGTCCTCACTTCCATGTCGGTGTAGTTTCTGTGGGAAGAGTGGAGTCGGAGAAGCTCCGGCCTGGTCACCTTTCAAGGCCGCTGCCTGTGAGCCCGAGGGGCAGGACGGGGCCTGCTAACAGTGAGCCCCGGACGCCTCCTGTGTCTCTGCAGCCCGGGGCTGGGGGCCAACCAGCCGGGCCCCCCGCTGCCCTTCTCGGGAGCTGCCCAGCTCCTCCTGCCGCCGCAGGCCCTCTGGCCACCAGCACGCGGCTGCCCTTCAGGCCTCGACCCCCTGCCTGTCCCTCCGACTGCAGCTGACATACTTGGAGGGAACGTCGCTCATCACTCAGTCCCATCTTCCCTTTCCTGGCCCAGGACGGACTGACTTCCTGATTCAGCTGCACAGCAGCCTCGGCAGGCACAGGAAGGCAGCGGGGATGGTCCAGGCACGGCCACCTGCATGGGGCCTGCGACTGGCCAGACACCCAGGACCAGGAGCTGGTTGGTCGGCTCTAAGTGGACCGAGGAAAAGACAGCACGACAGGAAGTCCCTATACACCAAGGAGGAGGCGGTGAGCAACCAGGACTGGGAAGATGAAGAGGCACCTGCTGTCCTGGGCAAGACCCCTGGGACGTGCTGGGGCCCTGAGGCCAGCCCGGGTGGGACACCACAGAGGCCTGCCACAGGGAGACACTGAGTAAAGCACGGTGGCCAGAGGACGCATAGAACTCACAGAACCCTGACAACCAGGAGGGAAGCCAGCGGGGGTTTGGATGACGCATCACGGCTTCTTGGGCCAGGGCGGTGAGAGAAGACACGGCATTTGCGAAGTAGAAGGTGGCCCTTCCTTCTAGTAAGACGGTTACCATCTGCCCACGTTCACTCCTTAGAGGAACGGGACAGCACACGGGGGTGCACGGCAAGGGACTGCCAGGCCCGACACCCTGTTCTAGAGGTGAGCACTCTTGCCCCGGTAGAGCCACGGGGGAGGAGGTAACACGTAGGACCTGGGACTCGTTCTAACCCATATAACAGTAAGCGAAGGTGATGGGAGCAAGTGATGACATGCAACGTGAGACCATAAGGACTATGGTCGGGAGCCCCTTTCCTGCTAACTAGGAGGAGGCCAGCTGCCTACCACCTCAACTCGAGCCACCACATGGGAAGGCCATGCAGGGAGGAAGGGGGCATGGTCACCAGACGGGAGAGACACGGAGACCCTCTGGGACCTGAACACTGCCAGGCACCATGAGGCCTTGGGACTGGGAGTCTTCCCCGGTCGAGCCTCAGATGAGATCTCGGCCCGGCTGACACTTTGATCATAGCTTCATACGGTTCTAGAAGCAGAGAACCTATGGACCTCCCAGGTGGATCCTGACCCACAGGGCATATGAGATAATAAATGAATCTTGTGAAAAGCCATGAGGTTTGTGGCAACACTGTTAACAGAGCAACAAACAACAGATTCATTTAGTTTTGAAGGTACTGGTTGTTAAAAACGCCCCCCAATCACACACATCCACGTCACGTGGGCGGTCTGAGGTATAGGCCTGGAACTCGGCAAAAAGTCCAGAAATCAGATGTTAAAAGTTCTTTTAAAGGGTAGGCAGCATCCTAGAAACACAAGGTAAAAATATGATCTGTGGAAGAGGTAACAGAATGATCTACTATTTGAACAGATGAACTAGCTTAATTCCAAAAATGTACCCCAAACCAAAAAATACGGGGAGGGGGGGACTCAAATTTATGTACACTGATGTTCGGAGAATTCAGAAGGAGCCTGCTGCCTTCGAGGGCCAGGGTGGGTGATCTCTGCAACACACGCTCAGCGCCTCGGAGCCGGGGCCAGCTGACATTTACTGGAATACTGCACGCCAGGCGGAGTATTTTATCCTTTCACATAATTTTCCCTTTTAGATCCCATTTTAAAGAAAAAGAATCTCAGATTCAGAGAGGTAAATTCCCTTCCCCTGGTCACCCAGTGGTTAGGAGAAGATCCTCAATTCAAACACAGTCTGGCTTCAAAGCCTGAGCATTTATCTTTGAACATTTCAAGGAGGCTTACATCAGACACAGGGAAGCAGATTTTTATATTCTCCCTGCAGTCCTAAGCCTAACCTTGAATCCCACGTATCTGAGCGTTCCCCACCCTGCTCAAATTGGCCTTTCCAGTATCAGAAGCTCTGCAGATGTTAAAGAGCGACAGACATACATAAAGAGTCAGGCAAATCTTAAACTTAATCAGGGATATCTTTTCTGTTCAAAGCAGATGCTGTCGAATGTGCCAGAATGTCCATTCTGGTGGGGAACAGGGCAGCTTCAAGCCATCTTTTTCACCATTGCTGATAGCACAGCAATAGCTCATCTTTATCATGACACCTTGAAATATCTTCTGATCGGGTGTGTGGTACTGGATCCTTACGATGTGAAAGCTCCCGCCAAATATTTAAAACAATCACACTCTTTTATTAAAGTCATGCACCTGCTTGGTCACTGGAAACCATGTTAATTGCTTGAATGGGCTGGACTGCTTAAGCCTAGGAATGGAGAAATGATGCTAAAATGTATTCCATTTTATAGGAAGGGATCCTTTAGCAGAGCCCACACAGCCCCACAAGCACAGCCTCTGACCTACTCTCAGGACTTGACTTCTAGGCGGATGATGCTATGGGCCTATTTCTCATCGGCTCCAAAGATCTTCAGAAATGGCTGCAGCTCCTCTGAGTCATAAGGAAACCTGAAAGTGCGATGGATGCCCTGCCGTGCAGACCTTAGGTGTGCAAGATTCCCACTGACACCTCCTGGCAGCTCTGGGTCCTTCTGCTCCATGGTTTCTCCTATGACACCCCTTTCACACCCTCAGCAAGCCTTGGAAGCAGGTTACCTTCCCTGCCAAACTATGTGCCCCTGGAGCCAGGTATGGTTAAGAGAGAGCATCCACTCTGTAGTCCTTGCTTGGCGTCCACCAGAACGCGAGCATGCATCTTGCATACCCTGTTGGTCTCCAACATGGGGCGGGGAGGGGGGATCCAGCAGGGCACTGTGGGTGTACAAGGAATCAGCACCTGGACAGCCACTCCACTGCTCTTTTATACTGACGGCATTCTCTCATTCTATGCTCGTGTGTGTTTAACAGCTTTCTGATATTCACCAATATCCCTTTATATATCAAGGAACAAGAAAGCTTAGAAGTAAAAGCCGAAAAAAAAAAAAAAAAAAAAAGAAGTAAAAGCGTTTGGCAGGCGACAGTGTCTATACGAAAGCCATTGACTTTATATATTTACACAGAGTTCACATTCTGTCTACCTAATATTATGTATATATTTTATTGTATCTATCTAACACTATATTTATCTGGCATTTATCTCCTATTTGTGGCAAGTGATAGTAGTGACAAAGTCCCCTTTTTAAATAATAATTTATATCAATAAATAAAATTAAAATACTTTTCTCTAACATGATAGCCTCCATGGAGGTTAATGTTGTATTTCATACTGAGCAAAAATCCAAGGGGTGGATTTCAAAGGACTAAGGGGAGTTTGGTGCTCTAAGGAAACTACCGGGGATTTGCAACATGGCCTGCTGACTCCAGAGAATGAATCTCTACCACTGGGTCTTTATATCTGCACACAGAGTTTTGATTCCTGTGACTTCACTGTCTATAAATGTAGGTGCTCAATCAATGTTTGTTAAATGTATTTGATGACGACATTAGAGAAAATAGAGAAAGGGGGTATAATTCACAAAAAATAAAAGCAGAATGGCAGGATTGTTTCCCCCTCAATGGCAGGATAAAGGTAGTTTTAAAGATTTTTTTTTTAAGTCAGGTACATGCCCCAAAGGGGGTCAAACCCACTACTCTTAAGATCAAGAGTTGCAGGTTCCACTGACTGAATCAGTCATGAGCCCCTGGGATAAAGGTAGTTTTATTTTATTTTATTTTATTTTATTTTATTTTATTTTATTTTATTTTATTTTATTTTTTTATTTATTTATGATAGAGAGAGAGAGAGAGAGAGAGAGAGAGAGAGGCAGAGACCCAGGCAGAGGGAGAAGCAGGCTCCATGCACCGGGAGCCCGATGTGGGATTCGATCCTGGGTGTCCAGGATCGCGCCCCGGGCCAAAGGCAGGCGCTAAACCGCTGCCTAGCGCCCAGGGATCCCAAAGGTAGTTGTAATAACTAAATTCCTTTTACAAATAAGTAATATTTGTTTCGCGCAGATTAGAGACCCCTTCTGTGTCCATGGATGCAGATTTACCAAACCCATATAAATAATGAATAAATGATATATAATAAATGGATAAATGAATATAAAAATCAATACATTCATTGACTCATTCACATATCTTGTAAATTTGGTAGAACTGGTTTCAAGCCCGACTGGAGTATTGAGAGAAAGAAACCAGACACAAAAGCAAAAACTAGGGTATGATTCCACTTGTCTAGAGTGCGAAAGAGGCAAAATGTGACCATTTTAGAAGTGAGGACACTGGTTACCCTTACGGGAACGGTGGAAGAGAGAAGCCCAAGAATGAATCTTGCAAGGCAAGTACTATTCTGATTTTTTTTTTGGGTGCTTAATTACATGAATCTGTGCAGCTTGTGACCATGTGCTCTTATGACATATGCAGTCTACTGTGTGGATATTCCCTTTTTGATGCGTAATGTAAAAAATATGTACAAGGGACACGAAAAGGCGAGAATGTAGAAAAGCCTGCATAGGAACAAGAATTGTTGTCCATGCCTACGATAATCCTGACTCACCAATGCCCTTAGCGCTCAGTGAAGCAAGGGAGACCAAGCGGGTTTCGCGACACATGGTCTCACTTCCCTTCCTGTGTGGTCCCCCTCAAAGGTGCTGGCCTTGCAGGTACTTGCAGAGCATTTCCTGGAGCAGTGAGACGCCGCAAGAGCCGCTCCTAAGGGGGTTCCTGGTGCTTCTCCTTTCGTTGAATTCTGACATTGTAACTTGTTACATATACATAAATGTGTGAGGATTGTTTAATATTATTTCATTGTCACCTAATGGTATCAGCAGCCCTAATAATTATACAGGAATAACAATACAAAAAAAAAAAAAAAGGATCCTGGGGTGATTATCATTCAGATGATTCTGTCAAGGTGAGAAAAAGGACAATAAAGACATACTCAGGAATGAATTTTGTCCTTTGTTTTCAGTCTTGATCATCCAGCTTTTCTTTAATAGTAATTTTCAAAAGAACAAAGCACAGAAGACTGTAGGTTATCTTACATCCATTAATAGGATCTATGAATATAAATGGATGGAAGAGTGACACTGAGCTTGGCATCAAGAGTCTTTTTTTTTTTTTTTCTTACCGAAGTAAGAATATTCCTTCTCTCACTTTCTCTTTCTTTCCCAGGACAAGGAGATGCATGATCCTCTCTACACATCCTGGGGGAAGGGATGCCTGCCTTCCTTGGGCATGCCTGCCCAATTCTGGTTTAAACATTCCCCAAAATAGAACATTCCAGCTCATTGTTTCTATATGGGCAGCAGTTGGCCAGCTAAAGACAAAACGTCCTCTTTTACTCTTATTATATTATGAAGATAAGTACTACATATTACTCCTACCACGCCTTGTGCTAAAGGACTAAGATCTTTCAAAGAGAAGACACAGGAGGTCTATTCCCTAGGTCCATATAATGAAAAAACTGCATACAATTTGAGTGGTCATAAATATTTCATATATTTATACACCGTTTACATATCTAGGAAGAAAAATGCTTCTATGTGCCCTCTCTAATAGACCAAACTTTCTTCTAATAACTTCTTTTCATAGGTGCTGACAGCACGCAAAGGCCAATTTTCTATTTCTCAAGAGATGGTATTGTTTTTAAGAAATACACCATGCTCCCTCCTGTTCTGGGGGTGTCATGGATGGATGGAT
Source organism: Canis lupus familiaris (assembly GCF_011100685.1). Taxonomy (NCBI): domain Eukaryota; kingdom Metazoa; phylum Chordata; class Mammalia; order Carnivora; family Canidae; genus Canis; species Canis lupus. Next base: position 87,143,489 of record NC_049226.1, on the reverse strand, counting down.
GGAGTATCATGGAAGCCAGAGATGGGAGCTGTTTAAAGCTCAGTATGTTTCTAAAATCAGAGACTAAAAAATCCAAAAAGAAGTTTCCCAGTCTCTCACTTTTTTTTTCCTCGTTGTTACCTGTCTCCTCTCCTTCCCTGCACTGTGAAGTATAGCTTTTCCATTTCTCTACTATATACCGTGAAAAGATGGTGTCTACCTCAGGGTCCACATTCACCCAATTCCATGTTGAGCTACTTGGAAAGAAACTATTTCAATATCTTCTTAGTCTTCATGGCAAATAGCTGGGGTAGAGATTGACTGAATTAGATTTGAGGAAATGTCTACCTGTGTTGGAGCAGAAGCAACCTTATATAAACTGACCACGAATTATCCACACCATCAATGGGGAGATGGGCAGTTGGTAGAGAATTAACCAAACATGAGTTAGGCACACACCCCGTGGGTATTCACTACCACCGGGAAGGAGGTATGCTTTCTAGAGGTGGTTACTGACTGTGACACACTCACCCCTATACTCATCCCCTTTTTCACATAAACTTTTGAAACGCAGGGATAGGCGGAGTAATGTTAGTGGCAAGCTGGTGAACAGTGTCCATGAATACACTGTCAAAGAAAAGAACCCAGGGACCCAATTTCACCAGAAGAAAGAAAAGATAAAAAAAAAAAATCCTCTTAAGCAGCATATCCCAGAGGTCTGACAACATTTTAAGATAGCTCCTGCTTATAATGTGATCACTGGAACTCATTCAAGTCCTTACGTTCCTCTCGATATTAACTGCTTTCTGTTCTAGGTTTTCTACCATTGTGCTTCCTGATAACCAAAGAGGGATATCTTGACAGTGTTTTATAGGTTATAGGTAGGGACTTTGTGGTCAGTATTTTGGCAAAACCAATTTGAATTTCTTGCAAAAATAAATATAAGCTTACCATGTGGTCAAGCAGTCATACTCTTAGATATTGATCCAACTGAAATGAAAACTTACTTCTAGGCACAAACCTGCATATGAATGTTTATCGCAGCTTTATTTACAATCACACCAAACTGGAAGCAATCAGAATATCCTTCAACAGGTAAATGGATAACCAAACTATGGTCATCCACACAACAGAATACTACCTAGGGATGAAAAAGAGTGAACTCTTAAGCCATGCAAAAACATGGATGAATCGTGAATGCATAGTACTAAGTGAAAGGCCTCCATACTACATTATTCCTTTATATGGCATTTTAGGAAAGACAAAATTATAGAGTCAATAAACAGATCAGTGATTGCTAGGAGTTAAGGAAATACAAAAGTTCAATAGGTAAAACTCAAGGCATATTTTTAAGGCACTAAAACTATCCTATATAATACTGAAATGATGGGCCCATGGCACAATGTACTTGTTAAAACCATTAAACTTTATAGCACAATGAGTAAATCTCAATATATACATTTTTTTTAAATTAGGAAGTTGGAGTTTCTCAGGATAAAATGCAAACTGTGACAAAATAATACAATAATCTTATATATGTATTTTAAGACTTACTGAGGGTGGTGGGAGGAGAAGGAGAAGATCTAAGTGTGTGTATGTAGAAGCATATGATATACACACAAACCCTAACATACTAATATATGGACTAGTATACTATGAGTACATGCACTAATATATTCTTCTTATATCTATTCATGCATGTATATATGTGTGGTGCATATAAATTCCTATACCCACATTCATTTGTTCTCCCTGTATTAGCTGAGAGGGCCTAGAAGCAAAGGCAACTCAGGAGCAACACTCATCTTGGCTTCCAATACCCCAGTAGAACTCCCTGGAGAAAGAGTTAATTCTAGAATTGGAGCAACAATTATATACGATAAGCCTGCAGCATCATGCAGTGCAAGAAAGTAAGGAAGTAAATAAGTGCTAAAGTCCAAACCCAAATACTAATCATGATAACAATGATGATGGATGCACATCAAAGGAACACTGGAGACAACCAAAAGGGCTGCCAGTTGCTAACACTGAAAAAACATTGAGCAAGAAAATAAAGCTGTATTGGATTATAAAACCAAAGTGTAAAATAAATAACCCTTGAGTACATATTGATTAAATGAAAGAGGAAAAAAAAAAAGAAGGAAAGAGACAAAGTTCCTATGTACGAGAAATGAGAAATCCACATGAGTAATGTCATTATGTGGTGTGGTGGCTGGCGGGGGCGGGTATAACTTCCCACTCTTCAAGTAAATGCTGCACAAAGAGACTTCCTTCCAAAGGGTATATCATGGAAAGGAGAGGAAAAGAGTAATTCTACAGTAGATAAACCTGATAAAATAATACCTCAGCCAGGTGGCCAAGGTTAACATCAAGAGTTGAATAAATCCTATTAATAGTAGGTACCCTTGATACAAGGCGATGAAAATGGAACCTTTACTTCTGTAGTCTCCCCCTCCCAAAACCCTCTCCTCTTCTCCCACTCTGAATATATTTCTTGAACTCGCATGACTCTTGTGGTTTGCAAAGATTCATAATTGGTAGATAATGATGGGACCTGAAAAATCTGACATGGTTATAAAGGGAATACTCCTTGGTGTCATGCTCACCGGCAAAAAGAAAATGAATAAAATCATCTTCAAGGGTGACACAAATATAGTTATATAGACTTTGACTCTTCAAATACAGACACAAGGGATGAAAACTTGTTTTCTTACTATGGGAGATGTATCTGAAACAATCTGTATATACTCATCTACAGCCTCATATGTAACTATTTTTTGTTTTGTTTTAGGATATCTAATTCTATATCAAGTACACACACACACACACACAGTTATTTTTGCCATCTATCTAAATATCTTTTTCCTTTGCTTCTTTTAACAGCTCTACCATATTTTATCTCTTAATCTATGTGCTTATCTATACATGTAGCTATCTTGCCCTATAAATTTTACTGTTTTTCTCTAGGTGAAGTTATTGGTAAGAAGTACAGAAAAACAACAAGACATATTTTATACAACTGTGATTGCTAATCAACCAAGGAATAAAGGTATTTGGATCTAAAAAAAAAATCAAATGGTAATTTTTAAAGTCCAGTGAATCCGGGAAGTACTATTATTAAGCCCGTTATGCACAAACATCAAAGTTAAAGAAATAATGTTAATACATGCACAGAGACCCTAAGGAATTTGCACCCCCCACCCCCACCCCCGGCCCAAGCTCCAAGAGGCAAAGTTCTGAGAAGAGCATGCTGACACCAAAAATATTTTGACAAAGATGTCCAACATTCATTTTTGGCCAAGACATCAGAATTTCACAAATGTGTGTTTTGGAGCTGCTCTGACATGCAGTTGATTCATTTCTCTAACAGGCGAATGTGAGCAAAGGCTGAACTCTATGAGCTTTTACTCTCTGGTCCCTTTTAATTCATGATTTCCTATAATCACAATGTAACAATAATACTCATAAAACTGTAGGTGTTGATGGTAATTCACAGAGCTCTGGACACAAACATGGCTTGAATAACTTACTGAGGATTTGCCCTTTTGCCTCTGGAATCAATAAATATGTTGAGTCCTAAAATATTAATTCTCACATGAGGGCAAAGAGACGAAGAAGACAACAGGATCATCGGATTGTCTGGGTGGAACCTGACCTTGGCCATTCAACCCTTCGCCTATAACACTAAGGTTTTCTAGATTATTTTAGATTTCCTTATGATAAATACAGACTTACTGATAGGAGAATATTTCAGTATTTCAAATATGTATCCCTAACGAAGGTTAGACTCTTTATGCAAAACACAAACCACACAATCTTGACGTCATCCTAGAGCTTTGGAACCACAGCTGTTACAGGCATTCATACCAGGTAGAGCAGCTGGATTTCTTTTGAGAGTATTTATTTCAATCCCCATGATTTCCCACCCATGTTTTCCTAAAGAATCTAAGTTTTGTTCATCACTCTGAATCAAACAAGACAAAAAAATATAATCAAATCCATCAAGATATGTGTTTCCTCTTCCTCATTTTGCCTCTTTCCTTTAAAATAGAGAAACGGTACCAATTTTTTTTTTTAATCTAGCCAAGAGAAAGAAAGAAATCCACAACCTCTAAATTTTAAGAAAAGAGAAGGTTAGGTTTAAGACTGTTTGTTAGTATAAACATTCTTTGATCTTTTAAAGCTTATGTGACAAAAAATTGTTTCCTTAATAAAAAAAGAATGTGAAAATGAAGTCTCCTTATTACTTTGGGAATCTTCTTTATATGGGACTAAAGTAAGTACTGGGCAGTGACAAGAATGACAAGTTAATCCATGTAAGCTACAGTCATCATGATTTTTAATTCACTCTTTAGAAATTGCAAATTTTACTGTTTAGCTGCATGTTAAACCAACATGTGGCCTTGCATAGAATCAAAAATGTCTTCTCATCAGACATGCATTTGGAAAGCTTTTGTAGTGTAAAATTATGTTAGTGCTGCAAGATATTTATTTTAAAAATAGTTTCTGTGGCCATATAAATGTCTGAAACTCCAAAAAAGCATAAAATACAAATTCATCATATTACGATATATTAATACTTTAAAGACCAGGAAGCACAAAAAGCATTTAATTTTCATTAATTCAGTGTTTATCAACTGAATTTGATTTTTTTTTCCTTTTAGTAAACCTATTTTGAATATAGATTGGAAAATGTCGCTATAGGTCTATTGTATCATAAGAAACCATTGAGGTATACAGGGGAATAAAAGTAGAGAGTATTATGGAGCTTCCTGATTCCATTCCTGTCTACCATCTGACCAATGTAGTACAAAAGCCATTCAGTGTGGCTGGGCAAGATAGGAATCTGTGTAAAGGCAGGAAGATAGAGGGAGATACGACAGCAGATCAACCTGTGTGTGAGTGGTCAGGGATTGGGCGGAAGGAGTAAATAGAAATCCCTTATTACAGGACGTAAAGGGTAATCCAAATAACAAATATATTCAGGATAAAGAAACTCAGCTTTTTCATTGTTGCAGAAAAAAAAAATAGATACATAATGAACCCCCTCAGTCTGCTTTAGAACTGGAGGTTCAGAGACCAACTCATGGTTTTCGATAGATAGTGTTTTAGCTTCTTATGGCTCCCATAACAAATTATCACAAATTGGGCTGATTTATTCTTGGGAATAAATGACAAGAATTTATTCTCTCACAGTTCTGGAGTCCAAAATCAAAGTGTTGACCAGCCCACGTTTCTTCTGAAGGATGTTCCCTTGCCCCTTCCAGCTACTAGCAGCTCTTGGCATTCCTTAAGGGAGCACAACTCCAATCTCTGCCTCCATATAACTAATTACATCTGCAAAAACCCTATATTGAAATAAAGGTACAATCTAAGGTACTGGGCAGACAAAATTTGGAGGGAACAGCATTCAACTCAGTAGAGATAAATGGGTGTGTGTGTTCATGTGTGCATGCTCCCATACATTACTTTGTCCTGTCCTGTCCACTGAAAGGATTTGAGAGTAGCAACACCCTGGTAGCAATAAATACCACCAGTACCCTGAATTTGCTACCAAATGCCAGTCTCACTTAAAGGGAACCAGGTTTCTTTGTACAAATAGCAAACTCCATGTGGTACCTGGGTGGCTCAGTAGGTTGTCTAAGGCAGTTTTGACTCCAGTCATGACCTCAGCATCATGAGATCCAGCCCGAGTCCAACTCCATGCTCAGTGGGGAGTCTGCTTGAGATTCTTTCCCTCTCCCTCTGCCCCTCCCCTCTGTTCATGCTTTCCTTCAGATAGATGATAGATAGATGATAGATAGATGATAGATAGATAGATAGATAGATAGATAGATAGATAGATAGATGGCAAATCTCAGGGCTGGATCAGGGGAAGTGCAAAAGAAGCCCAGAACACTTTGGCCAGTGATAAGATTGTACCCAAAGAATAATGAGGCATGTCAATAGGACACAGAATCAGCTTCAAGGGCATGACATGGCCAAGTCTGGTATAAATGATATTCATAATTATTGTAAGACCATCACGATAAATAGTGAAGGCAACAAATATTAAATAAAACAGAACTCCAAAAGTGCAAACTAATATAAATAAATACACAAGCAAATACATAGAAAGAAAAGAAAGCTTTTCCTTATAGAAGAATGTCAAGCAATAAATGCAAACGGAATGAGGGAATTAGCAAAACCACCATTTGGCAGCTGTCATGGTAATAATTCAGCCAAGATGCTTCAATGAATGTTAAAATTGGGGGGGTAGTAATTTGATAAAGAAAAAGATATTTACTCAGAAGCAAAGTATCTGCTGACAAAATTGTTATTAAGTACAAAGAGAAAAAAAAACCTTTGCAATGGACATACATGGTTGGATAACTTAATGAAACAATCAAAAATTATTATCACCAATGATGGAATAAATCAAAATCCTTTACCACCTGATACAAATCAATATCATCTGTGACAGCACTACCTAAAAAACATATTCTGGATCTGATTTCAAGGAAACAAGACAAATCCTAACTAAGGAATCCTATAGGTTATTTCTTCTATAATCTCCAAGTGTAGAGGTCATAAAAGCAAAGCAAAGACTAAAGAACCATTCCAGATGGAAGCATTCTAGAGACATAACGGTAATGCACATACAGCCTTGGCTTTGATCTTTTTAATATAAAAAAAATACTGCAACAGTTGGAAACATTTGACTGAGGTCTGTGCTTTCAAGAGCAATGGTACATTGATGTGAATTTCTGATAGTGATGGCTGTGGAAAATAACATCCACGCGGGAAGGACTTCCTGAGATTTTCCATGGTGATGGGGCAGCAAGTCAGCAACTCAATCTCAAATGGTTCAAGGAAAAAAAAAAAAACTTGAACTACATTTCCCCCTTTTCTCTAAGATTTAATGTTTTCACTTTATTTTTTTTGAAGACTAAGAGAAATTCTCCATGATTAAATGTATTCCAAATCAAAGATAATGAAGATATAAAATAAATAACAAGTAGTTTAAACGGGCCTTCCTTCAAGAGGAGTGGAGGATGTTTATCAAAAAAGAAGATATTCATAAGGAAGAGGCTTAATATTAATCACAAAATAAAACAGAGTAAGAATAACAGACAGAAAGAAGAAGATAGAAAATATTCTCAAATTTTTACATTTCCCTTTGGCTGAGTTCATGTTCAAGGAGAGTAGGTTCACCTGCATCGTGTACTGACCTCCATAACCACTTCAGTTATAAGCCTTTGGAAAGCAGTCAGATATACTCTTTTTAAAAAATATAGCTTATTAAATCATCTATTAACTTTTTTCTGATATTTTGACGCAGAATTTTTTGTGGATAGTGCATTCTCCTTTTGCATGCACAACCGGGAAATCTAGAGTCAATCTCAGTTCCTCTCTTTAGTCTTTATCTCTATTATATTAACAGCACTTCAATGCCAGTGTTCACCACGTGTCTGCTAATTAATTTTATTGTTATTTGAATTTCTATGGGATGTATTGTTCTTACATTTTTCAAGTGCTTATGTGCCTATCTTGAAAATTGTGTAATACTTTACCTAAACTTTTCCTTTCCAAATCCCGTCTTAGTTTTCAATTTAATTTGCAAAGTGTGTTGACCTCAAGTGCTCTTCCACCTTGAAAAAATATGAACTATTATAAATATGCAGCAGAAGCGGAGTCCTCGTATAAACAAAATTCTCTAGAGATATTATCAAAGATTAGTACAGCATATTGGTTAAACCCACGAGAGATAGAGCCAGATGTCTGGATTTAAATCCCAGCTCCTCCACTTAATATCTGGATTTGGATTAGCTATTATTTCCCCCATTTTTCTGATTAAAAATAATGAGATATAAGGAAGTTAATATCAGTACTGATGTTACAGGGTTGTCACGGATATTAAAGGCTTTTGCCATATAGCAACTTTTCAATACACATTGATCATCATTAGAGAAGCTCTGAGTCTCAAAGAAAACTAAAAAAACCTTCAGTGTTACGTGTAATGTAACTGTGTACTCTGCAACACAGTAATGCCTACCAGCTTAAGCACTACTTAGCTCCTCAGCCCTTCACTAATATAATGAAACAGAGTTCATTCCAACATGTAAATTTTTGAATAAATGGGGTTCATTCCAACATGTACAATTTTGAAATACAAAGGTAAGGCTCGCTGAGAGATTTTTTCATTGGCGAAGCCATTCGTACCAGTTTACTGAATCTTACCAGTAGAAGTAATTTACAAATGGGTGGCTGTAAAGAAGCTAATATATGTTGGTCACTAACTCTATGCTCTGCTAAGTACTTTAAATATAATCATTGAATTTTTCCAAACACGGTTATTTCGGTAGAGATCACTGTGCACACTATACAGATAAAGTAAGGCTTAGATGGATTATGTCACTTACACAAACAGAAAGCACATTTGCAGCCAAATAATATGAGATTCTATTTTCAACTCAAATAAAAACTTTATTTTATCTCAGCACAGGTGTAGGCATATGGTCAGGGCTAAACACCCCCTCGCCCCAATGTACAACGGCATTAAAAATATCTATTTTGTCTGGAGCTCAATAAGTGTAGGCAAATGTGCATTGGAAAACCAACTTCAACAATGCTAGTTTGGGATTCACAGTTAAAATCAGACAGGCTCACATGCCACTCTTTATGTGGTATTGCTATAAAAGTGAATTCTCATCAAGTTCTGAAATTCACAGTAGAATATAAAAAAGACCTGTGTCTCCAGCTTCCAAGTAAGATATTTCTAAAATAATTTGGCTGCCATTTGGGCAAATATATATGTGTGTTTTGTCTTGACAGCTTGTCAACTGGCAGACAGTTCTTGAACATCACATTCATTTCAATTTAATATTGGTAAATTTCTCAATTACAATTTTTATTCTTCACTTTCTGCACAATGAAATCCCTAGTCCTTGCTGGCATTCCTCAGGGCGTACAGGTGCAAGTGCTGGCATTTCTGCAGTAGCAAAGGAAGAAAAATGAAAGAACTAAGGAGGGGAGGGAAGAGACAGGCTGAGAGAGAACAGTGGTAATGGGGAGAGAAAGGAGATAGTAGCTGACCTTCATCCTGATATTCACCTTCAGGAGAAATGAAGGGAATAATTCACAGTTGACAATAAAATAGTGCAGCTGCCTCTGCTTCCTTTAACCAGAGAGGCTGGAGTCAAACAGAAACCAGACACCCAATGCATAAAATCAATACATGAGGAAAGGTCCAAAGGTAACGTGGAAAGTAGATTAATAAAAATAATTTTAAAAACCACAACAACCGACTTTGAACACTTACTTACTTCATGGCATATCTTTACCTTGTATTTTATCATGCGATTCTCACACAATGAGAGCAAGATGGAAATTATTATCTTTGCATTGTAGCTCAGGAAAATAAGCAGTAATTTAACCTCCCTGAACTTCAAAGTCAACCAGATAATAAGGGATGGAACCAGGATTCAAAACTCCATCTATCTAACTTCAAAAACCACACTTGCAATTGTAGCACAAACCACAGGTTTTTTGGAAGAGATGTCACAAGATTCATATTAAAAAAAAAATAACTGTGTATATGTTAGAATAGTTTACTTCCTTTACTTTCTACTTTCTTATCAAGAAAAATCTTTTAATAGAGGGAAAATGCATATATATATATATATATATATATATATATATATATATACACTCTTACAGGTAGATATTTATACACTGCATTAGGTAGCTAATAATATCTTTAATATCCTTTTCTTAGCTGAATGACCTTGAAGTCTGCAGAAGTTTTTGGGGTTTTCTATCTCAACATATTTATCAGGTACATGACTCACATTACACAAAAATGGAAACCTCTGACACATTTACAATAAATGGATATAGATTTGGTCATTATGATGCAGAAATCACAGTGATGAGATGAAAATAATACTTCATTGTTTATTGGCAATTAAGATAGAGTGTTCTGTCTCTATTGTAGGTATCAATAGTCCTTTAAAGCCATTTGACTCTAATCTGGATTAAAAAAAAAAAAGATGAATTAGGGAAATTCTCTGCCCTTAAAGCACTGATCAAAGAAAAGCGGGGAGAAAAAGAAAGAAAAGTTCCTGTCTGCATGTCAGGTTCTCAAGGGACTATAAACATGGAGGTGCTTTTGCTCATTTACGGGTTTCTTTTGGTGGTGATGATGATGGTAGAAAGGCAACTGCCTGCTCCAAAGCCATAGAAGTTTCCCTAGAAAAAGTATCATTTCCACCAGCTGTAGAAGAGCAACTGAATTTTGATAAGAAGGAAAAACAAGGGGACGCCAGGGGGGCTCAGCTCGTCCGCCTTCAGCTCAGGGCATGACCCCAGGGTCCCAGGATCGAGTCCCGCATCGGGCTCCCTGCATGGAGCCTGCTTCTCCCTCTGCCTGTGTCTCTGCCTCTCTCTGTGTCTCTCATGAATAAATTAAAACAAAACAAAAACAACAACAACAAGAAAAACAAGTAGTATTCCTTGCAGAAGAGATAGGCAAAGTGGAGTCTCCACAGGAGAAATACATGGGGAACACGTGAAGACCTAAAATCAGTCCTCCCTAGCCGCTGCAGTGGATATATTTACCAAAGTTATACTGTAAGTAAAATGAGAAAAAATTCATTGAAGCCAGGTTATTTGCCTAATGCTGGCCTTCAACTTAGATGTTTATTTGTGTTTTTTATTTGCCTCATCATTTCAGCTGCTTTGAATTTCTGTGACTTTGCTGCATAACATGTATTCTTGTAGTTTGTCTTAAATGCAATTTGAAACAAACTAGGGTACATACTATACACATAGGAATAACTCTTGTGGTCTTTTATTATTATTATTATTATTTTCTCTTGTGGTCTTATACTCTGAACTTTGGATCCTGCCTATTTTTGTCCCATAAGGAAGAGCCCTAAAACCCCTCTTTTCATGTTGTATAAAGTCTGGGAACAAGGTTTTCCCAGACCAACGCCAGGGGTTGAGGAATAGATAAGTATCTCCACAAAAGGAAGAAAGAAAGGGAGAAAATCATGTTTTGAAATATACACTGCCAGAAAAAGTTCGGTTATGAAGAAGTCTCTGGCAACTGTGATTTCCTAATTCACTCCTGACTTGACCCATCAGCTCAATCCAATATCTGGCTGACTACAGATCTAGACCGTTTTCTATTTCTCTATGCACTGCATCTGCATGTGAATATACACAAACAAATAATTAAACATCAAGCAAATATCAATAGGATTAGTCTGGCATGTTGGAACAAATCTTGATAAATCCATCTCAGTAACAATACTCAAACTCCAAGTCTAGGAGAGGAATACAAATTCAGCCTATTGAGGTACTGTCGTTGTAAGGAGACATATTTTAATAAAAACTGCTTCGTCAGTTCCTATTACTAAGGGACTAAAGCTATTGAGCTGTGGAACTTAGGCCAAAAAAGGGGATTTGGAAATGCAAATTAGAGATAAGACGGTAATAAATGTCTTTTATTCAGCAACACACCAGCCCTGATGCCAGGAGCTATTTTAAAGATGACTCTTAATAGTTCTGTGAAA